>NC_140781.1:72529418-73197517 GCF_044657685.1 Stegodyphus dumicola | reverse complement strand
CATTACAATTATTACTTACTACAGAATTCATACTGTCCAAGTGAGAAGTCTGTAAGACATATAATGAAATACTTTTGCTTATGTATAAGCATTTACAATGAATTTAAGCTTATGTGAACATAAATCTGAAAAGCTTGCATTATTCGACAAACAACGGTATGTTTGCAGTCTTATGAATCTTCGTCTGAAAAATAAATACTGTAAGCATCCCTGGTAGTTCATAGACAAAGTTCTGCATATAAATATAGTGAAAAAAAATCGCATAAGATATATTCCATAATATTAATAAATAATGTTTTAGTAATTTATTGCAAATTTCAACTTTTTTCGTTTTTTGTAGTTTGGGAAAATGTTTAAAATATTTCCAGGAAAACATTTTAATACAACGAAAATGTTAATTGACATAATATATCAATAAATACGAGGCAGATACTTCGAAATAGACGCTTGTATAGCTAAATACTTCTACAGTCACTTCTTGGACACAGAGGTCCCACCGCAATCCGAATGGTTAAAGACTGCTGAATACTTGGATTAGACGCTTGGATTAGACGCTTGTATAGACCTCTACAGTCATTTCTTGGGCACAGAGGTCCCATAGCAAGCCGGAATGGTTAAAAACTGCTGACTACTGGGATTTATACCCGGGGTCAATCCCAGATGAAAGGGCTGATTGCATGGTTAGTGTTCATGGTTTTCCCATGTGTAGTTTTCCTCTCCACGAATTTAGGTAGCTCTCTTGCGCTTTGCCGTATTCAGACAACTCAACTCAATTTTAGAAAGACCTTTCACAGCTCAGAATTTTTGCGTACTACAGCTACTGTTTGCAGAATTTTTAGACAGTTTCATTGTATTTACAGATACAGTTTACCTAAAATTTTTGTGTTTTAAATGTTCTATTTTATAACCCTGATTCTTCACCATCTTTCTACACCGTAACTGCCAAGATAATAAAGCCTTTTGTAGTATTGGAAGATATATTTTATCCCATTTCTCTTGGATAGCTTTCCAAAGTCCAAACAGGGTTGTAGGTCAAAATTTGGTCAATTCGCTGTTTAAAAGTCCAAAAGCCCAAAAGTCCATGGGTGACATATTAGTAGGAATCCGAGTGAAGTGTATGACTTTGATATATGTTTCGTGCTTCAATTTTTCCAGGAAACTAACAGTGGGGTTTTACGTGCTTGCTTTCGCTTGATGCAATTTTACTGATCGATGGCACTGGGGGTAAACAGAAGGTATTTCATATTTGAAAATTGGGGCTAAAATAGTTTCTGATAGCATGTGGAGTTGATCTAATTGTATGTGGAGTTTATCTAAATTTTTCTCCGCTCTCTTTATTTTTACTTTGTCGTTGTATGAAAAACCATCAACAATCATAAATCCTTTTGAAAAACTTTCTTTAGATTATTTGAACTTTTCTTTAGATTATTTTTTCCTTCTCTTCGATGATAATAAGTGGATTTCCTTTTATCGCAGTCATTTAAATATACTTAAGATGCATCTATTGTGACAACATTTTACCATTTTTGTCCGGATAAATATTTCTCATAACGAATTCTGCAGCGCGTTCTATGTTAGGCTACATGTCGTAGAAAAAGACAATGCACGTTATGTTTCTTCGCCTTTTTTAGATTAAAATCAGCATTAAACTTATCAGGGTCAATGTTCCTTCTAACCTTCTTCGGGAACATGCAAGGACCTGACTCGGAACAGAGAGCTTACTAAAGCTATGTTCAAAACTGTGGGAAGTAAACAGGATACACAAGAAGGGTATACAAAACCCTTTATTTTTCTCTATTTACAATGACTTCCGTACTTCGGAATACACCGACCCGCTACTTGGGGTCAAAACGTAAAAGTATAAAAATAAAACTAAACTCCAATTTAACTTTAGAATAATAAACGTGGAAGATTGGCCTTATATTAACAGGAAGCGTATGTAGTACAGAGAACTGTGAACACTACAATACGTTTAAACTTTATCAAGAGGATTAAAACCTCTGGCCTGGAAGGCAACAAGCAACTGCGTAACTTCTAAGGTAAGCGGCCTGCTTCGACTCACTGCTTCCTCTCTCTCGCTTGGCAAAAAGCCACAACTTAAATACTTGGCGTTCGCCAGACAAACTTTGCATAAAAACCTTAACGCTTATAATTCTGGCCGGAAGTAGAAAATACGAAGTAATAGTAAAGATTTAAAATAAAATAAACGTTAGTAAAACTTAAGATCCTTACATACTTCCCGCCAGAGTTAATTAGTTTGAAACTGAGGTCTAAAACGACCTTGTTGAAAAATTTAGCTCTAGAATCTAACGCGAGGCCAATCTTTTACAAATATTTTTCGCTAGAAACTAGAAATTTAAAAGAAAGAAATTTGTTTTTACAATAGCAGCTCCCAGGATACAAAATTTTTTTTCATCTGTACTGCATCTAAACAGGAGCTTTTATTCAATTCTGGTTCCTTCCAGATCTCTGGAAGGAAAACTAGTTTAATGAAATGTTACACAATGAAATGGCAAGTAACATATATAATTATATTTAACTTAACATTCTTATTTCATTCATGACTATTTTAATTATCTCTCCCCGTGCTCTCTGACATGTGTTGTAAAAGAACACCAAACACGAATGTGTTTCTGTCTACGTGTTCCACACTTCCTCCTACAATCAAAACACTAACGTGTTAAAACTCAACATGCCAAGACCTCGTAACACACCCTAATTTCAACTCTAAACCCTGAGGTACTATTCTAAAAGTGTCCAACTCTGAAGTGTAGCGTCAGAGAGCCTAACTACATCATTCAACCTTTAACACATATTCACCATGATTTAATCTGTTTACAGTCACACGAATAAAAAAATTTTAACATTACTTTCACTTTTACCATATCAAGGTATTTCTTAACATTTAAAATAACAGTTCACATTGTATATAAGAACATATTAACAAGCCGTTAATTTTACACATTTGAAAACATACATTAGTAGTACATTGTTAACTTCTATTCTTTTCCAAGCAAGTGCCAATTCTTTCTACAATGAAATACTACATTTCAAAAAGTCTTTCAGACTAAAACTTCTTTCTTGCTAGAATGTTTTAAATCAAATTTATACAATAACTTTTTACAATATTTAAGTCTTAACACAACGCTATTATACATCAACTTTAGTTTTACGCGCGAGTAATTGAAAAACATAATACCAAAATCGGTAACAACTCATTTCTCGCCCTTTTGGCGATAAAGGTAGACCTCGCATGAGGTAAAACTTCTTGAAATCTGCCACTTGCAGTAAGAATGAAAGATTAACTTAAGTTTGGAAAGTAACATAAAATTTTACTTATCTTTGTGATATTCGGCCATTCTTTTCTGGGCCCAGTCCTTAAAGGTATTGCAGATAGTTGTGTGATTTATCCTCCTTCTTGTACGGGCTCGCCCGTACAAGAAGGAGTGCCTTCCTCTGGAAGCCTCAGTGCCTTCCTCTGTGCCTTCCTTCTCAGTGCCTTCCTCTGGAAGCTTCCTTTTTTCACCAGTTCGGTCACCCTTGAATACTTTCTTTTTCTCCTGTGCTTGTGGTCTTGGCCGTTTGATGGCAGCTGGTCTTGGCGGAACCGGGAAACTTCTTTCGTGTGCCTGCTTGGACCTCGTTGCTGGCCGTTCAAATTTTCCTTGTAACTTTTCTTCCCCCGCTGATGGTCCTTCCGCAGTTCGGCTACATTTGCTGCGGAGAGTCCTGTCGGATGAGTAGATCTTCCGTTTTAGAGCCGGGTTATAGTTGCCGTCATTTCTCCTGGCTCTCTTCACATACGTCTTCCTTCTCCCTTCTTCATTCTGGGGGTGTTCGTGAACTCTCTTTTCTGGGCGGTGGAACGGCTTCTTTTTCTTGCTACCTTCAATTTTTCCGCAGGGAAATTTTCTTTTCACTTGCTCCTGCCTCTTAATGGCTTGCGCTTGTACTTGTCGTTTTTTCACCTCTGGAGCTTGTGCCTGCGGTGTCTGCCGTGCCGGATCCTGCAAAAGATCTGAAAAATTTACATTTTATTACGATCGAAGTAGGGTTTGATTTGATCAATGTTTGCGGAGCAGGTTTCACCATTTCTGGCTTTTAAAACTACTACAGCGTGAGTTATTTTTTCTATAACATATGGTCCTTCAAATCGTGGAAAAAATTTGGCAGTCTTATCTTCTGGTGCTGAAGAAAGTGAATGCTTAATTTTTAAAACTTCATCCCCTTCTTTATAAGTTACTCCCCGTCGTTTCAAATCATAATAGAGCTTCTGTTTTCTTTGTGCTACTTCCGTATTCTTCTTTGCTTCCTTAATTAGTTTTTCTATATCACCCATTTTAAATTCTGGGGCTCTTTGTTGCACATAAAATAAAATAATTTATCTAACGGCGTTATAATCTTTCTGCCTAAAAATAACTCAGCAGGAGTTTTGCCCGTTGTATCATGTTTTGCGGTCCTAAGGGCGAAAGCAAATTCATTGACATAGTTATCCCAGCTTTTTTGATAATTTTTAACATAACTACGGATAATTTTCACTATATTTCTATTGACCCGTTCCGCTATATTTGATTGCGGCCGATACGGGACCATTTTTAAATGACGTATGCCCAGTTTTTGGCACATGTCTTCAAATATATCACTTACAAATTGAGGACCATTATCCGATATAACTTTTAGGGGCGCCCCGTATTTTAAAATATATTTATTTAAAATAGAATCAGTAACTAATTTCGCGGAGGCTCGTTTTAAGGGAACAATTTCGGTCCATTTACTAAAATGATCAACCATAACAAGGAGATAGCGACTTTTATTTAACTGACTTTTTGGGAAAGGGCCTAATAAATCGATGCCAATTATTTCATTTGGAAATTCGGATTTAATACTATTTAGAAACCCGGCCGGGCGGAAATTAATATAATTAACTGCTTGACATGTTGGGCAGGACTGGACATATGCTCTTGTTAGTTTTTGCAGTTCAGGAAAGTAGACTGCCTCGCGTACGCGTTGGATAGTTTTTCGAATACCAGCATGAGAAGCTAAAGGGCTGTCATGGAGCTCCTGCAGGATATTTAATCTAAGACTAGCTGGGATAACAGGTCGAAATTCTTTGTTGGAATTCGTAGTTTTTGTATAGAATAATAGACCATCTATTAGTTCGTAATGGGCCGCCCTATTTCTTATCGCCACAATATCTTGGTGGCTAAAATTTTCAGGATCCTTTAAATACTCATAAACGCTTCCAAACTCAGGATCCTTACCCAGTTCGGTTATTACAGTTTCTCGGGAATTTATTGTACATGCTGTGAGCATTGCCACCTTTACGGTATTACCTTGTTCATCTATTTTAATTCTTGATAGGGCATCTGCTACGATATTTTCCTTTCCGGGGGTATGCTTGATTACCAGATTATATTCTTGCAGCTTGAGTGCCCATCTTATTAACCTTGGGGATAAATTTTTCCCTGAGTACAATCTAGTTACTGCCGCATGATCAGAGTACACTGTTATCGGCGCCTTTCCAAAATAGACTCGGAACGTTTGCACTGCTAACAGAACTGCAAGTGCCTCTCTCTCGGTCGCGGAATAGTTTCTTTGTGTTTGATTTAAAGTTCGGCTAAAAAATGCCACGGGCTGCTGATTTTGCGAAAGTACCGCTCCTACCGCATAATCCGAAGCATCCGCTGAAATTTCTAAATTCTCATCCTTTTCAGGAAATTTCAACACAGGGGCTTGCGTTAATGCTTGTTTTAATTTTTCGAAAGCACTATTGGCTTCGGCCGTCCACGAGAATCTTGCCTTTTACCTTTTTAATTTTAACAATGGTTCAGCAATAGCTGCAAAATTTTTTATAAAGGACCTATAATATGAACAAAGTCCTAGAAAAGAAGAGAATTTCTTCGCCGTGGTTGGAGTCGGATACTTTTGTACAGCAATTATTTTTGATTCGTCTGTCTCGATTCCTTTCTGAGATATCTTGTAACCTAAATATTTTAATTCAGGGGCTGCAAATTTGCACTTTTCGACATTAACTTTTAGACCGGCCTCATTTAATAAAGAAAACACCTGTCTTAAATCCTGTACATGTTGGTCGAGATTATCACTAGTAATAATGATATCGTCTAAATAGATAAATGTGGACTTTCCAAGAACAGGTCTTAACACAATGTCCATGCATCGCTGAAATGTTGCCGGGGCCCCTGAAAGGCCAAACGGCATCCGCAAAAATGCATAAGTGCCAGACTTGGTTATAAAAGCAGTCTTAGGCACGTCCTCAGGCCTAACCCCTATTTGAAAATAACCAGTCGTTAAGTCTAAAGTCGTCATAAATTTGGTTGATTTTATGTTCCTTAGAATTTCTTCTATGATCGGTAACGGATATACCGGATATTTAGTTATGGAGTTTAATTTACGGTAATCAATCGCGAATCTCCACCTTTTCGGATGTGTCAAAGGATAGTCATTATTTTTCTTACATAAAACTACCGGGCTAGCATAACTACTTGAGATGGGCGTTATGATCTTTTTACGTAGCATATCGGTGATATGCCATTCTATAATTTTTTTATTATTCTTATCATACCGGTATGGTTTTTGGCGAACTGGCATTGCATCTCCGGTGTCAATACTATGGTTAGTAACCTGAGTAAATCCTGGAATATCACTAAATAACGAAGCAAATTCACTTACCACCTGTCGGATTCTTCCTTGCTCGTCATTAGGGAGGTGGTCAAGTTTTAACATCGGCGGTTCAGCCTTTTCAGTACGAACTGGTTTCATTGTCAGCTTAAGGGACGCTTCATTAAAATCCAGTGTTGCTTGTGCGTCTGAAAGAAAATCTATTCCTAAGATTATTTGTGCTTGCAGATTCTTTACTATAAAAAACATCACCTTTACTTGTTCGTCCTTGATACGGATATACAGAGGTACTTTACCTACGCACTTACATCTTTCTCCTTGCGCAGCTAACACTGTCGTATTATCCGAATTATATATGCGATATTTACGAAAATACTTCCTAAAAAAATCTTCTGCCACACAGGAACACTGCGCGCCTGTATCCAGGAGTGCGGTGGCTGGGAAATTATTCACCAACACTTCAATCTTCGGAAGAGTCAAATTTTTCACCATTACTGTATTTAACTTGTAGGAAGAGGGGTTTTCTTGGCCTTCGGATTTCCGCACCCTCCCGTCAGCAGAAATCCGTTTTAGTTTAAATTATTTTTCATTTCCGTGCTTTCCTTCTTTTTCCCCTGGCCTTGAGACTTTTTTCCTGGATGGCTATTGAACTATCGACGTTCGCCGGCTGTTTTTGAATGCTCGGGTTTCCTTGCCCACTGATTCGCTTTGCCTCCGTAGCCGTGTGCTTGAGTTTGCTGTAGTCTTGGCGTACCAAATTGGTTTCGCTGTTGATATTGGCGTCTTCTTTCGACGTCCGCCGTTCTTCTACTTTCAAACTGGATTGCTAGCTCAAATAACTTTTCCAGTGTAGTCGGATTTCTTAATTCAATAAAGTCTTGCACTTGGGGCAGTAACCTCGGTAAAATCACTTGAATTATTTCAGGATCCGGACGGTTTCCATACAAGAGCTTGAAAACGTGAATTTTTCTTAAAATAAAGCTCGAGAGGTTTTCGATTCTTTGTTGATGTATGCTGAAAAGTTCCGTTTCTAATTTCGCACGATCCCTTACAACAGGGAAGGCTTTTAGTAGGGCAGTCTTGAAGTTTTCGTAAGTATAAGTGGGACTTCCTGCTTGACCCAAGAGACTTCTGCCTATACATTTGAACCAGTTAAGCGCTTGGCCCCTCAAAGCGCTGGTAGCTAAGGTAACTTTTTGAAACTCGTGCACGGGGTAGAGCATGAAGTGGTCATCCAAATTTTCCAAAAAACTGGTTACCGGTGAGTTTCCATTAAATGTTGCTTCTGGTTTCATCGAAGCGCGCATGGTCTGGACGATGTAACCAAATCCTTCCAGGGCGGCAGCTGGCATTTCTGGATTCTGAGCCGTTTGTGCAGGCAGCACAGGTTCTTCTTGAAACTCGGCCATGGTTATTCTTCTTCGTTGGGCGCCGCTATCAGGTTCAATGTTCCTTCTAACCTTCTTCGGGAACATGCAAGGACCTGACTCGGAACAGGCAGCTTACTAAAGCTATGTTCAATAACTGTGGGAAGTAAACAGGATACACAAGAAGGGTATACAAAACCCTTTATTTTTCTCTATTTACAATGACTTCCGTACTTCGGAATACACCGACCCGCTACTTGGGGTCAAAACGTAAAAGTATAAAAATGAAACTAAACTCTAATTTAACTTTAGAATAATAAGCGTGGAAGATTGGCCTTATATTAACAGGAAGCGTATGTAGTACAGAGAACTGTGAACACTACAATACGTTTAAACTTTATCAAGAGGATTAAAACCTCTGGCCTGGAAGGCAACAAGCAACTGCGTAACTTCTAAGGTAAGCGGCCTGCTTCGACTCACTGCTTCCTCTCTCTCGCTTGGCAAAAAGCCACAACTTAAATACTTGGCGTTCGCCAGACAAACTTTGCATAAAAACCTTAACGCTTATAATTCTGGCCGGAAGTAGAAAATAAGAAGTGATAGCAAAGATTTAAAATAAAATAAACGTTAGTAAAACTTAAGATCCTTACAAACTCACACTTGACACTGAGTATTTTAATGAATTTGCAAATCTTACCTTTGCAAACATTCGAAACATTTCTTTTTTTTCCTTGGATTTGTAATTTGGAACAAATTTTCCACTTGAAGCAAAACTCGGAACTTTTTTTTTCCTGTTGATAGTATTACCTATCGTAGCTTTCGATATTGAAACGCCACGGGTTTCTCACCTTTTTTTAATAACATGATATGAATAATATTTTTCGGAAAGAGCATAAACATTGCCTTCCATCCACTGCTTCTTTAAAAGCGCCATTTTGCATGAAAACAAAACTGTCAAGTAGCAGACGATAATTTATATTTTTAAAAATATAACTGCGGTTAAAAGTAAATTTACGAGCTGGCAAATTTTGTTTTACAACAAAGCAAAATCGTCTAAATTTGTGTGAATAGCCTCTGTATATGTTTAGGTAATATTTTCATTATAAAGTATGTATTAGCCTCTAAAGAACAAAACAAACAAAAGGCTGACTAAAAACTAGAGATTTCAGACTTATTGAGCAAATTCTATTCTTCTCCAACACAATTTCGATTAAGAATGCTTTTCATTACTTGAATCATAAGCTAATTACATAAAACACATTATGTACGAGGAGCCATATGTAAGTATCGTTAACTATGTACTGATCTGCTACAGGGTGATCAGCGAATAAGCCCTGATTTCAAAATTAAATATCTCTACAACAAAGATCGATAGAATTATGCGGTAAACTGTACGATTATTAACAAAACTGTAAAAATGCTGTACAAAAGTTTAAAAAATTTAGTTACGAAAATCGTTAACAGTTGGCGCTCTAATCGCAATGACCTATCAATAGCCTTTAAAAATGTGCTTTGAATTCGAGAGTGATCAGTACGACTGATGGCTAGTGAGAAAAGGCTAGCGTAGAAAGTGAAATAATGTATTCCATTGAACAACGTGTTTTTTTTTTTTTTTTTTTTTTTTTTTTTTTTTTTTTTTTTTGTTCTGGAATTTCACCAATTAGAACACAGTCCTACGGCAAGTTTTCAAAACCGATTCAATGTTCCAGTTGGACCCGATGCGAAAACCATTCGCATGCTCTTCGCGAAATTTGAACGGACTGGCAGCGTGACTGATGATCGAAAGGGAAATGTTGGGCCTAGGCAAACTGCAGTCACTCCTGAAAATGCAGCCAAAGTTTCTGGAATTGTTCAGCAAAATACTAGGAAAAGCATCCGACGAATGTCATCAGAGACAGGTTTGAAGTATACGAGCACGCAAAAAATATTAAAAATTAGCCTACGGCTGTTTCCATACAAAATCCGAAGTCATCAGGCCATACCCATGAAAGCTGTGCAACAAAGGGTTGACTTTGCGAATCAGATTCTAACAATGGTCGGTGAGCTGCATCTGGTTCACAGATGAGGCACATTTTCATTTGAATGGAATCGTTAATAAACAAAACTGGAGACTTTGGGGTACCGAAAATCCTCATTTGTGTGAAGAGAAAGCACTGCATTCGCTTAAAGTTACTGCATGAGCTGCGGTACGCGCCAGAGTCATTATCGGACCATTTTTCTTACGAGAAACGATAACTCTGAAAGTTACGTTACAATTTTGGAACAATTTGTCAGCATTCAACTGACGTTGGAGGATCGACCAGGTATCGACTGGTTCATGCAAGATGGGGCTCGACCACATCGAACAGATAAAGTTTTCGCTTTCTTCATGAATACTTTGGAACTAGAGTAATTGCGTTAGATTATCTGCAATTTACTGACACAGGAATAGCTTGGCCTCCATATTCTCCCGATCTGAGTCCTTGTGACTTCTTTCTGTGGGGCGCATTGAAAGACACTGTCTATCGAAACAATCCCGCTACTCTAGATGAGCTTGAATCGTTGATTGATGTTGCATGTGATTCCATTTCCGTTGAGACGTTGCAAGACGTGATGTCAAATTTCATTGTTCGTTTACGCCACCTCATTGTTTCGAACGGTGAACATTTTGAAAAAAATTGTATTTTGATTGCAAAGGCTACTTCACTTTATTGTTTTTTTACTCCTTTCAGAGAAAGAGTTTCCAGTGCAGAGCGCCATCTATTAACGATTTTCGTAACTAAATTTTCTAAACTTTTGTACACCATTTTTACAGTTTTGCTAATGAACGTACAGTTTACCGCATAATTCTATCGATCTTTGTTGTAGAGATATTTAATTTTGAAATCAGGGCTTATTCGCTGATCACCCTGTATTTGTAACAACCTAAGAATATATTAGGTCATTCCGGAAGTAATGTCGCTTTCTCCACAGGACTTCTTGATCATATTCTAGCACATTTAGCCAAGTGACCTTTACAGCTGTATAAATACCACTCAGCAAAAAAGCTTCATTCAGATTCTGGCTTGCAAAGTCGAGGGTGCTAATTTGTTGTTTTAGTAGTCCCTCTCGAAAATGGCAGTCACCAGAAGAGCACATCACACACACCTGCTCTACGAGCATGCAATAGGGCAGTGACTGCCGTAAAAATGTGGAGAAAGTGTATGATAAAGCTGTTTGAATATCGTTAGCGATCTTTGCTTGACGGCAACGGCTGTGAGAGCCTTATCTATTTTGAGAATAGTGCTTTGAAAGAAATACGTATTCAGATATTGAAGGAGGTTTATTAATCATCAGCTATTCATTGCCATTTGAAGGAACTTGGAATCATGTCTAAGTTTGAAAGGTGGGTTTCATATGAACACATTGATGCTTGCTTATTGAAGAAAGGGATCAACTTTCAGTAAGGAAGGACAGTCACATGAAGATAGAGAATCAGTGTAGTGTTTGCCAGGTAGCAATCTAAAAGGTGGTTGCTTACTTTGTAGAGTCATTAGGATTTTTGAAGCAGGAAGACCTGAAAAATGTGCAGTGCCCCCTCCTGGACTCGAACACGCCCTAGTGTACTACCGTTACACCACGAAGGCATGCAGAAAGGAGGGAGAATATAACTCATAACTTATTACCTTGATAATTACACCTAATACTTTCAATATCCTGATTTAGTAAAGGGTTTTACCTTTATATCTGAATTATGTTTATATTTATAAACAGGTTAAATTATGCGAAAATATGTGGCGTGAACAAAATTTAATTTAAATTATATTTGGTGTTTGGTTTAATGCCTGCTATCGTCATGAGGAAAAAGAGCTTGTAACGAATGGTTCGATATAGAAAATGGATTCCATGGACTACTGTTAACTGATCACTTTAACTGTTTGTTGTAATAGAACGGTCGCTGTAATTAGCGGCCACTATAGCGAACGTCGACTGTAAAGTCAAATTGGAGGTATTGCATCCTTAGTAACATTTTAAGTGAATAAGAAAAACGGCATGCATTCTATTTTAAGGTAATATTTAACACTTTTTAACGACTTATTGATATAAATTCAAGCAGAAAAATCTTATATTATTCTAGCTTACACGCTGATAGATCAAACCAGTGTCTTTCAAACTTTTGTAATCGCGGAACACTTTTTAAGTTCTAAATCTTTTAAGGAACAATAGAGTAAATTTGGGTTTTTAATTCTAATAAATAACAATACAGATTTATTAGATAATAAAAGTAAACATTTATTCCAATTTTTATATCATACCCGTGACAGAAACGCTTTTAGTTTTACACAAAATTACACATAAAATTAATTAATGAAACAACTTATGTTAAAAAAAGTAAAACATTTTTTATTTCCAATTACTTCAAAGTGTTTGAGTTTTTAAATTACTAATTATTTTAATGTCAGGCACAATGATGAAAACCTCAATTCCTATATCAGATGCAATATCAAATCACTTTTCAATAGTTGAATGTTGTAGCAGCTCAATGCAAAAAATTGTCTCGCACAATATGTTGTTGCTGAAAAATGCGAAATACAAGCAACTCGTTTTGATAAAATTAAATATTTTTCTCCCAAACTTGTCCAAAATTTTTGTTTTATGCCAGAATCAATTGCCAAATCAATTTACTCCAGTTTCATTATTGTTCTCAGAAGACTTAGTGACTGTTTGCGGAACACAGTTGGGGAAACGCTGGCTTAAGCCATGTTGATTTAGCATACGAAAATTAAAATACCATTTTAAAATTGCGCAAATTCGTTACGCATAAAATGAAAATATTTCCCATAATAATTCAATATGCCAAAGTAAACGTGCAACGTTTATTTTAAGCTATTGGCTACTTTTCTTAAAACAGACTCTGTCCTGATTTCAAAATACAGAAGCACTCACTCAACCAGGTTACATAAAACAGCTGAGACTGAAAAGGAAACAGATATTAAAATAACACCTTAAGTTTAATATGAGAGTAGATTCAGATTAGAGATAGGGAGTTTGAGCAGTTCAGGATATCCTGCCTTCCGGATGTTAGAGTTGAACTTAACTAGGGTAGCTTGGTAAATTTTTTTTCCGACGGCCGGCAGTAGACATAGCGTTGGCCACTTCTAATGCGGGAAGCGGTGGTCACTTTATTATGAAAGCCCCTAATAGGTAGATCACTGTTGCCTCCTATGAAGGGACGAACAATTTACGTCCATGCAATCTCCGGGATTTGAGCGGATTTGTTGTTTATGTTTTGCAGTGTGTACAGTTGCGATAATTAGGTAGCACTGTTTTTCATCTCTAATAGGCCCAGTATATTCAGTGTTGTCTATTTCCGATAACCTGAGAAGCTTCATTTTGCGCTTTGTTCTTGTGTCAAAAACAATTCTTTAATTCATATTGTTACAGGTTGTCAATCACAAAAAGCCTTATCAGTAAGCAGTATCGGTTTTATTTATCTCCATGTTAATTTGTTTTGTAGTTAATAAGTAAGCATATTATAGGGAATAAATCTCTAACTAGGTACTGTAACTATTGGTAAGTTAGAATATTGACAGAGAAGAGCTAACAAACTAGTTATATATTATAAGTTATAAATATATTATACAGTATTTCTGAAAATTCAGAATTTAAAAAACGTGTAATCAGACGCTACAGAAATATTTTAATTGCCATTTTGAGTTCGAATCTAAGCAGAACTAAATGGTGTGGTGTATTGAATTACGGTAAGGCACACTAGGGCTATCTGTCTAAGGGGAGGGATGCCTTTGTGAAGGACTTTCTAAGGGAAACTGGCTCGTATACACGTTACACCTGGGGAAAACCACGAAAACACCCATGCAGCCAGTCCGTTCGCGGGATTCGAACCTCGGACCGAACTACCAGTGTTCAGCGACTTTACCGCTCGGCCGCTGGTGGGCCTCAGAACTAAATGTAAAATACTGTTAGAAAGTAAAGCACAATTCCGCTAATTTTAAATATGTATTTTAAACGTATATTATTTGAATATATTTCTGTGTTATTCTGGGAATTATAACATACTAATTAGAAAACGCAGTTTATAATTCGCCAAGTTTGTCTTGAACAAACAGAAATTACGAAAAGAAACACGAACATCTACAATCTGCTGTATAGCTGAGATCTGTTTGCTAATATTTATGAAACTATTGTTACGAAAAAGCAGCTCAGAAGCCTCTTGCTGCATTAAAATTAGTTCCTCTAGTTTGGTATGACAGGAACTACTCAATCTTATTAGAATATGTTGGCCCAATAAATCGACCATTATCGCTGAATGTATCGTGCCAATTTATTTTATGAAACTATAACACGGGTTTTATTTCATTATTAATATAGGTATAAACATTCTTAATATAAAGTGCCGAAGTTTATGAAAGTAATCTCAAAGTGTAGATGAATTCAGAGCCTTATAAAACTGGGTGCCCGAAGCAAATTTATTTCGGAGGACACTGGTAATTTTTTTTCAACGTAGTTAGTATTATTGATGCGTATTACATACAGTATTTCATTATTTTTCACTTAAAATTAATTAAAGAGAAAAATGTATTTCACCTTTAGTGCCTTTTATTTTTTACGTTTCGAGTTTATTTTATGTGTTGCTTATACAATTTAACGATAGAAACCTAAAAAAAAAAAAAAAAAAAAAACAGAAAAACTTAAACAATTCTTATTACAAACTCTAATTAATTAAATTGTAGAGGTTTAACGCAATAAAATTGTATATCGATTTATCAGGTTTAGGAATACAATCTAGACACAACAGTTTCAGCCCCCCCCCATCTGAAAGAAATCATTTCCTGTGACTGTTCTTCAGACATAGAAGAGATACTTATTCTCTGTTTTAAAAATTATGAAAATATGCACTAACTTTAAAGATACCGCTTATCGGTACTTTTCCGTTAACGGGGAAGGCCGTTAACGCTAAGCATGAATATTGGGGCGAAATCGAATAAGGTGGCAGCAATCCTAGCGATACATAAAAATCTTTATGGGGGAATTGTGCATTATTGTGAAGGAAAAGTAATTTATTAACTTTTTATTCCGATATTCTATATTCTAATTTTATAATTCGTAATTTTATATTCTGTTTATGAATTGTAAAAAAAATGTGTAGAACATATATATCAGCTAAAACATTATTTGATTCAAACAACAACAACATAATAATAATAAAGGTTGTTTTGTCTAAACGTAAGCGTCAGTTGACTGAATAAAGTCAGAAAACATTATTTGGCGTCAGCCAACCGTTATAGTGTCGCACATAAGAACAATTCTTTTTTTTTTTTTTTTTTTTTTTGGTTTCCCCAACGAAAGGGGAAACTGCATCAATTTATCGATTTTTTTTTTGAGAGTAGAGAATGTCTTTATTGTAAGACGAAGTTACGAGATCTAGTTCTTATTATATATATATATATATATATATATATATATATTATGAAACTGCGATAGTTTATTTTATTTTGATTTATTTGTGCTATCGTATTTTGTATTGCTGAATTGTGTTTCACATAAGTGATTCATTATTTAATGTGCATTTAAAGGAAAATATTATCAGTTTCAAAATTTAGTGAAATTAATTAAATTAATTATAACAAACCTCAATTACATAGTTCATACTTTAACTAAAGCTAAAAGTAAATTTAAGGAAGTATTAATACGAAATTAAGTTATCTTTAAAGAATGAGATTTATTTAAAATCGAACCATGGCTTTCATGGGACGTGGAAAAAAGGAAAATTTGTTAGTGTTAGCTGCTGAATTAGAAATTCAAGTGGATACAAGTATGAAAATTATAGCAATAAAAATAAAATATTTGAAACTGAGACATACGATAAAGCATTTGCTAAAGAAATATTTTTCGATCTTCACCAGCTGAAGACAATACTTCAAATTTAGCTGTTGTTAATCAGACTTCCCGACATAAAAACTGTGGAAACAACAAACAAAACAAGACTAGAATTTAGAATACTTCAAGAACAAGGTGAGACTTTATAAAAGTGCTCTGAATGGGCGAATAAGAATGAAAATTCATATGCTTTTGATAATAGTGTATTACTCCACTCTGAATATGTCGTTAGTGAAAACATTAAGCAAGTTGTGTTGATTTTAGGAAAAAGAAAGGAAATTCTGAGAATGGCGCATGAAATCCCTCTTGCTAGACACCTCATCGAGAAAAAGAAAATTTAACGAATCAAGTACTCATTCTTGGCCTACTATTAAACAAGCTGTTAAAAAGTTCTACGAAAGTTGTAAAGAGTGCCAACTGAGAAGGACGATTAAATAGAAAGATAGAATCCCAATTCAACCTATCGTTAGACCAGAAGCACCCTTGGAAATATGGAGATTGGATTGTATGGACCATTAGAATCTCCATCTGGAAGAGGTTATCGGTTTGTGATATGTGCAGTTGACCTATACACCAAATAGGAAGAAGCCACTCCGGTCAAAGAGTTAAGTGCGAAATTCCCAAAAATATGCAACGCTTTGATGAGGATTTTTTTCCTCGAACTGGATTTGTAAAGATCATTTGTTCCGACCAGGGAACTAATAATTTCGCAGCCAAACTCACCCGAGCTTTTGAGGACCTCCTTGGTGTATCCGCACGATTCTCCACGCCAGGATACCCCGAGAGTATGGGTGCTGTCGAACGTTGGAATAGAACCTTAAAAGAGGTGATGAACAAAAATGTCCAAAAACATGGGAGAAGTTGGGATTTGCATCTTCTCTATCTCCTGTTTGCCTATAGAGAAGTGCCACATAACACCACTGGTTTGTCTCCCTCCAGATGGTGTATGAAAGAATGCCACCAGGACCTTTATCCTTGTTGAAAGAGATCTAGACAGGTAAACGCAGCATTATAGTCACAGCTTTCGGTTTAATTGAAAATTATCTACAAGATCTTTTACAAAAATTTAAAAAAAGCTCGTGACATTGCGTCAGCAAACTCCAAAATATCTCAAGAAGAATACACTCCAAGATATAACTTATGTTCTAAATAAAAGACTTTCAATGTGGGGGACAAAATCCTCGTGTTAATGCCATCATCACCGCATAAGTTGCTCAATACTTGGTAAAGACTAGCTACTGTAATCGAACTTACAAGACCCCACTCTGCCAAAGTCGAAATGGAAAACGGAAGTAGCAGAGAATTCCACATATATTTAAGTTAAGACCTTACATTGCTCGTGTAGATCACTTTTGTATCATTTTTGGATCCAGATCAAGACTATCTGGTGCATAATGGAGATATCTTAATTATGCTCCATCCTATGAATGTGAATCCTATGAATAAATCTGCTGAAAATATCTGGACCTATTTAAAAAATTCGAAAGTTGACTTAAAACATTACCAAAGAAAAGGACTATTTAGTGTATTAAAATCTTATGCCAATATTTTTGGTAACAAACCGGGCCAAGCCAATGTCGATGGACATGACACAAATGTTACAGCAAAAAGATTAAGACAAAAAGTAGTCCAAAAAGATTAAGACCACTGGGCCTGTTTCGCTACAAGATGAAGTTGATCGCCAAGTTAAAAAACTATTAGAATGGGATCTTATAGAACCCAGTGACAGTGAATGGGCACATTCTATAGCATGCGTTGCAAAAAAGAATGGTAAGTGTTAGATTGTGCATAAACTTTAGGCTTTTAAATAGCTTCACAGTTCCCAATGCCTATCCGATGAAGATTGATAAAGATTTACTCTTCGAAATAGGGAAATCCGAAGTTATAACAGTTCTCGATTTAACCTAGGGATATTGTAAATCCTGATGAAAGAAGGAGCCAAGTCTTACACACCATTTACTTACACATCATTCTGGCCATTATCAATGGAAAGTTTTTCCCTTCGGTTTGAAAAATGCCGGAAGTATCTTTCAAAAATACATGTATAAGGTACTTACAAACCATAAGAAATACTTCTGTTCATACATTGATGATGTGGCAATATTTTCTGAGACTTGGGATGACCACCTCCATTACATCGACCAAGTGTTTCATGAGTCTGAGAAACGTAGGTCTAACCGCAGATCTAGAAAAATATGATTTCGGACTTTAAATGTCGCTTCACTTTTCAAATTGTAGCTACCAAATATTATCACCCGTGTTATATTTAAAGAAATTAAATAATGAAGAATCTGCATAAATATATGTATATTTCTCGCACTGTCATAAAACAACGGTACCTAGAGCTATCAAATTTTGAATAATATAATCTTCCACCAAATATGGGCATCTGGAAGCCCTAATTTGGAATATGAAATTCGTTTTAGTATCGATTTCCTATTTTGTAAGACTTCAACGAATTTTTTATTAACAAACTTAACGATTTCAAAGCTAGCAATGGCAAAACTATACGAAGGAAAGGGAAAAAAAAAAAAAAAAAAAAAAAAAACAGAAAAACTTAAACAATTCTTATTACAAACTCGAATTAATTAAATTGTAGAGGTTTAACGCAATAAAATTGTATATCGATTTATCAGGTTTAGGAATACAATCTAGACACAACAGTTTCAGCCCCCCCCCATCTGAAAGAAATCATTTCCTGTGACTGTTCTTCAGACATAGAAGAGATACTTATTCTCTGTTTTAAAAATTATGAAAATATGCACTAACTTTAAAGATACCGCTTATCGGTACTTTTCCGTTAACGGGGAAGGCCGTTAACGCTAAGCATGAATATTGGGGCGAAATCGAATAAGGTGGCAGCAATCCTAGGGATACATAAAAATCTTCATGGGGGAATTGTGCATTATTGTGAAGGAAAAGTAATTTATTAACTTTTTATTCCGATATTCTATATTCTAATTTTATAATTCGTAATTTTATATTCTGTTTATGAATTGTAAAAAAAATGTGTAGAACATATATATCAGCTAAAACATTATTTGAATCAAACAACAACAACATAATAATAATAAAGGTTGTTTTGTCTAAACGTAAGCGTCAGTTGACTGAATAAAGTCAGAAAACATTATTTGGCGTCAGCCAACCGTTATAGTGTCGCACATTAGAACAATTCTTTTTTTTTTTTTTTTTTTGGTTTCCCCAACGAAAGGGGAAACTGCATCAATTTATCGATTTTTTTTTTGAGAGTAGAGAATGTCTTTATTGTAAGACGAAGTTACGAGATCTAGTTCTTATTATATATATATATATATATATATATATATATATATATATTATGAAACTGCGATAGTTTATTTTATTTTGATTTATTTGTGCTATCGTATTTTGTATTGCTGAATTGTGTTTCACATAAGTGATTCATTATTTAATGTGCATTTAAAGGAAAATATTATCAGTTTCAAAATTTAGTGAAATTAATTAAATTAATTATAACAAACCTCAATTACATAGTTCATACTTTAACTAAAGCTAAAAGTAAATTTAAGGAAGTATTAATACGAAATTAAGTTATCTTTAAAGAATGAGATTTATTTAAAATCGAACCATGGCTTTCATGGGACGTGGAAAAAAGGAAAATTTGTTAGTGTTAGCTGCTGAATTAGAAATTGAAGTGGATACAAGTATGAAAATTATAGCAATAAAAATAAAATATTTGAAACTGAGACATACGATAAAGCATTTGCTAAAGAAATATTTTTCGATCTTCACCAGCTGAAGACAATACTTCAAATTTAGCTGTTGTTAATCAGACTTCCCGACATAAAAACTGTGGAAACAACAAACAAAACAAGACTAGAATTTAGAATACTTCAAGAACAAGGTGAGACTTTATAAAAGTGCTCTGAATGGGCGAATAAGAATGAAAATTCATATGCTTTTGATAATAGTGTATTACTCCACTCTGAATATGTCGTTAGTGAAAACATTAAGCAAGTTGTGTTGATTTTAGGAAAAAGAAAGGAAATTCTGAGAATGGCGCATGAAATCCCTCTTGCTAGACACCTCATCGAGAAAAAGAAAATTTAACGAATCAAGTACTCATTCTTGGCCTACTATTAAACAAGCTGTTAAAAAGTTCTACGAAAGTTGTAAAGAGTGCCAACTGAGAAGGACGATTAAATAGAAAGATAGAATCCCAATTCAACCTATCGTTAGACCAGAAGCACCCTTGGAAATATGGAGATTGGATTGTATGGACCATTAGAATCTCCATCTGGAAGAGGTTATCGGTTTGTGATATGTGCAGTTGACCTATGCACCAAATAGGAAGAAGCCACTCCGGTCAAAGAGTTAAGTGCGAAATTCCCAAAAATATGCAACGCTTTGATGAGGATTTTTTTCCTCGAACTGGATTTGTAAAGATCATTTGTTCCGACCAGGGAACTAATAATTTCGCAGCCAAACTCACCCGAGCTTTTGAGGACCTCCTTGGTGTATCCGCACGATTCTCCACGCCAGGATACCCCGAGAGTATGGGTGCTGTCGAACGTTGGAATAGAACCTTAAAAGAGGTGATGAACAAAAATGTCCAAAAACATGGGAGAAGTTGGGATTTGCATCTTCTCTATCTCCTGTTTGCCTATAGAGAAGTGCCACATAACACCACTGGTTTGTCTCCCTCCAGATGGTGTATGAAAGAATGCCACCAGGACCTTTATCCTTGTTGAAAGAGATCTAGACAGGTAAACGCAGCATTATAGTCACAGCTTTCGGTTTAATTGAAAATTATCTACAAGATCTTTTACAAAAATTTAAAAAAAGCTCGTGACATTGCGTCAGCAAACTCCAAAATATCTCAAGAAGAATACACTCCAAGATATAACTTATGTTCTAAATAAAAGACTTTCAATGTGGGGGACAAAATCCTCGTGTTAATGCCATCATCACCGCATAAGTTGCTCAATACTTGGTAAAGACTAGCTACTGTAATCGAACTTACAAGACCCCACTCTGCCAAAGTCGAAATGGAAAACGGAAGTAGCAGAGAATTCCACATATATTTAAGTTAAGACCTTACATTGCTCGTGTAGATCACTTTTGTATCATTTTTGGATCCAGATCAAGACTATCTGGTGCATAATGGAGATATCTTAATTATGCTCCATCCTATGAATGTGAATCCTATGAATAAATCTGCTGAAAATATCTGGACCTATTTAAAAAATTCGAAAGTTGACTTAAAACATTACCAAAGAAAAGGACTATTTAGTGTATTAAAATCTTATGCCAATATTTTTGGTAACAAACCGGGCCAAGCCAATGTCGATGGACATGACACAAATGTTACAGCAAAAAGATTAAGACAAAAAGTAGTCCAAAAAGATTAAGACCACTGGGCCTGTTTCGCTACAAGATGAAGTTGATCGCCAAGTTAAAAAACTATTAGAATGGGATCTTATAGAACCCAGTGACAGTGAATGGGCACATTCTATAGCATGCGTTGCAAAAAAGAATGGTAAGTGTTAGATTGTGCATAAACTTTAGGCTTTTAAATAGCTTCACAGTTCCCAATGCCTATCCGATGAAGATTGATAAAGATTTACTCTTCGAAATAGGGAAATCCGAAGTTATAACAGTTCTCGATTTAACCTAGGGATATTGTAAATCCTGATGAAAGAAGGAGCCAAGTCTTACACACCATTTACTTACACATCATTCTGGCCATTATCAATGGAAAGTTTTTCCCTTCGGTTTGAAAAATGCCGGAAGTATCTTTCAAAAATACATGTATAAGGTACTTACAAACCATAAGAAATACTTCTGTTCATACATTGATGATGTGGCAATATTTTCTGAGACTTGGGATGACCACCTCCATTACATCGACCAAGTGTTTCATGAGTCTGAGAAACGTAGGTCTAACCGCAGATCTAGAAAAATATGATTTCGGACTTTAAATGTCGCTTCACTTTTCAAATTGTAGCTACCAAATATTATCACCCGTGTTATATTTAAAGAAATTAAATAATGAAGAATCTGCATAAATATATGTATATTTCTCGCACTGTCATAAAACAACGGTACCTAGAGCTATCAAATTTTGAATAATATAATCTTCCACCAAATATGGGCATCTGGAAGCCCTAATTTGGAATATGAAATTCGTTTTAGTATCGATTTCCTATTTTGTAAGACTTCAACGAATTTTTTATTAACAAACTTAACGATTTCAAAGCTAGCAATGGCAAAACTATACGAAGGAAAGGGAAAAAAAAAAAAAAAAAAAAAACAGAAAAACTTAAACAATTCTTATTACAAACTCGAATTAATTAAATTGTAGAGGTTTAACGCAATAAAATTGTATATCGATTTATCAGGTTTAGGAATACAATCTAGACACAACAGTTTCAGCCCCCCCCCATCTGAAAGAAATCATTTCCTGTGACTGTTCTTCAGACATAGAAGAGATACTTATTCTCTGTTTTAAAAATTATGAAAATATGCACTAACTTTAAAGATACCGCTTATCGGTACTTTTCCGTTAACGGGGAAGGCCGTTAACGCTAAGCATGAATATTGGGGCGAAATCGAATAAGGTGGCAGCAATCCTAGGGATACATAAAAATCTTCATGGGGGAATTGTGCATTATTGTGAAGGAAAAGTAATTTATTAACTTTTTATTCCGATATTCTATATTCTAATTTTATAATTCGTAATTTTATATTCTGTTTATGAATTGTAAAAAAAATGTGTAGAACATATATATCAGCTAAAACATTATTTGAATCAAACAACAACAACATAATAATAATAAAGGTTGTTTTGTCTAAACGTAAGCGTCAGTTGACTGAATAAAGTCAGAAAACATTATTTGGCGTCAGCCAACCGTTATAGTGTCGCACATTAGAACAATTCTTTTTTTTTTTTTTTTTTTTGGTTTCCCCAACGAAAGGGGAAACTGCATCAATTTATCGATTTTTTTTTTGAGAGTAGAGAATGTCTTTATTGTAAGACGAAGTTACGAGATCTAGTTCTTATTATATATATATATATATATATATATATATATATATATATTATGAAACTGCGATAGTTTATTTTATTTTGATTTATTTGTGCTATCGTATTTTGTATTGCTGAATTGTGTTTCACATAAGTGATTCATTATTTAATGTGCATTTAAAGGAAAATATTATCAGTTTCAAAATTTAGTGAAATTAATTAAATTAATTATAACAAACCTCAATTACATAGTTCATACTTTAACTAAAGCTAAAAGTAAATTTAAGGAAGTATTAATACGAAATTAAGTTATCTTTAAAGAATGAGATTTATTTAAAATCGAACCATGGCTTTCATGGGACGTGGAAAAAAGGAAAATTTGTTAGTGTTAGCTGCTGAATTAGAAATTCAAGTGGATACAAGTATGAAAATTATAGCAATAAAAATAAAATATTTGAAACTGAGACATACGATAAAGCATTTGCTAAAGAAATATTTTTCGATCTTCACCAGCTGAAGACAATACTTCAAATTTAGCTGTTGTTAATCAGACTTCCCGACATAAAAACTGTGGAAACAACAAACAAAACAAGACTAGAATTTAGAATACTTCAAGAACAAGGTGAGACTTTATAAAAGTGCTCTGAATGGGCGAATAAGAATGAAAATTCATATGCTTTTGATAATAGTGTATTACTCCACTCTGAATATGTCGTTAGTGAAAACATTAAGCAAGTTGTGTTGATTTTAGGAAAAAGAAAGGAAATTCTGAGAATGGCGCATGAAATCCCTCTTGCTAGACACCTCATCGAGAAAAAGAAAATTTAACGAATCAAGTACTCATTCTTGGCCTACTATTAAACAAGCTGTTAAAAAGTTCTACGAAAGTTGTAAAGAGTGCCAACTGAGAAGGACGATTAAATAGAAAGATAGAATCCCAATTCAACCTATCGTTAGACCAGAAGCACCCTTGGAAATATGGAGATTGGATTGTATGGACCATTAGAATCTCCATCTGGAAGAGGTTATCGGTTTGTGATATGTGCAGTTGACCTATGCACCAAATAGGAAGAAGCCACTCCGGTCAAAGAGTTAAGTGCGAAATTCCCAAAAATATGCAACGCTTTGATGAGGATTTTTTTCCTCGAACTGGATTTGTAAAGATCATTTGTTCCGACCAGGGAACTAATAATTTCGCAGCCAAACTCACCCGAGCTTTTGAGGACCTCCTTGGTGTATCCGCACGATTCTCCACGCCAGGATACCCCGAGAGTATGGGTGCTGTCGAACGTTGGAATAGAACCTTAAAAGAGGTGATGAACAAAAATGTCCAAAAACATGGGAGAAGTTGGGATTTGCATCTTCTCTATCTCCTGTTTGCCTATAGAGAAGTGCCACATAACACCACTGGTTTGTCTCCCTCCAGATGGTGTATGAAAGAATGCCACCAGGACCTTTATCCTTGTTGAAAGAGATCTAGACAGGTAAACGCAGCATTATAGTCACAGCTTTCGGTTTAATTGAAAATTATCTACAAGATCTTTTACAAAAATTTAAAAAAAGCTCGTGACATTGCGTCAGCAAACTCCAAAATATCTCAAGAAGAATACACTCCAAGATATAACTTATGTTCTAAATAAAAGACTTTCAATGTGGGGGACAAAATCCTCGTGTTAATGCCATCATCACCGCATAAGTTGCTCAATACTTGGTAAAGACTAGCTACTGTAATCGAACTTACAAGACCCCACTCTGCCAAAGTCGAAATGGAAAACGGAAGTAGCAGAGAATTCCACATATATTTAAGTTAAGACCTTACATTGCTCGTGTAGATCACTTTTGTATCATTTTTGGATCCAGATCAAGACTATCTGGTGCATAATGGAGATATCTTAATTATGCTCCATCCTATGAATGTGAATCCTATGAATAAATCTGCTGAAAATATCTGGACCTATTTAAAAAATTCGAAAGTTGACTTAAAACATTACCAAAGAAAAGGACTATTTAGTGTATTAAAATCTTATGCCAATATTTTTGGTAACAAACCGGGCCAAGCCAATGTCGATGGACATGACACAAATGTTACAGCAAAAAGATTAAGACAAAAAGTAGTCCAAAAAGATTAAGACCACTGGGCCTGTTTCGCTACAAGATGAAGTTGATCGCCAAGTTAAAAAACTATTAGAATGGGATCTTATAGAACCCAGTGACAGTGAATGGGCACATTCTATAGCATGCGTTGCAAAAAAGAATGGTAAGTGTTAGATTGTGCATAAACTTTAGGCTTTTAAATAGCTTCACAGTTCCCAATGCCTATCCGATGAAGATTGATAAAGATTTACTCTTCGAAATAGGGAAATCCGAAGTTATAACAGTTCTCGATTTAACCTAGGGATATTGTAAATCCTGATGAAAGAAGGAGCCAAGTCTTACACACCATTTACTTACACATCATTCTGGCCATTATCAATGGAAAGTTTTTCCCTTCGGTTTGAAAAATGCCGGAAGTATCTTTCAAAAATACATGTATAAGGTACTTACAAACCATAAGAAATACTTCTGTTCATACATTGATGATGTGGCAATATTTTCTGAGACTTGGGATGACCACCTCCATTACATCGACCAAGTGTTTCATGAGTCTGAGAAACGTAGGTCTAACCGCAGATCTAGAAAAATATGATTTCGGACTTTAAATGTCGCTTCACTTTTCAAATTGTAGCTACCAAATATTATCACCCGTGTTATATTTAAAGAAATTAAATAATGAAGAATCTGCATAAATATATGTATATTTCTCGCACTGTCATAAAACAACGGTACCTAGAGCTATCAAATTTTGAATAATATAATCTTCCACCAAATATGGGCATCTGGAAGCCCTAATTTGGAATATGAAATTCGTTTTAGTATCGATTTCCTATTTTGTAAGACTTCAACGAATTTTTTATTAACAAACTTAACGATTTCAAAGCTAGCAATGGCAAAACTATACGGAGGTAAGGGGAAAAAAAAAAGAAAAAAAAAAAAAAAAAAAAAAAAAAAAAACAGAAAAACTTAAACAATTCTTATTACAAACTCGAATTAATTAAATTGTAGAGGTTTAACGCAATAAAATTGTATATCGATTTATCAGGTTTAGGAATACAATCTAGACACAACAGTTTCAGCCCCCCCCCATCTGAAAGAAATCATTTCCTGTGACTGTTCTTCAGACATAGAAGAGATACTTATTCTCTGTTTTAAAAATTATGAAAATATGCACTAACTTTAAAGATACCGCTTATCGGTACTTTTCCGTTAACGGGGAAGGCCGTTAACGCTAAGCATGAATATTGGGGCGAAATCGAATAAGGTGGCAGCAATCCTAGCGATACATAAAAATCTTCATGGGGGAATTGTGCATTATTGTGAAGGAAAAGTAATTTATTAACTTTTTATTCCGATATTCTATATTCTAATTTTATAATTCGTAATTTTATATTCTGTTTATGAATTGTAAAAAAAATGTGTAGAACATATATATCAGCTAAAACATTATTTGAATCAAACAACAACAACATAATAATAATAAAGGTTGTTTTGTATAAACGTAAGCGTCAGTTGACTGAATAAAGTCAGAAAACATTATTTGGCGTCAGCCAACCGTTATAGTGTCGCACATAAGAACAATTCTTTTTTTTTTTTTTTTTTTTTTTTTTTTTTTTTTTTTTGGTTTCCCCAACGAAAGGGAAAACTGCATCAATTTATCGATTTTTTTTTTGAGAGTAGAGAATGTCTTTATTGTAAGACGAAGTTACGAGATCTAGTTCTTATTATATATATATATATATATATATATATATATATATTATGAAACTGCGATAGTTTATTTTATTTTGATTTATTTGTGCTATCGTATTTTGTATTGCTGAATTGTGTTTCACATAAGTGATTCATTATTTAATGTGCATTTAAAGGAAAATATTATCAGTTTCAAAATTTAGTGAAATTAATTAAATTAATTATAACAAACCTCAATTACATAGTTCATACTTTAACTAAAGCTAAAAGTAAATTTAAGGAAGTATTAATACGAAATTAAGTTATCTTTAAAGAATGAGATTTATTTAAAATCGAACCATGGCTTTCATGGGACGTGGAAAAAAGGAAAATTTGTTAGTGTTAGCTGCTGAATTAGAAATTGAAGTGGATACAAGTATGAAAATTATAGCAATAAAAATAAAATATTTGAAACTGAGACATACGATAAAGCATTTGCTAAAGAAATATTTTTCGATCTTCACCAGCTGAAGACAATACTTCAAATTTAGCTGTTGTTAATCAGACTTCCCGACATAAAAACTGTGGAAACAACAAACAAAACAAGACTAGAATTTAGAATACTTCAAGAACAAGGTGAGACTTTATAAAAGTGCTCTGAATGGGCGAATAAGAATGAAAATTCATATGCTTTTGATAATAGTGTATTACTCCACTCTGAATATGTCGTTAGTGAAAACATTAAGCAAGTTGTGTTGATTTTAGGAAAAAGAAAGGAAATTCTGAGAATGGCGCATGAAATCCCTCTTGCTAGACACCTCATCGAGAAAAAGAAAATTTAACGAATCAAGTACTCATTCTTGGCCTACTATTAAACAAGCTGTTAAAAAGTTCTACGAAAGTTGTAAAGAGTGCCAACTGAGAAGGACGATTAAATAGAAAGATAGAATCCCAATTCAACCTATCGTTAGACCAGAAGCACCCTTGGAAATATGGAGATTGGATTGTATGGACCATTAGAATCTCCATCTGGAAGAGGTTATCGGTTTGTGATATGTGCAGTTGACCTATGCACCAAATAGGAAGAAGCCACTCCGGTCAAAGAGTTAAGTGCGAAATTCCCAAAAATATGCAACGCTTTGATGAGGATTTTTTTCCTCGAACTGGATTTGTAAAGATCATTTGTTCCGACCAGGGAACTAATAATTTCGCAGCCAAACTCACCCGAGCTTTTGAGGACCTCCTTGGTGTATCCGCACGATTCTCCACGCCAGGATACCCCGAGAGTATGGGTGCTGTCGAACGTTGGAATAGAACCTTAAAAGAGGTGATGAACAAAAATGTCCAAAAACATGGGAGAAGTTGGGATTTGCATCTTCTCTATCTCCTGTTTGCCTATAGAGAAGTGCCACATAACACCACTGGTTTGTCTCCCTCCAGATGGTGTATGAAAGAATGCCACCAGGACCTTTATCCTTGTTGAAAGAGATCTAGACAGGTAAACGCAGCATTATAGTCACAGCTTTCGGTTTAATTGAAAATTATCTACAAGATCTTTTACAAAAATTTAAAAAAAGCTCGTGACATTGCGTCAGCAAACTCCAAAATATCTCAAGAAGAATACACTCCAAGATATAACTTATGTTCTAAATAAAAGACTTTCAATGTGGGGGACAAAATCCTCGTGTTAATGCCATCATCACCGCATAAGTTGCTCAATACTTGGTAAAGACTAGCTACTGTAATCGAACTTACAAGACCCCACTCTGCCAAAGTCGAAATGGAAAACGGAAGTAGCAGAGAATTCCACATATATTTAAGTTAAGACCTTACATTGCTCGTGTAGATCACTTTTGTATCATTTTTGGATCCAGATCAAGACTATCTGGTGCATAATGGAGATATCTTAATTATGCTCCATCCTATGAATGTGAATCCTATGAATAAATCTGCTGAAAATATCTGGACCTATTTAAAAAATTCGAAAGTTGACTTAAAACATTACCAAAGAAAAGGACTATTTAGTGTATTAAAATCTTATGCCAATATTTTTGGTAACAAACCGGGCCAAGCCAATGTCGATGGACATGACACAAATGTTACAGCAAAAAGATTAAGACAAAAAGTAGTCCAAAAAGATTAAGACCACTGGGCCTGTTTCGCTACAAGATGAAGTTGATCGCCAAGTTAAAAAACTATTAGAATGGGATCTTATAGAACCCAGTGACAGTGAATGGGCACATTCTATAGCGTGCGTTGCAAAAAAGAATGGTAAGTGTTAGATTGTGCATAAACTTTAGGCTTTTAAATAGCTTCACAGTTCCCAATGCCTATCCGATGAAGATTGATAAAGATTTACTCTTCGAAATAGGGAAATCCGAAGTTATAACAGTTCTCGATTTAACCTAGGGATATTGTAAATCCTGATGAAAGAAGGAGCCAAGTCTTACACACCATTTACTTACACATCATTCTGGCCATTATCAATGGAAAGTTTTTCCCTTCGGTTTGTAAAATGCCGGAAGTATCTTTCAAAAATACATGTATAAGGTACTTACAAACCATAAGAAATACTTCTGTTCATACATTGATGATGTGGCAATATTTTCTGAGACTTGGGATGACCACCTCCATTACATCGACCAAGTGTTTCATGAGTTTGAGAAACGTAGGTCTAACCGCAGATCTAGAAAAATATGATTTCGGACTTTAAATGTCGCTTCACTTTTCAAATTGTAGCTACCAAATATTATCACCCGTGTTATATTTAAAGAAATTAAATAATGAAGAATCTGCATAAATATATGTATATTTCTCGCACTGTCATAAAACAACGGTACCTAGAGCTATCAAATTTTGAATAATATAATCTTCCACCAAATATGGGCATCTGGAAGCCCTAATTTGGAATATGAAATTCGTTTTAGTATCGATTTCCTATTTTGTAAAACTTCAACGAATTTTTTATTAACAAACTTAACGATTTCAAAGCTAGCAATGGCAAAACTATACGGAGGAAAGGGAAAAAAAAAAAAAAAAAAAAAAAAAAAAAACATTTTTATCTCCAGCGCGCGAGACTGTGTATTGGAAATTCTAAAAATATGCTCATTTTAAAATTATTTTGCTTTATTGCTGTTGAACTGAATTTTATAGTTTAAGTGCAAAGAACATTTAATAAATAAAAGTAACACACAAAAGGTTAAAAAAAGGCCCTTTGGGCGTAATGTAAAATCTGAAAGCTTTCAGATCTTTTTTTATTACTCCATTTCTATGAGCAAATCTCGCTGTTATATTGTCACAAATAACATTAAAAGAATTTAAAATAATTTTTCTTTACATTTAATAGTCCTTAAAAGCTACGATCGCGCTTAGCCTGAATGGCTTTTAAAGTGGCACATAATTTCGTAAGAAAAACACGACTTCCTCAGAGGTCATCTGATTTTAAGGACTGAATCTGTCGAATGATAATGTCTGTCGAATGATAATGTCTAAAGGTTTCTATTTTTAATAAGCCATTACTTCAGAAGCAAATTATCTTTCTGCTTGTATTCGCGTAAAATAATAAGCTAATTTTCTTTTCCTCCCCTTTAAACTGAACATATAAAAAGGAGCAGTTAATGAAAGGTTACCGCATTCGAAAGTATATAATTTCTATTTCTGTTCGAAAATACGTAATATTAAGAAAATTATGCATGGCTCCTTCATAACATCAAATGAAGTTTCATTTAATAGCGATCATGAATTCAGAATGTTTACATAGGTTCTGTAATTAGCGTTGATCTATGCTGATTTATCATACACTTGAATTAGAAATAAAATGCGAATACTCATCTTCTTAATTTCAGAAAAATAATAGGAAGAAGGGAAAAGTGCTATATGGGGTATCTAAAGATTACCAAGCAATAAGCCGCCACTTGCAGCGTACAGACACTGCTGTGCAAAGATGTTGTCAGCAATGGTTGCTACAAGGAAATTGCCGACGAAATGAAGGCTCTGGAAAGCCAAGGAGCACAAATGCGAGGCAAGATGGGATGACTGTTCGCCAGGCCCGGTATCACTGTAGACTATTCAACGCACCACAGCCACGTGTATACCTCCCGTGGTACCGTCCACCATCTCACGGCGCTTGTCGGAGGCGGGGTTACGCTCACAGAGGCCTTTAAGACGTTTGCCTTTGACCCCACAGTGCCGACGGAGTCGTCTGGAGTGGTGTCGCAGCCGATCATCATGGCTGCCATCAGACTGGCATCGTATAGTGTTCAGCGATGAATCCCGCTTCACTCTTGAAGCAGATGACCACCGTGTTCGTGTCTGGAGAGGAGGGGGCCAGCGGTCCCAATCAGCCTTTGTTTTCCAAAGGCATACAGCCATAACCTCTGGTGTGATGGTGTGGAGCGCTATTTCTTATGACAGCAGGTCATCTTTAGTCATCCTCCGTACATCTTCAACAGCTCAACGGTGTGTTGATACCATCCTGCGACCGGTTGCATTACCTTTCGTGGCACGTCATTCTACGGCCATTTTCCAACAAGATAAAGCCAGGCCACATACCGCTCGCATATCTCTGGACTGTCTCCGTGCGGTTGATATTCTTCCTTGGCCAGCAAGGTCACCAGACCTTTCACCAATTCAGCTTGTCTGGGACAGACCGCCAGATTCGAGCACCACAAAATATCGCGGATCTGGAGCGACAACTGATGAATGCCTGGTAAAATGTGTCGTAGGATGACATTAGGAACCTTTACCGTTCCTTGCCTCGACGAATTCAAGCATGCATTGCCGTCAGGGGCGGTTCGACCAACTACTAACTTGAACACTCAATGGGTGATTGTGACCCGTGAGCGGGTACTATGACCTTGATTTTTTAATCATTTTATTATCTGTGTATGAGCTATACGCATATTCAATTTCATCAAAAGCAGCCACTTCCTTCATGGTGCTTCGATTTTTTTTTGCAAAAGACTATACTGAGTATTTAACATTTGAACTATAATAAACAAAGTATTCTTTACCTGCTGTTCCTTCAACTAGACAGGAAAAAAAAATAAGTGTTTAAAGTATGGTTATTTTTTTTTATTAGTTCTCAAAGAGTATGTACACATCTTCTGTTTTACCCTACATTTTATACTGCGCCAAACAAGGTGGAAAATGGCTTTTTTACTTTTTCGTATGAAGTAAGAGAAATATTGTAATCGCGAAAAATTTCGGTTTTTATATTTCAACAGAAATATCCGTTTTGAACGTTCCCATAAGCATATTGACTTTTTTTTTTCGCGTGATATCTGTACGTACGGAAAAAATAAAGGACATTTTTTTTCCAAAACGGACTGTAAAATGGATTTTTCCGTGACGTCAGATTTTTTCGTACGTACGTACGTGTGCATGTATCTAGCATAATTCAAAAAAGATTAGCTGTAGAACGTCATAATTTTGTACATGGGACTGCTATAAGATATAATTATGCATTTCTTTTTTTTTATTGCGATACGGCGAACCAAAAGTTTTTTATATACATATACCCACCCCTCTCACCCGGCTTAAAAGTCCTTACCTGACCTTTATTTTCGCAATCGTTGGTAGTAGTCATGTACTTCATATTACATAAGTGTTTTAAATGACGAAATATTCATATTTTGGGAATGTCCAGTTTAAAATAAAATAAATTTTGGACAAATAACGAAATCTAACTTTTAATGCTGTCTCCTGGTTTCTAGATTTAATATTTGGGAAAGATTTTTACTATTTATGGAAAAAAAAATTGTGAGAAGTTTGACCCCCGGTAAATTGATCGGGATATTTAATTTCAAAATTTGCAATTTTTTATGTGATTTTCAACTTGCCTCGAAGGACCGGTTAATTGACCCTTTGCGGCACAGTGTGTCCGGTCTGGACACACCTAAAAATTTCCTTCTGTACGTACAGAAAAATTGAGTAAAAAAGGATTTATATTTTACTGTAGCTGAACCTTCTTTATTTATTTACTCTGAAAACTTCTTCTTTCCTCTTCTTTATTTATTTACTCTAACTCTTCTTCTTTATTTACTCTGAACCTTCTTTATTTATAGTAGATGGCAGCTCAACACAAAACAGTCCATATATTTTAGCCATGTTTAGTTTTTTAAGACCCTCATTTTTCAAAGAAATCTTCCACATTTTTTTTAGGGTATAAAAGGAATTATTTGAAATGAAATTTCTATGTTGTATTTTTGGCTGTATGCTAATCTGCTTATTCTATATTAGTTTTAAATTTTTACCTTGAAATCTTGCCTAAAATCAAACGGCGAACCCTAAACCGGGCTCACCGATAATCTAGGACAACTGAGAGTCGGTATTCTTTGTTTCTCCGCATCTCATCGGTCAGTTCATTGACAACACTGCTCGTTTCAGCACTCTTTTCGAAGCTCTATTCAATCAGTGTGCCACTTTGGGCACACCCACAGAATTAAAACCATAAGTGCTATCTTCACAAAATTTTACTTGTGTACTCTAGGCCTAATTAGACTGCCTACCTTTTTTTTTTTTTTCTTTTTTTTATCAAAACTCCGACTTTAAAAGGTAGTGTGCCGGAAAAGGTTAAGTTAGGACATTTCTAGGAAATAAATTTAAATATAGTGTAGCAAAAAGTGTGTATAATTTAATGGACCGTTATAGGAAGCCATGTGCTGTCCACATCAGGTTTTTAAGTTTAATAAGATTTTTTAGAAAACATTAGAAATAAGTTTATTCCTTGTGTATTAGAAAATCTATAGATTATTACGATTTTCATTTTTCTGTTATAGGCTTTAATATAAATTAGCTTTCATTAGAATAAATTCTATGAGTATTTAGTGAATTTCATTTTATAATCTAAAACGCGTCTAATTTCTTCAGATGTTTTCAGAGATTTCTAGTTGCGTTCATAAATCGAAATATTTGTTCATATGGATTTTTAATTTTAATACAGAGAAGTGGTACCCTGGTGTGCCTTGATGGTAAAAAAAACAGCCATTAGATACCTAGATATACTGGTAGATCAAGTGTACCACGCAATGTTGCATTTTTACCCTGATGGCGAAGAATACTTCATGGACGATAATGCAACTATACCGCGTGCAAGAAGTATTCAAAATTGGTTCGCTGAACATCAATCTCACTTCCAACACCTTCCCTAGCCACAAAATAGCCCGTATCGTAACCCCATAGAAAATGTGTGGGTTATGATGGAAAGACGCATCCGACAGTACTCTCCTCTTCCATCTAATTTACAAGATCTAAAAAGTTGCATAGCAAATTTATGGTATTCTGTGAACGTAAATGCACTCTAGAAGTATTAGACTCGATGCCCAAACGAATCAGAGCAGTTATCCGTGCAAAAGGTGATCCAATAAAATATTTATCTTGGGTTTCTAATCCATTTCTCAGAAATGATTGATTATGGTTTTATCAAACAGAACAAAATAGGGAAGGAAGTTCATATTGAGCTCATTGTTTCTGGTACTTTTTAACACTACAAGTAATAAAGGATCTAATACAATCATTAAAATTTAATAAGATTAAAATTATATCATTTAGTTTCATATGCAGATTGATTGCATTTATATGTGTAGGGAAAAAAAAGGATAAAATTATAGTTGAATTTTCTTTGGATTTTTCTCTTTTTTATTTTAATTTAAATGCATTTTTAACCCCAAACCACAAGACTTTTCCCCTACAAAGAATTCACTTCTTTTATATAATAAATTGAAAAAAAGTGCACTGCCCTACATAGGAAATGCAACACCGGTACTTTATTCATAATTCGATATTTCGTGTCGACATAATGAACCTCAAACGCCAGATCGATTAAAGTACCTTGTAGAGACATTAGGTATTTTCGAAGCAGGAGTGATGAAAAATGAGCAACGCCTTCGCCGGGAATCGAACCACGGCCTTCTGGAATACGCGCCCAGCGTGCAGACCACTACACCACGAATGCACGCTAAGAAGGAGGGAGAAATACCTTATATACTCCCCCTTTTTTTAAAGGGCGACTGGGGATTTTAGGGGATCCAATCGCCCAATCCTGGGTGTGGAGAATCATCATCCAACACTTTTTAGTTTGGGCGCCACTGTAGAGACATCAGAATTATTTTTGAAGAAGGAAAGATGGAAAATGAGCAATGCCTTCGCCGGGAATCGAGCCACAGACCTCTGGAATACGCGCCCAGCTTGAAGACCACCTCACCACGAAGGCACGCTAAGAAGGAGGGAGAAGTACCTTATAACCTATAATGAACTATTTTATAAAATATAGAAGCGAAGTGCAATTCATTGAAATTTGCCTTTAAAAATGCTTTTACCTTGTTATTTATCAACCTAAAATTGGAAATTAAAAGAAGAAAGAGAAGACAAATAAAAACTGAACTAATATTACACTGCTTCTTTGGAAATGGAAGCTAACTAATATAACGTATTTCTTCGCGTATTTACCTCCCCCTAGCCTTTTAGCACCAGGTTCTGAAAATTTTTAAATTATTCGCGTATTTTTTCCCTCATTGCGTTCAAAGAATGTGTTTCCCTAAATTTTAAAATGGATTTATCCCCGTAGTGACTGTTTTTATCTTACTAATAATGTCAAACCCGGGCAAACTACTTGCGAAGGTCACACTGATCCTTGCCAGCCTAATAGAAGAATCGACCCATCACAGTACAGCAAAGACGAATTGATAATCAATCTGCGATTTCTCTAAGTGATTTGCACATTCGTCTTCTATAATATGAATGATTTGAAGTCCAAGGAGTAGCCGAGACAACAGTCACAACGGGCGAGTTTTATTTGGTATTGTAATGTTAATGTTACTATGTCTTGAAATGTAGGTTTCTTTTAAAGAAATAACATTGCGATTGTTACCTGTAGTTTTTCCATGATACTTTTCATTTGTTATGTTCTTACTCTAACGGCCCTTTTCGGAAAGTGAACTATTCTCTTGTCGATTTTTGGATGATGAAATTAGAAAAGGGGGAAGATAGGAGAGGGAATATGATATTATGCATGGGAATGTTGCCTAATATTTGGAAGCGTTTGTATCAAAAAGAGACTGATTTCACGATTTCGGAAGATGAAGTGTTCCCGCTGAGACTGCTGAAGCTTAAAACATTTTGTGAGCGTCTCATATCAATGAAACTCACGCAGGTATGACGAGGAAGTCAACGAATTTTAAGCGCTCCAGTGGTTTAGGTGAGATGGGCTTCGGCTAATGACTGTTAGAGGACAGGGAAAGTATAAAAAATAAGCAAAGCGAGATCGCGCGACAAGTAAGATGCATAAGCAAAAGTAGGGTAAACAGGTTAATTCATTCGTTTACTGCTGAAGCCTTATTTCATTCAACGAGCTTATTTACTTCTTTTCTATTTTCTCTCATTTAAAGAGCATATTTCAGAAGAAACGCATTTGCTTGTTGAATAACGCAGACTGGAAGTGCGCGGTTTGATTTATACGCAGAATATATTTGCAATAAATATACTAGAAATTTTTTGTAACTATTTCTGTCTTCTTTCTGCGGAATTGGAGATTTCTGGCACTTCAAGAAGCTCGCAGATGAATAGCCGATTATTGATATTAAATAGATTGTGAATTTTTTCCAATAATTTCTGACTCTTATATGATGAACTGGAGATTTCTGACACTTTAAAAACCTCTCAGAGTAATGCACAATTAATTATTCACAATAAATATATTCTTTAATATGTTATTGTAGTATAATATGTAATAATAAGTATAATAAAAATGTTATGTATAAAAAATCACGTTAAAAAATTTGAGAGCCTTCATATTTTACATTACGCCCAAAGAGACGTTTCTTTAACGTTTTCTGTGTTACCTTTATATATTAAATATCATGTTCTTTGAACTAACCATAAAATTAAATTCAACAGCAATATCGCAAAATAATTTTAAAATGAGCAGAGCTTTAGAATTTTCGATACACAGTCTCGCGCGCTGGAGATAATTTTTTTTTCCCGGTACAGAGTTGTTATTGCTTGCTTTGAAATCGTTGAGATTGTGGATCAAAAATTCGTTGAAATCGATAATAAAACGAATCTCAAATTCCAAATTTGGGCTTCCAGATAACCGTGTTCGGTAGAAGATTACGTTATTCAAAATTTGAGGGTTCTAGGTACCGTTGTTTTATCCGAATGCGAGAAACATGCATACATTTATGTAGATTCTTCATTACTTAATTTCTTTAAATATAACACAGAGCGATAATACTTGGTGGCAACAATTTGAAAAGTGAACTGACATTTATAGTGAACCAACGCAAAATGACAAAACGAAATCTATAATCCTTCAGGGCAAATTGCCCCTTTGGACTAATAAAAACAATAATATATTGCTTTATTCGCAATATATTGTTTTATTCGTAGTAAATAAATTGTGAAACTATTTTAACAATTTCTAACTTTTTGCTCATGAACTGAAAACTTCTGACGATTAAAAAAAAAAAAAAAAAAAAAAAAAAAAAAAAAAAAAACTAGCAGATTAATACGTAGATTATTCTTAATAAATATATTTTTTATAAAATTTTCGCGATTTAACACTCATAAAATGGAGGTTTCTGCCATTTTAAATACCTCTCAGATGAATACGCATATTATTCACAATGAATATATTTTTTTAAAGATTTCCAAGAAACAAGTTTTTTAAAGATTTCCAAGAAACTGGCATTTAAAAAAATACGACTACAAATCGCATAACTTAGAAATACCGAAAACTTAGGTAAACATTTGGTGTGTTTTGATTAAAATGTGTCTAGATTCTTAACTATTTTTATTATTTATTCTCATAAAATAAGGGCCCCATTGGAGAAAAACTCATACTACATAATAATAAATTATCTCATTCTCATATGCTTGTACTTGGGGTGTAAGTAGAACACGTTCCGCAAAATTTGTGGCTCGAATCCCGGACGAGAACATACATGGCCTTTAAAATTTCCATGTCTTCGAAAAATCTAATAATCTCTTTTGTGGATCCCGAACTAAAGTAAGGATAATTATTCGCAACAAGAATTTTGTAGAGTGGGCCTCATGCCTTTTCCTAGTTACCTTTTAAATGGGGGTGAATGTAAAGAAATTGACCCCTGAATGTGCTGTCGGGGTATAAACGGTTAGCTCACTCATCTATCACTTAAACCTTCATCGTTCGTATGTTTAAGAAGGTACAAAACAAATGATGTCACGGTCGAAAATGTCTATCATCTGTACAACGTTACCTATGATGTGATTATGAATATTTCGCACTAGAAAGAAAGTTTTGATGTTATTTATACTATCTAAGAACTAATACTACAATACCATATAATCATTTTCCCGATAAAAAAGGTAAAAAGAGAAAAGAAATCCCAATTGATGATGTTTGCATATGAAAATATTACAAATAAATTATTGAATATTCTAAAGTTACTAATAATTGTAGTAGTAAGGCAAACTGCAAAAAATATGTACGTGATTGAAAAAAATACTAAGGCGGTTTTCGCCATTAATACCTCAAGAAAATGTAAATACCTTTTCAATAAATGAATAAATTAATTAAAGGATTTATGTTTTTATTTTAAAGAGTATTAAAGTAATTATCTCATTATTTTCTTTTAAACTTCATATTCGTTATAACCGTCGCCATTGATATGTCGGTTGCCAAAGGTTGATAATGCCGACAGCTCACCAGTGGCTGAGTAGTAAAGCCGCTGAGCACTGATAGTTCGACCTGGGTTTAAATCTCAATGAATGAGCTGGTTACATGGACATTTTCATGGATTTTGCCATGTGTAATATAAATAACAGCCAACTTCCCTTCAAAATTCGTCCACAAGGACGAGGTTTTAAGGACACAAGGACTTTTCCCAAACAGATAGCCCTCGTATGCTATGAAAATAATGAAGCAAACCAAACTAAAGCAACTATAATGCCGATAACTTAGCTATTCAGATATCGGTTAATGCAGGCACATTTGCGATTGTAGTGTCTTAACTGCAAGTTGGTACTTAATGTGTTCATCCACAGTCCTGTCGGATAACTGATGGTGGTTAAAAAGGAATATGAGAACCTCGGATTCCAACCTTTTCTTATATTACTTAAAAAGGGAAAACTCAATATGAGTTTTCAATGATACGCGTATAATCATCGGTTTTTTTATTAGGTACTTATCCTATTATTTTTAGTATTAAATTGCAGACAACAAAGAAATATTTTCCTGTGCAACAAGTTATTGAAGCATTCAGCCAATAGCATTTTATTCGATAATACGCAATATTTCACTTTACTATTGCAAGGAGGAGGGAGAGTAATTCTGTATTTTGTTGTACAAAGTACGATTATAAGTGTGGCAGGTAAGTGTTTTATCTCAACTGTTTCTTTCAGTGCACATTGCTATGCTATCTGAACAGGAACGAGCTTCTCCTAAGGGAAAGAAGGAGAACACTGATTACTTTTGTGTTTTTAACTTGCATGCATTTCTAGGAGTTCATTTTCCCTTTATTATTGTCTTCATGTTTTCCTCTTTTAAGGAATGGATATTGCTTTTACATAAGAAGAATTCATCAATTACATGCGAAAGAAGAATTTCATAGTTTAAAATAAATGTCTAAAATTTATGTTAATATTCTGATAAAATATACTTATTTTTCAATACATAAAAGTACTTGATGTAATTTATAGAAAATCAGTAATATGTATAGATATACACGCAGGATTTTCAAAAACGTAGCAACTGGCATCCTTTATTTAAATACTAGGCCTACCTGTTACTGACCCCTAAACACTGGTATTCGTGTCGAGTTTCAAATACTGGTGAATGGGCTGGCTGCATGGACTCTTTCGTGATTTTCTCCATGTGTAATATTAATACCAGTCACTTTCCCTTAGGAAATCCACCACGATGCTATTCCTCACCTTAGTTAACTTCACAGTGGTCTAATGAATTTAAACACAGTCCTTAAATGATGACCCAGACATATACTTCCAAATATGCTTTTGAAAAACTGCACAAAATATTATGAAACCAACTTAAACGGCGGAAGTGTGTGAAGAGAAAAGTAATTTTTTTAGGTGGTTCTTGTAGAACAAGATTCGCGGAGATATTCGAGAAGAAATATACTATTCTAAGATATTTTTAACTCACATAATTAAAGACTTAATGTCGACATAACTGAAGTCCTATTATAAGGTATTTCTCCCGCCTTCCTAGCGTGCCTTCGTGGTGTAGTGGTTCTGCACGCTGGGTCGGTATTCCAGAGGTCCGTGGTTCGATTCCCGGTGAAGGCGTTGTTAATTTTTCGTCTTTCCTGCTTCCCAGAATAACCTAATGTCTCTACACTATTACCAGCATAATTCAAGTCTTTTGAAGCAAAAGAACAGCTACGGAAAAGAAATTAATAATTTTGGTGATTTATGACATTTATTATTAAATATGTAACTGGAATTTTGTGTATTTATTGAATGTGCTTTTCTAGTGACTTCGACAAGTAAAGTTAAGAAACTTCTTGTTTTGAACCAACAAACCATTTTGTTTTACTAGCCTGAATACTGAGAATATTTTGTAAGGTTTTACTTTAACTGAAGAGCGATTTCTTTCGTTAAATCCTTCCTGAATTTGTATTTTTTCCGTCAACTCCATCGTATTTAAGTAAGTTTAAACAGACAAAGAGAAAGGAAAGTTAGGAGTATTGATTACTGGAGTTAGTTAGAGTTTTCAACCTGGCAGCTGTTCGTGTGCTGACATTTTCTAGTATTTACATTAATAGCTATGTTTAATTTGTAGCTGGACTATTACGTATTTTGTATTCCACTATTTGATTTGTAAATATGTAAATATTTAAAGTATTGTTGTATTCTTAGTTCGCAGGAAGCAGTTTTTAAATTCTCTTAATGTTTCAATTTGTAAACCACCATCAAATAAGCTTTTAGTTGATTTTACGATTATTGCATTCAATTTGTGTTACTGGGAACGGGAAGATAATTTGTGCGTACTCTGGGCAGGTTAAACTGGCTTTTAGCTTAAGTGAAATTAGGTTTAACATCACAGTTTTCTAACTGGAATTTGTTTTAGATCTGTGTTAACAATTACATTTTTCCCCCCTTCAAACCACAATAGGTTATTTTTAGTCCACAAAAATAACCTCCCTGTAGGCTTCAGCTTGCAGTAAGCCGAGGCTATTAGCTTACAATTCTGCACTTCATTTCTAGAAATTTTGTAATTCCAACTATATATCTACGATTTGACTGTTGAATTTTATGTGGCGTAAGCGGAAAAAGAGTAACGTTTAATAATTAAAAAGTTAAATAGACCAAATAAAAGTTGTGTCATCAGGAGTGAGTCGAGAAGGAGATTCGTAAATTGCGAGCTCAAAAAATTTAAACTCAATGGTGCAGCAGTCCATAGTTAGCCATGGCCTACAGTGACCTTAAATCTACTTTCTAGACCGTGAACCCCAGGGTGCATGAGCATCTACCGTGGACACGTGGTCAGCTTGCTGCATGTCCTCCCTCCCCGGTGTTTAGTCCCCAAGCGAAGTTGGCACTCATTTTATCGACCCACTCAAGGGATGAGTCAACCTTGCTCAGCCTAGGGATCGATCCTCGAACCTGTGGTGCTGCTGCGCAACGCGCTAGCCACTGCGCTAACAGGCTTTAAATTACGAACTCAGCGAGAGCATAAAAGATCTCAACAGACCCTCTGGTGGGAGGTTAAAATTTGAGTCCTCTCATATTTAATCTCCCTACACAGGTTGAAAGTAGTTTCTACCGAAATAAACTGCAGTGAATGCATTAAGATACTTCTTAGCTTCGTGAGGAATACCGAAATATTCTGCATGAGTTTATAACCAAAAATTAAGGAGTTCTTGATTGTATTTAACTCCTTCTTGGGTCTACTTGGGCGAGGTGAAGCGGCACGGCAACGTATGCTTCTTAAGCTGCTAATAGGCCCACGTTCCAGCAAGATTGGCGACTTCGGTTTCTGAACGCTATGGGGGTCCAATTATAGTTCAACGAAATAACACTGCAGTCACGACAACAAGTTCTATTTCTGGATGTTCACGCCCAGCTTTAGCGGTGAACCGTAATGATGCTGCTGAGTCAACATCTTCTAGCCTGTACGGTGTTGGCTGACTTCATATGTAGGCTGACTATGTATGTAGATTAGCTCTCCTGAATTGGTATAATTATATTAAACGTATCAAAATCTCTGGTGAGAGGCCTTCCCGGGAGTTCAATATTGCCATTTATTTATTTATTTATTTTTAACTTTGAGAATATTGGAATATTAGTCTACACTTGAGCTGCTTCTTAAAGCGAGCTTTCGCCACCATGGACGAGATGGCGCTCACAGTTAGATGAAATGTGACGTCAATCAGCTCCCGAGATCTAAGTATCTTAAAGTTTTGTAGTTAGTGGGAACTATAAGTATATCGATTCCATGCAGAGTGATGAATAATTCTAATTTATTAATCCGCAAGCAGCTTTTTTGTTATAGACCGAGGGGGTTTCTACACATAAAAGCAGATCTACTCTATCTTATTTTGGCAATAATGACAATAAAAAGTAGGAAAAATATTAATTAATTAATTACAGTATTTTCCGGCGTAGAAGACGCACTTTTTTCTTTGAAAAGAGGTCTGAAAAACGGGGTGCGTCTTATACGTCGATACTGCGTCTTATACATCGATATTCAGTTTTTGACTACATTCATTTCTGGAAATTTCCTCTATTCGCGATTTTCTTTTTGTTTCCTTGCAAAGTTTGGGAGTATTACAGTTACGTAGAGTTCAGTGAATGCGCATGCGCCATCATCGACTATCACAGCTGGGTTCGTTTAAACTTTCCATTTTTTTTGTGAACGACTTTTAAGTGTGTTAAATTTCTACTGCTCAATTTTCTTAAATCTGTTGGCAAGTTATGGCTAAAAAACAACGTCGATACTGCTATAACATAGCATACAAGCTATGTGTAATTGCGTATGCTAAAAAACATGGAAACAGGGCTGTAGATAGGCATTTCGGGCCACCCCAACTGAGAAAATGATAAGAACTCGGCGGAATCAGGAACAGGATCTAAAAAAAGCAACTCACAGTAAACATAACCTACAAGAGGGAACTGCACATTGGCCTGAATTTGAGACAGAGCTGAATACTTGGATTTTAGACCACAGAAAAGGAGGACTTTCAGTTTCTACAAAAATGATTATTCATCAAGCGAAAAGCGATGGTGACTTTGCCGATTTTACTGGATCAACATCATGGTGTTCAAGATTCATGAAGAGAAACCAGCTATGTATGCGGACTAAAACAAAAATATCGCAAAAGATGCCAGACGAATATGAAGAAAAATTATTGAATTTCATCGATTCATCATTAATGCGCGAAAACGAGAAAGTTTTATTCTTCAAAAGCGTGTATAAAAAGGGGGAAACGTCTTATATGCCGCTGTGTCTAATACGTCGGCAAATACGGTAATTACTTTAAATGTTTAGAAATGCGTCCCCAAGGTATTCAAAAATGTTTTCAGATTTTTATTTTGATTTGTAGAACCTCTAGAAGTTGCCAAGATTCCACGGAGCACAGGTTGAGGACTACTAGTCTATAATATTCTCTACCGAGACATATACATTCAATTATAAAGTTCCGCAGAAAGTTTGAATATTTAAGGAAGTGAGGCTCTAAGACATATTTAAATGAACACGTTTCTTATTTTAAATCTTTTCTGCCTTTCTACTGTATCGTCTACTCAACTAGAAAATATAAGTGAACTGAGTTTAACTAATGAACGAGTATTGAATTATAAAGAGAGAGAGAGATTTGGCAACCACAGCCTGCCGTGCTGAAACGCGTACAGTTCGTTACCACCGCATGTTCCTAAAACGTATTCGCTGTAACCTCCCTGATGAGAAAATGTTGAATCACCATTCGCTGATCCGACTGATACGTAGCAGTGTCACTTGTTTGGTCACGTGACAAACCGATTGGATAAAAGCCGAAAAGTACTGTGGTGCATGTTATAAAAGTTAATTTATTCGTTGCTGCATAAAACACAATAAACTTCATACGGATATACATTTCAAAATTAATAATAAACCATTAAAAGATATAGCTAGCAAAGAATATAGAACACGGAATTCTTCAGATATATACGCTTGAAATATTTTAATTGGACAATATAACAGGTATTTACTAGGAAGAGAAATTTCGTCGAACAAAATTTGTATAATGATGTAAAGGAAATTTCGTTACTAGAACGTAAAGGTAATAATAATTATGCATTAGATTACTGTAGTACGTTTTTAATTTAAGAAAGAGATTTTAATTTTTGGAGAGTGAGAGCTTGATATGAAGGGATGTTTTTTTATTTGTTTTATAATAAAATAAGAACGCTTTTGTATTTTTGAATATTTTTGGTAGAAGAAGGATTTAATGTTTTAATATTTCATTGGTACGTTAGCATTTTCTGAAATCAAAATTGTAAAATAGAATACTATTATCTTTTGCATTAATAACGGAAATTCTAATAAAGAATATTGTTTTTGATTATTTGAAAATATAAAGCAAATCCTAATGAAGACTATCTTTGAAAAGTTTATGAAAACAAATTGGAACATTACTTTATCACCAAATATCGTATCGAAAACCATTAAATTTTGGTTTTAGATGCGAGCGTTCAGCTGCACACCAAGTTATGCAATAACAGGAAAAAAAATTGAATAACTTGGAAACAGTCACTATGATATTTATAGACAAGGTTGACATGACATAATTGATAATTTCAAATATTGTTTAATTCATCATGTGTACTAAACAATTATTTATTTACATACAAGACTTTATATCATTCATTAATGCAAAATCCTTTACATAGTTCAAAGTCATAAGAATATAAGAACATAGAATTTTTCTGTATAAAAAATTATTAATACAGTCTTGATTTCCTTTAATATATGACAGATAGCTCCTAAAGGCTCAAACTATGGTGCCATCAATAGAAAAATAGTAAATGCACCCGCTATTAGACAGTTACAGGATAGATAATGTGTTTGCAGTGGTCTTCTGCTTCGAGAACGTGGAAAGTCCGGAAATATCTATTAATGGGGTGTACCCTGATAACAGGAAGTATCTGTTGCTGGAGGCTCGACTGTACCTTATGACTTGATACGTAACATTACAGAAGGCAGTAGATATCAAAGATAAATTTATTACACAAATAACTTTTATTACGTGGGTAGACTGTACACGAATAAACAATCAGTTAGATTTGGAAAGCATCGTTTAAAAAATCAGTTAGACTTGAAATATATTACTTCATACAGATATGACATAAAACTGATGCATAAAAATAAACAAGACACTGGATGTGCACCTGGATATGTGAGAAAATGGGATTTGAAAGTATTACCAGTGTTTAACTGTCTAAATATATGTCCCAGAACATTTGCTTAAATAAAACTATGATAACTTCTGTTGTTCTTGTTGAGCGTTACTTTTGCATAGATTATCGCAAGTTGCAATAATCTATGCAAGTAGATTATTGCAACTTGCAGTCATTGATATTATTTTGAAAGTTGTATTTGAAGTAAGGTGCTGCAACTTTGTTTTGATGTTTAGAATGATGAAAGACAAACCTGAGTGAAACTTATACTTTTCAACATCTAAATCTTCCAACCTTATGCAAATAATGCTTATTTATATCATCATAACATGGTTTGGTTTGGTTTATTAGATTACGGCAAAGCACTCGAGGGATACCTGCCTTAAGTGAGGGATGCCTTCGTGGAGAACTTTTTAAGGGAACCTGGTTCGTATACACGTTACACATGGGGAAAACCATGAAAACACCCATGCAGCCAGCCCGTTCGCGGGATTCGAACCTCAGACTGAACTACCAGTGTTCAGCGACGTTACCGCTCGGCCGTTGGTGGGCCCATCATAACATGAAATAAAAGTCAGAGAAGAAAAAAAAATCTAAATGCATTTTAATGAAAAACAAATAATTAACACCAAACAGCAACACTTGTTTTCAGGAACTGAGGAGTAAAGTGAAAGAAATATTAATTAGGAAATATGTAAACTAACATGGAAATATATGTATATTACAAAAATGCATGAAAGCTAATAATTTAGGTAAACTGTGTTTCAAGAAAGAGAAAAATTTCTGTTAATGATTTACTACGATTAAATTATTAGCATTTATGTGTACATTTGAGAAAAAAGTATGAAAAATATTTATTCAGCCAACATGTTTTACTGATATCAAAACTCAATATTTGGGAAACTCAAGGTGTACTCACGGTTTGGGAAAGAGGCTGGAGGTCAATAACACACCTCCAAAGAGCGTAACGCACATGTTGAGTGTGAGTGTGTGGGAGAACATGCTGATAATGATATCCCATTTGGAATATAGTTTCTTAAAGAAATTGCTGTACGAGGCGAGTAATGTGAGGGTGGGTCAAAATGAAGGTATCACCAATTGCGGCAGCAGACAGAGGAACAGTAGGATCCAGTATGTCGGTTTGTGTACCTTATTGAGAGCTCCATGTGGCAGAGTATACAGGTCTATGTGCCCAACTAAAGATACTCCTCCTCATACAAGAACACTATACCTCATGAAAAGATATCACTTTTCCGAATATTAGTCGGAATATATCAAGCTTTTACTTCTCTCTATATGTAAACATGTCGAGAATCAGTCTGTAAAGCAAAATTTAATTTATCAGTGAACTGAATAAATCTCAACTGATTTTCACTTCACTTTACATGATTTTGCTCCCAGTTCAAACGGGAGGCACAATGTCGGTCGTTTAGCATAGAGGCATCTTTCATGTAGCAATTTGAGTATTGTCGTGGCATACTAGTATTCTAGTCATTCATGTAGCAAAAATAAGCCCGGATCTAAGCTGAAATGGAATCACAGTCCTGTCGCAACGTACACGAAGTCGCAAATACCGGTCATCTGCAGAAGAGATAACTTTTAGCCTATCTTCGAGACTATCTTCGAGAGGCTAAGCCTCTCGAAGATAGTCTCGAAGGTAGTTAAGAATTGGTTCCATAACCAGCTTACCCAGAACTGTCGACATTTAGCCATCTTGCAACGCCAGAGCGTCGTTGACCTGCTTCTAATCGGCCTCTGCCTCGATAACGCAATTCTGATGACAAATGTTGCCATCTTGGATATCTCGAAAGTTTTTAATGTACTATCGTTCACTGAATAGCGATTCCCTCTTAAACAGCGGCTTTTAAACTGTATCGTATTTACGTAAAGCCATGGCAGCGTCACTATATTGTATAATGCTACTGGATGTATTTTATTTTTATTTGCAAGATATCCAAGTTTCAAGAATTTTTAACCACATTTAGACGATTTGTCGCGATTTTCCAGTTTGTTGCTAAATTTTCGGAAACCAGTGTATTTTAAAGAGACTTTTATATTTATATTTAAGGTTTTTATATTTGAGTTTTACTATCGAAATTGTATTTAGTTTATTTCCTTCCTTTCTGCCTCTTTTTGCCACGACGTTCCTCATTACAGAATATACGTAGGTTTGAGTAGCAAGCAGATTTTACTGTAAAGCTGAAAAGAATTACAAATAGGTGTATATAAGCTTTGGCCAGCTCTCCATGGCTGCCTTGCTGAGTGAAATATTGAGGACTCCAACGCTGGTCTTGATTAGGGTACTGCAGATTGAGGTTAAATACATATTTTGTAAGTCGTGTATTTGAATTTCAGTCGCAAGGTAAAGCTTGCAATCTCTACTCAGGTTAGTTTAAAATTGCTGAATTTATAGAAATTGAGAGAAGCAGCTTGTGTCGAAATCAGGTCAAGTTGGATGGTAAATTTGGGTTTGTACATTTTAATTTAATATCTGTCAAGTGGTGAAGAAGAATAAATTTGAAGTGTTTTTAAATCCCTTATCTATTTGTTTAGCATTAGACATTCTGGTGGGGATAATTCACTTGCGAAACAATCTAAGAACTTTTTAATTTTGGTTACCTAAGTTATTCATACTCACAGCAGGTGTTAAAACCTCTCTGACACAAGAAAGACATTAAGAAACATAATAAATTGTTATAAAAGTAACTTCCGTTAGATTCTAAGCAGGTTTCAAGCAAAATTTGTGTATATGTTGCCGCTAAAGCTTGAAACTCGTTAATGTGCACATTACATAGATGATTTGCAGATTAACTGATTTACTTCGTTAAAGTGCGGAGCAAATCAGTTAATCTGCAAATGCGGAATCAAGAGCTTTTCGCATTTTTTTTTTTTTTGTGTCATTAGGTGCACATTAACGGTTTCCGTATTGTTAAAGTTCAAAATTTTGTTTCTCTCATTTCCTTTTCTCACTCCTGATTGTTTGTTTGATTGTGCTAACTCGATTCTTTAGATATTGAAAAATAAATAAATAACATTAATTTAAGCGTACAGAAACGTTGCTGTTGTTCCAGCAAAGATCTCCTTATCACTTTAACGACTGCCTAGTAAATGTGAAGATTATCTGGATAACTTGCAGATTACCTCGTAGAGTCATTAGGATTTTTTTAGAGGCAGAAAAGATGAAAAATAGCAAACGCCTTCGCCGGGAATCGAACCACGGAACTCTGGAATACCGGCCTAGCGTGCAGAACCACTACACCACGAAGGACGCTAGTAAAGTGGGAGAAATACCTTATATACTCCCCTTTTTAAAGGGCGACTAGGGTTTTAGGGGACCTAGTCGCCAAATTCTGGGTGCGGAGAATCATTATCCACAACCCTTTTAGTTCGGGCGCCACTTGTAGAGTCATTAGGTTAATTGGAAGCAGAAAACATGAAAAATATGCAACCGCCTTCGCCGGGAATCGAACCACGGACCTCTGGAATACCGGCCCAGCGTGCTATCGTTACGCCACGAAGGCACGCTAGGAAAGTGGGAGAAATACCTTATAACCTAGGTAATTTGAGAAACGAAACAATTTTCTGCACTTTAACAGATCACCCTAGTTCACTGGTGGTGAACCTTTTGGGGGCCGCGTGCACAAAATGGAATGATCGCGTGCCACATTAAATTAGAATTATTCATAAGTTACCTCAAAATGCTTAGACCTGAAAACTGGAATCTATTTTAAAAATGAAAGTATTAAAACTCACCGGCAGTCTGCAATAAATTTGAATTCGTTCAGCAAACTTTAGCTGCTTCAACTTTGGCGTATTCTTTGACATGTAATATGATTGGCCCAAACAATTGAAACGTCATAAATTGGGTCAATAATATTTTCTATGGCGATATATGGAAATATTATATCTAGGCTTAGGCCCTCTTCCAAGTAGCATTATGTGATAAGTAAATGAAACGTTCAAGAACAGACTAAAACACTCATTTAAATTACATAGTATCATTTTATTGTGATTATTGATTAATGAAGTAATATTTTATTCGCGTGCCGGCTGATGAGGCTCTGCGTGCCTACTGTGGCACGCGTGCCATAGGTTCGCCATCACTGCCCTAGTTAATCTGCAGATTAGCTAGATAATCTACAGAAATATTAATGTCAGCAATTTAGCGGTAATATATATATTTCTAGGTTCTTATTAATAGCATCGGGAGATGCAGATGCTATTTTTAGTTAAAGTATAAAGGAAATGGCTTGTAAATAATTTAAATCATCTTCCAACTGTGCAGGAAAGCCTCCACATTATTCAGCATCAGGTGTGCTATCCGCAACCGATCAAGGACAACAACGAAAAAGATTGCAACAACCGGTTTCTCGCTCTTCTCTGCTGCTGGCGTTCGAAGGTGTAGGACGGGCTTCGGTCTGTCCTCTCCCTGGCCGATGCGATGTGCCATTTTCCTGCTTCTCTTTGCTGTTCCTTCGATGCTGTCTGCTATACATGAAAATCCTTTTCAGTGAGATTTTTACATGAAGATTCAAGAAAATAATTACTCCTGTTTCCTGTATATCGTTGCAGAAAATAATTTTTGTTCAGCTTCTTCCTCCTTTCAAGAACTCTTCGCGCGCACGTGTTTGTGAGATCTGAAACTTCCTGATTTAAAGAAGAAAAAGCAGAAATATCATGATGAATTAAATGCGCTTAATGACTGCCATCAGAATTTGATTGTTCCTTTTACACCAGGACTTTGTTTTGAGCTGATGGAGAAAGATTGACTTTATTCTGAGTGCAACATTAATTCTGGTGATGCGCATCACTCGTGCTTGATGTTCAAATTTATTCGTCTGTCTGGTTGATAATTTTATTAATATTAATGCTTATTTCTATATCAAAGATGAAGAATAAAATATAATTGATTCTGTAACATACAGTTCTCATACTTTGGGGTAAGTACTTTGATTTCATATTCCCTTCTAGATCTCACATTTTGTTCTGCACGTTAGTAAGTATTTATGGGTTATTGATACACAACGCGATTTACTAATTAAGCAATTCATTTGATTTACATTTGCTAATCCTTTAATTCAACACACCATCTATTATAACACCAACCAGCAAGAAGCGAAAGTTAATTTTGTTAATTCTTTTAATTTTTGCAATTCAAGCTAAAGTTCAAATATATCTTTTCATGTTTTATATTCTGATTTGATGGATAAAGTAGGAAAGATAAATTATACGGCAGTCTCAAAAAGGCTAGATTATTATATAGGTGATATCCTGCTCTTAAATCTCGTTTATCAGTAAAAATCTTTAGCAGACATTAGGGTAGCATGAAAAATTGGGTTCATTTAAATGAATGATAATCTTGCTACATTTTAAAATATATGTGTATAATTAAATTTTAATACAAAAGCTTAATCTACAACAATGGGATAGTCTTTAAAGAGCTAAACTTAGCAATGCTGTGGTGTTTTTGAATCATACTGCTATAGCTATTATAAAAATAACATGTGTCATTTTTTATAATATTTTAGAGTAGTTTTTTATAATAGTTATAATAATGTTATTTTTACAACAGTTTTACGATAGTTACAGTAGCAGTATAATAGTTATTTTTAAATTTCTAGGGTTATGCAAATGTTTCAAAAGAGAAAGTTTTGAATAATTTTCGTATCTAATCAAATTAAAAACCATACTTGTTACAAGCAATTGAGTAATTGCGATCTATTTAAGGTATGTGCCTACCCTAAATTCGTCGTTTCGGTGAAATTTTTTTTATTTATTCATTTTATAGGGGCCATACATTTAGGTTTCCAAAAATGCTTTATTTTTGTTTTTACGATAACTAGAAGCAAAGTTATAGTATATAAAATAAACCGGAAGTGAATTTTTGGATGCCGGAAGATGGCATTTAAATGGTCGTAAAAATATAAACAATAAGTTTAAACAACTATTTTCTAATTATTAAACAATATAAAAGCTGTAAAACAACACATCTTTCCCTGTGTGACACTTTGCTGATAAAATGCCTACATGAGAAGACTCAAAACAATAATGAGTGTTTTAATAACCTTTTGAGGACTATTTTATCTAAAGAAACTTTAGTCCAACTGAAAACATTGCTTTTAGATGCACATATTGCTGTATTATTACTTAATTCAAGATATTTAGGACTTTTACCTATTTTCAGGTACATAGAAATAGAAATTAATCCCAATATGTTTAAAGCTACATGGGAATAGACAAACAGCGAATTCTGAAATCGAAACGCCAATCTCTACAAGCAGCAAATTTATCCAGAAAAGTGCTAAAAGAAAGTCAAAATTAGTTAAGAACGAAGTAAAAGGAGGCCCTAAAATACAAATATAGCGAGTTTTAAACGTCTAAAGTGGCTACAAATTTTTTTGTGCTGTATTAAAATCTTTAAATGCATTTTCTGAGAAATTGTGTTTTTTTGTTACTTTTGATTGCGATTACGTTAATTTCTCAAAATGCATGTAGAATATTGAAATGAAATTTTGCCAAAATGTTTTATTCCTCTTTAGCTGTGTTCTGTATCAAAATCTGACCTCTTTGTATTTATTTATTGATTTTATTAACAGTATTTTCAAGAAATGAGGATTTTTTTTTGCTTTAATTTTGAGTTTTTGTACCAAGTTTTGAGTATTTCAAAAAATTTTATAAGTACAGCAAATCTTTTGCTGCAGAACACAGTTAAGTATGTTATTTATATACTATGTAAAGATTATTGAAGTATATTCATTATAATTTAATATAGATCTGGCGTAAATGAAACTTTTCACTTAAATTTTACTAAGTATTGCCTATATTTAAAAAATTAATGAAACGTTCTATAAAATCCCATTTAAATTCATAGTTTTATATCCCATCTTACTCAAAAACATGTGTGTTTAATTAAAATTTTATGAATTTGAAAAAGAGTGCTTCGTATGTAGGCACATACCTTAAATTGCAATTACTTTTTGAATTTTACCGAGACACTTTAACTGTACCAAAATTTATATGCTATATAAATTTTTTTAGATTAAACACAGCGGATAACTTAACCTAATTTACGTGTACATTTAAGTTAAAATGAAAAGACATTATTTGTAAAGCTGAAGTGAATAATGGCATTTCCTTGTGCTTGCTGTTGAACTGTAGTAGTAGCATCTGAGAGATCCGTGTTTCGATTTCAGAGAGCATTGCTGAATTTTCACTTCTTCATAGCAAAAACCTACTAGTTTCTACAAAGCAGATGGCTGTTCGAGAATATAGGGCTCAAACCCTGGTCACGTTTAGGATACTTGAATATAAAGCACACAAGTGCTATCGGCTTAATGAGCCTTTGGGGAGGAATTTCTAAGGAGAATTGGCTTGTATTGGAACTGACTCATTCTTCCGCTGTCTTAACCGCTCTGGCTTTGGTGGGGCGAAATACTGGTCGAAGCGCATATTTAGAACGCATATTAATTAATACTACAATAGTAGCACCATATTCTTCTCGTAAATAAGCTTTTTATTAAAGAATAAAGATTAAACATGTGTTGTATAGTATTTTTACAACAGCTCAAGAACATACTTAATAGAAAATAGGAAATAGTAACTCACATTTTTGGTAAGTGTGTATAATCTTTTGACATCTCTTTCCAGTACGCTAAAGAAGCTTAGCATAGTCTCTACAGCTTATTTCATTATGCTTCTGAGGGGAAATGCAACATATATTTATAAACGTATATGTCAAAATAAGATTCACAATTGGAAAGATAAGCTTTAGCAAAAGAATTACCTTTTTCCGAGACCATATGAGGCTTGTACACCATTTTCGTAACAGGAGAAAAACATGTTAGCGCTGACTGCTGCTTTGCATTTTTAATTTTTCGAAGCTCACCAGTGGCCAAATGGTTAAAGTCACTCGACGCAAGTAGTTGGATGCGGGTCCAAACCGAGGAAGATGTTGTGTGCATGGGTATTTTCTTAGTTTTCGCTATGTCTAACGTAAATACGAGTACGTTTACTTTAGAAAGTTTACCATAAGGGCATCCCTCTTATGTATGTTTCCTCGTATTCAAATGGCAAACAAATAATAACAGAAAATTTAGCAATCTGGAAGAACGAATTTAATTGGAATAACGAATCATTCCAGAAGAATACTGTTATATTTACCAGAATATTCTGGAGCTGCTGTTCACGGAATGCGTGCTCTAAAACAATACTGATATAACACTGATGCAGCACCATGTATAAAAAGTATTAGACATAAATAACCGGATCACTTTGCATTCAAATGAAAAAACAACCGGTATATGACTTGTCTTCTAGAAGCAAGAGCGTTTAAAATGCTGCAGAATGTGGATGCTCCGACGAAAAGTTAAAAACACTTTCAGGACATTTACAGACTCAGGAATTTTACAGTTATTGTGTTCTCACAGTCAGTAATAAACATATCATTATTAACAAACCATTATTCAGAGTAGAATGAATATAGTAAAAGTCATTCTGAAGCCCTCATCGAAACCTAAAATAAGTGTATAAAATAAGTTAGGAGTATGTGTTTCTGAGGTGGAGAAACTTGTTGAGAAAGAGCTATTCCAAAGCTGGTTGAAAAACTGGTTGAAAAACTCACGAATGCTAGCAATACATAAATAAAATGTTGTACGAGTGTGAATAATGTAAGGCATCTTTAAGGCGTCGTGTTATTAAATATCATAATGTTGAAGAATGGAGGAAAATAATTAGCGTGTTTTGCATTTTAAATTCGTTATTATGCAAGAATTTTATTTTCTAACTTTAAGTTTGAAAGTTTTAGATCAATAAAAATAATTTATTAAATTAAAAAACACATCAGTATTCCGTAATTGCTTGGGCGTGGCTAAGGTGATTAATACTTTCATATACTGATTTGAAGTGTTACAACCTTTCGTTGAGAGCATCAACTAGGCGTTCTTTATTACAGATGTAAAAACGTATTTGCGTCGTAATGAAAAACCGTATAATGTAGGAAAACACAGAAATTTCTATCTTTCTAATTAAAGGCATACATTTTTGTAAGAAACATTTGCTAAGAATAAATTTCTTTTTACTTTAAAGTACTGTGATTCTTTTCTAAATGATACTGTGTGTTTTAGTCATATATTTCCCTCTTCCATAAGAAAATCTAACAAAAAATTAAAACAATTAATTACATTTTGAAGTATTTATTAGTTTACATTTATTCTTAACACCGCAAGAAATGCACATATGCATACATCTGGCCATCAATTAATAAACCTTTAATTATTTAAAACTGTGAAAGTAATTTTATTATAAAGCAGTTTTATTATTGAATATTTTTTCTGAGGTGTAAAATCTTTAATATGATTTCAGTCACTTAACTCCCTCATTTTTAGGCAGTAGACTAAAAGTTTACATATAAAGATCAAAATGACATCAGTCATGGTTCTCGGTATAGAAAATCATCCAAGTGAAGTGAAAAGTCATTAGTTGCCTTTTCTGATCTAATTCTATGCTTCGTAAGATGACCAAATCTTATACACTAAAAAACGAATATAATATGTATTTTATAAAGAATTCAGAACATCAAATACACTAGAATTTATGAGGTATTTGACAAGTTCCAAACCCATCTAACAGACGAGTTTCAATATTTATCATTGAGTCCTGAAAAAATATTTAAAAAATGAAATTATCCGCTTTCTTTTCCAAACCTCTGAAAACAAATTAACCATTATTATATCTTCCATTTTTGATACCATCATCCTATATCTTATATTTTTTGTTATCATTCTATATTATAATCTATATTTTTGTTAGAAAATATTCATATTCTTTACCATTAAGATCTAATTTTGCTATGACTGAATTACCGTATTTTGTTGGGAATTTTCTCAAAGATATCAGCGGATATTTATCGGATGTTAATGCTTTTAATTTATGAATATCTTAGTACGATATGACACTCATTTACTGGTAAACGTGTTTTTAAAGGCTTTTTGTACAGTCCATATATAAAAGGAGAATTTAAAAAGAATGTCATGATATCCTAGAAACAAAGCTACAACGCGATTATCTCCTCAAAAATTGTATTCTCAACCATCATAACCTTTAATTTTATTAAACTCATTTAAAAATAATAAGAAATCAGCTTCTTTTAAATTTTAAATTTTATATTTTACAGCACAGTATTTATTACCTACACATGTAGAACTTTCTAATTATTCAATATTATATTTTGCAAGTAAATTACTGACTGTGTCATTTAGTTCCATTTATTAGAAATATAAATCTAACCATTCTTCGTAATCCATAACATCCTCTGTTTTTCATTTCTTTTATGAATTGTTTTCTGTATTCTTCATCTGTTTTTGATTCCCTAAATATTCGCTGAGCTGTGTTATTTTCTTGTTCTTTTTCAGCTAATTTAGGATTGAATCTGTATAATACACTGTCAATTTACAAAACCTTACACTTAGAAAACATATATCATTCTCCTGCTTTTAATTCTTCTTTTGATAAATTTATTAATTCATTTGTATTATTAGGTTCGAATCCCGCGAACGGGCTGGCTGCGTGTGTGTTTTCGTGGTTTTCCCCATGTGTAACGTGTATACGAGCCAGTTTCCCTTAGAAAGTCCTCCACGAAGGCATCCCTCACCTTAGGCAGATAGATAGCCCTCGAGGCTTTGCCATAATCACACACACACAACAACATTTGTATTATCATTTTTCAAATTTCTCTTAAACTCTATTACTAATATTTCTCTAAATTTAATATTATGAAATTCCTCATCGAGTATACAAATGTAATATTTTATATCTTATAATTTACGAATACATTCATATGAATCATATTTAATACCTGTATGGAGTAATTTTATTATGGAATTTTTCAATGATTTTTGAATAAAACTCTTATAAACGTTTTTAGAATCGTAAGAGATATGTATTATAATGAAATAAATGTTTTCTTAGAGTAGGAAGTAATATTACTATATATTCATCATAATGTACAGTATTCAGTCTAGGTAAGAAAATGATTTTATTTATCGAGTTTACATTATCACGATAATGCAATTCTTTTAAGTTTATTAAATTGTCTATTTCTTCAAATGAAGTTAATTTATTATTAACTACAACTTAATTCTTTTAAATATATTAACTTTTTTATGCCTTCAAGTGAAATTATATTATTGTCATACCATTCTAATATTTTTAAATTTTCTAAATTTTCTATTCCCTTAAGTGAAGTTATATTATTTACAGAAATATGTAATTCTTTTAAATTTACTAAAAATTGATTTTTATTCTAAATTTTTATTCTAAATTTCATTTTAAAATTTAATAAATTCTAAATTAAATAAATAAAATTAATTCTAAGATTTTTATTCTAAATTTAAACTATCAAAACTAAAAACTAATTAAAAAAATTAACTAAAAAAAGCGTGTTTCCTGTTTCTACAGAATGAAGAAGGTTTTCTATATCTTTTACTTTTCTACATATATTAACTAATAGATTAGTAGTAATTCTGTAATAATTTCTTTTAAGAAAATCATGTGATGCATGTTTATATAAATCCGGGCTACACCAGTCTACTTTATCTTCATTTTCATTTAAAATGTTTTCATTCAAATCTTGATTTTTAATTATTTCATTAGAATCTACTAGATGTTTTAACTCTTCTAGAGTATTTTCCGATAATTTCTGATATTTAGAAATTAATTTCATATTTAATATTCTAAAATTTTTTTAATGAAATTATTACTTAAAGTTTAATATTATTAAATTACACTCACGTTTGTGAAAATTGCAACACCAAGAAGGAATCGTCATAATTGAATGCAATTTAATACACAGTTGAGTGGTAGTGATACAAATAAATGATTAAATGTTCAAAGCAAACAAACAAGAACAAGAGATCAGAATCAGTATTTTGTGTGGCCACCACGCGCCGCAATAAGTGCTGCTACACGACGTGGCATGGAGTCAAACAAAGTTTGAATGTCTGACTGAGGAAGAGCATTCCATATCGTTTGTACGCGTACCCAAAGTTCGTCTGCAGACGCAACAGGACGAGGATCACGAGCAAGACGCCGACCAATGACATCCCACACATGTTCAATTGGCGACATATCCGGGGAACACGCAGGCCAAGGAAGAAGCTGTACCTGCTGCGCTGCAAAGAAGGGTTTAACAATCCGAGCAGTATGAGGGCGGGCATTGTCCTGTTGAAATACAGCGCCTGGCAAGCTTTGAAGGAAGGGAACAGCTTCGGGCTGTAGAACTTCACGGATATACCGGTTGCTGTTCAGATTGCCCACAATTCGTAGCAATTGAGATCGTCTATGATATGCTATGGCGCCCCAAACCATAACTCCGGGTGTTCGTCCACTGTGGCGTTCGATAATGCACTCCGGAAGGTGGCGTTCACCGGCATAGCGTCTGACACGAATGCGGCCATCATGGTACCACAAATTAAAGCGGGATTCGTCAGAAAACACGACATGCTGCCAATCAGCACGCCAGTCTCTATGCTGATTGGCCCATTGTAGCCGCAGGCGGCGATGGTCGTGCGTTAGGGGGATCCTGTATAAAGGAGTCCGTGCGCGCAGTCCACACTGCAGCAGACGTCTACGAATTGATGAAGCACACAATGAAACACCTGTAGCTATTGACCACAGTGCTGCCAATTGTCTAGAGGAAGCTGTACGGTCCGTCCGCGCCATGCGGACCAGGTGTCTATCATCGCGAGCTGACGTCACATTTCGGGGTCCACTCCCGGATTTCCGAGTTGTCCGACACTCGTCCGTCCACTGCTTCCAAACGCGCATCACTGTGCTGCTGTTACGCTGCACACGAGAGGCTACTGCACGATACGACAATCCAGCTTCACGAAGGCCGATGATTCTCCCTCGTTCAAACTCTGTAAGTTGTTCAAATCTCGCTCTCTTTCGTCGACGAGGCATAAGTACAGATTGAGTTAACGTTTACCACTAGCAGATAACCACCGATAACCATACACGCCTCGCTACAGCCGTCTATTTATTCGGATCCATCAGCCGTTCAGAGGGCGCTGCTCAGCATACGCATGCGCTACGGATTTGCAATTCTAATCATTTGCATATCATGCGCTACTTTGCATTTCCTGAAAATTTCAGCTCACTCGCGTAAGTCCTTCATGGTGTTGCAATTTTCACAAACGTGAGTGTATATCCCAATTTTTTGTCATCTAAAATAGATTTTTTGTATGATTCTTGATATCTAGCAATAATATCGGAATTAATGAGATTTTCATTCGTAATCATAAACGGTTCAGATAATTTTTGATAAACTGAAATATTTTTCCAAACCATTTTATCTTTCCATTTTCTTATGAAAGATTGAGATAATGTTTGATATTCAGAAATTAAATCCCAGTAAATAGCATTTTCAAAATTTCTAATTAAATCTTCATTTAAAACACTGTTTTTAGAAACCTCGCCCCAATTAACATCCATTTATTAAGGATAAAAATTCATACACTCCTAAAATTGTTTCCATTCTAACACTTCAATTTTCAAATAAGTTTCAGTAGTTTCCTTCTTGCTTCGAATTTTTAATTTAAACATATCACTGATATGAATATGTCCAAAAAAATTATTATCTATATTTAAATCTGCACCCAAAATAAAAAAATCTGCTTTTGAAAAGATGAAGAAATAACCTTACAGATTCATAAATCTAAAACTCCAAATTATGATATGTACTTAAGAAAAACGGAAAGTGTTCAAATTTATAAGGTGAAAAGAATTGCAATAACTAAAACACAATTAAAGAAAAATGGAGGATCTTTTTTAATTTTTAACGCTAATCATAGCCCCATTGATAGCTGATGCTAAATTTGCAGTTCCACCTTTAGGAACAGGTACTTTACTAGGTTTAGTTTGTGCAACGTACAAGAAAAGATGAAAGGATCTGAGGGCCTTAAAAAAGCGTGGAAAGGAAGTATATCATCTATGGGAATTTCAGGACAAATGGACTGAAGAAATTTGAAAAATGGTTTAGGTCTGTTTTTACATCAGATACATTACTTAAAAAAGATTTAAAAACTTAAAAAGGAAATTATTAATTTAGATGTATCTACTAGTCCTGGAATTCACTGAGGGTTCCTTATTATAATGATCCTAAATATACATATACGGAATGTTTTGAGCCTTTGGGTGACTATACATGAAGTAATAATTAAAATAAAAGAAGTTTTATTTCTGTGAATGTTAGGGAATTTCTTAATATATCTAATAAAAGCTATATTTAGCCTATATTGATGCTTTTTTACAACATCCTGCTTCTGTAAAATGTGGTTTTTATTGTGTGAAGTATATTTCTAAAAGAAATAATGATATTTCGCCAAAGAAAATACTCGCTTCTTTCACGAAAACCTAACGAAACATAGCAAACATAACGAAACTTCTAGCATAACGAAAATTTAGCTTTAAAGCGATAATAAATTAATACCATTTTTTTCAAAGATGTTGAATATGTGCGAGAATTTCCGATCTCTGAAGCTTCACTCTCAGAGAGCAAAACTGACAGCGGAGAAGATACAAAATTATTTGATCAGATAACCTTTTCGGATATTCAAAAACCAGTGATTTATTATAGTTTGGAAGGTGAATTTTTTATGACACTAACATATATATATATATATGTTTTTAAAACAGAGTATAATAATAGAGTATTTTTATTTAATAAAACTGAAAGAAAAATAGTGTTATTGTAATTTAAGAGGTTGACGAAATGCTTTTAAATTTCATAGATAAAACTCTTTATAAAAGAGTAAATAATTATTTATTTATTATAAAAAGTTTAGGATTATTATAATATTCCAAACAAAATAAATAAAACCTTAAAAAATAAAGCGAAAAATAAATGTGAAAATATTATTAATTAATTCTTACAGAGGAACGACCGCCTATGACTGCCCTTTACGACATCTGAAAATCATCGTATAAATCCAGAGAGTATTGTAGTACTTCCTTCTAGCCGAAAGGCCTTAAAAATAAAATCGTAATAAATGGAAACCACAAAAATAAGTTGTCGTTGTAAAGTTGAAAAACCATTAAAGGAGTTTTATACTCAGTTCCGTTATGCGAAATTTCATTATCACAGTATTTGTAATATTTGTAAATCAAAAATTCACAATGCAAAATACGATTAGGAATGTGGTAAGCAATATCCTCATGCTCATAAAAACGGCGTTTAAAGAGTAATTATTATAGCTAACCAACAATTTTTTCGCAAAATTTAGTTACTAATTTTATTTATTTAGATGTTATTATATCACGATATTTTATATATAAAATGAATAAATAATTCTTAATTAGTTAAGTATATTTTCCAATATATTTGGTTTTAAGATGGAAAACATTTCCTTTCAAAATGTTTCCTAATAAATAGAAGACACACTGAAAGCAAAGGCTGTAAATGAACGAAAAACTTTAAAATAACTCATTATTAAACAATCTAGCCGTTTATAAGAATGATAATTAAATTAAACTATTAGCCAAATATATGAGAAAGACATGTGAATATAAGTATGTTTTAGTAGATTTATTTAATTGAGGTATAACAAATTACTTATATAATAAAAATAAGAAAGAATTTATTAAAAAAAAACAGAAAAACTTAACAAAATTAAAAAGATATTTAACTCATTTCATTTGAAATATTATAAAGAAACAAAAGATTTTATATCTATAAAGGTAAAACAGATTATATAACCCGTTTGATATAAGTGTTTTACTTAATTCTCATGGCATATATGTAGATAGAAAACAAAAACAATTTATTAAATACCCTAAATAATTTAGAAAATACTACATTTATACTATTTGAGATTTAATAAAAAATACTAATGAACTTCAATAAGAACAAAAAGATGCTTCCATAAATCTGGAAACAGTTTTTGAACCAGATTGTAAAATTACAAGTTTTCATGAAAAATATATATAAAATGTCAAAACCTATAAAAAGTTATAGATTAATAGCATTAAAAGATTTGAAAACTGCTAAATATTACAATATTTTACGAGATTTATTTAGAAAAGCGATTGGAAACATAAACGGTTTCCAATCGCTAGTAGTAGTATCATTACACATAATCCTAAATTCAGTGATACATTTCATCCTCCAAAGCGATGTCCTCTAAAAATGCTCGCTAAATATATACAGATGCTTTAATCCATAAAACGGAATATAAAGAATTGGATATAACTGAGTGTGTATTTCAATTTACAGGCAATCCAATTACTTGAGGGAGATAAACTGAATGAAGAAGTATTTGTCAGATTAAAAATGACAATATCTGTTTAGATAAACGTATAAAAACGGCTCTAAAGATTCAATATCCTGACATTTTCTGTGAAAAATTGAATTATAAAAAATAACTAAAAATTATATTACATATATTAAAAAAGGAACATTATTACAAAAACATTATCTGTAAAATTACGTGAACTGTGTAATATTCCATTAGAAATATATTACTTAGAGCATGTTAAACTTTTTGAAGAATTTTTAGATATTCAAATTACTATATTTTGGGCAGAAAATTTTAATCAAAAATTATATAATGGAGAATATAAACTTACATGTATATACATTTGTAAAATTAGAAATCACTTTGATGTTACTAATTGTGGTACTGGTTTTTTAGGAAAAAATAACTATGGTCATTATTGCAAAATGACAAATAAAAGATAAACACAAATTTCCTTTAAAATGTAGCAAATATTTTGTAAAAAACAGTATTTGTCAAAGAGAAGAAATAAACTGCAATGATTGTTTTAGATCTTTTAAAGATACAAAATGTTTTGAAAATCATAAAAGAGAAAAAGTTTGTGAAACTCTATGGAAATGCCCAAAATGTAACAGGAATATTTCAAAAAAGGAAAGAAATACAGAAGAATATATATGTGGAGAAATCTTATGCAAAAATTGTATCGAATGAGGTCCAAAAGAGCATAAATTTTATTTGAAAAGAAGAGAAGCTAAAGAAGGTATGCGCATAAATAGTTGCATAAAAAAGAATAGACAATAGTGTGTTATGTAAAGAAAAAGACGGAACTAATTGTTTAAGTATGTGCGTGGATAAACTTAAAAATAAAAATTGGGGTTAAAATGCACATATGGAAGATTTACAGAAAAGTACATGCTTTCTTTTACTTTGAAACAAATCAAGAAACAGGTATTCATAAAGTTAATTTAGTAATAAATCATGATTTTAGAGGAGAAGAAAAAATATTTAAAAACAATGAAGAATACTGTAAGTGGTTATTCGATGAAAAACGTTATAGTTATACAGTAATAGTTCTTTATGGAAAGGATTTGATTTTCAGTTTTTTAAAAAATATTGTTTTAAAAATTAAAATATTAAAGTGTATGCTACCTATCAAGGAAATAAACCCATCTATATGAACGTTGAAGACTTTGGTATGATTTGCTAATTCTATTAATTTTACACTCGTACCCTTGAAAGACTTTCCAAAAACATTTGGTTTTAATGAATTAGCTCATTAGTTTAACGCATCTAAAAACCAAAATTATATAGGAAAATATCCAGGTAAATGCTATTATATTTATTATGTTTGTGATTATATAACTTCAAATTAAAAAAAAATCCTTATTGGTATAATTCTGTAAAAATGATTCTGTGAAATTCTTGATTTTCTAACAGAAATTATTAAATATTGTAGATCTAATGTAAATATCTTGAAAAAAGTATATTTAAAACTTCGGTAAAAAATTCTTAAAAATTGCAGATATTGATCCATTTAAATATGTTACATTAACAGGTCAGGGCTTAATTTCTGAAATTACTAGAAGAACCGGAGCCCTATGGAAGACCATCAGGAAAGAGGAACAAGAATAAATAAATTAATAAAATGACTAATAGAATCATGTATAATAAAAAATTAATTATTAAAAATATTAAAAATTTTTAAAAAATTCTGAAAGTTTTCAGATTTTACATTACGCTAAAAGGGGCACTTTTAAACGTTTTGTCGGTTACATTTATTTGCTAAATATCACGCTCTTCGCACTTAAGCCATAAAATTCAGTTCAACAGCAATATCACAAAATAATTTTAAAATGAGCATATCTTTAGAATTTCCGATACACAGTCTCGCGCGCTGGAGATAATTTTTTTTTCGTACAGTGTTGCCACTGATCGCTTTGAAATCGTTGAATTTGTTAATCAAAAAATTCCTTAAAATTTTACAAAATATGAAATAAAAAATAAAACAAATTCTAAATTCCAAATTTGAGCTTCCAGATGACCATATTCTGGTGGATACGTACGTTATTCAAAGTTTGATGGCTCTAGGTACCGTCGTTTTATCACAATGCTAGAAACATACATACATTTATGCAGATTCTTCGTTATTTAATTTCTTTAAATATAATACATGGCTGTAATTTTTGGTGGCAACAATTTGAAAAGTGAACCAACATTTAAAGTTTTCAACTAAATTAGGATCTCTAACGACTGGCTCCTCAGTTATCTAAACAGTTAAAATCGTCTCCACGCAGCAAAGCCAAGCCTAGAATGTCAATATAATCTGAAGGGTGTCTAACAACAACTAGAGAGCTAATTTCCAATACGGAGCATAAACTCGGAACTAACTCCGCTACTATTTCTCACGAACTCTTAAAATGCAGCTTAAACACTTCTTCTGAAACACAGATTTTGCATACTATGTCATTAAAATTTACATTCCGGCAGGAAACTGAAATCAGGAGGAAAAGGAAATTTGAACTAAAAATAATTGGTTAGAATAAAATAAGGTCTTTACAATATTAATATACAATATGCTTTAATTAGAGGAGAGAAAGACTGTATATAGCAGCTCATAAAGTAGATGGATTTTATGAACATGATGTTTTTAAATTTCATGGCTGTTATTGGCATGGGTGTACTAAATGTTTTGACAAAATTATAGCAAATATGCATAAAGAAGTATGTATGAAGACCTATATATGAGAAAGCAATAAAAATAAATAATAAGACGCAATATGGGACTATGATTTTGAAAAGCATAAAGGAATTAAAAAGTATATGAAAAAAAGAATGAAAAGATATTTAATGCAATCTTTGAATCCTAGAGATGGTTTTTTAGCCGATGTTTAGCTACAAAATTATTGTATGTAATGAAAAATAATGGAAAAAGGTAAATATATTATTGTTTGTTCACTCTACGCAGCTGTTAATGTCTTTCATAATTACCCAATTGGATATCTCTACAAAATTCACAATCCTATGAAATTTGATAAAAATTGGTATGATAAGGTACATACTTATATCATCCTGTATTGCATTTTAAAGAAGATAATTTGTTATTTTCATTATGTAAATCATATTAAATGCGAACATTTTAAAACTATTGCCGGAAAGAGAAAACACACAGAGTGTTATAAGTTAAGAAATAAGGGAATGTCAATTTATTGATGATTGGAGTTTCATAGGTATTTGAATAGCAGAAGTTAAATTAGCTATTGAAAAAGGATACAAAATTTTAAATAAATTTGAAGTACGGCATTTTAAAAGGAAATTGAACAATTTATTCAAAGAATATGTTCAAATGTTTTTGAAAATCAAATTAGAAACAGATGATAAATGATCTACCATTCTTAAAAATAAAAAAGTATATAAAAGAATTATTAAAGAAAATATATGACATAGATAATCTTCTGCGTAGAGGTGGCTTTATACTCATGGAATGGTCATCTAATATAACTTATGTATTAGAAGAATTATCACAAGAACTCAGAGAAAATGCACTTTAGTTGGACATTTTCAGGGAACAATCAAGGAAGGCGTTGGGAATAAATTAGCATCTCCACAGTGACACATTTGATTTTAATATGCTACCTTCTTTAATTTCCATTGTCACTAAAAGGAATGTGCTGTCTCAGAAGTTGCGAGACTCTTTGATCCCTTAGGCTGGTTAGCCTCAGTTGTTATTTCCGTAAAAATACTTCTTCAAGACTTGTAGACTGATAAGTTAGATTAGAATGAACCCCTTTAAGCCTCAAAGATCGGTGATTAGGCTCGCTTTCATGGGGAGTTAACTTCACTGAGTAAATTAAAATTCCTAGAGTGATTTTAATTAATAATTATCATAAGATAGAGTTACATGTCTTTTGCGATTCACCTGAGTTTGCGTGAATTGTGCAGCTATTTATGCTAAATCTTTTAATGAAGAAAAAATTAAGATGCTATTGATATGTGCAAAAACAAGAGTTGCACCACTTAAAGTTCAATCTTTACCAAGAAAAGAATCATGTGCTGCATTATTGTAGGCAAATTATTATTTCGCATACCTAAGGAATTCATTTTGAAGTCGTCGAAGATTTTTCCTCTAAGGCTTGTGTGAGAGGAAAAATTAATTTTTAAGCAGTTCATTTTGAAGTCGTCGTCGAAGATCTTTCCTCTAAGGCTTGTGTGGAAGCATTTAAAGGGTTTATAACCAAGAGAGGAAAAACCAAAGGAAATACGTATTTAGTGTCCGTGGGACGAACTTCAAGGGTACTAGCGAAGAAATACGCAAGGCCTTCTTGTTATGTAAAAAAATGAACATTTCCAATCTTTATGACTTCATAAAATATGATATGTAATTTCATTCCTTCAATCGCACCATATTTTGTAGGAATTTGGTAATCTGCAGTAAATTCTATGAAATACCATCTTCGAAGATCAGTGGGAGCAGTGATTTTGACTTATCCTGAATTCAGAACCTTGATAACACAGGCTGAGGCCTGTATGAACTCGAGGCCTTTGTATCCACAATCTGATGATCCAAACTATATTATTGTGCCACACTTTCTCATTGGTACATTTCTCTCGTCATTACTTGAAGAAAATTTAGAACAAATGAAGAACGTTCTTGATAAGTGGACAGTGAGACAACTAGTTTTCCCAAAATTTTGGAAAAAAAGGAGCCGACAATATCTGTCTGAGTAAGTTGTGGACATTCGAACTGCCAATGGAGAAAATAAAATACCTGTTGTCAAGCTCTGCCCTTTGCTTGTCAAACACTCCATGTTTGAACATTTTTGAACATTAGCTTATTATACGAGGGCAATCCCAAAAAAAGGTCTCCTATTTTTTTGGGGACGTAGAGAAAGTTTTAATACGGTTGTTGGCAACACTGTTGTGAGTGGTGCCTTCTCCGTTACCACATAAGCACGCAGGCGCTTCGCTCGGATGCTCAGTCTTGGCTTGGCAGCCATTCGAAATGGAGCTCCCGATAAACGTTACCGCCAAGTGCGAAGTGCGCGCAGTTATTCAATTTTTGAACGCAAAAGGCGTTAAACCGGTTGAAATTCACCGCTTATTGACAGAAGTGTATGGACAGTCGTGCATGGATGTCAAAAACGTTCGCAAGTGGTGTAGAGAGTTTACAGCCGGTCGTACTGAAATTCATGACGAAGAAAGGAGCGGGAAGCCATCAGTTGCCAACGAGAGAATCGCGAAAGTTGAGTTCCTCAACTTTCGCGATTGTTGAGTTCGTATTCGTTGAGTTTCGCGATTGTTGAGTTCGTAAAATTCGTAAAGATCGGAGGATCATCTGGATGCTCCTGAAGCTCCTCAACGCTTCCTGAAGGGTATGGCGGCAAGCTGGTATGACATGGGCATTGTAAAACTGCCACAGCGTCTACAAAAATGCATCGATCGAAATGGCGATTATGTTGAAAAATAAAGCATTCTGCAATCTTTAAAGTGATATAGCAATTATAGAAAATAAACGGTTCTTTGTATATCTAAAAATCTAGGAGACCTTTTTTTTGGGATTGCCCTCGTACCTTTCAGTGGTGTTATTTTGCAGGTTTTTCATCACTTGCCATTAATATTTCTTCAATCATTTTTCAGGTCATCTAGTTCGCTCCTTTGAAGCTCTTGGAGTGCTTTAAGGAGCGCGGCATGTTAATTTAAGTTGATGCAAGATGGCGCTGCTAGTACAAGCGCAGTTTATTTTTAGTTATCATGTGACTATCGCGTTTTGGCGACGAGAGTAGATGATTTGTGTTTTCGCTGTTATTCGTAACTTTTTTTTTTTTTTTTTTTTTGCTTGAGAATAGAAAACGCTTTTTTTTATACAGTCCACTGCTTATTAGCGTTATTTAGCATCGTATCATCAGTCAGAAAGAATATAAAGAATAACCAGATCTTCCGACGCGTTAGTGACATCAATTGTTAGCATGTCCATCTAGAAATTGGAAGATCCGAGGTCCATCTAGTAATTGGAAGATCCGAGGCCTGGATGCTGCTGATTTTTCATGTCTTCTACAGAAATACCCAAATGATAAAATTTTATATCTAAATAATCCTTTTTCTGTATATTTCAATGAAAATAATAACAGGGAAAAAGAAACAGAAGCTAGGAAGACCGTTTGTTACTCGGAAAATAAAGTTAAACAACACATTTTTGAGCGGTTTCATTACATATGCGGAAATAGTTATCCTGGGGATAACACCCAAGATTTCAGTCGTTTCCAAGAAATAAATTTATAATACATTTCTTATGCAACGTACAGATCCATTTGCTACTCCCAATAATCACTAGACAAGAGTTTAAAAATAAGTTCTAAAAACTAAGAAAACTGATGAACTAAGAATTGCTCATGTGAAACGAAACACATTAAGTGTTTTAAAAAGCTCCTTGTAGTAAGTTGTTCCTTACCTTATTATAAGTAGTCTTAGAAGGGTGGAATAAACCAGTTCCTCATATGTAATATTAAATCTGAAAATACTTGTAAGCAATTATATTTTAAACCTTTTTTACCCAAAGAATAAGTTATCGACTTACGGATCATATAAAATGAAATACCATTTAATAAAAACTTCGAGGTTTAGTATTGCTACAAATGGTAATGCGAATAAGTGCTTCTAAATCAATGTATAGTGTTTCTTATAAATTGGAATTGCTTAGGTTGTAGAGACATTAGGACTTTTTTTGGAAGCAGGCAAGATGAAAACGTAGCAACCGCCTTCGCCGGGAATCGAACCACGGACCTCTGGAATACCGGCCCAGCGTGCAGAATTACTACACCACGAAGGCACGCTAGGAAAGTGGGAGAAATACCGTATATACTCTCATTTTTAAAGGGAGACTGTGGTTTTTAGGGGACCCAGTCGCCAAATCCTGGGTGTGGAAAAACCTCATCCAACACCCTTTTAGTTCGGACGCCACTGTAGAGACATTAGGATTTTTTTGGAAGCAGGCAAAATGAAACACTAGCAACCGCCTTCGGCGGGAATCGAACCACGGACCTCTGGAATACTGGCCCAGCATGCAGAACCACTACAGCACGAAGGCACGCTAGGAAAGTGGGAGAAATACCTTATAAGGTTTCTTTAGTAATATTTTTTAAACGGTAACCTAATATATGGATCGGTCATATTTTGGATAATTTCAGCTTATGGGAACGAATTTCTTCGTGTTTGATTTATTCGGTTATGGATAATTTTAAGAAAAAAGGGTTATTTTTCATTAACGTTTTAATTTTCAAACGCAACCAGTATGAAATATTTAGTTTCTTAATTTTTTTCCCCCGATGTGATCTCTCCTAGATATTAATTTTCACAATCTAGAGCCCTATTTTATTCATGGAATAAAACCTTAATCATTGGTTGTAGACCAATAGTTAAGCCGGAACCATTGGTCTACAACCAATCAAACATTCGATATTTAATAAATCAGGCAATCCTTTTGAAATATCCCTCATAATACTATGATAATTTATTACCGTAAGATGTTCTGTAATAAATTCAGTTTAAGTTTCTCGCACTAGCTGCTGACTGGCTAAAACTACTGAACTCAGGTAATTTGACCTCAGTTTGAATACTGGCTGCATGTTTCCTTGCTGTGTAACATAAATACGATCAGTTTCCTTTAGTATTCCATGAAAGAATCTCTTCCTTTGGCAGGTAACTGCTATATGCCTTTGCTGTATACAGTCAAACAAACAGACAATTTAAATTTCAAGAGCAAATTAAAGGCATATGCCAAATTTGGGATTATTTGTCAAAAAAAAAAAAAAAGTTTACAGAAAGTGAGGAAATCCTTTGTAAAAAATTTGCCAAATTGATTAAATTCCTTAGGTATGCGAAATAATAATTATTATTTCAAAAGTATCACATTGGTATACATTTTAACTTCGCAGCATGAAAGCTACGTATGTGTCATAACTAATATGCAAACTTTATAAACTAGGAAGATAGCTGGGTCAGTTTTCTCTGTTTCTTATTTTGTAAAGTTAATCGTTTTGATAAATGAATGGGGTATTCATTGTTTACTTCGTATGTTGTCCTTATATAGACAATTTTATTCGGTACTCCCCATTTATGTATTACTGTAAAAACTCTCTATAGATAGCTTGGGATGAGTAATTTTTAATGTTAAAAACCCTAAGACAAAAATTTCAATAATTTTAAATAGGAATTTCTATTGTACCAGCTCTGAAAAAGTAATGACTAAGTTAAGAAATGATATGTCAGCTCAAATTTGAACTAGATTTTTCCTACTACAAGCAGGAAATCGGGCAAAAAAACTGTTATGCACAGAGAAAAACTCAGCTGTGGGGTAATCTATTGTATAGCAATCAAAGAAAAAGCACTATGTAGCAATCAAGCAAATTGTACCTGTGTACCAATCAACCTGACTTCTAAATTTTGATGTTCGACTAGAATTTTCGGTTCTTAAATTTCAAGTGAATGTTGGTTCTTAAATTCCGAAAGTTGGTTACACTATTTCGAAATTCTGTTTATGACTTTCTCATTGCATTATATTTACTTTAGAAATTGACTTTTTTTTTCAGCCTTCTTCAACTCAATTGTACGGAATTAACTTTGGTACATTAAACTAGATCTTACATAAGATATAATGAGATATAATAATGAAATTTAAGCATTAAAAGATTTTAAATGAATCGAATAACAATTAATCATGGCATTACATAAATTTATATTTCTCGGTTACCCCAAATCCATCCATTAATAGTAGTGGGATCGCGCAATTTATTTCAAACGTCACAGAAGATAAGATTTACTATACACTATCAAAGAATGAAGATAGCAAAATCAGAACCAGCTAAATGTTTTAACCATATGCCAACAAAGTAAAATACTCGAAGATTCAGGTTGAGCTATCTAAATAATTCTGAAAATAATTTTAAGCTCTTAGCCATCTAAAATTTGAAAGCGCTAGCTAAAAAGAGAACATACTGGAAGAGCTCTTTGAAGAAAACATTGGTACACTAAGGGTTTTCGTGCCGTTGACGATGACATTTTGTTTTTCTAAAAATGTCGAAGGGAACACCGTTGCTTTAGTAACGAGCGAAAAAGTAGTTAAACTTACTTTTATGGTGCACAGCAGTGAAAGAAATTAACTTTTTAATTATCAAGGAGTCACGTTTTAAGACAATCAACCTTTAAGCTTACCAAGGAGAAAGGTACCAGCGAAATTCGCATTGCAAAAGAGAAAATTTGAGCCGGAATGTTAGTTCCATCACAACATTTCATACTGAGCATTCTAGACAGTAGGAACTTCACTTTCATTCAGCTAATTTATATTACCGTTAAAAAACATTCTCAGTAATTAAAAAATTGCTTTAGTGACATTCACAGGTACTTTATAAATGGCAGTAAATGTGAGTCTAATTCTGATAACGTTCTTATCAAATAACACATTTGATTCATTTAACTATATATAGATTTTAAAATATAGATCCCATCAAATTTCAGAAAAATCATAAGATTCATATTCTCAGGACATAAAAGATTTTCCTCGCGTGTAATGTAAATACGAGAAGTTTAATCAAAGAACAATGGGAGGGATCTATGTATGAAGCCTTCAGAAATGCCCAATTGAGTGATTGTGAAAATAATTATAAATTATTTAAAATTATATCAGAATATTCCGACACTACCTTTTAGCCAATTTTTTATAATTTATTCTATCTTCTTTAATGGGTTTTAGAGGCCTAGGTATTACTGTATATTACTGTGCTTTCTGCTATGGTCTTAGTGGTGAACGTCAGCTAACATTGGAAAAGTCCATGGTTCTAATCTCAACGAGGACACAGTTGAATTTTATATTTTCTGCTACGAAAGGCCTGGAAAGGTTCTCTAATGGCGTTCTAACGACTGGCTTGGTTGAATGGGCCTTGTACCTCTCCCCACTCACCTTTTAAGTGGGATAAAAAGGAAGAGATTAACACATTTTACCGTGCTTGTTATCAAGATGTAAGTGGTTAACTTGAAAATTTCATGGTTCTTATTCTGACGAACGCACAGATGATTATCAAGTTCCGAAAAGCTTGATAGTCGCTATCAGGTGAACTGCGAATCTCATAATGGATATTTTTACTAGGAAGTATATTACAAAAATATATTATTTCCGTAAGACAACTACATCCCTTTAATATGAACAGTTAACAAGCAAAATAAAATCGTTGTGTTTTTATACAGGTCATATTCTTCTAAATTCCTGGCAGGGGATCATAAATATTAAGAAGCCCTGGCCTTCCCAGTTCTATTAAGGAAAATAAATTAATGACAATTTCAAAAAAATTGTTTTATCTCGAATGCAATTTGGAAGAATGAAGATATTACACCTTGTGCTAAATTTAATACTATGTTATGCGTTAAAATTGGTATTGGTTGGGAAGTTAATAAACCCGGCTAACTAACAATATAACAAAACAATATAACTGAGCTCACTCTTATTTGATAAAAAATCGCAATTTTTTAAAAATGAGATTTTCTATTTAAAAATTTTGTATGTGTGGTGGTAGAAATAAGTATTATTATTTATGTTAGTGATATAAACGTTAGTAACACTTATTGTAAAATATGCTTAACTATATTGTTTTTAGCAGTGGCTTTAAATAACTCATTATTTTATTACAAAGAATATACTGCCTCAGTTTGGTAGATAATGTAATGATCATGTGCCTGGTAAATGAACTGGAGGTTTTTGAAATAGTGGACTTGTAAATATTGTGGATGATTAATGCAATAAAGTAAAAATGAACAAAATAGTGATGCTGTAACCTAACATATGAATAGAAAAACTATGCTGCAGAAGTTTTAACATTCAAAAAGGAAATATTAAATGAAAGCATAATTCTTAAAGCATTATAAAAATCGTAATTTCGGAAAATTATTTGTCTAGGATTAGATAAAATCTATTTGTGTAATTTTAGAAATGTTAACATCTGTTTAAAAATGTAGAGATTTAAACTAATTTTAAAATGATAACTTATATGTACACAAATTGAAATGTAAGCTGATAATGTAAGCGTATACATATGTAATGTTTTTATCTGAAATTTACTATGATTTAAAAAGTTTTTCACAAGAGTTTCTAGAGATAGGTGTTTAATATTAAACAATGCTATTTTAAAACTTGCCTCATTTCGTATAATTTCATTTAATTTTATATACTAATAAAAATTCTTATTAAATTATGAAGTTAAAAACATTGTCTTACCTTTGAAACGAAAATCGACTTTTGAGTCCTTTGTCGAGCCATAATCCAAAATAAGTAACCGATTCCAATAAATCTAAACTGAAGAAACAAGTCCAGTCGAGACTACAAACATTGTAGATGAGAATTAAATGAACTCTGCTTTTTTGCTTAAAATAATCCATTATTTCAGTTTCTGCTTAGTTTCCAGCTCTTGAAAAAGATATCAGTTTAGAAAATAAATAAAATGTTTGAAAAATCTTCAATCTCTTTTAAGAGCTCAGTTTATTACTTAATTACTTTCCATTTAATTTGTGAGATAAAAAGGTGCTTTGCATTTGATGCAGCTTCATCCGTCTTCAGTGAATACATTTGTTGTATCACAGCCAGAAACACGATTTTCGCTCGAAGTTCTGCCTGAAGACTTCATCAGAGTATTACATATCCTTTGAATTCGTCTTTTCTAATGATCTCTTATCAGTCTTGAATAAGTTCAGCCACAAAAATCCGAATCCTTCTTACTTTAAAATCATTGATTTTGGAACTAATGCTCTATTTAAAATATTAAGTATTCCTGTGGTAGGGCATACTTGGTGAACACAGCTAAGCATGAAAATGCATCAAAACTCTTCTTTTTTGACTCGACCAAGGCATTCCGAATTACTAGTAGCAGAATTACTTGGCTCCCTTTTGCGTACTGCGAAAGCTCTCTCATGAAAGTGAGTTTAACGATGTTTCTCGCATGAGAATGACCCATTAAGAAATTTAATTATATAAGGAGAAGCACGCGGCGTGTGCTTCACACAGATAACAGCGAATTTGTGTCGCATTCCCGCACAAATCACAATGGACATTCTTGCGATTGTCTTGTTGGCCTTTGCCTACTTCCTCGTTGTGACTCCATTTAACGTACAACAGGATGCATTTACGCTACCGAAGATGGGACATCGTCTGAAAGGGAAGGAACTAAAAACGAAGCAAGTTAGGTCAACTTTTGTTTGCGCAAATGACTGCGTTCGTATACGAGAGTGCTCAGCATTCAATTACGAAGATATAAATGGCACTTGTCAACTAATGGCCACAGCTGATTTGTCGAAATCAGAACCGGAACCCAATTATCGAATAGTTAGAAAGAAGGTAGGCTCGACTATAGGTTTTATAAATATTTAAATTTTACCTGTAAAGTATCTTAGACAAATGCCTGTATTCAGATAATTCTACTGTGTTTATCTTTCTGGTTGTAAGTAACTTGTGATTTGCCCTATTGTGCTCAGGAGGCATATTTGGAGGAGGTTTTTCAGCTGATCTTTTCAGCTTTCATAATATGACTTAAACAGAGATAAAATTCAGCCGAAACCAGGCTTCGGTAAGTTTTAATTCTCAAAGTCAAAATCTTAATTTCATCTACAGTACCCTGGGGCACCGAGTAAAATGAGCTCCAGTATTTAACTGTTTAAATGAATCGCAATATGATCTGAAAATTCTGTACTAATACAACATTTCTTTTAGCTATTAACTCTCATTGATATTAGCTCTTCTGAGGACAAAGGTTAGCACCTGTCCAATAACTGCCTGGACAGTATCTAATAAATTTCAGAATGCTCTGTATTCAGAAAGAGGGATATTTTGGTGCAACTTATCCGGTTAAGAAAACTGAGTTTTTAATGAACTAAAAAGACAAAATCAGGGAGTGATTTTTATCTGACTGCTAAAAACGTGTTCAAAAGCCTTTTTCTATTCAAGACATATCCTTCCTTATTACTATTAATTTATTCACCTTTAATTTGTTTCATTTCAGGAACGATAATCTAAATTAATTTGTTATTCTTTTAATTATCCTTAATTTACATTAATTTTTGAATATTTTACTTATCTTTCTATATTTCATCTAATTTTAACTGTTAATTGTTTTGTTTATTATCATCTCTTCCCTTTTCCCGCAAGTCTTCACTAGAGCTTAAAATGTTAGAAATTAAAACCTGGGCTTAAATATTGTTCACGAAATACTCTCTTTTCGACACAATATACACAGAAACAGAGCAATGTGTGGGAGTGGGAAATTTTGAAAATTTCCTAATTCATGCTATATGAAGGTTCAGATATGCCATTTACATAAAAATAACGTCCTCTAAATGGCGTTCCTTTCTGAGGTAACATTTCTGAATTCGCGAATGGACATTTCTCATAACTTTCTGCAGTACGTCCGCAGTAAAGGGATCGAATCTTTTCACATATCGCAACTTTGAGTGCATCTATCATCTTTGAGTTCATCACATATCGCAGCTTTAATACATCCAAAATTTTCCAAGAAATTTTATATCTTCGTTATTTTTGGCTAAAAAAATTTCAGCAAATATTTGCCGACTGTTGAGATCACTATCCTGCAGTGTACGGATTACCTGGAGCTTATATGGATGCAGATTTAAATCTTGATGCAATATTCTACCCAAGCTCCGACTAATCCTAATAACTGTTAGTTAATCCTAATGACTTCAAATTCAATGTGACTTATCTCACTTGTTTGATAGTAATATCAGAACAAGCCTACGAAATTCATCGCGGCAAGGAGTGCAAGACAGCGCCTGTCGTTGGCAAAAGCCTTAAGCACTATACAGGTGACAATACGACTTCGCTCAGTTCTGCTCCCAGTTTTGATGAAGAGCACTCCGGGGGGGGGGGGGTCCAAGGGTCTTCCGCCTCTCTTTCCCTACCACCAGCCTTTTGAGAGGACTTTCGGCCGCATATTTACAATGCCCCCACACCACACAGACACTATACATTTACAAACATCCATACCTTATCCGGGATTCTAACCCGGGCCCTTCGGAACCGCAGTAGGCTAACCGCTATACTGTCTGGGGAGCTCAAGTTCAATGTTGACCCTGTTGCTTCAAATCTTTCCACCCATTTCTTCATATCTGAAATGGCATTGTGTATGCTACAGTGTTATGGTCTCCCCGTATTGGTATATTTAACAATGCCCGTGTATTACGCAATTCAAAATTTCTCACTCTCACGCCCACTCTGTGCATGATGTTTCAAGAAAAGCACCCGACCATTAATTTGTTGATTGTTTGGACACAAGTCCGGCTTATTTTAAGAAATGAATCAAATGAGGTATATTTTTGAACTATTTTAAGTTTGGTTACGTGATACCTATTCGTAAAAATAGTGGAAATTTTGCAACCGTTCAGCAAGAAATTTAAAATCATGAAGTTATTTCTGATCGTGCTGAAGACTTTCACGCAAAACTGGCCTTAAAAAGAAGTGTTAAAATAACACAATTTAAACTATTTTCAGCACTTTAGAAAGAGGCTGATTTTAGGTCTCATACAAAATTGTAACTTCATGGTACATAAATTTTGAATTTCCGCAAACAGGAGTGATAAATATCCTCATACATCAAGTTAAGCTTTGTACGTTTTTGTTAAAAAGTGTGACGCAAGGCTTCATTGTCAGAAAGCTTACCTCAACTGATTCGTTTTCTAAATTGGGGCTATGGGTCTGTGAATAATGGTTCGAAATGTGCTTAGCTTTTAAAATACCATGTACAAAAACACGTAAAGTTTTTAAAATGCCATATATATTTATAAACACTAGAGTTTATAAACACATCAAATTTATAAACACTGGAGTCTAATACTAGAGTTCAGCGTTTACTAAGAAGCTCTTAAAATTTTCTATTTAGCAATGTTTATTTTTTCTCGATTTTTAATGCACACTGCTTTGGATGCTATTGCTATTATATTTCATGTAGAAGTAGAGGCTTGTAAGATTCCAAACCTAGAAGTTACTGCTATGTGTCTGGAACGTTGAGAATTGGTAAGCGAATAATCGCTTTAGTTCAGTAGATAGAGCACAGATATTCGAGAAGGGTTAAATATCCTTTATTATTCCAAATAAAGTTCACAGAAGACTCCTTCTTCGAGCTTGCAATAAAGCCTCCAGTCGGGCTTGAGCTCAGGAAACTAAGGAATAAAGCTTAAATTATCAGGGTCAATGTTCCTTCTAACCTTCTTCGGGAACATGCAAGGACCTGACTCGGAACAGAGAGCTTACTAAAGCTATGTTCAAAACTGTGGGAAGTAGACAGGATACACAAGAAGGGTCTACAAAACCCTTTATTTTTCTCTATTTACAATAACTTCCATACTTCGGAATACACAGACCCGCTACTTGGGGTCTAACGTAAAAATATAAAAATAGAACTAAACTCTAAGTTAACTTTAAAACAATAAACGTGGAAGATTGGCCTTATATTAACAGGAAGCCGTATGTAGTACAGAGAACTGTGAACACTACAATACGTTTAAAAATATCAAGAGGATTAAAACCTCTAGCCTGGAAGACACCTGAGTAAACTTCTAAGATAAGCGGCCTGCTTCGACTAACTGCTTCCTCTCTGTCGCTTGGCGAAAAGCCACAACTTAAATACTTGGCGTTCGCCAGACAAACTTTGCATAAAATACTTTAACGCTTATAATTCAAGCCGGAAGTAGAAAATAAGAAGTGATAGTAAAGATTTAAAATAAAATAAACGTTAGTAAAACTTAAGATCCTTACATACTTCCCGCCAGAGTTAATTAGTTTGAAACTGAGGTCTAAAACGACCTTGTTGAAAACTTATAGCTCTAGAATCTAACGCGAGGCCAATCTTTTACAAGCATTTTTCGCTAGAAACTAGAAATTTAAAAGAAAGAAATTTGTTTTTACAATAGCAGCTCCCAGGACACAATTTTTTCATCTGTACTGCATCTAAACAGGAGCTTTTATTCAAATCTGGTTCCTTCCAGATCTCTGGAAGGAAAACTAGTTTAATGAAATGTTACACAATGAAATGGCAAGTAACATGTATAATTATATTTCTCTTAACATTCTTATTTCATTCATGACTATTTTAATTATCTCTCCCCGTGCTCTCTGACATGTGTTGTAAAAGAACACCAAACACGAATGTGTTTCTGTCTACGTGTTCAACACTTCCTCCTACAATCAAAACACTAACGTGTTAAAGTTCAACATACCAAGACCTCGTAACACACCCTAATTTCAACTCTAAACCCTGAGGTACTATTCTGAAAGTGGCTAACTCTGAAGTGTAGCGTCAGAGAGCCTAACTACATCATTCAACCTTTAACACATATTCACCATGATTTAGTCTTTTTACAGTCACACGAATAAAAAAAAATTAACATTACTTTCACTTTTACCATATCACGGTATTTCTTAACATTTAAAATAACAGTTCACATTGTATATAAGAACATATTAACATGCCGTTAATTTTATACATTTGAAAACATACATTAGTAGTACATTGTTAACTTCTATTCTTTTCAAAGCAAGTGCCAATTCTTTCTACATTGAAATAATACATTTCAAAAAGTCTTTCAGACTAAAACTTCTTTCTTGCCAGAATGTTTTAAATAATATTTATACAATAACGTTTTACAATATTTAAGTCTTTACACAACGCTATTATACATCAACTTTAGTTTTACGCGCGAGTAATTGAAAAAACATAATACCAAAATCGGTAACAACTCATTTCTCGCCCTTTTGGCGATAAAGGTAGACCTCGCATGAGGTAAAACTTCTTGAAATCTGCCACTTGCAGTAAGAATGAAAGATTAACTTAAGTTTGCAAAGTAACATAAAATTTTACTTATGTTTGTGATATTCGGCCATTCTTTTCTGGGCCCAGTCCTTAAAGGTAGTGCAGATAGTTGTTTGATTTATCCTCCTTCTTGTACGGGCTCGCCCTTCAGTTCCTCCCTCTAGATGCTTTCTTTTTTCTCCAGTTCTCTCACCCTTGAATACCTTCTTTTTTCGCTTCTGCCTGTGGTCTTGGCCGTTTGATGGCAGTTGGTCTTGGCGGAACCGGGAAACTTCTTTCGTGTGCCTGCTTGGACCTCGTTGCTGGCCGTTCAAATTTTCCTTGTAACTTTTCTTCCGCCGCTGATGGCCCTTCCGCAGTTCGGCTACATTTGCTGCGGAGAGTCCTGTCGGATGAGTAGATCTTCCGTTTTAGAGCCGGGTTATAGTTGCCGTCATTTCTCCTGGCTCTCTTCACATACGTCGTCCTTCTCCCTTCTTCATTCTGGGGGTGTTCGTGAACTCTCTTTTCTGGACGGTGGAACGGCTTCTTTTTCTTGCTACCTTCAATTTTTCCGCGGGGAAACTTTCTTTTCACTTGCTCCTGCCTCTTAATGGCTTGCCCTTGTACTTATCGTTTTTCCACCTCTGGAGCTTGTGCCTGCGGTGTCTGCCGTGCCGGATCCTGCAAAAGATCTTTAAAAATTTTCATTTTATTACGATCATAGTAGGGTTTGATTTGATCAATGTTTGCGGAGCAGGTTTCACCATTTCTAGCTTTTACACTACTACAGCGTGAGTTATTTTTTCTATAACATATGGTTCTTCAAATCGTGGAAAAATTTGGCAGTTTTATCTTCTGGTGCTGAAGAAAGTGAATGCTTAATTTTTAAAACTTCATCCTCTACTTTATAAGTTACTCCCCGTCGGTTCAAGTCATAATATAATTTTTGTTTCCTCTGTGCTACTTCAGTATTCTTCTTTGCTTCCTTAATTAGTTTTTCTATATCACCCATTTTAAATTCTGGGGCTCTTTGTTGCACATAAAATAATTTATCTAACGGCGTTATAATCTTTCTGCCTAAAAATAACTCAGCAGGAGTTTTGCCCGTTGTATCATGTTTTGCGGTCCTAAGGGCGAAAGCAAATTCATTGACATAGTTATCCCAGCTTTTATGAAAATTTTTAACATAGCTACGGATAATTTTGACTATATTTCTATTGACCCGTTCCGCTATATTTGATTGCGGCCGATACGGGACCATTTTTAAATGACGTATGCCCAGTTTTTGGCACATGTCTTCAAATACATTACTTACAAATTGAGGACCATTATCCGATATAACTTTTAGGGACGCCCCGTATTTTAAAATATATTTATTTAAAATAGAATCAGTAACTAATTTCGCGGAGGCTCGTTTTAAGGGAACAATTTCGGTCCATTTACTAAAATGATCAACCATAACAAGGAGATAGCGACTTTTATTTAACTGACTTTTTGGGAAAGGACCCAATAAATCGATGCCAATTATTTCATTTGGAAATTCGGATTTAATACTATTTAGAAACCCGGCCGGGCGGAAATTAATATAATTAACTGCTTGACATGTTGGGCAGGACTGGACATACGCCCTTGTTAACTTTTGCAGTTCAGGAAAATAGACTCCCTCGCGTACGCGTTGGATAGTTTTCCGAATACCAACATAAGAAGCTAAAGGGCTGTCATGGAGCTCCTGCAGGATATTTAATCTAAGACTAGCTGGGATAACAGGTCGAAATTCGTTGTTGGAATTCGTAGTTTTTGTATAAAATAATAGACCATCTATTAGTTCGTAATGGGCCGCCCTATTTCTTATCGCCACAATATCTTGGTGGCTAAAATTTTCAGGATTCTTTAAATACTCATAAATGCTTCCAAACTCAGGATCTTTACCCAGTTCGGTTATTACAGTTTCTCGGGAATTTATTGTACATGCTGTGAGCATTGCCACCTTTACAGTATTACCTTGTTCATCTATTTTAATTCTTGATAGGGCATCTGCTACGATATTTTCCTTTCCGGGGGTATGCTTGATTACCAGATTATATTCTTGTAGCTTGAGTGCCCATCTTATTAACCATGGGGATAAGTTTTTCCCTGAGTACAATCTAGTTACCGCCGCATGATCAGAGTACACTGTTATTGGCGCCTTTCCAAAATAGACTCGGAACTTTTGCACTGCTAACAGAAATGCAAGTGCCTCTCTCTCGGTCGCGTAATAGTTTCTTTGTGTTTGATTTAAAGTTCAGCTAAAAAATGCCACGAGCTGCTGATTTTGCGAAAGTACCGCTCCTACCGCATAATCCGAAGCATCCGCTGAAATTTCTAAATTCTCATCCTTTTCAGGAAATTTCAACACAGGGGCTTGCGTTAATGCTTGTTTTAATTTTTCGAAAGCACTATTGGCTTCGGCCGTCCACGAGAATCTTGCCTTTTTCCTTTTTAATTTTAACAATGGTTCAGCGATAGCTGCAAAATCTTTTATAAAGGACCTATAATATGAACAAAGTCCTAGAAAAGAAGAGAGCTTCTTTGCCGTGTTTGGAGTCGGATACTTTTGTACAGCGAATTTTTTTGATTCGTCTGTCTCGATTCCTTTCTGAGATATCTTGTAACCTAAATATTTTAATTCAGGGGCTGCAAATTTGCACTTTTCGACATTAACTTTTAGACCGGCCTCATTTAATAAAGAAAACACCTGTCTTAAATCCTGTACATGTTGGTCGAGATTATCACTAGTAATAATGATATCGTCTAAATAGATAAATGTGGTCTTTCCAAGAACAGGTCTTAACACAATGTCCATACATCGCTGAAATGTTGCCGGCGCCCCTGAAAGGCCAAACGGCATACGCAAAAATGCATAAGTGCCAGACTTGGTTATAAAAGCAGGCTTAGGCACGTCCTCAGGCCTAACACTTATTTGAAAATAACCAGTCGTCAAGTCTAAAGTCGTCATATATTTGGTGGATGTTATGTTCCTTAGAATCTCCTCAATAATAGGTAACGGATATACCGGATATTTAGTTATGGAGTTTAATTTACGGTACTCAATTGCGAATCTCCACCTTTTTGGATGTGTCAAAGGATAGTCATTATTTTTCTTACATAAAACCACCGGGCTAGCATAACTACTTGTGATGGGCGTTATGATCTTTTTACGTAGCATATCGGTGATATGCCATTCTATAATTTTTTCCTTATTCTTATCATACCGGTATGCTTTTTGGCGAACTGGCATTGAATCTCCAGTGTCAATACTATGGTTAGTAACCTGAGTAAATCCTGGAATATCACTAAATAACGAAGTAAAGTCACTTAGCACTTGTCAAATTCTTCCTTGCTCGTCATTAGGCAGGTGGTCAAGATTTAACATCGGCGGTTCAGCCTTTTCTGCACGAACTGGTTTCATTGTCAGCTTAAGGGACGCTTCATTAAAATCCAGTGTTGCTTGTGCTTCTGAAAGAAAATCTATTCCTAAGATTATATGTGCTTGCAGATTCTTTACTATAAAAAACATCACCTTTACTTGTTCGTCCTTGATACGGACATATAGCGGTACTTTACTGTAGTAAAAAATATTATTGAGAAGAGATATGCAGTAAAAAATAATATCACGGCACCATATGTTGTAAAAATATTAATTAGAAGACTTATATGTAGTGAAAATATTTGTAGCAGTAAAAATACTTATATATTTTAATTTCTTATGTAATGAGAAATGTGTTAATTTCTGTAAGCTATGAGAAATATTTAATATAATTATTCAGGTGTATAAGTGATAACCAAAATTTTGAATATCAATTTTATCAGCGATGAAGTTATAACAATGATTGAGAGTACATCACGTTGTTTCCGCAATAACCCGAATGACAGGGATAAAATATGTGACCCACAGAGGATAGCAAAATAAAGTACTTACCCCAGAGTATGACAACTGTATTTTACCAAATCAATTATATTTTATTCTTCATCTTTGATATTGAAATAAGCATTAATATAAATAATTTTATCAACCAGACAGACGAATGAAATTGAACATCAAGCACGAGTGATGCGCATCACTAGAGTTTACATTGCACTGAGAATAAAGTCAATCTTTCTCGATCCGCTCGAAACAAAGTCTTGGTGTAAAAGAGACAATCAAAATTTAATGGCAATTATTAAGCATACTTGATCAATCCTGGTATTTCTGCATTTTCTTCTTTAAATCAGGAATTTTCAGATCTCACAAACACGTGCGCGCGAAGAGTTCTGGCAAGGAGGAAGAAGCTCAAAAAAAATTATTTTCTGCAATGATGTACAGGTAACAGGAGTAATTATATTCTTAAATCTTCATGTAAAAATCTCACTAAAAGGATTTTCATCTATGGCAGACAGCATCGAAGGATCAGCAAAGCGAAGCAGGAAAATGGCACATCATCTTGGCCAGGGAGAGGACAGACCGAAGCCCGTCCTACACCCCCGAACGCCAGCAGCAGAAGAGAAAAAAAACCGGTCCAACAACTGCCACCAAGGGCTTGGACGATACGATGACGATTCTTGAAACGATATCGTCTGAAGGTAGATGCCGGCTTGCTAGCACATTCCCTCCGGCCAAAGAGAAGCACAGATCACCGCATGAACACTGCACTTCACTGACGCTGAGCACTGTATGATAAATTTCACCGAAACACAGTTTATTGCACGATAAATTTACTGACGCACAACACTCATTACATGTATGATCTGGTATAATAGTTAAATCAAATGAAAAATAGTCAAAAATTATTTTATCATAATTTCACTGTCTGGGATAAGTGCTACACATATGAAGTACAATCAAAAATTAATAACTAATACATATCATACAAGTTACTCATATAATTACAGCATACACTTTCATTACAATCTGTAGTCAAGTTACAATTTTCTCTTTGTAAATGGAAATTGTAAGCTAATGCCTATTATTACATTCATACATTTTCACTGTTAAACACAACTCTGCATTAATGATCATTTTCTTGAAAAGTTTCTAATTATACAGATTCTATAAATTTTTCTGGATGACATCAATTTGCCCTTGAAATTACTAAATTCATCTAGACCAATTACTCTACAATTTCATTTTTTTTAACACATTAATTTTCTTCTTCCTCTTTTTATTATTGTTATATATGTATATATATTTTACTACTCAAGCTTGTTTTAGTAGCACAATTTTCATGTCTAGCTCGTTACTTGTAATGATCACTAAGTGTACTGCACACTTTTTTTTTTTTTTTTTTTGTAAATTCCATGACATTAGTCAACCCGGACCAGCCTGCAGCCAACCAAACGTATGAGTGAAGGTGGCCAACCGACACCCGAACTAATCATGAAATCTCAAAAAGGAATTCTTTTGTTGGAAATAAATCCACTAAATTCATAACACTTACAAATGTGTGTATGTTTTCTATTTATTTATTTTTTTTAACTTAGTGAACAAGAAAAACAAGCTCGATGAAATAAATGTTCTTAATTAATCAAATTGAACCTTGGATCAACTCTTTTAAATAATTTGCTACAATGAATTTTTGTAGTTTTGTTGTCTTCGATGTTTTGAATTAAGTAGTTTTTATTTCGAAAAATTTTTATTATTTTGAAAGGTCCATTGAATTTTGGCTGAAAAGCATGAGGTGGTTGTAAAGCCTTTAAAAATACCTCATCTCCAATATTAAATTTTGGTGGTTCTCTGCCTTTAACGACTTTATTTTGAGACTGAAAATATTTTTCTTCGTTTTGTTTCACTAATTCTCTAGTTGCTTTAATGTGTTCTCTCTGACGTAACAAGTATTGTGAAGGATTATCTACCGTTGCCGGTTCATTATTTGTATCTAGAGGTGTATTGAGTTCTCGCCCAAAAAATAACTGTGCGGGAGTAAAACCTGTCACTATGTGTTTAGAATTGTTGTAATATAATTTGAAAAAAGCTAATCTATCTGACCATTCGATTACCTTATTGGATAAAGAAGCTATGCTTTCTTTCATAGTTCGATGAACTCTTTCTATGATTCCATTAGACTGTGGATAATAAATGGAGCTTTTTCGGTGTTCAATATTGAGATCTTTTAGAAATTTTTCAAATTCAGCTGAACAAAAATTTGAAGCATTATCAGATAAAATTACTTTTGGAATACCAAATTTTGAAAAATAAAGATTCATACACCTTATTATTGTAGCAGATGTAATATTTGACAGAGGAATAGCTTCTAAATATCTTGAATAATGATCAATAATAGTTAGAATGAAAAATTTGCCATCATGTGATCTGGGCAATTTACCCACAATGTCAATTGCTAACATTTCTCCAGGTGCTAAATCAGATTTTTTTATATTGCTTGTAATTGTTTTACATGACCTTGGTTTATTCTCCAAACACTGTTGACATTTTTCACAAAAGTTTTTTTGTATCTAAAATCATGCCCTTCCAGAAATACTTTTTCTTAATGAATTCATAAGTTTTACTAGTACCAAAATGCGGAGCATGAGCAATCTCTAAACAAGGTTTTACTAAAGAATTTGGAAGTAGAATTTTATTTTCTAAATGCCTTGTCTTTAAATGATGCGCTCTAGGTCTTAATTTTATCATTACTACACCATTTTTTTTATCAATAAAATATTTTCCACAAATATCAGCTTTATTATTGTTAATTTGGCTTAAGATATCCTTAATATTTTTGTCATTTCTTTGGTGATTAACTATATTTTGGATGCTTAACTGAGTATTATCTGAATGAAATAAGTTGATATTGTTTACACTATGAGATGCTTCAGGAACTCTAGAAAGAAAATCTGCAGGATTGGAGAAACCAGGTATATGTTTTAGAGAGTAATCAAAATCCTGTAAATACAACAACCATCTGGCAACAATGTCAGGCTGCTTATCCAGCTGCATATGAAAAGTGAGTGGTCTAGCATCAGTTAAAATAGTAAATTTTTTGCCATATAAATGTTTATAAAAATGCTTGACAGAAGAAAAAATAGCATAAAGCTCACGCCTGATCGATGGGTATCTAGACTCAGAAGGAGTGAGAAGTTTCGAATAAAATTCTACAGGAAAGAATTTATCATCAATCTTTTGTAACAGAATACCACACATAGCTACTTTAGAAGCATCAGTGATCAAAAATATCTCATGATTATCATCAATGTTCCTTATAGTTGGTTTGTCCAACATTATTGATTGTAATTTATCAAAGGCATCTTGGCAATCTTGATTCCAAACAAAGGGAACATGTCTTTTAGTTAAGTGTACTATTGGCTGAGTGATCTCAGCAAAATTATGGATTAAGTGTCTAAAATAGTTCATCATGCCAAGAAAAGCCTGAACTTGTTTTACATCCTTTGGAATAGGAAATCTTGTAACCTTTGAAATATTTTCTTCAGAAGGAGAAAAACCTGCTTGTGAAATATTGAAACCCAAATAAGTTATTTCAGAATTACAGAGCTGCACTTTAGCTGGATCTAGAGTTAAATTAAATGATTTTAATCTGTCAAACACTTTTTGAAGAATTACTTTTAACTCACTCATACTATCAGCTGCAATAATAATGTCGTCCAGAAAAAATTGAACATTACTACCTTTAATGTCATTTAAACATTTTGAAATTAATGTATGGAAATAAGAAGTGCTATTGCGAGCTCCAAAGGGAAGTCTACAAGGATGAAAATTACCCAGTTCGGTGCAAAATGCCAACTTTTCTTTATCGGAGGCCTGCAAATTGATCTGGAAAAAGGCTGACTTCAAATCCAGTACACAATACAATTTCCTACCAGCAATGTTATGCAAAATCTCAGAAATTTTTGGTAAACAAATTTTGTATGATTCTGTGATACAGTTTAATAGACGATAATCTACAACCATACGAAATTTTGGTGCATTTTTATCTTCACTAGGTAAATTCTTTTTCCTAACAAATATTACAGGAAAACTATAACTTGAAGAAGAGTGTTCTATTATGCCTGCTTCTAATAATTTTGCAATTTCTTGTTGAGCATACTGTTTTGCAATTTTAGGAATAGGGTAAGGTCTAGTTTGAATTGGGAAATTGTGAAGAAGTTTAAATTCTGGTACAACTTTATCAGTAGATCCTAAAGTATTATATGATTTTGAAAACACAGCATAGTTATTCATTAGCAATTCTATCATTTCATTTTTTGCTTGTTCATTTAAATGATCTAGTTTAAAGTCTGATACATTTAATTCCTCTTTTCTAAGTTTAATTACTTCTTGCAGATTTAGTGTGTTGATTTGTAAAGTCTCATGATTTTTGGGACTAACAATATCCTCAAAGTGAAATGGTACAGCAGTTCCAATAACAGAATTCTTCCTAAGAATTAATTTCTCATTGGTGTTGTTTTCAACAATAGTTTGAATGTGGTTGTGACAATCAACTATATGTAAAGATTCATTGATATGGCATTTATTTTTTGATGGCTTTGGAGAAAGCAAAATTTCTTTAAATTGTTTTAAAGCTTCAGGAACAGCTAAAGAAATGATTTGAGATTGACCTGGCTGGACAGTTATATTAGAAACCATTCTTAATGAGTTTAAATTACAATTTTTTTCTTACATTAACTGAGTTGCTTAATTTTTTATTGGGATAATTTTCTTCAAAGTCCAAATGAGTATTATCTACTATGAGTTTCTTATTTATGGAATCTAACAAAATTTTGTTACTTTGAATGAAGTCATAACCTAGGATTATCTGATAAGTGGAATTCCAATTGTTTTGGGTGACATAAAATAAATTAGTGAACCATTTACTTTGAATTTTAAATTTTAAATTAACTGCAGACATGTAAGGAATGCATGAATCTTCAATAGTTTTTATTCTTACCATCCGAGAAACAAATTCAACTTTAGTGAATTGTTTAATTTCCTCAATAACATCTGGTTGGACTAAAGATAAATTAGCACCAGTATCAAGAAGAGCCTCATAAGTCTGAGAACCAATTTTAAGTTTGATTATTGGCAGATAATTAGAATTTTCTGAGTTACAAGACATCAACAATTTGGTTGAGTTTCTATTATTACATCTTTTATTTTTTGCAAACTTGTGTTGGACATTATTGCTGTTACTTTTGATCTTTTTTGGATTATGATGTCTATACAAGTGTTCTTTATAACCCCAGTCTCTGCGGATTCCTGCAAGGGGTCTAAAATTTTTGTTGTAATCTATCTGGCAAGAATCCTTAGCTAGTTTAAATGCTTATTCTGACCTTTTTTGTATTGACTATTATTTCTGTAAGGATGATAGTTCCTCCGCCAAGTGTTTCGAAATTGTCTGTGTCCCCTGAATGTGTTGTTTCTAAAATTATGCTGGTCTTGCCTAGGAAAATACCAACAATCTGTTGTTAAGTGTCTTTTGCTACATATATGACAAGATACACTATTAAAGTTGCTAGAATTTTGAGATGTAGAAGCATTGTGATTTATTCTTGTATAAGATGTGTTTATAGGCTTATTTTGAGAAAGTTGATTTACTTTATCTGTTAGCTCCTGAATAATCTTATTCTGTTCAAGTCTTTCTTTGAGAAGATTATTAATCTCTAAATTTTGCTCAACATTTATACTGTTCAAATATGTTTTCTCATCATTCAATGCATTTTCTATATTACTTGCCAATTCTACAGCCTTATCAAAGGAAGATGGACCCAATTTCTTAACTTCAATCCTAATGTCTGTTCTGAGGGCCTCAAGAAATTTAGTGAGCTTCATTTTCTCTTTTAATTTATGTAAACTAGAATCCTCAACCGAATCTTCATTTATGTATTTTGTCGCTGTTGTAGTAATCTCGTCAGCTAATTCCCTAACAGATTGGTTACACTTTTGAGAAATGTTTGAGAATTGCTGTAGAATGTCCTGAAAGGATTCAACTCGTGCAAATTTATTCTTTAATAATTTTTCTAAATTTTCAAATTTATTTTCCTTAGCCACTCTTGGATCATTAATTAGGAAATCTAGAGCTTTATCCCTACAGTTTATTTTCAGAATGATTATTTTCTTTTCCTCTGACCATTTTTCTAATTTAGCAACACTATTTATTTGATCAAGAAAGAAATTTACATTTTCAGATAAGTTGCCACTAAATGTGGGCAGAGCAGAAGCTAGAGAAGTTGCCATACCAGTGTTAGATGTACTTTTAAGCTTTGACATGGATGAAGAAATATAGTTACTTATGTTGCATTACCTCACAATCTGCTATTTCTATTTTAATGTTATTGAGATCTACATTATTTTACACAAACACTTAGCACTCTCTCTGATAATTTACATATACATTTACCAAACATGCATATAAGAGTAGATAGCAAAGTTAAGGTAATTTTTTTTTATTTTTTTATTTAGTAATTAATTAGGATCTCCTGTAACTTTAACCATGCATATATCAAATTAGTGCTGCAATATAAGTACATTGATCATTAACACTTCTGGATTTTAATACTGCTGAACATTATTTTATCATTACATACCACAATCCAATGAAATTACTGAAATCAGCTTTTGATTCAAATATCTTAAAACTTTCTTTAAATATGCACATATATATAACAATACATATGAAATTGAATTTTTTGAATTATCCAAAATAGAATTACTCTTTCATGGCATATTACCCATCATTTATCATAAATTTTCAACAATATAAATCATATGTGTAGCAAATATACTATAGGTCACACATTTTATTTGAATTCTCAACCTGAACTAAATGATTTTAAGTTATTTCTTTTGTCACGGCACAATATGTAGTAAAAAATATTATTGAGAAGAGATATGCAGTAAAAAATAATATCACGGCACCATATGTTGTAAAAATATTAATTAGAAGAGCTATATGTAGTGAAAATATTTGTAGCAGTAAAAATACTTATATATTTTAATTTCTTATGTAATGAGAAATGTGTTAATTTCTGTAAGCTATGAGAAATATTTAATATAATTATTCAGGTGTATAAGTGATAACCAAAATTTTGAATATCAATTTTATCAGCGATGAAGTTATAACAATGATTGAGGATACATCACGTTGTTTCCGCAATAACCCGAATGACAGGGATAAAATATGTGACCCACAGAGGATAGCAAAATAAAGTACTTACCCCAGAGTATGACAACTGTATTTTACCAAATCAATTATATTTTATTCTTCATCTTTGATATTGAAATAAGCATTAATATAAATAATTTTATCAACCAGACAGACGAATGAAATTGAACATCAAGCACGAGTGATGCGCATCACTAGAGTTAACTTTGCACTGAGAATAAAGTCAGTCTTTCTCGATCCGCTCGAAACAAAGTCTTGGTGTAAAAGAGACAATCAAACTTTGATGGCAATTATTAAGCATACTTGATCAATCCTGGTATTTCTGCATTTTCTTCTTTAAATCAGGAAGTTTCAGATCTCACAAACACGTGCGCGCGAAGAGTTCTGGCAAGGAGGAAGAAGCTCAAAAAAAATTATTTTCTGCAATGATGTACAGGTAACAGGAGTAATTATATTCTTAAATCTTCATGTAAAAATCTCACTAAAAGGATTTTCATCTATGGCAGACAGCATCGAAGGATCAGCAAAGCGAAGCAGGAAAATGGCACATCATCTTGGCCAGGGAGAGGACAGACCGAAGCCCGTCCTACACCCCCGAACGCCAGCAGCAGAAGAGAAAAAAAACCGGTCCAACAACTGCCACCAAGGGCTTGGACGATACGATGACGATTCTTGAAACGATATCGTCTGAAGGTAGATGCCGGCTTGCTAGCACATTTACCTATACACTTACATAGTTCTCCTTGCGCCGCTAACACTGTCGTATTATCCGAATTATCTATGCGGTATTTCCGAAAATACTTCCTAAAAAAATCTTCTGCCACACAGGAACACTGCGCGCCTGTATCCAGGAGTGCGGTGGCTGGGATATTATTCACCAACACTTCAATCTTCGGAAGAGTCAAATTTTTCACCATTACTGTATTTAACTTGTAGGAAGAGGGGTTTTCTTGGCCTTCGGATTTCCGCACCCTCCCGTCAGGAGAAATCCGTTTTAGTTTAACTTATTTTTCATTTCCCTGCTTTCCTTCTTTTTCCCCTGGCCTTGAGACTTTTTTTCTGGATTGCTATTGAACTATCGACGTTCGCCGGCTGTTTTTGAATGCTCGGGTTTCCTTGCCCACTGATTCGCTTTGCTTCCGTAGCCGTGTGCTTGAGTTTGCTGTAGTCTTGGCGCACCAAATTGGTTTTGCTGTTGATATTGGCGTCTTCTTTCGACGTCCGCCGTTCTTCTACTTTCAAACTGGATTGCTAGCTCAAATAACTTTTCCAGTGTAGTTGGATTTCTTAATTCAATAAAGTCTTGCACTTGGGGCAGTAACCTCGGCAAAATCACTTGAATTATCTCAGGATCCGGACGGTTTCCATACAAGAGTTTGAAGACGTGAATTTTTCTTAAAATAAAGCTTGAGAGGTTTTCGATTCTTTGTTGATATATACTAAAACGTTCCGTTTCTAATTTCGCACGATCCCTTACAACAGGGAAGGCTTTTGGTAGGGCAGTCTTGAAATTCTCGTAAGTATAGGTGAGACTTCCTGCTTGACCCAAGAGACTTCTGCCTATACATTTGAACCAGTTAAGCGCTTGGCCCCTCAAAGCGCTGGTAGCTAAGGTAACTTTTTGAAATTCGTGCACGGGGTAGAGTATGAAGTGGTCATCCAATTTTTCCAAAAAACTGGTTACCGGTGAATTTCCATTAAATGTTGCTTCTGGTTTCATCGAAGCGCGCATGGTCTGGACGATGTAACCAAATCCTTCCAGGGCGGCAGCTGGCATTTCTGGATTCTGAGTTGGTTCTGCAGGCAGCACAGGTTCTTCTTGAAACTCGGCCATGGTTATTCTTCTTCGTTGGGCGCCACTATCAGGTTCAATGTTCCGTCTTACCTTCTTCGGAAACATGCAAGGACCTGACTCGGAACAGAGAGCTTACTAAAGCTATGTTCAAAACTGTGGGAAGTAGACAGGATACACAAGAAGGGTATACAAAACCCTTTATTTTTCTCTATTTACAAAAACTTCCATACTTCGGAATACACAGACCCGCTACTTGGGGTCTAACGTAAAAATATAAAAATAGAACTAAACTGTAAGTTAACTTTAAAACAATAAACGTGGAAGATTGGCCTTATATTAACAGGAAGCCGTATGTAGTACAGAGAACTGTGAACACTACAATACGTTTAAAAATATCAAGAGGATTAAAACCTCTAGCCTGGAAGGCAACCAGCACCTGAGTAAACTTCTAAGGTAAGCGGCCTGCTTCGACTAACTGCTTCCTCTCTGTCGCTTGGCAAAAAGCCACAACTTAAATACTTGGCGTTCGCCAGACAAACTTTGCATAAAATACTTTAACGCTTATAATTCTGGCCGGAAGTAGAAAATAAGAAGTGATAGTAAAGATTTAAAATAAAATAAACGTTAGTAAAACTTAAGATCCTTACAAACTAAGCTAAAATGATATAGCCGAAGCTATCAAGATTCCAACAGAGTTGGCCCCTTAACGGTAACTAACGGCGAAGCTATCAAGGGCCTAAAGTACGGCTGGTCGTAAAAAATCTCTTTAGAGAGAGTATAGCTAAAAGGCTAGCGCGCGCTGCACAGAATCTCTGGCTCTCTAAGTCAGTAGAACTTCACATTAAATACTCTTTCTCCTCATTTGCATTTGCCCGCGATTCTGAAAATACGCTCTGGCTGGAAGTTGTAAGCTAAATTCAGAGAGGATAGGAAAGTAACTTTTAACTAAAAATTAACTGTTAGATAAATTAAGATAAACCTTACAGGCTTTTTATACTTACAGTAACTGAAATTAAAACGTCTACTTTTTAAACACTTTTTGCAATGATTTATAATAAAAGAAAAGAATTTAAACAAAATTGTAAATTATTTTTTTAAATCTTTTAAAGCACACACAAATTCAAAAATTCAAAAAACAGTAAAGTAAAATCTTTTTGCAGGACATTTGAAAAAATGAAAGGTTCAGCAAACAACAAAAGTAATCACAAAATCATACGCGGACGTATTCATTGTTATAACTAATTTGAATTATTTAGATTTTGAAAATAATATTTAGTTTATTTGCTATAATACCTTTTAGTCCGTTCGGCATTGAACAGAGTAATTTTTCGCAGTTATTAAAACTAATTTTGATCACTCTTCTTTTAATACCTTTAAATGGATATGGCGTCGTTTCTTAATTTTTCTTCCACATGCGCACATAAATACTTAATTTCATTTGCATCTAGAAATTAGCGGTCCTATCCTTTACATGTGGTCAATTTTAAAGCAACTATAGTCTAACAATTAAGCCTGTTTATTTCGTGATCGTTGTTTTGATAAAAATGAAAATAATGTTATGCGCCCAATTTTTAAACATTTTCTTTCAGAATTTGTAAATATTTATTTTGATTTATTATTCCATCAACGATATAAAGGCTACCTGCTTCAGAGGCTGATATAGATCCCCATGTCATTATCAATCCACCACCAAATTTAAGAGTATGTTTTAAATTTTATTTTTTGTATTCTTTATATGGACTTTTACAAACAGGTGTTTGCTTTTCAGAATAAAAGCTATTAAATTTTCTTTCATCCATAACTACAACTTTCCTCTAAAATAAGTCCGAGGTTCGAATCCCGCGAACGGGCTGGCTGCATGGGTGTTTTCGTGGTTTTCCCCATGTGTAACGTATATACGAGCCAGTTTCCCTTAGAAAGTCCTCCACGAAAGGCATCCCTCCCCTTAGGCAGATAGCCCTAGTGTGCTTTGCCGTAATTAAATACACCAACACCAACACCACCTCTAAAATAAATGAAAAGATTTTATTTTTATGAAGTTTTGATAACTGCAAACTTCTCAGACCATTGATATCGCTCACGAACAGTTTCCCCCCCCTTTGTAACTTATCTGCTGAAATTATTTTTTTATCGAATAATTCTTATTGCTTCTAGTTTAGATATTTTTCCAAAATACTTTTCTGCTTTCACAGCCAATTTTTAGGCACTTAATTTCGGTTTCTCCATTACTTTCTTACACGATCCAATGCATTTCAGAATCTGTAAACATCTTTCGTTTGCTCGGTTTTTATTTATTTTCGACGGAGTTTCTTATCTTAAATCGTTTGATTACGTCCTGTACTGTTTATTGATTTCACTTAATTATTTTTACATTATATCTTACTGATATTTAAAATACTTTAATAAAAGCTCACAAATTGCTAAAGTCATGTGTCCATGTTTCATTCCCATCCTTAATTATCAAAAAGAAAATCAGCTAGCGAAGAACAAAGTAAGCAAATATCGCTACTTTTCCGTTTCGCTGGCGCAAATCTCGCCAAACAGACTTTATTGGCGACAAAAATACAGTATACACATAAAAAATGTTAACAAATGTTAGTTCTAAGAATTTTTTATTTTGAAGGTATAAACATTTTAATGTCGTTAAATTTTGTAAAATAGCCAACAAATAAAGACAACAAATTTGTAAAAAGAAATTAATTTAAGAATTTACTATGCTTTCATGGTACAACATCCTGATTCGACGGTTCATACAGGTTCCTGTATCACGTGACCCCAAGTGATCTCATCTCACGTAAACTATGCTATAAAAATCTAATTCTCTCAGTAAATATCTACATTAATTTCAAGTTAAATCTTAATTTGGAATACAAGTTTAAATGCAAGAATTATTTCAATTCTTACGAATAGTTTACTCAGAAATTATGTAACTTCGTTAGTGCATTCTCATTAGAATTGATGAATTTAACCTTTGACTTTGCCTTTTCTATATTTTCGCCATCGAGTGAGCGGCGTTATTGCATCGTAATTGACTCAATTACCGCCCGCGAATTGCCTTAGTGCATAAAATTGAACTATCTGGTAAAAATTATATGTAATTGTATGCCAGTATTGAAAGAAACAATCTGATAAGAAATGGATGCGACTTGTTTTGAAAATGAGGAGTAAAAGGTTACCAGCGAGGACATTCCGTTTGGCATCGGTTGTACCATTATTAGCGACTTTATTGTTTTCACCGGCAAAACGGGAAAGTACCCAATTATCTCAATGCTGAAAACAGGAAATTTATAAAAAATTTAAAATTATTGCACTGAAGAAAAATTTTTAAATTATAAACTGTCGAACTTTTACATTTCGACATTACATTATTTTTGCTATGTTACTAGATGGATATTCTAACTACTGAACTATATAAAAATTACAATACATTGCTTTCGCACTTACTATTTGAACCGAAAACTTTCGACTGCTATCTGGATATTCTAAGCACTAAAATGTATAATTCCAAGATATCCTTCAAAAATTAGATTATTAAAGGATCTAATTCTCCTTCCCCAAATGAATTTGGAAAATGCAACGTGTCTTTTGCAAATGCGTTAAGAGAATTAGTAATATGATACTTAGTCTTTGAAGACTAACTCTTGTAAAGAATTACAACATTCCTGTGAGGGGTTCTTAGAGTCTAGTGGTTAATGCAATCCAGCTACTCCTTAAAAGGTATCGAGTTCGATTCTCGGCAACGGCATGGTTGATTTTTCTGTTCTTGCTCATAGAAAGCCGACTTTACAATCATTATTACTATTAAATAGGCAATTGAACTAAAACGTGCTGAAAGATAATTGGTCATTACCTTGATTCGGTAGACTGGCTCTTGCCTTCTTTTCTAAATTAATATTAAGGGGGTTGATATAAAAAAATTAATGCCATTCTTTGCGAGTGTCTTTGGAATGCAGTGGTTGGTTAGAATATCTAGCTAACAAAAGAGTTTTCGGAATCTTTGGATTCTTTCTGTATGGCTAATTTTTCAAAATCCCTGTTTGAAAAAAAATTAACTACTCTGTTCCCTTGACTCTGTTCGTTAAGGTTAAACAATGAATTCCTGTAGTGAAAAGAGAACTCTAGATCTACATGAAATACGCATATTTATTATCCGGTGTTGTTCACAAGTACCAAGTTACATACTTGGCGAAAGATATGTGGTGACCAGTTAATAACACGCCACCACATATCACACACGGTTATGACCATATGACACCGTGTGACACATTATTAAAATGAATGATGCGAATGCTTATCACATGTTTACCAGTTTACGTATATATATATTCAAATAAATCAGTTTAAAATATATACTATACTTTATCATCTTTTTGCATTACTTACTTAAAGAAATGAAAATAAAAAACATAAAAAATAATAGCAAGCTGCATTTTAAATGAGTCGTGAAGGAATAAAAAGACAGGTTATCCGAGTAACTGGAATTCCAGATAATCAGAGACCGAATAATTTGAATCCAATAGACTTGGACATCAAACAATTGTAATTCTGGAATAAAGAAGGCTTTCTACCTATAATAGCAAAATTTTTACTCAAACTAGATGGTAATGAATAGAAATTCAAAAATTTAGTAAAATTCTGCATTCGAACTGTTAAAAGTTAATGAAAGGATAAAGTTGGCAAGTAGTCATTCTTGTTCTAAGAAAATTCTTACATTATTCTCATTTTACATTTATTTCTGTAGGGCAACAGGACTAATAACAATAAAAATCTTATCTTTGATGCTCTCGTTGTACAAATATAAAGACACTCAAAAAGCTAGACAAGATTTTAAACAACTCATTAGAAAAATTATTCGAGGTATCTTAACAATTTTTATCGCAAAAGAAATATGAACGTTTAAATGATTTTGCTACATTACGAATAGATTTCAGAATGAGCTCCGTTGGGCGAAGATGGTTTGGATAACGTATTTTTTCAGAATAGACAACGCTTCGTTTACATAGGCTCACGTAAAAAAAGTCTACTGGGGTAAAATAAGATCTCTTTGGACGGTAAAGAAATCAGTGGAGCAGATACATGGAGGTGGGGACGTAGCATCCAGAGGGCACAAAATGATGTTACGAAATTTTAGAATGAAACATTTTCCATTCTTGGCAAACAGGGTGGGGCGAGAGATCTTCCATTGTCCCTGGGAGCTGAGAACCAACCCCTAGCTACGGCTCTGTAAGAAATACGCCAGTCCTGCCCCAGGGCCAAAGGGCTAGTTCATCAGCTTCTCGCGGCTGAAACCGAAAGAAGAAACTGATGACGTAGTTGGGTTCGCTTGCTCAGTTCTGCTGTTCAGTTTCTTAAGCATTTGCTTGAGAATCAAAACGCTTTGAAAAATAGTTTAATAACCAATATGAGCCGAGATTTTAGCTCATGAAATTGCAATATACATGCATTTATATATGAACTAGAAATGAATTTACGTCATACCAAATTAAACTCTAATATGCATAAAACGTAAGTAAAACATGCATAAACATAACTATTTTTTTAATTAACAATGCGTAAACATAACTAATTTTTTAGGTCGAGTGTACCCTAAATGTAGTAATTCTTTTTCATAATCATCTTTTTAAATATATGTAAATAGTAACCCACCGATAACATACGTAAATTTCTACATTTACGAAGAATTTTTTTTGCGTTAAAATATAAGTTAGTAGCAAAGTAATTTGCATTATAGAAATATTAAATAAAAATATGCAAATACGTTTTGAGAATACATGCTAAAGACATTACACATCTAGCTAATTAAAAATTAGTTAATGCTAATAATAGATTTCATAACATATTAAAACGAAACAAATTTCATTTCTTCCATTTTTGCTTTTCAATTAGCGTTGATAATGAGTAGTAGAATTTTGTAAGCTTTTGCAATGTCTATTATGAAAGCAATATTATAGAACATCAGTATTATTATTTAACGTCAATTACTCAAAAAATAATGAAAATATTTTAAAATAGTATTTATATATTTTGGAATAATAGCATGTATTCTTACATTTTAAAAGTATATACTCTGATACTAATTTATGTTTATCAGAATTTCATGGTTTATTTTATATAGTAAAATTTAGCAGTCTAAATTAGTATATAATAATATATAATATTTTATATAGTAGTCCAAATAATTAACTGAAACGTGCATAAATTAGGTCACAAATTAAGTGAATAATAAAAAAAGTAATGTTTCAAATTATTATTTTTGGTAGGAATAATATGAATCAACTTTTTTCCTATATAGTTTGGCTCGATGATCCTCTATTACTCTTCATCCATTTATTTGCTTTCTGGTCAGCTTTTCTTGCCGATACAAGGGTTGCATTCTTATTCAAGTGCCGAACCCTTATAAATGTTCGTAAACGGCAAAATAAACGAATTGCACTCTTATTCACGGAGGGAAAACGTTTCTGTAGTTCAGAAATGAGATTTTCTGAAGTTCAGAAATGAGATTTTGAATTACACCTCTACCTTTTCGGAAAGAACTGCCATGAAAAGAACGGAAAACATTTTCCATTTTCATCATCGTTTCCATCCAAACTGGTGATGGTACAGTTAATCCTCCTTTAGATAATAAAAATATCCAATTTGAGTCGTTAGGAATATCTACGAATTTTTTTGATATTTCACCCAAAGTAGGATCTTTATCTTTCACACGATATGCAATATAATCTGACACATAAGCGAGCGATTCTTGTTCATATGCAGATATATCTTTCGTTGAATCATAAATTTCGGTTTCCCAAGGAAGTGACGTACATTCATCATAATGTCTTCGTAATTAATTAAATCATCTTCGTATAAGGAAGACTCAAACATTTGCGCTTTTTCATTTTAAGAAAAAGCTGTTTCTAACAGCTGTTTTGTCAAATATGCTTCAACTTTCTTCACATCTTCACAGTCATTAGCATTTGTCTTTAACGACAATTTAGGCAATTTGTTTGCCAATAGCAACCTTTTCAGACGAATTATTACGTCTCATGGAGACGGATGGTCATTAAAACGCCCTAGACCCCGAATCTGGCTGAACAAGCTTTCTAATCTGGCTGAACAAGCTTTCTAATACATCTTGGGTCAGTCTTGATGTTAAAATATATTTCACATTTATAGATTTTACATCGTCAAATAAACCGAAAAGCGAATTTATCGATATGATAATACCTTTCTGAAAAGGTAGCATTGTCTTCTTTCCGCATATTCTGAGATCAAAAATCATTTGCTTAATCTCATTTAATTTTTCTTTTTGTACTTCATAATAGCTTTCTAGGCCGAAAGCAGCTTTTAAAGGCTTATTGCTAGGGGGTAATGGTACACTACTATTCATAATGTCAAAAAAATCATCAACCATTGAAAAAAAATTACTTGTTTCAGCATTACCAGTCAAATGCATAATTGCTTTAGCTGTTGTGGAGGTAAATAATGCTTTTGCTGGTGCTACTTTCTGTCTCTCGTTCCCTTTTACAGATAAAAATTGAGGTTTCAGTTTATAGCACAGTTTAATTTCTCCGATATCTTTATTGAGTACTTCATTTATAACGTCTTTGTTTATAATTGTACCATTTCCGAGAATAAAACCTTTATCAAGAAAATGGTTTCTCAAAAGCTTTATGCAATGCGGCATATCAACGAAAACCCATATTTTGGTGCTGAACTTGGGACTGTAAAAGAAAGATTTATCTGTTGAAATTTGTAATTCTTTCCAGAGGGTCTGACTACCTCCCATGTCAGATACAATTGCTTTGACTCGAAGCCCAGACGATTCAAGTGCAAACAAAATGGAAGACAGAAGATTTTCCTTCATTTGACGATCAAAATCAAAATAAATGGGCTGTTTCAATTGCGAAATGGGTCCTCGAACCAATACAAATTGAGTCTTTTTAAAAGGACCTAATATCTGATCTAATTTTAAATCATAACAGAGTCTTGAATCTATATGAATTTCATCGAAACATAATACGCATAATCTTTCTTCGTCAGTTGCATTTTGGCAAGTTTTTTCATCAGTAACAGGCCAGGAATAAAATGCCAGGAATGCAACTGAATCTTGAGCACCATCTTTTCAGTGTACTTGCACTTGGAAGCGGAATACCTATTTTTTCTTTCCAGAAGTGGTATGACTTTACGGATAACGATCTGATTACTATGCTTTTTGAAATGTCGTCTGGAGACCATTTAATTCGCTTTTTTTTCATTAATGCATTTATTTGAGTTTCGATAAATATGTTTTGAATATACGTTTTCATTTTTCTTAGTTTTTCATTTTCTTGATTCACTTTTTTAATGTCTTTCCTCAGTTTCTGAACTTTTTAAATGCTGCTTTCTCTCAGTCTGTAAAACAGAAACCTTATTCTCAAGAGCTGATAGTTTTGTGATTAAATCATTCACATTTTTCTGGAGGTTGGAACAGTTACAACATTGCTGAGTAATAGTATTTTCAGTGAGCTCCTCATAGCTATTATTGTTATCGTTTTGAAGTTCCAGACATGCCCTTTTAGGACTTAAATTCTGAATTCTTTCAAATGCACTTTGTAAATTTTTTCTTTTTTGTTGCCTTTGCTGCCTTGGTTTGTTCTGATAAATGACCAAGTCAGGAATACAAGCAGTTGGAATAGCAGTTGACTTCAGTATCTTTTTTGCGGTAATCCTAGCAACCTATTTTTCATATCATCCTCATAATCAGATTCAGTGAAGTGATTGCTGCATATTCGAGCACTCTTTGTGTTAACAATATCCGCTCTTCGACACCTATGCAACCATTCTTTCGTTAACTGAATATTTTTGTACGGAAATCTATGAAATACCACGCTAGTTTCTTTCGTATTATGATACGCATTGCTACAGGTAGTAACGGCACACGATACCATTTTTTCAATGATTTCTCATTACAAGAACTTTCTAAATACAAAATCCATTTAAAAGTATCATCAGTTATAACTTTCAAGTAAAAAAAAAAAAAAAAAAAAAAAAAAAAAAAAAAAAAAAAAAAGCTCTTTTTCTGAAACTAACAGGACTAAAGAAAGAGAATCCAAGAACTAAAGATTCCATCTTTCGCACTTGATGCTCTGGTCAGTCGACGACGGGACGAACCCAGTGACGTCACATAACATCCGGTATGCTCCCCAAGAGGGGTTCGTGTCGGCATCGTTCTTCTCAAAGGGATGACCCAGCCCTTCTCTTTCTTTAGCCCTGGTCCTGCCCCGGGTTAAACAGTCTGTTCCAAGTCCTGGGGGCCTACCAATCCACCGACGTCATTACTACTGAGTATAGATTCTTGGCTTGCCAAGAACGGACACTATTCATCCTGACAGTCAAAACCTGTGCATTTTTCGATTATTTTGATATATGAACTAAAAAGAGAGATTTAGGATGAATCACAATATAATGATTTAAAACTGAGGGTTAATCCATTCCTAATAACAATAATTTTCTTCCGCAAGCTACCATATTCTTAATTTGAGGGATTTCAGACCTTTCTTTGGATACATACCTATTGTGCACTCTATTCTGTATTTTGCTATATATTTATGGATTTTAGAAGACCCTTTTAACGTTAAACATTTGTAGCATTAAAAGAGCGTAGAACTTGTTTCTAACATTTCTATGCTGTTTATAGCAATGTGTAACTCAGTGGTGATCATTTGCTTCTTATTTAACATGTATATCCATTAAAATATAGTATATCTGCGTACTTGCTGTGACAAAAGGGAAATGCTTTGAGTGCTGTTAAAGCATTTAATGGATATTTTTATTATGAAGTGCAAGCTACAGTTGTATAATGAAGACAAAACGTTATAAGGTTCAGTGTGCCTTAGAAATAATGTCACAGATTAGCAGTTCAATCAATCTAGAAGTACCTTCACTAAATTTTCAATGAAGTTACTCATTATTGCAATAAATTTATAAAACATGATGAAATCTCTAATTCATATGTCATTTGAATTCAGGGCTTTCATACAGAGGAAGAGCACATTTTCATGATTATCTTAACACAAATTAAAACGACATTTTTAAATTTAAAAAATTTTATAAAACAGATTTCAGTTAATTCCGTTTTACAATTATGATTCTAAAGTTAGAATAAAGGTCTGGAATCTATCATAAGTTGTTTTTGAGAATATCTTTAGTCGATTTTCAAAGTACAGATTTTACAACTGTGTAGTACTGTTTCTTTTCTGTTATTTCAGTATTTATTCGCCTGCCGTACTGATAGGCTCTAAATTTGAAATTATGTTTAATTTCGAATGCATAAAAATTGCATATTCAATATTCTTATTTTATCTTATTCTGTTATCTTCGTGAATATGTTTTTCTATATGAATTCTATTATTTCACGAATCTTATTCTATTATCTGTATCAGGGCTTCTTAAACTCTTTTTCATTCAGAACCCCTTTCTCTCATTGAGATTTTTTCCCTGTCCCACACACTAAATATAAAATAAAAATATGAAAATAAACATTTTTCCTTAAATAATTTTATTTCTTTGGTAAACAATATACATATGAAAAGCGGATCTTTAGGATTTGTTTCAAGTATATGAAAATTACTGAAATAAAATCACGTTTTAATGAGACGAATATGTTTGGTTTTTGCTGTATAACAAGTTAAATCTTGGTGCAATACTTAATACTGCTGGACATATATTGTCTGCTGCTTCTTTCAGCACTGAACAATATTTGAATTTAATAAGCGTTCAAGCTGGAAAAGCCGTTTCACATAAGTATGTGGTGCTGAATGGCAAAACAACAGTTAATACCATTTCAGAAACTGTGCGAAAATCAATTTCAACATCAATCTAGAATTCCTTCAAAGACTTTTATGAAATCTCAAGTTTTAGTTTAAGCTGCTCGAAAGCTCAACAAATTTCTTTAGGGCTTTATATGGAAGGTGATTAGTCTCATTAATGTCAATAAAAATGGTTTTTGAATCCAAAATTGTTTTAAATCATAATTCGATATAAAGTAAAGGGTGGTTATAACAAACTTCCCCAATATATGAACACCTAGTGTCCTATCCGCTGAACCAATCGAAATGACATTTCAGATATTATAATTCAAAGATATACTCTCTAGAGTGTGGGGATTTAAGACAACAGCACTCTCAAGTTTACGCTTACACTGAAAAAGAATTTCAAAATTTTGGAACGGTAACAAACGCTGGCCAATAACAATCCCAGTGGCTAGAGAGGACAGTCTAATGCTTAGCGTCATCTGCAATTTGAGGAAATATTTTCAGGACAGAAACTGGGAAAAGTAGACGAAGCACCAAAACTTCGTTTACTGATTTTCAGGTTTTGCTCCTCACTACAGTTTTAGGACACTGGATCCATATCGGAAAGATCTGAGCTAGTTCAAATTAGATCCACAACAACGAATGAGGATCGGTATTTGGCAGTTTCAACAGGGCGATACGGGACTGCTGCACAGCTCCCACGTGAGCTGTATGCTACCACCGAAACCAGAGTTTGCGGTCTACAGTTGGCCGAAGGCTTCGTGAAATAGGGCTGTATGTCAGAAAACAGACCCGCTGTTTGCGTCTCGTTCACTACAGCACACAAGAGAGTGTGTTTAGCATGGTGCAGACAACATCAGCCTTGAACTAGACTTAAGTGGAGCATTGTGCTTTTCACAGATGAGACGAAAGTCAGCCTGTATCTGGAGACAGCATGGAGCAGCACGATACCATCCCTCCTTCATCAGGAAAAAAGGATCATTACGGTGGTTGAGTAGTGATGGTTTGCGGTTGGACGGCCGTACATTCCTGCATGTGTTTGACAGTGGCTTCCTAACTGCTAAGAGGTATAGAGAGGAGATGGTTAGAGCCCTATGTTTGACTTTTTAGCGGTGCAGTTGGTCTATGGTTCTTATTAACGGACGACATCGCTGGTCAACATAGAGCTCAGCTGGTCGACGATTACCTGGAAAATGAGGATATTTGGGGCATGTATTTCCCAGTCAGATCTCATAACCTTAACTCTATACAGCATGTCTGGGATACTCTTGGGAGGAAAATCTCATCTCACCATCCCTCTCTGAAAATCATTCCTGAGTTTAGAAATGCTTTGCTTTAATGGTGGAGGTGGCTGTCAGAAAGACTCATCAACTACCGCTTGTCAAGTATGCCGTTACGTTGCGCGATCTTTCTGGCTGTGAGAAAGGGCCATATCCCATATTAGACTCATCTCAATTCGATATCATAACATGAATTTTCGACATCCCTTCACTATGAACTTTAGTGAAAATAATGGGTACATTAAATGAGTTTTGAATGGTACATCTCTTTCTGTATAATAAATGTATATTCATACCAAATTTCCTTCAAATCTGTCCATTGATTTTTCAGAAATTCTACATAAGGTGCAAATTCTCTTAATTTTACCGACAAGTGTATTTTACGAAATAAATATAGCGATAGAATTCCTAAAATTCTTTTGTCAAACAACGCTGTCGCCAATAGAACTTTGGAAATTAGCAACGACCATTTCGAGCAATTTATTACTTGACTTAAAGAAAGTGCAAAATTTACAATTCAATTTCACGAAACAAGCAATAATTAAAAAATAGCTCAGTTTTTAGTGTATGTACATTTATATAGAAGACATAAATGAAAAATTATTATTTTGTCGTTCTCTGGAAGACATATACACTCAAGTTGATGAATGTTTTAAAACTGAAGGATTAGAACAGAAAAATTGCATTGATGTTTGCACAAATGATGCAAAAGGCGATGACGGGGAAAAAGTATTGGTTTTAGATAATTTAGGTAAAGATATTGGTAATGATCATGTAATTTTTATACATTGCCTGATCCATCGAGAGGCCTATGAAGCAGCAAAATTGGCAACGGAGTTGAGCGATATTTTCAAAATTGGAAACTTTATTAGAAGCCGTCCCCTTAGCAGCTGTTTATTTCAGATATCCGTAAAGAAATAAATATGCTTTGAATTCAAAAATTTATCTTTACATGCAAGAGTAAGACTGATATCAAGAGTGTAAAGTTTGTTTAAGAGTATTGGTATTAAAAGACGAAATTGTTACATTTTTTACCGAACAAGCATCTAATCTTTCTGCTCTTTATCAAAATATGTTATGGCTATCAAATGCATGCTATTTGTCAGATATTTTGGAGAAGCTAAGCGATTTCAATTTTTCTCTTCAAGGAAGAAATAGCAACCAACTTTTGAAAGAATAGGGTGGAAAATGATTATCGACAGTTTTAAAATTGAAAACGATAATTGTAAAATTTTAATTGAAAAAATTATTATAGATAACTTAAAATTATAGATAACTGTTTATCAAATAGTATTATGTACAGGTATTTTTATAGTTGAAAAAGCATTATGTTCATGAAAGAAATGTTCTTAATAAAGAAGATATATTGTAAGGATCTTAAGTTTTACTAACGTTTATTTTATTTTAAATCTTTACTATCACTTCTTATTTTCTACTTCCGGCCAGAATTAAAGCTTTAACTTATTTATGCAAATTTGTCTTGCGAACGCCAAGTACTTAAGTTGTGGCTTTTTGCCAAGCAAGAGAGAGGAAGGAGTTAGTAGAAGCAGGCCGCTTGCCATAGCAGTTTTACTCGGTTGCTGGTTGCCTTCAAGGCCAGAGGTTTAATCCTCTTGATAATTTTAAACGTATCGTAGTGTTAACAGTTCTCTGTACTACATACGACCTTTCTATTAATATACGGCCAATCTTCAAGTAGCCACTTGTTTATTAATCCAAAGTTAAGTCTAGATAGAGTTTAGTTAATATTTTTATATTCTTACGTTCAGACCACAAGTGGTTGGTCTCTGTATTCCGAAGTCCGGAAATTATTGTAAAGAGAGAAATATAAAGGGTTTCGTATACCCTTCCTGTGTGTTTTGTCCGTTTCCCACATTTATTGAACATAGCTTTAGTAAGCTCCCTGTTCCGAGTCAGGTCATGTAATGTTCCCGAAGCAAGTAAGGAGGAATACTGAGCCTGATAATATTATGCATAGTAAAGCAACATTTTTACAAAAATGTACTATATACAGGAAAGCAATATACCTCAACGCTGATAAAGAGAATCTTTTTATTTTCTTCGAAATAATCAGTCTTGTTTGATAACTTTCAAAAACTTTTATGTATTTCTTTAAATTATTTTTATGCTTTTTATATTAATTTAACATCTTTTGTGTATTCAGAGATTTCAGTAAAGTAGCTTTCAAGTAGATACAATTAGGTCAGTCATATATTTAGTTATGGCTAAGTATCCAAGAGCAATGTAGTAGATTTTTTGAAGGTGCAAGCAATTTCCTGAAGATAAAAGCAAGTGCTTTTTTGTGAAGAGCTGCCTAAAGGAAACATCTTCGTAGTACATGTGGAAAAAATCGTTAAAACATTTATTTAGCTATCCAGTACAGTCAAGAATCGTACCTCTACGAAATTACCAGAGTTCAGTAATTTTCACCCTTCGTCAGTACGTTTGTCATTAATAAGCGTTTAAATAATTTACAGACAGTGTGACTGTATTTCGAATACAATAATCAATGAAAGTTTCTGCATGTTCAAATAACTTAAGAATTCGTTCTAGAAACTGATTTTAATTTTGCGTACAATTTACTTTCAAGTATAACTTGGCTTCTGTATTTTACACTCTTGTGTAAATGGTGAATATTTCCATGATATGATGAAAAATGACTTCACTGCTCAAACGGATTAATAAGAATGCGCACACAAATAGTTTTTCCTCATACCTGCCTCTTACTGGCATTTACGTAGCCATTATTACTAGAATATAATTATTTAGAGTCAGAAATAATTTTTTTCTTGAGTTTATTCTAAGTTATTTACTAGGGTATTTAAATTCTGTTTTGATTTTTCTGATTTCGTAGTCATAAGTTATTCTAGTTGTATGTGCAACCTGGTAGTTGAGTCACCGATTTTCCCAAATCTGTAAGCAACGTCAGCGTTAAAGCCTAAGTTGTTCGTCTACTGACCTTGATTAAACTGTTTGTTTTAAGCTAGATGGTTTAAGCTCACTACCACGGGAAAAATAAAATATAGATATTTTCATAGGATGTGACATTTTCTGCTAATCTTTTATTGCGTACAAATCCATCTGCCACTGCCTTTATTAAATATAAATAAGTATATTTGCAATATTTTTTGCCATTTAAAATAAATAAGTATATTTGAAATATATGTTTATTATTCAAAAGTGATCCATTTTTGTTTGACTGATTTATCCTATTACTCTAATACTTGCGGCAGAAACCAAAAAATAAGGGGGGCTACTAATATTTTGTATTCCCCACATTTTATATTTTTGAAAATTTAAACTACCTTTTCAGATCACTTGTATGCAAGAACCTTGCATGCACGGCGGAACGTGCCACGATGTTCCTACTTCCGTAAACGATGTCAGAGGGTATATTTGTTCTTGTCCATGTGGTCGTTGTGGTCGTGATTGTAAGAAACGTGAGTATTTGACTTATCAGATAAAAAAAGATTTAATTTTAACTCAATTTATCAATTCCTTATTTTGTTGACTTAAAAAACGTTACCAAAGTAGGGAATTGTTTACCTTTTCGATACTTACGTATTAACGCAATCATCCTGGTAGAAATCATCATATTTTGAAAACGCGCCCAAACTCTGGCAACCATGCACAAGATATTTCTTTAAGCAAGCAACATCGCCATTTTCGTTTATGTTCTTTTTGTGGGATTCGAATGGCTTTCATAGAATAAGAGTGCTATCTTGTGTTAAAATGAAATAAATGCGCTTATGGGATTTGCCAGCCGTGGAAGAGACTCTTGAAAAATTTCTGAAGGAATATAATATTTTGCTGAAAATTCACTCTGAATCCATTCTTAAGGCGATCGTCACGAAGACAAAGGAAGCAAAGACTCGCTTGTAAGCAAATGTATTTATTGATTTTCGGGACAAATGCTTAATTTAAACTTAAAAATGTATATCATAAATAATATTTTGTAGTCTTCTTTCGCAGTTAATTTATTCACTCCCAAGATTGCGCCAGGGTTATTGCGTTAATGAGTACCAACTGCGATCCTTGATTTATCTTTCAATTTAAAATTCTACGTTGTTTAACAAATTTAATAATTTAAAATTATTAATCATATTTCTTAATAATTCATATCTTTACCTCAGTTTTTAATGACATGTTGATGTGATTTGTAGTACATCTATTTGATCTAATTTATAATATATTTAGTTGGTAATTTAATTATATCATTGAAGTTGTAGATACATTAGGTTAATACAAAAGCCGGAGAGATGAAAAGTTAGCAACCGCCTTCGCCGGGAATCAAACCACGGATCTCTGGAATACCGGCCCAGCGTGCAGAATCACTACACCACGAATCCACGCTAGTAAGGCGGGAGAAATACCTTTCATACTCCCCCTTTTAAAAGGCGACTGGGATTTTTAGGGGACCCAATTGCCAAATCCTGGGCGGTGAGAAATCATCATCATCCACCACCCTTTTAGTTCGGGGGCCACTGTAGAGAAATTACGATTTTTCGGCTATGGAGAGATGAAAAATTAGCAACCGCCTTCTCCGGGAATCGAACCACAGACCTCTGGAATACCGGCCCAGCGTGCATAATCACTACACCACGAAGGCACGCTAGGAAGGCGGGAGAAATACCTTATAACGTAATCAACTAAAGGTGCTCCAGCATGATATTTCATGTGCTTAAGAAAAGGGTAATCATTTGTTTACTGCCTAGCGACACGTATTCTAAACTTTTTAACGCATTTATTACTAATATTTGGCAAATAAAACACAAGAACATTTTAACCACTTAAATTGTCTCAATGAAAACGAAATTTCTGGCACCACAGTCTACAGTTCTTAACTGAAAATTGATCTCAAAATTCTGACAGGGGCAAGGGTGAGAGGACTCTAAATCTCTAAATCAACAATGTAAATTTCAATTAACATATTAACATTTTCGTGACCCTTAATAATGTACAACCACCTTAATTTAACTGCAGCAAAAATAATACAGGCATACATCATATTCAGAAACTGTTTAGTATTATGTACCACTAAAAGTGAACACTTAAGTTCACTTAATTTTCAGCCTTATTTCAGCATATATACACACGTGCGTAAAATTAAGATAATTTGCAAATTATATCTATGTTTGCGAAAATCATTAAGTAAATGCCAAAGATACTAATTATGCTGCCGAAGATTTACGCAAATATTCAGAATCAAATACTTAAGCGTACTCATGCGTGTCTGCGAAGCTGTGATTGCGGAGGGGATATAAGCGCATGAAAAGTTCCGACGATTGGTCTGCTCGTCTCCTTCGCAACATTCGCCTGATTATCGCAAGAGATCGGTAAATTTTACAAAGTGTCGGTTCAAATGAGTAGCCACCAACGTATGGATGACGGAAGGAAATGAAGAAATACCGGTATATGAGGCAGACCAATCATAAGCGCAGGTAGTTACAGAGTTCAATGTAACTCCCATTTTCGTCTGCAATTTGTGGAAACAGTTTCACTATACTGGATCCATATGGAGAAAACCTGGATAATGTCGACCAAAATTCACAATGATGAATGAGAATCGTTATTTGCCCCTTTCAGCCAGTACCTCCTACATACATGTATGTAGGAGGTACTGTTTCAGCGCAACGACATAGTATTGCTACAGCTTCGCAGCTGTCACGTCAGTTTTATGCTGCAACTGAAACCCGAGTTTCACGGTCTACAGTTGCCCGAAGGTTTCATATGATAGGGATGTATGGAAGAAGACTAGAGGTTTGCGTCCCGCCCACTGCAGCACATGAGAGAGAGCGTTCAGCATGGTGCAGATAACATGCGCCTGTTCTGTCTTGAAAAACACTGGCTAATATGCATTATACCGCCATTCTTATAGCAATCTCTTGCTCTACATTTTCACCTTTTATTTAAGAGTTATGCCGTATACACATTTGGCATTTTTACCTTTAATTTTCCAACTTATTTTCTGAAAGATCCCTGTTAGACGTTTCTAGGTATATTTTCTCTCAGATTTATTAAAATTTTGTAAAGTTACCCTGAAATCACCCTGGGTTCTACTTACTGATATATAGCGAATAAAAGGCGTATCGATCAGTGAATTTTTAATTTAGCAGCTGTGTCATTTGGTACGTAGATGACGGTACTTACGGTATTATACCGTCGACCTTGAAAGCTAGTTACCATCGAATCATCAAAATTGGCGGAGATCCGAATAATTTTGGGCCAATTATTCCTGTGGATTCCCAGAGGAACTGACCTGTCTTTATTTAATAAACAACCAATATTCGGCACACTTTATTTTTGCGCTTCTAGAAAGGCCCTTTTTGATTTATACTATATTGTTCGACCCTCCAATTTTATAGGAACCTCTGTTTCGGAGGCTATGAGTAGAAACTTCCCACGGGTAATTTTTTCAATTTAATGTTGATTTGTCGGCTATATTCAGTTACTCGTTTCAACATTTAATAGGTGTTAATTCACTCGACCATCTATAAAGGAACGGAAGTGCAGTCACAATGTGATTCTACAGCCCACTAACAAAGCTCCTTTTCGAATGAAAGTTTTCTTATCACAATTTTTCATGTTGCATCGCCATTGCTTATTCTGTTTATAAATAAAATACTACATCGTGTCCATTAATACACAGTTTTTTAATTGTATACTTTCCTAACTTAATACTAAAATAATTTACTGCTTGCTGTTTTATAGAAGGCAGATTTTAAATTTTTAATCATTTTGTAAAAAAAAAAATACAATAGAAGTTAACTTGTAACTTTATTTACAAAAACCAAAGGGGCTTATCGAGAATCAATTGGGGTTATATTAAACGAAAGCGCAGATGTTATGAGTGCGTTGTTACGTGGCTCTCATCCATAACTGGCATTAAATCGCGTTGTTTGGCGATAGTTCACAGTCGACTGGATAATACTTAAGTACTTGGATGACCTTCCACGCGGAATACTTAAAGAAAGAGCTTAACTCAAACTTAAATTTAAATGGATTGCGAAACCTATATTTTTATTTATTTTCTAGTTCATTTTGGCCATGTGGAAAGAGCATGCATATACCTCTTCAATGCTGGATACCAGAAAGTGAAAAGCCCTGAAGAATGCATGTCATTTTGTTGGGATACTCAAGGCTGCAGATCTGCAGATTATATCAGTAAAGAAGGAGCCTGTTGGTTAAACTCCGTTACAGGAGACGAAGAACCTCTTACGATGGACTGTGATCAGTGGTATCCTGGAGTAGCATACCTGTTTTTTAACTGCACTTGCTGATCTCCTTACTAATAAAATTTCATATTTGCTATCAACATGCATAGGCAAATCTTAATTAAAATAATACACAGGCTGAATGAAAAATTTTAAGACTGACTCTATTTCTCTTCCCGAATATTAGGCATGGCAACCTTACACATCTGAACCTGCAATTGGACAGCAATGATAATAGCTATTATTTACAGCGACTGAAAGCACTTGGTACGTTTTGTAGTGGTGGGTTAGAAAGAAATCTTTATGACTACATCTCAGAGATAAGATACACACATATATTGATTGAAATTTTGAGTTAAACTTACGCACAGCCATCATAAAACAACTTAAATGCTAGAGCACGTTTTCATTTAGCCGTGCTTTAGTCCTTCAGTGATGGGAGCACTTCAATTCTATAAAACTAGTAAAAACGTACGTGACTGATAAAGTACGTTCTGGAAAGTTATACACTACAGTTACGGATGTCAACCAGCTATAAGTAGTGCATCCAAGAGTAGGCAGTAAAGCGTGACTTATGTAAATGCCTTGAAAAATATTTGCGTGGTGTCATAAAGACTGGATTTGCTGAAAAAAAAATAACAGTGGTTTAACTCTAGGACAATGCTAGGTGCTGCTGCTATGGCATTGACAGCACATCACGGGAGAAGATGTTCTCTTTAGATAAGATAGCGAAAGACGCCATGCTCTCAGTACTATGTCATGAAACAGTCTATATCATATTTTTAAAAAGCATGATGAAAAAATATAATTTAGTGAAAAGAACTGAGATTTGAAAAATTAAAAAAGGGGGAAAATGTGTAGAATACATAGGATTATCTAATTCTGAAAAAGAGAAACAGTCTTAAAACTTTACAATCAGCCTAGGTAGTTTTGAAGCGCACTGAAGTTTACCCAAGTATTTCGGGAAGGAAAAAAAAAAAAAAAAAAAACTTTATTCTGATGTTTAGAGCTCAATGTGTGGATAAACACGTAACTGATTTTATTTTTTCTGCTTATCAATCTGTTTTTAAGAAATATTTATTTTTATTAAAATGCTGTATTCTGTGTAGAAGCAGATTTCAATTACCTTAATAAACAGTGAAAATAAATTTGTTTTTGGAAATAAAACTATAAGAAAGTCTGAAACATAAAGCACAATATTGTTTGCTGCAGAAACTAATAAAATAAGTAGCAATACAGAGTGGAAAAAAATTTGCATTTTGTCGAATATTTTAATATTACAAATTATTTATGTGTGTGAATGTGATTTGAAATAACTTTCTCACTATATTAAACAATCTGAACTCACACAAAAAATGGTTTTAGTTTACTTTTCTACCTAAATATGTTGTTTCTACAAAATGGTATATTCAGAATGTCCAGAAAGTAATGCATATGTAGTTATCGAAACTCAGCTTATAACGTTTAGATAACTTGTAGAGACATTAGGTATTTTTTGGAAGCAGGCAAGATGAAAAATTAGCAATCGCCTTCGCCGGGGATCGAACCGCGGACCTCTGGATACCGGCCCAGCGTGCAGAACCACTACACCACGAAAGCACGCTAGGAAGCGGGAGAAATACCTTATAAAATAAATAATTCTAAATTTCTTCATTTCTTACTACAGCTTGATACTTGATGGCGTTTCGATTATAGTAAAGTTGTAGCCTTGGAGAGAAATTACTAGAAATTATCTTCGTCACAGATTATAGCTGCTCTTCGGTGAATTGTGTTTTTTCTTATTAAATTTTCAGCTGTGAAAAAAAAATATTCACATGTAAATGTTTTTTCCAAACAAAGCCATTATTATTAATGCAAATTTTGTAACTGAGCTTATTTATTTTTTGACAAATTCGAATAAAAGTTAATAAAATCTATATCTTTGACTTCTTGAATAACATTTCTATCACACTGTGACTTAATTAGCTCCATTTACAGATTTCCTGGTGCGATGTTTATGCTCGTTTTTCATGCTAATTAACATAATGTAAATTCAGACTTAAAATAACTAAGATACTAAAATCTTGAAATCTTTCAACACCGTATTTGCAACAAATGCATAATTGAAAAGTCTTCGCGGGTAGCACAAAATTGCTTCGAAGACCACGGGCAGCCCGCAATCCACCAGTTTCTAATCACTATTTTACAACATTTACAGTAGGTCACTTGTTACTGTTAGGTACAAAATAATGAAAGGGTCGAATCATTGACTATAGAGGCGCAGCAATTATTCAGATATTCAGTGATCAGTTCATCTGCAACTTTAATTAATCATTGGTAAGAAAAAGCATCAGAGGCATTTTCTTAACCCACCACTAAAAGTTAGGAAAGGAACATTTAAGAGCATTTTGTTTTACCTTTCCTAATTTCTCAGTTCTTAACTTCGTGTAATTTTCTGCTACTTTGGACGGATCTAATTCGATGTAGATGATTGCTTTAAAATTATCTGGTGTGCAAGTTGAAGAATTTTCTTTAGGTAACAAGAACGTAAAGTTCAATTAAGTTTTCGTAGTTCTCTTTTGGAATGAAAACACTAAAATGTAAGTGCATTCAGATTACACTTGACATATGAAATTTGTGTTTACAGTTTCTCCCTCTGATTATAATGATATTTTTCAAACAATGCATCTGCATGATCGAGCAAGTTATGGTTGACAGAATAACTTCTAGGTCAAAACATTGAAAAATCGAACTACTTTTCGGGAGGAAAAAAATATGAAATTTACTATATTGTTTAGTTAGATTTAAATCAGTATTCGATCAATAGAAATACTTTGTCATCTAATTTAATACCCTTGTTTGTTTATTTGAAACTGTGCATGCTTTTCGCTGTTTTGTTGTTTGATGTATTTATTATAAGTTCGTTGTAATGGATATATCATCAGTGTTGTCCTTCGAGTTTTAAACACATTTATTTAAACTAGTTTATTTCTCCATATTTAACGCGTCTATTGTAATTTAATTCAATCTTCTGAATTATTATTACTTGTTTATTACATTTAAAAACGATAATTTCCATCATTATAAAGCTTTTGAATTAATTTTGTCTTCTTGCCATTTATAGTATCAGACTGGTAAAATGTGTTTCGAAAATATATCTTCTGCAATAATTTATCGTCTTTCGCTACTCCCTGGTAAATGCATTTAAGGAGAAATTCTTGGAACCTTTATAATGTATTCAGCAAGATACTAGTTACCTGATGAACTATACTAGTTTTTTAGAGTGTAATTCTTGCAAAACGTCTTCCTATGAAACGTAGTATTTGAAGAGACAGCTCAAAATATTAATGTAGCAAAAATTGTGTAGAATGTAACATCTGTCTTTAAACTCATTCTTGATAAGAGATGCTATAATGAGAAAAGGAGTTATTTTCGCAGATAACATTTTGTTATTAAATGTTGTTATAAGAAAGATAACTTTCTGTTCTTTGATAATAAAGGAATAAATAAACAAACTAAATCAGCCAAACTAATGAATAAATTGAAACTCAGATTGAGATTATCAGAGAAAAAAATCATCAGGGTATTTTTTAACAGACAAATGCAATTTGGTCCCGGATATCCGAATATTTAGAGTTCTACTGCATATTCATAATTTACATTCTTATTAATTATAATTAATCCTTTCTGATACCCAACCAATCCGAAAAGCGTCATCTGTTACTACTGAGGGTTTCGCTCGCTAAAGATGCAACACATATCTCGGTAAACTATTTATAACTACAAAACTTAAGAGATTCGGAGTTAAAAGAAAAAAAAAAAAAAATCAGTTGAACTTACAGTTTCGATTTTCCTCTCAAAATACACTTAGTTTTCTAAACATGAAATAGAAGTTACAAATGCATTTCACAGCGAAGTTGAAAATGAGAGATAGACTGTGGAATTTGGATGAAAAATATGTATTCTCATTAGATTCGCAAGGACTCTCTGTTCAAGTAATGCTCGCCATTCCAATGACTGTGTATCTTTTCAAGCGGAACTAAGCTGAACATTCGCAGCCTATTCAAGTATTCATTGAAAGAGCTTTCAAAAGCAAGGGGAAAGTGTATCAGACACATATATGTGAACAATTTACTCCCGAGTTTCAGCTACAATTAAGGGCAATTTAGTTTCTTTCTTTATTGTAGTTTCTATTAATTTTGAATTTTTTTAAGGAATTAACGCATTTCGCAGTGCGTTTCCTCGTAGTGTAATCGGTTAGAAACACGAAAATATGTGCCCATATATCGGAGTCCCGGTGAGAGCAAAATAGATTTTTCACGTCCCCTGCTTCGAAAAGCGTCATGTTCTCTAAAGTGGAGTCCGAGATTCGATTCGCCAGCACCTGTATTTCATTGACTTGGTTTCATGCTCCTCTATTTTCAGTCGCTTAGAGCTTAGAAAAAAAATCTGTTGTATTCTACATATGTTATAGGGATAATAAAACTACTATTAAGAGAAATATTCTGGTTTTTAAACATTTTTCTCTTTCACAAACTTTCACATATCGTTCACAAGTATTCTTTCATTAATAAATTTCCTCAGGCCACATGTAACATTTATTAAGACTAATCTTTGCAGTTTCTTTAAACAACAACCAAATAATTATTTTAATATTTTAATTTTAGTGATTCCCAAATGAAATTTAAAAAAATATTTGATTTTTTTTAACTCACTGTTTTGCATTTTCAGCTCGTTAACTGCGAATTTTTTTAAATTCAGGTTTTGTCTTAAAAGTAGATTCTTTCTTCTTCCAGCAGGCCCATCTACAGTCTGTTACTTAAGAACAGGCACTTCAAGGTTATTTCCCTCCCAAACCTGACTCATAAATATGGGAACGATTGTTGAGGAAAAAAAGTCGAGTCATCTAATTTGCTAAAATTCCCCAATTTACTTTTTGAGGTAAAGACGACACATAGGACAAGCGTAAATGAGGGAGGGCCAAGAGGACCTTGAAGTGCCTATTTAAAGTAACAGACTATAGCTATTGGAGGATCTATGTTTCGACTCTAGTTGAATTTTCATGTTTCTCTCATTTCGAAAAGCCTAATGAACTCTGCCGTTCTTTTCCATGTCTTTCATATACTTTCATATTTTCATCATGAATCTTTCAACTTGTTCCTGGAAACTGTATCAAGTTTTTTTTTTTTTTTTTTTTTTCGAAAAAAAAATTAGGAGTGGGTGGAAAGAGAGTTAATACTGCAAGTAAATAATTTTAACTATTTAATCAAAACTTTCTGCTATTACATTTCAATTAGAGTCATTCTCATTTCGTAAAACGTATTCAGCTACTTTATGTATGCTTAGCAATGCTTCATTTTTACGAGTTTCCTTTATATCTCAAACTCGCTATTTAGCATTAGCTTTCGAATGAACTTAAATAATATTCCTACTTTAATTCTGGCTTTAGTTACAGGAGGACGTTTATATCAGGTAAGTTTAATATAATCATTAAGACTTTAAAAAGTGTTCCATTTATACTAATTTAGTGTAAGTGGTTGCAGCACAAGCCTTTTCGAAAGGGTCGACGTCTCAATTGTTTTGAATATTTTGTGATCCAGTTGGTAAATATATCCTGGATAAAAATGTTCCCCTTTTCCAGTCACTTTTTCACGCGATTATGCCATTCACATTAAAAGCCATGGAAATTTTGTGTCCAGATTCCTATGCAAGTAATGTTAGAATAACCTCTAAATCATGGCGGAACATAGTTGCCTGCTCTTACTACTTTATTCGTAGTTAAGGAGCTGAAAATGTACAACAATGAATTTAAAAAAATCAAACAAAAGCACAATATAATGGCAAGATTATTTAAAGTTTATTAAACGTGTCTGTTGGATGGATGCATAATCATTTCCATTATGAAGTAAAACTCCTTAAAAATTATTTTACATGAATCTGAAAATAGCCTGCATTCCGAAAGTGGTACAAAACAACAAAGAACTTCAACTGCTTCTGTTTCTTGCTTGCTGAACCATTTAGTGCCTCCAACACTGAAGGAAACATAGGAATGGGAACAGAAATTGTGAGCTGGGTTCGATTAAGCCAGTTGGGATCTTTTTCGGTGCTGATGGGGTCTAAAAGGTTGTTGGGCTTAGGAGCCCATATAGAATATTATCATTAGGCATAATAGTGAGATTTCGGTCCCTAAAATCTGGTGGACTTAAGTATGGGTCCATCATAATTTAGCTCTGATCATAGATAAAGCTTCTTCTTGGATATCAGATACTTTTTTTATTTTTTGTATTATAATTACCAACATGTATTACACAGAAATAGTCACATCTATACGCATTAAGAAAGTTTGCAGCTGTCTGTCTGTGGTTTAAATTCTCAAAATTCGCATAAATATAATAGCATACAGTAACATGTTTTTGCATAGCGCCATATTTTTGCATAACGTTATAACTAAAGAGATAAAAAGCCAGCTTCTCCACATAACAATATATGCATTAACACTAAATGATGGGGCTGAAGCAGTCGAAGAATATGAGACAGTTTTTCCTAGAATGTCTTCTAGGAAGGCATCCCTCCCTTCAGGAGCGGTAAAATCGCTGGAAACTGGTAGTTCGATCCCGGGGTCGAATGGGCTGGTTGCAAGGGCATTTTCGTGGTTTTCTTCATGTGTAACATGTATACGAGCCAATTTCCCTTGGAAAATCCTCTACGAAGGCATCTCTTTCCTTAGTCAGATATCCCTCATGTGCTTTGCCGTAATCAACTAAACCAATCTTCCCTTCATACTCTGACTCTGCTTTTATTTACTCTGACGTAACTGACGAAACATACGGAGCTGTTGGAGAATTACTGAAAGTCAACGTTATTATATTTATAGCGGCTCCACCTGTTGAACCCTGAAATACTTAATTCGAGATTCCTCACAGGGGCATTGTATTAATAATAAAAAAGAAGTTATATTTAACACTGAAAACATTTTACATTTTCTAAATCAGCACAAATATATCGTTAGCAATGAAATAATATCTCATATTTTACCTGAGACGAGTTCCTCATTCACTGCAGCCTAGTTACGACTTTGGTAAAAATAGTAACCTTAAAATCATATACAGTTCTTTTCGCAACCTTCCCTCAAACAGTTATTTTTGGTCAGCTATATAAAAAAAAAAAAAAAAGAAAAAAAAAAGAAAATGTTTGCCTTCAAATCTAATAAGTTTCAACTTAGTAACTCAGCATCGTTGAAAAACATTTTTGGTCATTGTAAAATAAGGATTAAGAAACTGAAATTTCTCTTTTCAGTTTTTTTGTGACTTATGAAATGTATAGACTTGCTTCATAATTTTGTTATAAAATACGTAACGTTATTAAACATGTGCTTTTGTTCTTCTTTATTTAATAATCTCAGAGACGAGAGAATATTCTTTGTTCTTCACTAGCGAATTAAGGAAGATCACTTCTGTCGACACGTAGGCAAGCACAACTGTGGAATATTGACATTTCGAAAGGACGTGGAAGTTGCTTTCTGCATGTGGCTGATTTAATTGCTTATTTACTAATTTCAGTTATCTAGCATTAGATAAGGGTGTAAACAGGACTTTTCGTTTATCTGACTGTTTTGCCTTTGAGAAGCAATGTGTAGTTTTGATTGGAATTATTGCATTTTCTTATGCGTACTCTCGTGGTGTAAATGCTTAGCACGTCAAAACGGCAGCTAGGAGATCGATTGTTGGAATCGCAAAGAAAGAAGAGTTGAGTTTACCCGTTTCCTGCTAATTAAATTCCTATACTGTTCTCTGTAGTGACGCCCAAATTAAAATGTTCCAAAACGTAATTCGTCATCCCCTGGATTTGGTCTATTGTGTCTCATATCTCTCTCCAGTCTCTCCTTTAGTGTATAAGGTATTTCTACAGCCTTCTTAGCAAGCCTTCGTGGTTTAATGGTCAGCACACTCGGCGCGTATTCGAGAGGTCCGAGGTTCAAATCCCGGCGAGGGCATTTCTCATTTTCCCCGTCTCCAGCATCAAAATAACCTAATGTCTCTACACTGACGCCCGAATTAAAAAAAGGTGGTGGATGAGGATTCTTCAGCATCAGGATTTGGTGATTGGGTCCCTTAATCCCCAGTCACCCTTTAAAAGAGTGAGAATGACTGGGGTTAGGACTATATAAGGTATTTCTCCTGCCTTCTTAGCATGCCTTCATGGTGTAATGGTCAGCACACTCGGCGCGTAGACGAGAGATCCCAGGTTCGAGTCTTGGCGAGGGTAGTGCTCATTTTTCAAGACTCCAGCATCAAGAGATTGTTTTTACTAGTGGAACCATTCTTCCGTGCATGCTGTCGCTGACGACCATTTGGTGGTCTATGTTTCGAATTACGGAGACGGCAGTGTTGATGTCTCTTGCTTCTTCCTGCAGTTGATGTTTCTTGCTTTCGAAAAAAAGTCTAATATTTTTCTACGTTTAGGCTTTTATAGTAGTAGAATATATAACTTGCTGAAAAATATTGTAATATGTTTTCGCACAGGAAGGAAAAATGTATGAACCTAAGGCGTGTGCCCAACAGCTATAAATGTTTAATGCTGACAGAACGTATATGTTTGATGAAGGTTTGTTGCACCGCCTATCAGGCTCTTGCACACTAAAAGATGTTAATGGCATCGATGTGTAAATTAAAAATCACCGATGTTTTGTCTAAGATTATCAAAAATTAAGCATTAGCTAGCTGTGGTTTAGCATTTTTAATAATGAAGACGTAGTGAATTTTTTGCAGCGCTATGCACCAAGTACGGTGTTCTGAAGAGGATTATGAGCCATTGTTAATCACTGATGAAGAGGAATACAGACATAGGATACAGACATTTTTTGTATACAAGTGTTGATGAAATCAACACCTGTCTAAAAAATTGTCTATTTTGGACCATATGCTGCTACTTATAAATATTTTCTCTTTTTACAGCATTTTAAGAAAACCTCAATAATTTACGATACTAAATTAAACTATAAAAATAAAAATATTTATAAAAAACAGTCTAATTGTAAACTTTTTTTTTTTTACACAACATCTTAACACACTCTTAAAATTCTTAAAATGTGATACTAAAAATATAAAGAAATACTTACAAAACAATGTACTTAGAAAGAAAAAAGTTTAAAATTGTCAAAAAACAAAGTATCCAAAAAGAGTAAAATTAGAATGTAATATATATTTGTTAATATAATATTTTAGTAATGTTTTTGATCGATATATGGGCGCACCATTCTTTAAAAGCACAAATTATTTGCAATTATTAATTGCATATTATTTGTATTCATGAAAAGTGTAATTTTAACACCCTGAAAAATAAAAAAAAAGTAGAAAGTAACTCTAAAGATACAAAAAAAGTTTAAAATAGTCACCTCAAAAAACAAAAACATCAAAAACGATTAAAATAAAAAAATAATACTTATTTATTTATTTATATTTAAAGTTTATTTGAATGTGTTTGAACACTAGGTGGCGGCACGAGTCTTTATATCAATTTCGTTCATTGCAAATTATTATCGCACCTCGTTGAAAGGTGTTTGAGACACCCTGTTGCCTCAGCCCAGTGCCCTACGCCGAATCGGAAGATTCAAAACTACAAAGTACTATGCTTAGTAATAAGTTAAGAAAAAAAAAAAAAAAATAACAGATCTGAATTATTAAGAATTTTTTAAAATAAATTATTAATGTTCATTAATTGGAGGAAGAATGTTCAGAAAGCTGATTAAGCTGGGAACATAAAGTACTTAATTGCACAATGCGAATGTAGTCGTAAAGTTAATTATATGTAATACACAATTTAAGAAGCATAAAATACAATAGTATACAGTAAAAATAATACAAAATAAAAAATACAGAAAGTAAAATAAAAAAATAATATGACACAAACTGCTAATTATTCCATGATTACCTTGGCTTAAGTATGGCTATGAGCCCCTTTTTATGAGGGACATCAAAATAGTTATAGTTATAAATCCGGAGATCAGGATGATTAAGACTTCTCATTTCTGCATGAAATTTTCGTGCAGGGTAGTAATAAAGTTGAACAACCTTAGTTGATCTTAGTTGAACAATGCCAAGTTCTTCGTGAATTACATTGTTACGAATGCACCAGTGTGCCTTGGAGATCTGCCGCAGGACGCAGTTCTGTGCAGTTTAAAGTTTTTTTTTTCTGTCAGATTTACAAACATACGCTCAGAGAATGAACAGGCATAACATAACTTGAGACACAACAGTGACTTAAAAATCGGTAACTTGTTGTCGATAGACAGAACGCTGTTTCGTGCAATTAAGAGGTATAATTTAACTTCACGAGCTCGAAACTTCTGGATAACAGAATGTGTGTGTGGGGTTGAAGTCAGAGAATTAGTGAGGATCGCTCAGAGATAAGGGACTTGCTCAGCCTAGGGCAGAGTTGTTCCATATAACTGCAAATACCGGTGAATATTCTTTTATCTGGTGAACACAACTGCAGTGGTCTCGTCCACGTTGACTTTGACTTTCCATTTAAAATGCCAGGCCTCTAGTGCACGCATGTGAAGATGTTGAATGACTGGACTAAGAAATGCGTTTTGTGGAAGGATCGCTGTATCATCAGTCTACACAGCAAGCGCAGAGTGGAATGTGCTATGAATGTCGTTCACATAAATATTGAATAAAGTGGGGACAAGTAAGGACCCCTGTAGTACACCTGCTAAAATAGCACGGTAAATTGATTGTGTATTAGAAATTTGAATGACAAAGTGTCTATCTGTTAGGTAGGATTTAATTACATGCGTAATTGCTATAAGGTATTTCTCCCGCCTTCTTGGCAAGCCTTCGTGGTGTAGGGGTCTGCATGATGGGCGCGTATTCCGGAGGTCCGCGGTTCGATTCCCGGCGAAAGCGTTGCTCATTTTTCATCTCTCTTGCTTCCAAAAAATCCTAATATCTCTACAGTGGCACCCGAACTAAAAAGGGTGTTGGATGATGATTTTCCACATCCGGGATTTGGCGATTGGCTCTCCTAAAACCCCAGTCGCCTTTTAAAAGGGGTAATATATAAGGTATTTCTCCCACCTTCTTGTCATGCCTTCGTGGTGTAGTGGTCTGCATGCGTATTCCAGAGGTCCTTGTTTCGATTCCCGTCGAAGGCGTTGCTCATTTTTCATCTTTCTTGTTTCCAAAAATTCCTAATGTCTCTACAATGCAATCTGGGAACTCCAGATTGTGAATTTAGTAAATGAGTGCTTCCATCGTCGATCGAAGCTTTGGCTATATTGTTGAACAGTCCTCTCGTGAATTTCTTTTTATGCAAGTCCTCTGAGATGTATTCAACAACACGGCATAGTTGATAAGAGGTAGACAAATTCCTGCGGAGCACAAACTGTTGAGGAATCAGAATATTGTTCCTTTTCAAATGATTTCGTACACATTTGAGGGTGACTGTTTCCATGAGCTTACTAAGGCAGGTTGGCAAACTAATGGGCCTATAGGAACTAGGTTCATTAGCTGGTTTTTGTGGCTTGAGAATTGCAGTAATTTGAGCTGTTTTCCATTCGGCAGGGAAGTATTTTCAACATAGTATAATATTAAAAACCTTTGTCAACTTGAAGATTATTTTTAAAGACAGCATTTTAATCATGTTATTAGTGATCTTATCGATTCCCCGGCTTTTTTTCGGTTTGAGGTCTTTTATATAGCCAGTAACTTCCAACGGCCAGTCTGGGGCAATGTTGTTGGCGAGTAGGTTTGTTGTGTACCTAGAATGAAAGTCAGATACTATATTTTTAGTGGTTGTATGATGAATGCTGTTTGTGCAAAATTGAGATTGCAGATGCAGAGCTAAGAGCCTTCTCAGTTTCGGTGTATTAGATCCCGTTGGGGCCTTTAAAGGGTGGAATAGCTTTGTAGCATTTCTTGAAGCTAGAAGCCGCTCTACAGATGGAATTATCATCAGTGCAGGATAAGTTCAGGTAACTAGCCCAGTCGTTTTGTGCTTTTGTGTTAATAAGAACTGACAGCGTCGTTTAGACTATTTAGTTGCTATTTATCTCCGAATGCCTGGTCCTTTGGAACTGTCTCCGAGGAACGTTACTTTTCTTTATGAGATGCTTTTGCTCAACACTTCTGTGAGATTTGGAAGCGTTAGCAGTTCTACTAGCACATTTATGAGCATGGCAACATAACAGTTTTTACGTAAAATCGCACAGTGTTCTTTACCAAAAAGTCATCTGCAATATCTCAGCCCAAATCCGAAATAATTAATCCAATATCAGCGTCATTTGCTTCCCCATGTGTAGGGTTAACATTTTCTTCGTGGCCGCTCTCCGGTAGTCGAGAATTCACCGCCGCTAGGCAGGGCTGAAACAAAAGGTCAGGAGAAGAATGGCAAATTATTATTGCTGGAAACTTTGACTTTTATCGAATTTGAACGAAAAAAACGACACAAATATTTATATTATTTAAAAAATAAAACAAAAATGATAATAAGACTTATAAAATATAAGAAAATTATGTTAAAAATTATAATTTTAGGTTCATTAAAAAAAGAGAATGCGAACGGGTCCCCAGAGTATACAGTGGTTAAAGGAATCGAAAAAAAAAGAGGTATAAGAAAAGAGGTATAAGATCCTTCTGGTATTGGTTTTCATTTAACGGATGATGAAAAATATGATACGAAGAAAAAAAATTAAAAATTGCTTAAATCCTGTAGATGATCATAATGCTACTAAAAAAAGTTTGTACTAAAATATATAGATATAATTATTTTGAATTAAAAAATGAATCAGTTGAAAAAATTACAAAATTAGATAAGAGTTTGATAAATTTTACTTAAAAAATGCAATACACATTGAAACCATAAAAGAAGCTGTAAGGATCCTAAGTTTTACTAACGTTTATTTTATTTTAAATCTTTACTATCACTTCTTATTTTCTACTTCCGGCCAGAATTAAAAGCTTTAACTTATTTATGCAAATTTGTCTTGCTAACACCAAGTACTTAAGTTGTGTTTTTTTGCCAAGCAAGACAGAGGAAGGAGTTATTGGAAGCAAGCCGCTTGCCATAGTAGTTTTAAGAGCTTTCACTCGGTTGCTGGTTGCCTTCAAGACCAGAGGTTTAGTCCTCTTGATAATTTCAAACGTATCGTAGTTTTAGCAGCTCGGCGTACTACATACGGACCTTTGTTAAATAAAGGCCAATCTTAATGCTAGGCACTTGTATACTAATTCAAAGTTAGTTTTAGTTAGAGTTTTAGTTAGTAGTTTTATATTCTTACGTTCAGACCACAAGTGGTTGGTCTCTGTATTCCGAAGTTCCGGAAATACCTGTAAAGATAGAAAAATAAAGGGTTTCGTATACCCTTCCTGTGTGTATTGTCTACTTCACAAGTTACTGAATATAGCTTGAGTAAGCTCCCTGTTCCGAGTCAGGACAGTTCATGTTTCCAAAGCAAGTCAAGAGGTGTTGGTGTATTTAATTATGGCAAAGCACACTAGGGCTATCTGCCTAAGGGGAGGGATGCCTTCGTGGAGGACTTTATAAGGGAAACTGGCTCGTATACACGTTACACATGGGGAAAACCACGAAAACACCCATGCAGCCAGTCCGTTCGCGGGATTCGAACCTCGGACCGAACTACCAGTGTTCAGCGACTTTACTGCTTGGCCGCTGGTGGGCCGCAAGTCAAGAGGAACACAAGTCCTGATAGTGGCGCCCGACGAAGAAGAATAACTATGGCCGAGTTTCAAGAAGAACCTGTGGTGCCTGCAGAAGCGGCTCAGAATCCAGAAATGCCAGCTGCCGCCCTGGAAGGATTTGGGTACATCGTCCAGACCATGCGCGCATCGATGAAACCAGAAGAAGCATTTAATGGAAACTCACCGGTAACAAGTTTTTTGGAAAAACTAGATGACCACTTCATGCTGTATCCAGTCCATGAGTTCCAGAAAGTCACCTTAGCTACCAGCGCTTTGAGGGGCCAAGCGCTTAATTAGTTCAAATGTATAGGCAGAAACCTCTTGAGTCAAGCGGGAAGTCCCACCTATACTTACGAAAATTTTGAATACTGCCTTAGTAAAAGCCTTCACTGTCGTAAGAAATCGTGCAAAATTAGAAGCGGAACTCTTCAGCATATACCAGCAACGAATTGAAAATCTCTCAAGCTTTATTTTAAGAAAAATTCACGTCTTTAAATTCTTGTATGGAAGCCGTCCGGATGAGATAATCCAAGTAATTTTGCCTAGGTTACTTCCCCAAGTACAAGACTTTATTGAATTAAGGAATCCGACTACACTGGAAAAGTTATTTGAGCTAGCAATCCAGTTTGAAAGTAGAAGAACGGCGGACATTGAAAGAAGACGCCAGTATGAGCAACGAAGCCAATTTGGTGCGCCAAGACCACAGCAAAGGCAAGAACACGGCTACGGAAGCTAGTCGAATCAGTGGGCAAGGAAACCTGAGTCTCCAAAAACAACCGGCGAACGTCGACAGTTCAATAGTAAGCCAGAAAAAAAGTCTGAAGGCCAGCGGAAAAAGAAGGAAGGCATAGAAAGGAAGAAAGAAGATTTAAACTAAAACGGATTTCTGCTTACGGGAGGGTGCGGAAATCCGAAGCCCAAGAAAACCCCTCTTCCTTCAAGTTAAATACAGTTATTGTGAAAAATTTGATTCTTCCAAAGATTGAAGTTTTGGTAAACAATATCCCAGCCACCGCACTCCTGGATACAGGCGCGCAGTGTTCCTGTGTGGCAGAAGATTTTTTTAGGAAGTACTTCCGTAAATACAGAATATATAATTCGGATAATACGACAGTGTTAGCTGTGCAAGGGGAAAGATGCAAATGCATAGGCAAAATACTCCTCTATATTCGCATTAAGGATGAGCAAATAAAGATCATGTTTTTTATCGTAAAAAATCTACAAGCACATGTAATTCTAGGGATGGATTTTCTTTCAGAGGCAGAAGCAACGCTGGATTTTAACCAAGCGTCCCTTAAGCTGACCTGGAAGAAAAAAGAGAACCACCCACGTTAAATCTCAACCACCTACCTACGGGAGAGCAACAAAAAATTCGCCAAGTGGTAAGTGAATTTGCTTCGTTATTTAGTGATATTCCCGGATTTACTCAAGTTACTAACCATAGTATCGACACACTAGATTCACTGCCAGTTCGCCACAAGCCGTATCGGTACGATAAGAATAAAAAAATTATAGAGTGGCACATTCGAGATATGTTACGTAAAAAGATCATAACGCCCATCTCAAGTAGTTATGCTAGCCCCGTTGTGTTATGTAAGAAAAATAATGACTATCCAGTAACACATCCGAAAAGGTGGCGTTTTGCAATTGACTATCGTAAATTAAACTCCATGACTAAATATCCGGTATATCCGTTACCTATTATTGAAGAAATTTTAAGGAACATAACTTCTACGCAATACATGACTACGTTAGACTTAACAACTGGTTATTTTCAAATCGGTGTTAAACCAGAAGATGTGCCTAAGACTGCTTTTATAACCAAGTCTGGCACTTATGCATTCTTGCGTATGCCGTTTGGCCTTTCAGGGGCACCGGCAACATTTCAGCGATGTATGGACATTGTGCTAAGGCCTGTTCTAGGAAAGACCACATTTATCTATTTAGACGATATCATTATTACTAGTGATAATCTCGACCAACATGTACAGGATTTAAGACAGGTGTTTTCATTATTAAATGAGGCCGGTTTAAAAGTTAATGTCGAAAAGTGCAAATTTGCAGCCCCTCAATTAAAATACTTAGGTTACAAAATATCTCAGAAAGGAATCGAGACGGACAAATCAAAAATAATCGCTGTGCAAAAGTATCCGCCGCCAAATACGGCGAAGAAGCTGTCTTCTTTTCTAGGACTTTGTTCATATTATAGGTCCTTTATAAAAGATTTTGCAGCTATTGCTGAACCATTGTTAAAATTAAAAAGGAAAAAGGCAAGATTCTCGTGGACGGCCGAAGCCAACAGTGCTTTTGGAAAATTAAAGCAAGCATTAACGCAAGCCCCTGTTTTGAAATTTCCTGAGAACGATGAGAATTTAGAAATTTCAGCGGATGCTTCGGATTATGCGGTAGGAGCTGTACTTTCTTAAAATCAGCAGCCCGTGGCATTTTTAGTAGAACTTTAAATGAAACTCAAAGAAATTATTCCGCGACTTAGAGAGAGACACTTGCAGTTCTGTTAGCAGTGCAAAAGTTCCGAGTCTATTTTGGAAGGGCTCCAGTAACAGTGTATTCTGATCATGCGGCGGTAACTAGATTGTACTCAGGGAGAAACTTATCCCCAAGGTTAATAACATGGGCACTCAAGTTACAAGAGTATAATTTGGTAACTAAGCACACCCCCGGAAAGGAAAATATCGTAGCAGATGCCCTATCCAGAATAAAAATAGATGAAGAAGGTAATACTGTAAAGGTGGCAATGCTGACAGCATGTACGATACATTCCCGAGAAACTGTAATAAACGAACTGGGTAAGGATCCGGAATTTAAAAATATTTATGATTATTTAAAAGATCCTGAAAATTTTAGCCACCAAGATATTGTGGCGATAAGAAATAGGGCGGCCCATTACGAACTAATAGATGGTCTATTATTCTACACAAAAACTACGAATTCCAACAACGAATTTCGACCTGTTATCCCAGCTAGTCTTAGATTAAATATCCTGCAGGAGCTCCATGACAGCCCTTTAGCTTCTCATGCTGGTATTCGAAAAACTATCCAACGCGTACGCGAGGCAGTCTACTTTCCTGAACTGCAAAAGTTAACAAGGGCGTATGTCCTGCCCAACATGTCAAGCCGTTAATTATATTAATTTCCTCCCGGCCGGGTTTCTAAATAACATTAAATCGGAATTTCCAAATGAAATAATTGGCATCGATTTATTGGGTCCTTTCCCAAAAAGTCAGTTAAATGAAAGTCGCTATCTCCTTGTTATGGTTGATCATTTTAGTAAGTGGACCGAAATTGTTCCCTTAAAACGAGCCTCCGCGAAATTAGTTACTGATTCTATTTTAAATAAATATATTTTAAAATACGGGGCGCCCCTAAAAGTTATATCGGATAATGGTCCTCAATTTGTAAGTAATATATTTGAAGACATGTGCCAAAAACTGGGCATACGTCATTTAAAAATGGTCCCGTATCGGCCGCAATCAAATATAGCGGAACGGGTCAATAGAAATATAGTGAAAATTATCCGTAGTTATGTTAAAAATTTTCATAAAAGCTGGGATAACTATGTCAATAAATTAGCTTTCGCCCTTAGGACCGCAAAACATGATATGACGGGCAAAACTCCTGCTGAGTTATTTTTAGGCAGAAAGATTATAACGCCGTTAGATAAATTATTTTATGTTCAACAAAGAGCACCAGAATTTAAAATGGGCTACATAGAAAAATTAATTAAAGAAGCAAAAAGAACACTGAAGTAGCACAAAGAAAACAGAAGCTGTATTATGATATGAAACGACGGGGAGTAACTTATAAAGTAGGGGATGAGGTGTTAAAAATTAAGCATTCACTTTCTTCAGCACCAGAAGATAAAACTGCCAAATTCTATCCATGATTTGAAGGATCATATGTCATAGAAAAAGTAACTCAGGCTGTAGTGGTGTTAAAAGCCAGTTATGGTGAAACCTGCACCGCAAACTTTGACCAGATAAAACCGTTTTATAATCGTAATAAAATGCCAATATTTCAAGATCTTTTGCAGGATCCGGCACGGCAGGCACAATCTCGAGAGGTGGAACAACGACAATCACAAGAGCAAGCCATGAGTAGACAGGAGCAATTGAAAAGAAAGTTCCCCCGTTGGAAAACTGAAGGTAACAAGAAAAAGAAGCCGTTCCACCGACCAGAAAAGAGAGGGCACGACCACCCCCAGAATGAAGAAGGGGGAAGTTTGACTAATGCAAAGAGAGCCAGGAGAAATGGCAGCAACCATAACACGGCTCCAAAACGGAAGATCTACCCATGGGATAGGAGTCTACGCAGCAAATGTCGACGAATGGACGAAGAAAAACCAGCCGCAGATGCAAGGAAGCAAGAAAAGTTTGAACAGCCAGCAACGAGATCCAGGCAACAACGAGACAGAGTTGTCCCGGTTCCGCCAAGACCAGCTGCCATCAAACGGCCGAGACCACAAGCAGATGCTAAAAAGAAGGTCTTCAAGGGTGACCGAACTGGAAGAAAAAAGGAAGCACACGGAGGAAGGAACCGAAAGGTGACCCTGCACAAGACGGAAGATCAACCAGACTGTAGTCTTCGCCACTTTCCAGGACTGGGCAGAAAAAAGGATGGCTGAATATCACAAAGATAAGTAAAACTTTATGTTACTTTGAAACTTTTAAGTTAATTTTTAATTTTTACTGTAAGTGGCAGAATTTAAGAAGTTTTACCTCATGTGAGGCCTACCTTTATCGCCAAAAAGGCGAGAAATGAGTTGTTACCTATTTTGGTATTATGTTTTTCAATTACTCGCGAGTAAAACTAAAATTATTGTATAATAGGAATGTGTAAATACTTGAATATTGTAAAAGCATTGATAATCTTTGAGAAAGGTACCTTAAGAAAATTGTAAAAATTATTGTATAAAATTTTATTTAAAAGATTCTGGCAAGAAAGAAGTTTTAGTCTGAAAGACTTTTGAAATGTAGTATTTCAATGTAGAAGAATTGGCACTTGCTTGGAAAAGAATAGAAGTTAACAAACAATGTACTACTAATGTATGTTTTAAAATGCGTAAAATTAACGGCATGTTAATATGTCCTTATGTACAATGTGAACTGTTATCTTAAAAGTTAAGAAATACTGTGATATGTTAAAAGTGAAAGTAATGCCAAAATATTTTAACTTATTCGTGTGACTGTAAAAAGAGCAAATTATTGTGAATATGTGTTAAAGGTTGAATGAATGTAGTTAGGTTCTCTGACGCTACACTTCAGAGTTAGCCACTTTTCAGAATAGTACCTCAGGATTCAGAGATGAATATAAGGTGTGTTCAGAGGTCTTGTTATGTTGAATTTTAACACGTTAGTGTTTTGATTGCAGGCGGTAGTGTTGAACACTTGTACATAGACACGCACGTGTTTGGTGTTTTTCTTTACAACACATGTCAGAGAGCACGGGGAGATAATTAAATAACGTCATGAATGAAATAAGAATGTTAGGAGAAATATAAATATTCATGTTACTTGCAATTTAATTGTGTAACATTTCATTAAACTAGTTTTCCTTCCAGATCTCTGGAAGATGAAAATTATTTGTCCATGGAGTTGATAATGTAAAAACGACTTTTTAATTTCTAGATTAGATAATTTCTAGTGAGAAATGTTTGTAAAAGACTGGCCTCGCGTTAGATTCTAGAGCTAAAAGTTTTCAACAAGGTCGTTTTAGACCTCAGTTTCAAACTAATTAACTCTGGCGGGAAGTATGTAAGGATCCTAAGTCTTACTAATTTATTTTATTTTAAATCTTTACTATCACTTCTTATTTTTACTTCCGGCCAGAATTAAAAGCTTTAACTTATTTATTCAAATTTGTCATGCTAACGCCAAATACTTAAATTGTGTTTTTTTGCCAAGCAAGATAGAGGAAGGAGTTATTGGAAGCAAGCCGCTTGCCATAGTAGTTTTACGAGCTTTCACTTGGTTGCTGGTTGCCTTCAAGGCCAGAGGTTTAGTCCTCTTGATAATTTCAAACGTATCGTAGTTTTAGCAGTTCCGCGTACTACATACGGACCTTTGTTAAATAAAGGCCAATCTTAATGCTAGGCACTTGTATACTGATTCAAAGTTAGTTTTAGTTTAGAGTTTTAGTTAGTAGTTTTATATTCTTACGTTCAGACCACAAGTGGTTGGTCTCTGTATTCCGAAGTTCCGGAAATACCTGTAAAGATAGAAAAATAAAGAGTTTCGTATACCCTTCCTGTGTGTATTGTCTACTTCACAATTTACTGAACATAGCTTGTAAGCTCTCTGTTCCGAGTCAGGACAGTTCATGTTTCCAAAGCAAGTCAAGAGGAACACAAGTCCTGATAAAGCAATTAAAGATGACAGCGAAGCCTTTGATGATATTAGAATAAACGACAGTATTTTAGAAATTAGAAGATAAATACTTACAAATTAAAGATGTTATAGATACAAAAGAGAGAAAAATACAAAATGTTGGAAATTTAATTAAAGGTCAGGATGCTGGAACAAAAAGGATATTTTTGAATTATTAACGAAGCTATTTATTCAAATGATTTTAGTCTTTTTTTATGCTCTTTGTATAGTCTTCTATTAACCTTAATACTTGGAATATTATTCATTTTTCAAGATTTACAAAATATGGAATATTGGATAAAGATTCTAAATTTTTAATAGATGAATGTATTAAAATTACATTATTTTTTGAAAGTTATTTTTTAGATTTTGTTAAAGTTCGAATTAAATTTAGTGATAATAATTATGAATTTGGTATACCTGTAAATAAAGATGAAACCTTTTTTACCCATACTCATAATGACGCTGGATTTAAAGTAGGCATTTGATAAAAAATGTCTTCCGTTGTTCAAACTTATTTTAAAAAATTAAGTGTTAGACTGGAGGTTTGAATCATAGTCCAAATAAACGGATGTAAATTGGGACGAGGTTTCTAGAAACAGTTGCTTAACTGAAGATTTAATAAAAATTTTGAAAATACTGTTCTCCGGGGTTTGACTTTTAGATATTAAAAATTATCTGAACCTTTCATCAGTGAATATAGAGTTTTTGGAGATAATATTTCACTTTATTAGAAATTATCCGAACCGGTTATCATTATGCATGAAAAGCTCATAAATTGGAGTAGAATATCTAGATATAACGTACTATCTGAAATTCATTTTACATAACAAAGATAAAATGAATTTAGATACAGTTTCAGAATGTCAAACTTTAAGTAATTATTTTATTTTACAAAATATTAGAAAACTGAATATGAAATTAGTTTCTATATATTAAAAATTAACACAAAATACTATTGAAGACTTGAGAGATATGGTAGATTGAGATGAAATAATTAAACAACAAGATCTGAGTGAAAACATTTTAAATGAACATTAAGATAAAATAGACTGGTGTAATCCTAATTTATATAAAAAGTGTCGGAAAATTTCATTATAATAAATTATGATAGAATTAGTATTAAATTATTATCTCACACATGTGCGAATCTTCAAAAATTGTTTTTACTAATAATGGAACTTATAAATACAGACGATAATTTACTCACAAAATATAATATTGAATATTTAGAAAAATCTGATGATAATAAAAATCATAGTGTAAAATATAAAAATTAAAAATTTAAATGACGATGATTTCTTTCTTTTAAAAAAAATTGAAGGATATGAAGGATAGGAACGTAAATTGTTAGATAATAATCGCATTTTAGACTATTTTGAATTCTTGTTTTATAGATGGAATCAAAAATCTTTTAAAAAGGGTTTACAAATAAATGGAAGAATTCAGTAATTTTGTATATTATCTTAAACTCTAAAATTGAAAGATTTAGAGTTTGGGAGATATAATCGCGTCTTACTGAGAAAAAATTAAAGTAAATTTGGTGATGAATGTACTATGAAAAAGAGGATTTTCTTAAAAATCGTCATGGAAAACTTTCTGATAGTGTAATAATGTAATCTAAAAAAGTAATAAAGAAAATTACATATTCAACTAAACGTATGATAGATGGAGAATATTTGTATGATTTGAAAAAACTTTGTAATTTCACTTATTATTTTTGCTATTAATTAATATTTCTCCTAGCAGGGGATCGTAATAGAAATATTTAAAAGTACATTATATTTAAAATTTTTCTAGTGTTACTTTCTATTTTTTTTTTTTTTTACTTGGGTGCCTTGATATTTTATAAATATTTTGATCTTTTTTCATGTTTTTTAGTATCATAATTTAATAATTTTGAGAGTGTGTTAAAATGCTGCGTAAAAAAAAAGGTTTTAAATGAAACTGTTTTTAATAACCTAAAATTCAGTATCGTAAATTATTGAGTTTTGAGGGCGTCTTAAAATGTTGTTAAAAGGCTTCAATGTTTAAAAGTACCAGCGTATGTCCCATAGTATAGGAAAATAGACATTTTTTTAGACAGGTGTTGATGAAATCAACATTTATTTATAAAAAATATCCGTATCCTATAGTATGGGGCATATGCTGCTCAACAGAGATGTGCAGTCGAGGTTTGACTAGCAAATTCGAGGTTTTCATGGCTTAAGTATGTGACCCCAGCTAAGAGGATTAAAAATATTAGCCAGAAAATATCTAAATTTCGGATCTGTAGCATTTCTTTTACGCATAAATAAATTTTAAGCAAAGTTAATTGGGAACTTTAAGGCTCTATTTGGGTAAATTAGCACGAGAATAAAATACAATGTACTTCGTTTCTTAGAAAGAAAAAAAGGAGTTTTTAGTTTTTCTCCTTCATTTTCGTTGAATTTGTAGTTTATCAAGGTCTTTAAAAAAAGAAGGTTGCAAAGGTTACAATTTCCTAGGCATACAAATTTCGGCTGATGAATAATTCAGTACACTTATTAACATTAACCATAATGCACTTAAATTAAGTAGCTGAAGAATACTTCAGATGTATTTTCGATCGAGGGGAAAAAAAAATAGTGTGAGTGCGTGAGAGATAAAAATACAGCTCGCCATTTTATTAGAAGAAAGAAAAAATGAAAGCAAGTTAATTTTTTCGTCTTCATCCTTTTTTCCATTTTTCCAATTAATCGATGATTACATTCAGCGTACATTGAAGAAAATGTAATGCTGGTGGCGCCATCTGTACGCTGTTGGAAGAAATTGCTCTTAGAGTTTCTGACTGAAACGAAGAGAGCTCGAAAAGGAAAGTTAGGAAGTTAATCTTAGCAGGGCCGGTGAAAGCGGCTCAAATAAGTTTTTATCATTAATTATAAGTCCACAAAATCAGTCTTTTTGAACATAATCCAAACGATTTTTTAATATGAAGTGTCTGGATTCCAAAAAGCAAATATTATGATAAAAATTAGCAACATTTTTAATAGTTTCTGATTTACAAAACAATGCTGCATCGTGAAATGTAGCTGTTTTATAAAACTGAAATGCATACATACAGAACTGCTAATGTTTTTAACATTTCCTATCTATAAATAAGGAGAATAGTTTGAAATGTTTCCTCTTCGATATTTAGTTCATATTGACAAAAGTAACATTTATTATTTTATAAAGTGTACTGAAAGTGACTGAAATGAAATATTTTGTTAACCAAATGTAATACATGAAACACAGGAGCGAAACACTAAAATAAATGCAAGGTACATGCAAGTTAAGATTCCACTTGTATGTATTCGTTTATTACTTTACATTTCGGCTCCGAGGATCGAACATTTGCAGAAAAAACACACTTTAAGATTTTGTAAAATCGCCAAATAGTCCGTCATAGTAGTAATCGTCTATTATAATAGTAAATAGTATGAGCGTCATATTTTATAGTTTTCATCTGCATATCTGTAGCATTTTGACATTTGATTTTTTTTATCGTTAGGTACTTTTAGCTAAGCAGATTAAAGTCTATATTTTTTAAAATATTCTGAGTTCAAAATTCAGAGACTGACGCATGTACTACTACTCACTGATTTTTGCGAACTCGTGTTTTACACTTCGCGCTATAGGATACTGCATGTGAAATAACCGTTATAATCCAAATAATGTACTGCTCTACAGGTATGTTTCTGATCTACCTAGCTATAGCATTTCTACAGCACATAGTTATATTTCTGCCTTTCTTAGATATGTGAAAATACTATGGTAATAACTGTTAGAATATGCTGGAGAATTTTAAATGTGCTTCCTAACTGATGAACAATGTACGATAATTTATTGAGAGATTTATTGCATGAAAATCTCAATGAATATATGACAATAATGGACTATATAAATATTTTCACAAATAAATTGCACTTCGTTGGTTTATTCAAGATTGACGAAATAATGTTTTAGAAGTTTTTTATTTATTAAACCACAAAGAACCTGAAAATTCTGAAAACATAGTGAACATCGTTAATATGCCGTAAGACGACAATTTCTGAAACTGAACAGTATTTCGGAAACAAAAAACATTATCTCTTCTTCACATCCATAAATCAAAATCCTCTGGATCCGCAGTTGTATTTTAAGAAAGGATTGCGTACATCCAAAGTTCCAGAAGAATGGGAGGGTACTCTTCTATTATCAGGACAGGATTCAGAAATAATTGTATGTATGGCTGTAGGTGTTCATGTATGCATGTATACATGTAGGTACGTATGCATATGTACGCACATACATACATACACATATACGCACATAAACGCGTACGTACATGCATGCATTTCCATCCGGTCCCAATAATAGAAGAGTACCAATGGAAGATGTAAAGACGTTATCAAGAAATAGTTAATTTACGTAGTATAAAATCTGTTTTCACACTCTTCTCACTTGCTGAGAATTATAGCCGCATAAAACTTAGATTAAATTCACCGGAATTCTAGTCATCGTCATAGACCTAGTTTAACACACTTGAAAAAAACTTGCACTTAAAAAATTAGAAAATGAGATTTTCTGTATTTTTCGCCATGTGTAACGTGAGTAAGAGCCAGTTTGACCTAGAAAACTGCCAATGAAGACATCCTTTTCCTTAGGCAGGTAGGCCTAGTGAGCTTTGCCATCACTAAACCAAACAAACAAAATTTGGAAAATGTGCATACTATCAATTTTAAACATATGAAATATGAGAAATGATACATATGAAAAATGATAAAATTTTATGAAGTCAACATCATGTAGCCTCATTGCCCCGAACAGCTCTGTTAATTGCAATAATTCTTATTTTGGTATTATGTATCCGAAACAAGAAAAAAAAAGAAGGTGTATAAAACAGAGAATTTCCTCTCTAATTGCCGTAGAAACGAAAACTGCTTACTTGCATATTCTATGTGTAGTCCTTCGGACTCAAAATTAAGAGCGCAAGATTTGCGCTTTTTGAGATTCGGCTAGCCAGAATAGCTACTAAGCGAAAGAATTATAACATAATTAAATGCTCCTTCATTTAAGAATGAAATTATAATATACTCGCTGTTTGGGGGAAAATGAAACGCAACTCAAGGAACATAAAGTATTTTTAATCGAAGTCAGTTAATTAAAAGTAACTTACACTTGTAGTTTTGAAGTTCTTTCGGAGAAAAAGATATGCGGATTTATTCCGAATATTAATGAGTATAGAATTTTAAAGGACTTGAAATAAAATAGATTTAACAGAGGCTTACAATGAGGAAAGCGAGATTGCCCTTTTGACTGGGATCTTAGTTGAGTTAGATTCAGGGCTAAGAGCCGTGAAAACGAAACTTGGTTAGACGGTAATTGGGGAAAAGAATTCATGTGCAGTTGATAGCATTTTTACTACTTTGTCTATGCATATATCATCAATATTTGGTGGTGAGGTAGGGAATAGAAAAAGAAGGAGATTTCACATAGGAATGCATGGGCGCATATGCCATGTAGTAGGGCAATGACCCCAGTTCAATGATGGAAAAAAAACACATAAAAAGGAAGTAGCAAGGAAAAAAAAAACATTTATTATCTTACATGTAACATTTCTTTGCATCGGTTTTACAGTCTTACAAGAGGTGCTCGAACTGCTGGCCATGTGCTAGAATGCATGACTCACAAAGGCTTTGCATGGACAACCGGACCTTCTGGAATATACCTGCCATTTACATGCATATCTGCGAGTTCATTTTACGTATACGGGTTCATGTTACTTCAGCAAAGTCACCTAGTCGAATGACGACTGGCTGTACACGTGCTTATGTATGGAAGTTGTGTACACACAGCGCCCTCTACATCACCATGCGTTTCGTCTGCGCCCATACTTTCCTATGTGAAAAATCTCCTTCTTTTCCCTATTGCCTACTTCCCCACCAAATACTGATGATGAATTCTGAATCACCCTGTAGATTGAAATTCCAGGAATAGCTAATTCACCCCAGGCTATTAAAGAGAAAGATAGCTTACTGATTCTGAAAAAAAAAAAAAGTTAAAATTCTTCCAGACAGAAGATACGAACTAGAATTGCCTTAGAAATGCGATTTTGCGCATTTATCTGATAATAAAGAACTAACCTGGAAGAGGCATGAAAAAGTGAATAATAAGTTAAAAAGTAGTAAACATTCATATGATTATCGAAAGGTGTTCCAGGAGTGGGAGAAAATGAGTATTATTTGAACGCGTTTTTCCGGAGACTGAAGTGAATAACGAATGTCACTATTTGCCTCATAGGCCAGTGATTAAATTTTAGGGTGGACGGAAAGTAACTCCTTATTTTGAATTTGGAATAGCTATTGATGTTATGTGTAGATTGCAATGAAAGTTACGTTGTTTTGTAGACTGTAGTATGGTATTATTTGCAATATTTTTTCCTTTTTCATATGTCTAATATTTTTTCTTTCCTTTTTACTTTTCAAAGATTGTCTAATTGACATAATTGTCTTTGCATCCAAAATAGCAAGTTTTTCGTGTTCACACCTCCACCGCCGTTGAACCTGTGTTACAGATTGCCACACCTCATACGTTGCTGCAATTTTCGCTCTGTCCTGAATACTTAATCGTTGTGACATCTCTCATTCAGATGCTCTGAAAAGAAAACGAAAAGGAGAAATATATTAGACATATGAAAAAGGAAAATATATTACAAATAATGCCACACTACAGTCTACAAAACAAGGTAACTTTCATTGCAGTCTATACATAACATCAATAGCTATTCAAATTAAAAAAATAAGTTCTTTTCGCTCACCCTAAAATTCCAAAAGATGGAAACGCTCTTTAAATGACTGCTTATTTAAAGGAATAATCTTGTAGACATCTGATATTCTTGATCGTTTTTAGAATGTATCTAGTCAGTTTAAGTGCTGACACTGAAAAGGCCTTTTTTATGTATCTGTTGCACCCAAAGAGAGAGGTTTGCTTAGAATTTTCCAGTGTAATGAAGGGCAAAAAATTTATAGAAATCGTCGAGCAGTATTTGGAATTTGTTTCAGCCCTTATTTGTTGAATGCATCTATAACGCATCTTTCAGAAAACTGACCACTACCGTTTGATACTAAAAAACTGGAAAACCCATTCGACGGTTACAGTTGTGCAACTGGAGATTTTAATTTTAATGTGTTCACTTTATAGAACAGGCAGAGTTAATCATGTCTGGAGGATGTTTTAATTTGCGCGGTTTTGGAGATTATAAAAATGTCACTTGTAAAAATGTTGACAAGAATTCTGGAGAAACTTCCGTTTTAGGAACAATATGGAACTTAAATAATGACATTTTAAGATAGTGTACTAATTTAGAGTCATTGGTATATGAAATGAAAAGAACCAAAAAAATTTATTTTGTCAGTTGTACCAAAGATTTCGATCCTCTTGGCTTGAACCAAGAACTCCAAGAACATTGCTTCTGCTACAACTGTTACAAGATTTATGGAAGTCAAAAATTATTTGTGATTGTGAATTATCACCAGATATTGTGAATAAATTCTCAAAATGGTATAAAGATGTACATGAACTAAAAAAAACGGAATTTTACCTCGATTTATGGCAATTAACTCGGTTTTTTGTATTGCATGCTTTTGTTGATGTTAGCAAAGGGGCGTATGCTGCTTGCGTCTTTATTTGACTAATAGCTAATTCTGATGTGAAGGTAGTTCTTGTTAGAGCAAAGTTTAGAGTAGCTTCTTTCAAACTTTGAGTATACCACAGTTGGAATTGATGGCTTGTAGAATAAGCGCTAGGCTTCTGAATTTTAGTATCAAAGCGCTTGGTGTACCAAAGTGTAAGTTTAAGAAATCTTAAACTTACACTTTGGTCTGATTCTACTACATCCATTTTGTGGATAAAAGAGCTGAGAAAATGGTCAGTTTTCGTGATCAACCGAATTAAAGAAATCTGTCAGTTGACAAATCTTCAGGCATGGAAACATGTTCCGGGAAATATGAGGGAATATGAATATTGTTGATTCTCTGTCGCATGTCTCTTCTGATCGAGGCATGATTGCTTCCCGATAGTGGCAGGGCCTTCGTGGCTAAACTAAAATCCGGAATGTTGGTCAGTTGGCGAAATTGATAGTCAGCCTATAAGAGTAGATGTTAGAGAAAAAAGATTAAAATCGTGGCTGCTGATTTGGGGAAAGACGCATTCCTTTGGGATCTAAACAGCATATCAAATTATGATAAATTATTTCGAGTCTTTACTTGGGTTTTAAGCTTTGTAATTGTTTTTTAGCTCCTTTTTATGTTTGTTTTCAAAAGCCGTGATTTTAAGACTGTATTAAAAAGGGAAAAAGTATCGAAATCGGTAAATTCGCTCTCGTATATATCTCTGCAATTTTATTTTGTAAAGATATAGAATTCTTCTCATTAAGTACTTAAAGTTGTAAAATTTCCCCCCTCCTTATTGCGTGTGAATTGGAAAACACTTCCAGCTAGCAGTCGGAAGTTCTATAGTTCCGACGAAATCATAATCGATTGTCTCACCTTAGTTGCTCCAAAAATTCCGAAATCTCTCTATATTTGCGCCCAAACTAAAAGGTGGAGGACGATAATTCGTCATCACCATCGTGGCGATTGGGTTCTGGTCTCTCCTGTTGTCTTTTAAGTGCGGGGGGAGGAGTATTTAAAGTTTTTCTTCTTTCTCAGCGCATGCTTTCGTGGCGTAACTGGAAAGCACTTCCGGCTAGCAGTTGGAGGGTCTAGCGTTCAAGTTCCGACGAGGAAATTGCATATATTTACGTCTCTTGCTGTAAAAAAAAATTGCTCAGATCAGTATATTGATTATTTTACCAACTGAAGATTGTCTTCAAATGGATCACACAGGAACGGAACATTTTTATGTGTTTCCCGCTAGGCCCACCAGCGGCCGAGCGGTAAAGTCGCTGAACACTGGTAGTTCGGTCCGAGGTTCGAATCCCGCGAACGGGCTGGCTGCATGGGTGTTTTCGTGGTTTTCCCCATGTGTAACGTGTATACGAGCCAGTTTCCCTTAGAAAGTCCTCCACGAAAGGCATCCCTCCTCTTAGGTAGATAGCCCTAGTGTGCTTTGCCATAATTAAATACACCACCACAACACACCACCCTTCTATATAGTGTTCATACAATTTTCATGAAATTCTGCATCTTGTTTTAAGAAATTTTACAACAAGAATACGTGTCTAGTATTTATATATATTTAAGGCAACAAGACCCGTAATGACTTTTCCGAACATCTTGTGTATTTCATATAATCTTCATTTGTCCAGAAATTTTCTTCCTAGTTCCTTTATCAACTGAAAAAAAAAATTAAATAAAAGTAAAATAATTAACATTACAGTGTTACATTTTTTATTATAATATAGTATTCCTCTTCCTCAATTAAAAATAATTGGCCCATATTTTAAAAAAACACTTATATCATTTATGTTTAGATTTTACTAAATTGTTATTTAATTTTCGGTCTGTTTTTTTCCACGCAGTTCATTCATTGCAGAACTTATGTAACTTTGACAGTTTCCCTGTAAATTTAGAGCTGTGTGTAAAAGTTTTGGCCTGCTAGCTGTTGCTTCCTTCCGAGTAAAGTGTTATGCCACTGGCGACTCGAAAGCTAGTCTCGACTTGAATATTGCATCTTATATTAGAAGAGATGAAGAGAGAAAAAAATGTGTTTGGCATAGACGCACACAGCTGATTAATGCTTTTATCCGAAATATTGTGAAGTTATCGATTAATTTGATGAGTTGATTTATTTTGTTAACTTTACTGCTCATTGTTGCGCAAAGTTTCAGTTATGTTGTAAAATAAAACAATAAAATAATTGATTCACCTTCGTTTAATCTTTATTTAATATCATTTATCTATTATTTATTTTCGTTTAAGCCTCAAGATGTGTATGCAACTTTTAAAGTTGAATTTATTCTGTCATTTTGAATTCTGATTGCCATGCAGTTCGAGTTTGTCGCATTCACTATTAGAGAATAGGAGGATTTTCTAGTTGGACAAGCCTGGATTTGGTATGTGTGAATTTCTGTCTCGGTTTGGTTTATCTGACTATGGCAAAGCACTTGAGGACTATTTACCTAGGGGAAGGGATGCCTTCGTGGAGGACTGTCTAAGAGAAGCTGGTTCGTATATACGTTACACAAATGGAAAAAGACGAAACGTCCATGCCGCCAGCCTATTCAGGGCGATTCGAAACTCCGACCGAACTTCCAGTGTTCAGCGACTTTAACGCTCGGCCGCTGGTGGGTATTTCTATCTCCTTCTGTGTGAAGATTCAGTTGTTAAATTTATAATAGTTGTAAAAGCAGCTTGAGAAGCATAGGCTAGTAAATTTGTATTTGTATATTTTAGTTTAGAAATTGGTGAAACAGAAGCAATTTACAGTGATTTTACTTCTGTGTTTCTTTATTTAGCGGGAGAAATTCTAGTGGTGATAATTCCATCCCAATACCCCTTCACATACGTACCTCATTATTTTTATTGGACTTCGGCAAACTAATTTTATTGTACCTATAGCAGTTGTTACATACTATATTTAACATTTTACATGTTAAGTTCCTTTATCAACTGAAATTTCTATGTACTTTGAATAGCATCATCACTCCTTTCGCCAAAGCTAGCGAGTACAATGCTAGCAGATCTTTTGAAATATAATATAACATTTACATTTTATTTATGTTTTCGGTATTCTGTTTGCTACTGTTTTATATAACTATCGTCTATTTTTTACAATATTTCAGAACTCTAAATTTCTTTTTGTTGACAATTGTCCAAAACAATAAAAAAACTTCAGAGACAAAGCTTTACAAATTCTGGTTTCCAAGAAAAGTAATTCTGAATTTTCAAAAATTTAGAAGAGTTTTTATTTTTATTTTTATTTTTTTTTTTTTTATTTTTTTAAATCTCAGAGAAACTTTCCCCAGTGTTCAACGCTAAGTTATATTACATTGCATATATCATCATCGCGACTAGGAAAATAATACCATTGCCAGAAATCCAAAATTTCTCATATTTATCTTGCACATGGCTTTGTTCTCAGAAAGGTTCATTAGGTGAAACGTAGCAACTTCATCTTTCAAATCTAATTTAAGTGTAATTACTTAGCAGTTTGAGAGCTCCACAAGTAATAAACGCAATTCTTAAAAATTTAAATCTTTATTTTATTTTCTAACGTCAGTATCTAATTAAGAGAATTTAACAAGCATTGAAATTAATGATATTCTAACTGAGAATTCTACAGCAATTACATCTGATACTTCTCATAAGTAAATAAGTTATTAGCAATTTCATAATGAAACAAGAAAATAGTATCTTTGACTTGCAATAATGCTTATTCTTTATTATTTCCTTATATTCTGGCATTTTGTTTCGAAAGAGGAAAGGTACACTTGGTTTATTTATTTATTACGGCAAAGCACTCGAGGGCTATCTGCCTTAAGGGAAGGATGTCTTCGTGGAGGACTTTTTAAGGAAAACTGGCTCGTATACACGTTACACATGGGGAAAACCACAAAAACACCCATGCAGCCAGCCCGTTCGCGGGAGCAAGGTACACTTGGAAAAAAAAAAACCTGTGAAGAATCAATTTATTCATATAACTTTCCTTGCTTCAAGATACCAAATTTCAGCCACTTGGATCTTTTTGATGCTTTGTCTCGAAAGAATAAAGGTGTATTCGAAAAGTCTTTAGAGAATCAGTTTAATATCATTCACAGAGCCGGTACAAGGGTGAGGCAACAGCGAACGGAAAGGACGGGCGCCAAGTTAGTTGCTAAAGTTAAACACACCTAAAAAATAAATTATGATTGTTAACTTTCAATTTTGAAACGTATCGAGAACCACTATTTTAAAATAAGATATTAAAAAACAATAAAAAGAGCTCAATGTTCCCTTGATTTGTATTTGTTCACTCGAGCGCTTTCCTTTAATCAGTTAACCAAATATAACCCAAAACTTGATTAACTGTTAATGATTAAATATTTGGAGTGGGACATAAAAATCATTATCATGTATTTTATATAATTTTTAGCTCATTCGTATTATTTTATACTCATACAAAGTTCAAATTAATATGAGATATCAAATCATAAATCATCGTTATGGGTTGAAAATAATAAAATCTTTAAATGTCTTTAAAATATTACAGTTGTCCTCTGGCATTTAATACTGCGAGAAAAAGGAAAGGTTAATAAAGCTTTGTAATCAAAAATTCTAAAAATATAAAAACTGTACATTTAACTGAAAGAATAATGCAATATTGAATCCCGGCGAATCTGTTGGTTGTATGGGTGTTTTTTTCCGTGTATGAGGTAAATACGAGCCAGTTTCTCTTAGAATGTTCTCCACGAAGGTATACTCCTCTTCTTAGACTGTGAAGAAAGTTTAAAAAAACTTAAGGTAAAAATAAATTATACAAAATCCTCTCTTTGAAAGGTGAAAACAAATCTTAAAGATTTCAGATTTTAATGGTGGCCCTAAAAAGGTTTATTAAGGTTTCTTAAGATCTCGCAGACTAACAGTCTGCTCTTGCATTCGCTCGTGGTGCGCTGACGCCACGTATAGTTCAACAACAAAAATCGCAAAATTTTCAAAAGCTATGTAACAGCATATGTTTAAAATCCCCAATGCAATGTTAAGTGTTGTCATACATTTTTATATTTTTTTCAGTCTTTTCTCAGCTGTTCATTTTTCTTGGTAAAAGGGATAACACAGTTTTTTCTTTTTATTAGTAACTTTTTATATGCTAACTTTATTTATTAAATTATCACGTTCTTCACCCTTCCGCCACATAAAATTCAGTTCAGTAGCAAAATTCCAAAATATTTAAAAACAACATATCTTTAGACTTGTCGATAGCGTTTTAAAGAATGCCATACGTCTTTTTATATTCGTTATTTATTTCTTTAAAAACTAGCAGCTAGCGCGTCCAGCCACCTAAATAGTTATTTTAAAAATGAAACAATATATAATGATCTTAATGAGCTGGTGTAATTCCATAAAAATATAGAATATTTCTAATTAGACATTTTATAATTTTAATACATATTTATTTAAATACCCATATTAAAAAGTAGAAAAATATTTTTAAGAAAAGTGTTTATTGCTTTTAAATAGCTTAATTTATTGCTCAATAACTTTCCAGATTAAATTTGAAAGTATCTTAGGCTTTACTGGAAGGCAACACACTGGAACGTTGAAGATAGACGTATATTATTTCCGGCCGCGTAGACACATTGCTTTCATAGAGTCTAGTTTGTTAATTAAAACTGAACTTTAATTATCTTACATTTTCCCTAAAGGCAACTACCGCGCTAGAGATAAAAATGTTTTATTTTGAACAGTGTTGCCACTGCTAGCTTTCACATCGTTGAGTTTATTAACCAGAAATTAATTAAAGTTTTACAAAATATAAAACAAATTTGAAATTCCAAGTGAGCATATTCAAGTGGAGGACTACGTTATTAAAAACTTTATGTATTATTAAGTATTATTAAGTGTAGTATTTTTTTCACAGTGCGAGGAACATGCATACATATACGAATGGAGATTCTTCGTTATTTAATTTCTTTAGAAATAATATAGAGCGATAATACTTCGTGGCAACAATTTGAAAAGTGGTTCGCTATATATATTGAACAGATGCCAAATCTCATTTCGAAACTAATATCACTATTTTTTATGTGGAACATAAATCACACAATCAAGTGGATTTTGAAAAAATATGGCGTATTTTATTTCCTCAAAATAAAATTAAAATTAAAAAAAAAAAAACACTTGATTACAAAAAATTTACAAAAAACGTCTTGAATATTAATGTGATGCTGTTTTTTGTTAATTATAATACTGTAATATTATTTTAGTGCTATTTGTAATTTATCGAAAAGCTACTTTCTAACGTTATCATTTAAAATTTATAAATTATTATATGTATTAACTTCCTGAATGCCTGATATTATGATTTAAAATATTATAAGAGAGATGGTATGATTTGATACAATTATCTTCGCTAAATATAGCAGTGTAAAAATGCATTTAATTTGATTCTATATAGGGGCGCGCATTTACCTTTTTGCCTTAAGTGAAAAGATACTTAGGTACGGCTCTAATTAGTCATATACCATTTTTTTTCTACAAGATCACATTTTTTCCGCTACTCGGTTCATTCTGATGCCTCGAAAGAGAATCCATTTTGGCTAATCTTTGGAATATGGTAGCAGGTAGTTTGGCGACATTTTGGTAAGGCGATAAAGGTTACTAGCTAGGACTTTAGCAGTGTACATGGATATAGTCAAGAGCGTGCGCAGTGCCATTTTTGTGCAATTCTGATATGATTTTTTAAATCAAAATAGGTCGACGTGTACATGGATGATACCGTGTATGTGCAATTCGTAAAAAAGCGGCAAGCAGTCGGCGATTCTGCACTTTGTCCCAATTTCGCACCTAATCTTCGTCATGATTAAGCACTTTTGTTCCATAAAAGTTCTAGCATAAGCGTAATTCAGCTAGCAGATTGTTGGAAAAAAATGTTGGAATTGTTGAGTTAAAAAAAAAAAAAAAAAAAAAAAAATGCCTTTACTTTGTGAAAACAAAATTGCGTCCAAACAAAAACTACCAGGTTGCTGTAGCAGGGTTGATCGCCAAATTTTCGCCAAAAAATCGCCAAGTTACCATAATCCAAAGATTAACCTATATTTTTTATTTAAATTAATCAGTTATTTATATTTTATTATTTAAGTTAACCAGTTATTTAAAATTTCAACTTTACTATAGCTTCTCCTTTCCGTTTCCTCACCAGAATGTGTATGAGGTTAGATACGTAGTATTTAATGCTTTTACGTTTTTGGTCTGCGCGGGCATGCTATGTTTAGTTTTTGTCAGCTCTGATAAATTGTATTTAATCGGCTTTACGTTATCGCTACCAACATTTGAATTTGATACGTCGTTTAGAATTTCTGAGCCAGCTTACATTAAAATGACTTCTATACTACGTTTCTACGTAGTACATATAGTCTACAACGTAATCTACTATACTACGTTTTAAATTAAAATCGATCATTACTTTAGTTGCATCACAACGAGTTGTGGCTGATTTCGTTAGAATAACAACATGCACTTATATAAAAGTTTATTTAAACCTTTCCAAGCCTCTGCAGTTCCTTCAGACCTAGCGATGATTCGCTTTAATGCCTGTTAGGGTATTTTTGCAAAATCCCGGAAGCCATACATGAAAAATCTGCTTAGAATCTGTTTAATGCTTTATTTTCTCCAGAATATAATCTTACTGCTTAGAATCTGTTTATATGCTTTATTTTCTCCAGGATACTATTTTATGCTACTCGGTTCATTCTGATGTGATGTTTTGTCTCGGAAAAGAAGTTATACTTGAAATTCTTGTAGAGAATCAATTTAATATCGTTTGTACCAAGACATGAGCTTTCGGGAGATATGGACGCATGCGCATGCTATCTGCTTAACGCGGTTTTCATTGTTCCACACTTGATTTTTTGAAAAAAAGAATGTAGTTTATTATGCATATAGATAATAATTTCTTCTGTGATTAAAAGATGAAATGGGAAAAGCACTGCTCCTGTCTTAAAAATCCATGATCCATGATCGGATAATAATCGGATCCATGATCGGATCTTATAAATCCATGATCGGATGTATATTTTCTTATGCATCTATGATATTTGTGTAAGTGCCAAAAACGAGTACTTAACAGTTAGAAACCTAGTTTATCTCTAGCAGTACTGATCTGAATATGTAGTGTTGTCTATCTGATAATGTAAGAGATCTTTAGCTATCTGGACTCAAGACTTTTAGAATTTTAATTAACCGGCTCGGTTCTTCTTTCTAGGCTTAGATATCTGGTGTTTTTAGCTTTCATGGCTGAAGTTAGAATTAACGTTATTCTGCTAATTTGTTATTTTACGTCAATAAAAGATTTATTAATTTGCCTTTAGTTGAATAAAAACAGGTTATACGTTTTGGTTTACGCGAATAAATACTAATTCCTCTGCTTGATTTTAGTGAATAAAAATAAAAGCAAGATTACATTTTTCATTTCAGAACCTGAGTAAAATCTTGTTTTTCCTTATCCATTTATGTCAATTGAATTAGCTATGGGTAATTCCCTTAGTCCAGTACTTGTTGACATTTACAGGCACTATTCTGAGGTCAAATTACTTTAAGAAACTTATTTTCGGTCCTGTGGATGACATAATCGCGCTTTGTGATGACAATAAAAGTTTAAAAGATTTTATCGGTTATGAATTTGATTGATTCAGTCAACCAATTTACTTTCGAAATTGAATCTGGCAGCTCCTTTCCTTCCTTTGATATTCTAATTTTGCCCAGTTAATCGGATTTCAGCACCATTGTTTATCATAAATCTTTTTCAGTTTCTTTGCTTTCCTACACTTAATCATACTACCCTGCTAAGAAAAACTTGGGTTAATTTTGCTCTTATGTACGTCCCAATTTAACAATTTGTTTTTCAGAATCTTTGCGTTTTCAAAAGCTCTATTGAAAATCGGTTACGACTGACAGAGGATTTTTTTTCCCATGGTCATTGGCCCAAAAAGTGTTTTTTTAATTGGTGAATTGCTTTTAGGTATCAAATAGGTTTGTAATCACGTAATGTATTACGTTCACTATAATCGTTATTTATGTAGATTAAAACTGAAATTATCTAATATTTCATAATATAAAACTTTCAAATGTTTCTGCCACTCCTACTGCAGGTCGGAACCCTTGCCTTTAAAAGCTATTGAGAGGCCCACCAGCGGCCGAGCGGTAAAGACGCTGAACACTGGTAGTTCGGTCCGAGGTTCGAATTCCGCGAACGGGCTGGCTGCATGGGCGTTTTCGTGGATTTCCCCATGTATACCGTGTATACGAGCCAGTTTCCCTTAGAAAGTCCTCCACGAAGGAATCCCTCCCTTTAGGCAGATAGCCCTCGTGTGCTTTGCCATAATTGAATAATCCAATCCAATATTCCTTAAAAGCTCTTGATTTAAATGAAGTTATTGAGCTTGATGACATTTCTAATCCTTTCATTATGCTTATTTGAAATAAGTTTTTATTTATTACTATTTAAAATCTTCCTTTGTGAAAACGTTTGGAAATATTTTGTCTGTCATAAATTTAGGCATTTTGCTTTCTGTTCAAGTGAGGTAACTAAACAAAATTTTCCCAGAACTTATGAGCAAGTAAAGATTTTATAGGAAGATACTACATAGGGATTATTAGCGTTTTTCATGTAATTTCATGCCCATGGTTCGTAAATTCGAAAAGATTTCAAAGTGTTATGAAAGGCGAAGAAACAACAGACAACCGTTTATGTGGAAATAGGTTGAGAAGAATCGAGATGCTTTGATCACAGTGTAAATATTTTCTTCCAGTTTCATATAAGACTTTATATAATATCAATAGAGACTACCACAGCGGAATAGCTCTAAAATCAGTACTGAAAACTTTCTTCCGTTGGCAGATACCTCAAATAACCTTATACTGGAAAAGGTGAAGAGAAAAAAATGCATGTGGGGCGTAGACACATTCAAGTGATCAGTGTTTATTAATGTTTAATAATGTTTTTACCAAAGCATTGTGTACACTGAAGTTTTTGATTAATTTCGTGAGTTGATTCAGTTAGTTCACTTTACTGAGCATCTCAGACGGTATAGTGGTTAGGAGCCAATTGCGATGCCAAAGGGCCCGGGTTCAAATCCCATAGAAGGCATGGTCCGTCCATTTATAGGAGGTAACGGTGGCTGTCTATTAATTGCCTCCAGAATAAAATGGCCACCACTTCTGACCTTAGGCGTAGCCATTGTCGAATAGGCAAGTGCCCGCCATTAGATTAAAAAAAGTTAACTTTAATCATCATTGTTGCACAAAGTTTGAATTATTCTCAACTTTTTAATTTGTCCATTCTCATTCTCATGTAGTTCATTCCGTAGCGAGTGTCGAGCGTTTGCTTTTGATTCGTTAGAGAATCGAGTGCTTACTAATTACTTTCATGACACATAATAGGTAATTTCAAGTAAATCTCTAGTCTTCACCGCTGCTCTGATTGTGATCGTCACTGTCGATTCGGTATGGCATCTTCTACAGGTGAAACATTCATTTGCCATCTTGCCCTCTCGAAAACAAGATATCTTTCTCCTTGCGGCCTTACCAGGTGCCAGGTACTTAAGCCCACTGAATACTGGCAGTTTAGCGTGGTTTGGATTCGATCCGAGGCGGACGGGCTAGCTGCATGGTTGATTTCTGTTATTTTTTCCAAGTGTAACATGGATACGAGCTAGTTTCTCTCAGAAATTTCACCTCAAAGACATCCCTTCTCTTATACAGATAGCCCTCTCGGCTTAGCTATATTTAAATAACCTAAAAACTTAACCTCTCCTTGTGACTTATTTTTGGTGCAAACTGCAGTCTATTATATCCATATATTTGATCTTTATAAATTTTGAAATCTTTGCAAACTTTATGATCGACCTGTATTTCTGATAAAGAGTTAAAGATGATAATAATTTTTTTAGCAGTTTGTTTTTGCCTTTTCCTGCAAAATTAAAAGCATTTTCCTGTTTATATTAACATATAGCTCTGCAAAATAATTATATTCTAAGCTGTATAACTATATCAAACTGAAATAACGCTCTTTTGGAATTTGGGATACTTAATTCGGCGACAGTCATAATATTATCATTCTAACATTTCCCCCTTTATTTTACTAAGAAATTTCAATTGGCAGAATAGAACATGCTGCATCAGTCTTGTACTGATGCTTTAATAATATTTCAAACTTAATAATGCAAGCGGCGCTATTTTTTACTCTTCATCGTCATTGTTAAGCTCAGTTAAACGAGAGCGCTTCCTGTTTGCCAAAATATCTTCATTTCTTTGAGTTCTCTTCTGTAACATCTAGATTTCTGCTCTTTAGTTTAAAAAAAATTACCGGCGATGCTGTTCGTTCCTTTCAAACTGCAACTTCAGCTGTCAATTACGAAGTTTCCTTAAGAAGTTGCGAACTGTACTTGGCGAGAAGTTTTTGGCGACTGTGTCGCCAACTTTTCGACGCGAGTGAAAGCTATATTATTGGAAAACATTGGCTGGTTTAGCCAGTGAAGGGAGCGGGAGATAATTTTTGAGGCTGTTTTCAGTATTTTGGGTTTAAGCCAACTTTCCACATGGTTAAAACGCTTCGTAGTTGTTGATTTCTATAAATCTACCATCCCGAAAAAGTGCAGCAGTTACTTCTGTCAAGAAGATGGTAAGTAAATATTACTTTGCATCTTCCGAGACTTTAACCATTTGAATAGGGTTTTTAGCCCGCTAGCTATTGAATTTAAAACACATGCACTTCTGAAAAAAAAGAAGGATGCAACAGAAAAATTAAAGTTGCTTATGTTCATTTTTCGGTAATTTTTATCTCTGCTATTTATAAAACAAGGAGATTTACAGATGAGATTGTTGTCCGTTATTTTCTTCGAAAATCTTTCTAAATTCTTCGATTAGCGGTACTTTAAAAATCTGAAATCTGCAATAAATTGCAGCTTTTAAAGATATTTTTTCTCTTAAAAATGTTTTAAACTCATCATACTTTCTAAATTATTCAGAATTTAATAGAAATTATGTAAGACCCATTTACATTTTCATATTTCTCAAAATGTTTTATGGACATTGGCCGGGGGTCCTGTATTCACCTAAATGAAGATTACAACATTTGAAGATTACTATTTAAAAGCTATGTCAAATAAATAATAAAAACTTCACCTGGTATTTTTTCATTTAAGAAAAAGAAGTGTAACAAAATTCATAGCAGCTATGAGTTATGCTATCATGTTTCTGTAACAATATTCAGAAAATTTTATATACCTCTTTTATGTTTTTATCATATCTTCAGACAGTTATGTAAACTGTTTGAACATATGTACTGGATATGTAAAGTCCAATTTTGTTTTGATTTGGACACCTGACGGCTTTAATATGAAGTAGGATTATCACAAGATCACTTAATTAATGCAGTGCTTTATTCAAAAGTATTTTTTAATTCATTTGTCCATTTTTGAAAATCGTCTGATAAAATTTCAAAAGGCCTTAATCATTTTCTTCAGAATTCCAAATCGTTTACTAAAAATGCATAGCACAGAAGGTTTCTTTTTTACTATAGAATCCCCGTCTCTGAAAACGTCTGGAGGCTGTCGCCACCAGTTGCAGTTTTAGAAACAAGGAGAAAAAAATTATATTTTGACAATATTTTGAAGTATGTAGCTCTGCGCTTTTAAACCGTTTCTGCAACGAATATAGATTTTTTTAACCGAGTACGCTAAAATTAAAGGATTTTTTAAAAAAATTGCCGTAAAAAATTTAAAGATGTAGACAATTTCTACAAATATTGATTAAACTTTGAGATAGACTAAACGAGCTGCAGTGATACATCTGCATCTAGCTTTAAAATAGGCTTGCCTTTAGCTGTGCGGTGAAACAGTAACAAACTTAGTTGCGCCCTAGCATTTGTTTGAACTGTTTATAAAGTGCCCCCGATAGAGCACTTGCTAATACGGCTAATTCAGTGCGATGTGCTTTATATATTAAGAGAACGAATTTGCTTATTGCCTCTTTTTACTTGTCTAGTTAATTGATCACTGTATATGTTTTATATTTATATAAGGCGCAAATTTAGCAGCAGCATTTCGTTTGCAAGTACTCCATTTTGTAATCAAATTCAAGTGTATTAGATTTGTGCATTTAATACGCTAAAAAACATACAACCTTATCGATATCAACAATTGTATTTCTGATAGTTTTTGATATAATTAAAATTTTGCTGTACTTCACACCGAGTGAGACTGCTGTTTTAATTAGTCCTTCTAGTAGAACAGTTCTGGAATTCATTTTCTGTATTAATGTACGCATTTTCTGAGTAATTATTTTATTAGCTTCCGAAATTCTATTGCTTGAGTAACTATCTAATTAGCTTAGTTATGAGTTCAGAACTTCTAAATATGCAGATGCCTTAAATACGTTATATTCATAACTCATTTCAGTGGGGAAATATAGAATGATTTTAAGTAAAATATCTATTTTGTATTATGTATTAAATTATAAAACACTTATTTCAGTTGATATTCAAGCTTTCATGTGTTCTTCAGCACATCGAGGTGCAGCGTTTTGAAGGATTCTGTAATTCATTGCTTAAGTTCAATAATATCGCGTTCTATAATTACGTAAATGGCAATTTTTTACCGCATAGAGATGCTTATCGTATTTCAATTAACATTAACCGAAAGTTAGCGTTTTGAAGACTCCGTAATTTATTTTTGAAGTTCAAAAATACCTCGTAATGTGATTATGCAGATGTTTGGAAATTAATGCATAAAGAAAACTGAAACTGAGTTTATATCACTAAATTGAACTGTCACATCACGTAAGTATTACTGTAAATTTCTTTAATTTTAACCTGTAAATTTCTTTGTGGATAATTTTAAAAAGAGCATACTTTCATAGTCGTATTACGCGACATTGTTGAACGTAAGAAATGAATTACGGAAATCATTACACCAGTAACTTCCAAATTACTGAAAAAACACGAAAAATTGAATTTCGACTGAATTTCAGTATATGCCAAAGAAGTTGCACAGATTGAAGTATTTTAAAACTTAGTATGTATGACAAAAACCATTTGAATGGCTGCGCAATGTAACATATTGGATTGAATATTTTGCTTTAGATCCTTACCATGCATCACTGAAATGAGCTCAATAATTTCATTACCCTGTTAATGGCAACTGGCATCGTAAGGGTGGGTAATTAAATAGAAGTGGACGGGAACACCTGCATAATCTTTGGTGATTAGTATTCCGTCTTTACTAATCACCTATCAGTAAGCGACGAAAAATGTTGAAAGGCAGTATGCATAAAAATAAAGGCTAACCTTTGGAATATGGTAACAGGTAGTTTGGCGACATTTTGGTAAGGCGATAGAGGTTACTAGCTAGGACTTAAGCAGTGTAATGGATAAAGTCAAGAGTGTACGCAATGTCATTTTTGTGCAATTCTGGGATGTTTTTTTAAGTGAAAATAGGTCGACGTGTACATGGATACCGTGTATGTGCAATTCTTAAAAACGCGGCAAGCAGCTTGCGATTCTGCACTTTCTCCCAATTTCGCACCTAATCTTCGTCATGATTAAGCACTTTTGTTCCATAAAAGTTCTAGCATAAGCGTAATTCGGCTAGCAGGTTGTTGGAAAAAAATGTTGAGTTAAAAGCCTTTACTTCGTGAAAAGAAAATGGCGTCCAAACAAAAACTAGCAGGTGGCTGTAGCAGGGTTGGTCGCCAAATTTTCGCCCAAAAATCTCAAAGTTACCATAATCCAAAGATTAACGAAAATGAATACAAATAGAAATCACTTTAATGTTATCGACTTTTACACATATAACGAACATGTTAGAAGTTTGATCAAATATTCATAAGATAAGCATTCTCTGGACTTCGAAATTCAAAAGCATGCATATATAAGAACTTCGAAATTCAAAGCTTTAAAAGGTACGATTTCTGCTTCTTCTGCGAATTCTATTTGATATGCTTAGCTTACGGTATATGACAGTTAACTTTTTATAGTTTGGTTTATTTAATTACGGCAAAGCACTCGAGGGCTCTCTACCTAAGGGAAGGGATGCCTTTACGGAGGACTTTCTAAGGGAAACTGGCTCGTATACACGTTACACATGGGGATAACTACGAAAACGCCCATGCAGCCAGCCCTTTCGCTGGGATTCGAACTCTTGTGTTCAACGACTTTACGGCTCGGCTGCTAGTGGGTCCTAACTTTTTGTGTTTCAGAGAAAGAAAATTGTCCCTAACCAGTATGGTCAAGTCCTATTGATGCATAACTATAATTATGCTATATATAATTTTTTAACTGTAGTAGTTTGCCGAACCTTTTCTATACACATCTAGAGTTTTAGATTTGAGTTAAAGGAGCGTTCCCCCCCCGGCCATTATGAAATATCGGGGAAACTTTGGGGCTTCTAAAGAAAGCTATAAACTGAAAAATATTTTTGCAGAAATTCATGATAAAATTGGCTGCATGATTAACACCTTTATTATAATATAGTTGTTTCCTCAGATGACAAAATATTCCCCAAGTAAAAAATGTTTAGGTTATTTTATAATAGCTAAAGGCATGAGGACTATTTGCCTGAAGGTAGGAATGTCATTGTAATGTAATGTAATATACGAGTGTGCTGCAGCCATCCTGGACGATTATAATTGGCCTCATGGTTAACGCAGCACGCCCGACACAGATTAAAATAAAAATACAATTAAAAACATCAAACCAAAATTTCCGATACTACTCTAATGCCATTTATAAAGTTCATAAAATCTTTTGCAACTCTTTCCTGCTGCCATAAAATTCCTTTATGTTACTCTGTTTTTCCGTAACATGTCGCAATAATGTGCAGTCTTCGACGAAATGTCGTGCATTGCCTTCAGCAGTACAAAAATTACAAGACTGTTATATTGCAAATTAAATCTTTTCAGGTACTCCGGAAAAGGTCGTATCCGGTAATTATTTGATTGTAATCAAAATCACTTATCATTCTCATATTTTTAGAAACTTCAAAGTTCAACAAATAATCTTTCCCTTTTCCCGAAATGTTCCATTTCTCTTCCCGGCAATCACAAAAGAAATCCTTGATTTGAATAATTCTTCTTTTTTGCACGTGAATATCAAACGCATCCCCGGATTAGTCATAGCAGCCTCTCTGGCCAGTATGTCGGCCCCACCCTCTCATTGCCTATAACACCAATGAGGGCTTTCACCCAATTTATTTTCACTTCATGTATTTTCTCAACTTTTACAAGGAGATCTTTTATATACGAGACTAAAATATTAGTATTATCACCGTCTGCTGGTGCTTCCAAACCACATAATGAGTGTATCGAATTGTAGGGTTCAAGTCTAATTTTGCCGTAGTCTATTCTGTACAAAACAAGTAAACCCCATACGCTGTACCAATTTCATTGTTATATAACTCAAACCGTCAGTAAATGTATCGAATTCCCCGCACAAATTTGGGCTCTGATATTCCACTGCTTTTCTTAATGCAGGATGTATACTGTTATTATTAAAGACAGAAAATCATATATTATATTCAGGTGACAGGTGACGGAGGACGGGGACGCCTGGTGTTTAACAGGGGTAAGCAGGCATATGTCCCACGCCTTCCACTAACCAGATGCAACAACTCCCTGGAGCCGCACAAGGCCGCACCTGGAGCTTATTGATATTCCATTCAGATTAAACATGGCCATACAAGGGCGACATTGTGCTACATTGAAATTTGATGTACATTTGTGGGTGGGGCAGTCTTGTTAGTACATTAAATAGAGCATAAACACACATGAAATGTGCACATAAATAAATAAAAAGAATACATGAATACTAAAAACACCTATAACTTTCAAACACCTAAGACGCTTCAGACACGTAGACACCTAAACACTTAAAGACACTTGAGAAGGTACACAAAAACAATTAAACACTTAATACAATACACAATACAATATGCAATTGAGGTAATACAATGTACAGTGACAATATGCAATAATAAACGCAGATAATGCAATACTCACATGCTCAGAAGATACGTAACGCAGTGCATATGTACACAGTACACATTACGCAGGACACATGAGTGATAATCTGAGATATTAGCATGTTAACGCGCGCAATGCAGTAGCTATAGTAGTGTACAATCAATGTGGCTGCAGAGGTAATACAATACGCAATAGAGGTAATACAATATACAATAATACAAAGTGCAATAATGAACACATATTATGCTGTACTCATATGCACAATTGATACCAGACGCAGTACACGGATACATGGGATGCAGTACGTAGGACACAGGATGCAATGCAATATGCAGCGGAGGTGATATAATATACAGTAATACAGTAATAATCACATATAGTGCAGAATTCATATGCATATAATTTACATAACGCAATACACAAATACACAGAACACTTTACTCAGGACTCATATGTAATAATCGGAGATATTAGCATATTACGCGCACAGTGCAGTAGCAATGATAGTGTACAATCAGTGAAGCCATAAAGGTAATACGATGTGCAATAGAAGTAATGCAAAATACAATGATATAAAGTGCAATAATGAGCAAATGTAATGCAATACTCATAAGCACAAAAAGTACAAAACGCAGGAAATGATATGCATGACGCATAAGTAATAAATTAATGCATTAGCATTTACGCGCGCAGTACAGCAGCAATAGTAGTGTACGAGCAATGCCGCCATAGAGGCAAGTACTTGTACAGGGTATACATATGATGCGATACGTATTAGACATACATAAAATACAATATGCTGGGATAAGCATATGTAAAGCAAGACTCATGCTCAATTGATACAAATCGCAATACGCAGATGCGCAAAACGCGTGTGCTTAATATACGAAACACTATACACCGACACATAAAATACTATACCCATTGCACATAAGTGACAGATATAAACATGTTACATACATTGCGCATTAAAACACATTACGCAAATTTCATTATACTCATAATTAAACATTACATCAACATAATTAAAACACCCAAGTAAACATAATTACACATAATTAAACATTACAATGTACACATTACGTATTAAAATCAAATATAAGCATTTTCCGCGCACAGTGTTGTTGCAATAGCATAATTACAAATCAAATGGCAATTTCCAAAGTTTGGTTATTTCGTACACAGGCGCACATTTCAATCTGGCGATAAATTGCAGTCTGGCAATTATTGCAATCTTGCAATTTACAATAATAATTACATATACACATATACTGTAGTGCAGTACTCATATGCGCAAAATATACAAAAGGTACAAGAAGCAAAATGCAGATATGCAGGAGACGATATGCGTGACACATAAGTTATAATTCGGAGACATGAGTATATTACGAGCGCAATATGTATTATATTCAGTAAGACCTCCGTAAATAATAAAATCAATAATTTATGAACGTAATTTAAATTTATCATAATAAAAAGATTAAATTATCGAGAGGGGCTGCATACCGGCGAATACGATTTGAAAACGATTTGGAGGGCTGTCTGAAGGGAAACCAGCTCGTACTCGCATTATAAAAGGCGAAACCCAATCATGCTACCAGTCCGAAATACAGATGAGGTCACGTGCCCGGCTGGGCAAATAAGTGATGCTCATGTATCTGAAGAATTTAAGTTTCCGAAAAGAAGTTCGAAGCTTCCGCCGATTGTCATTAAGGATTCAAACTGGAAATGGAAGGATATTACTGATCTATTGGATAACTCCGGCTACAGTGAATTTAATACAAAGATGAAAGCCGTAGATGAATTTGAAATCAAAGTCAATTCCAGTGAGACTTATCGTAACATCACGGACCTCCTTGACGACAAAAAGATTAAATTTCATTCATATCAGCTTGCTGAAGACAAAAACATCAGAGTCGTCATTCGTAGCCTTCCGATTGACACCCCAGTTACGGATATCCAAGATGCTCTCATTGCAGAAGGATACGCTGCTAAAAAGGTTGTACAAATGTCTCGCCGAAAAGGTCCTGAAATTGCCCCCATGCCTCTATTCCTGATCTTGCTAGAAAGGAATGAGAAAACCAAAGACATTTTTAATAATCTAAAGTATCTTATGAGGCTAAAGATAACAGTTGAAAGATACAGAGGTAGGCGCGGTATCACGCAGTGCTTCCGATGCCAAGACTTTTACCACGCTCAAAGTCAATGCCGTCACGCACCACGGTGTGTCAAATGTGGTCAGGGGCATGAGTCTCGTGACTGCACCAAGCCCAAGGATGTGCCACCAAAGTGCTGTCATTGCGGACTTCCTCATACTGCCAGTTTTAAAGGTTGTTCGTTCTACCCCAAGCCTCGCTCATCCTTTGTGCAAAAAGGCATATCATATGCAGATAGAGTAGTCAACAATAGTAATGCTACTCCCCCACAGATGGCGCCACAAGCAACCTTCTCACAACTCAGTGAGCTTCAAGCAAAGCTCGACGAAGCTAATGCGGTAATTCAAAAGCTCACAACAGCCATCTCTATGTTTGCTGATGTAGCGAAGGCAATTCCTACCGCCTCTATGATAGAGGACACAGTCAGGCCAGCTTCCCCCAACCATGGATAATCCCACCTCCCGGCAAAGTTCTCCTGTTAAGATCCTGCTCTGGAACGCGCAGAACGTTACCTCCAAGATACCGGAACTTCATGAATTTATCCAGCAAAATGACGTAGACATCTGCTTAATTACAGAAACCCATGCTAACCCTTCGCACTCCTTAAGGATAGCCAATTATTTCAGCTACCGTAGTGACAGACTCCACCACCGTGGTGGCGGAGTGCTCATTTATGTTAAAAAGACATTTGATTCATATCTGAAAAGTGCAGAAAATTGTGATGGAATGGAAAGTGTTAAAGTGATGGTGAATCTACCCAACATTGGGGATGTCACTTTCTGTGCGGTGTATAACCGCCCTGGGAACAAGCTCAGTGCTGAAATTCTGGATAGACTTATTAACTCAGACTCCCCCACCTTTCTAGGTGGCGATTTAAACGCCAAGCATCTCGACTGGGGATGCCGCAACTCGAATTATAATGGACGCATAGTGCATGATTTTGTGTGTAATTACCCTGTCTTTCTGCATGTGCCGGATGAGCCTACCTATAGGCCAAATATACTCAACCATCGGCCTGACATTCTGGATATTTTTATTACGACGTTCAATATTCCTATGGCTATTACGGTAACATGTGACATGTCTTCTGATCATGTACCTGTGCTTGCTTACCTTGGAGTGGAAAATGCTAAGAACCTACCGCCAATTAAGCATACTGATTGGAATCTTTATCATAATACTTTGATGACCACTGATTTTAATTGTGACGCGTTACAAAGCACTTCGGATATTGAACGTGCTATAACAGACTTTACTTCGTACCTGCATTCTGCTAAGTCCCTAGCTACGACTGAGGTTGACCGTGTCAGACATGAGCACACGCTTCCTGCCAATATTCGCGAAATAATCTGCTTTCGAAATCATCTCCGAAAGGAATTTAATCTCACCTGGGATCCTGCTATCAAAACTCAAATTAACAGGCTTAATAGGAAAATCAAGCAAAAGATTCAGGACCATCGTTCTAGCTTATGGCAGGATAAGATGGAAAAGATCAACAACGAACCTGGCGCCATCTGGCGTCATACAAGGACACTAAAACGCCCCTGCTCTGTCAGAAAACCGCTTAAATGCGATAATGGATTTGCTTACTCCTATCAAGACAAAGCGGAAGTCTTTGCGGAACACCTTTCTAAACAGTTCATTCCAAATTCCTTCCCCTCAGATCATAGTTCAGACATTCAAGTTCATTACCTTAACGATCAATGGCTGCACTCCCCTTCTACGGAACCTTCTATCAAACTAACCACGCCGCACGAAGTGCAGAACATTATTAAGGGACTTAAATTAAAGAAAGCTCCAGGAAAGGACAAGATCACGAACCAGATGCTGAAAAACATGCCTTTTAAGACCGTATGCAAATTAACAGGCATTCTCAATGCATGTTTGTATCAAAATTATTTCCCGCTTTTCTGGAAGCAAGCAAGCATCCTGATGATTCCTAAGCCAGGGAAAACACAGGATTACCCGGCAAACTTTAGACCCATCAGTCTGCTGTCCTCCATAAGCAAGATTCTGGAACGCATTATTTATCTCAGAATGCAAGAAAACTTGGACTTTCTCGTTGATCACCAGCACGGTTTCCGGAAAGGACTTTCGACCACAACGCAGTTAGTCAGGCTCACGGAGTTCATCGGCGCGGTTATGCACAACAGAATGAGTGTCGCTATCCTGATGCTAGACGTGGCAAAAGCTTTTGACCGCGTCTGGCATCCAGGGCTAATCTATAAGCTAATTCATCTCGGTTTCCCCAGAAATCTGATACTCATTATCAAGTCCTTCCTTGAAAATAGAACTTGCACCGTTGGAGTTGGAAATGCAACTTCATGTGTCAAAAATATTTACGCAGGTATTCCTCAAGGGTCAATTTTAGGCCCGCTTTTTTACATCATCTATACCAACGATTTCCCTTGCTTTTCCGAGGATACAAATGTTCTCGCAGCCAGCTACGCTGATGATACAGCGATAGCTACCAAGTCTCTAAACCCAGAGTATGCCTTGTCAAGAATTCAGGCGAAAATCCCTGCTATTGAGGGGTGGTGCAGTCGCTGGAAAACGTGCATTCAGCCAGAAAAGTCCAAGATTCTACTCATTCGAAATCGCAGACAGAGGAAACGGGTCAGAACTGAGGTTAAACTTTTTGGCAAAATCATCCCTACAGTTGATAAAGCTAATTACCTGGGAGTTACCCTTAACAAGAACTACAATTGGAAGGATCATATGCTTAGAGTAAGCGGAAAAGCACACGGGATCATTTTCAGGCTTTTCCCTCTCCTAAAGAATGAAAACCTCACCCTCAGACTGAAAAAGAGGATTTATGAAACTGTCATCCGACCCATTCTCACGTATGCTTCCCCAGCCTGGGCAAACTACAAAGCAAACGAAATTAGCAAACTCCAAGTGCTTCAAAATAAGGTGCTAAGAATCATCACAAAAGCTCCTTACTATGTTCGGAATAGGACTCTCCACTCCGACTTGAAAATAGATACTATTCAGGACTACCTCAGCAGAATAAACAACAACTTTTTTAATAATATTATCAATGTGAATCCCGTTAATTTCACGGACATTCTTATCTACGAAATCCTGGCTGAAGACAAAAACCTCCGCCCATTCGCCGCCCACCTCTTGAGTTCAGAATTCTAAGTTCCAGTTTTCCGGTTTTCAAGCAGCATCGATCGGGGTCAGTTTCTGGGAGGGTGACCTCCTACGTGACTGGCTCCGACGAATGAACAGTTAGTATTCGGGCTATCCTACACAGGTCATCCGAAGTTTCTTTCTCCGGCCCCTGCTTGGCGGATTCCATCCAAGATGTAGCAGTACTGGAGCAAAGTGCTTCTTTTTCTCTTTTTATCTCTCCAGCACACTTCTACCTCCACGAGAGAAAATTTCTTTCAGGTTTCTACTCTGTCAGGCCCCACATGGGATCACATCAGGAACTGGCAAGAGCAGGACTTTAATTTCCTGCTGAAAGCCAGTATAACCGCAAAGTTCCAAAGTTCCAAAGCTACCAGTCCGTTCGCCTATGCTCAAATCAGCGTCGAAGTACTAGTATTCAGTGGACTTAACCGCTCGGCCTTTAGTGGGGCCGAAGTAAATAAAGATGTCAGTTGCTTAACTAAGATACTGGTATTCTTTGGTTAAGTATTTACGATTAAAGATAACGTAACTTCAATATTTAACGGTTAAAACTTTTCTCGTTAATCTTTGAAAACATTTATTGAAACACTATCATCAGAGATAGAGGATTGCATATCTTAACAAATTTCACTAGTCTGTAAATTCTAGACATGTCTCGTCCTTTTTAGTTCATAGTCTGTGAAATTAATAACATTCAAGCTATTACTATCATTTAGTTTCGCAATTGATGACTCTAGTTAGTATGTTGTGGGTAGCATGTGCTATTTAAACATTACGTTCTAACCAATGTCTGTCTGCTTAAAGAACCACATGTCTGTCTCGTCTCGGCACTTTTATTATTTGCAGTAAATACAACGAACTTATTTTAACTTCAAAGGAAAGGATGAATTATTGTATGAATAAATGTATATGTATTTGAAAGCTTTGAAAAAATTAACTTTTATTTATACGGACTTTGGATCTAGTCTTATCAATTCAAGGCCAAGTATAAATTTAATACTGAGCACTATATAAAAGTATGCTTCAACGGGGATTTGCACCTGTATTTATTATTACTTAAAAGAAAATGCCACATCTGTACCTCCCATCCAAGAGATTTGCTGCTACATATGAATTATCTGTCGTCTCAGTATGTAAAAATACGCGATTTGCGATTTTTCATATTTGTTTTCGTATAGTTTTTAAAATGCATAAATTCCCCTGTCTGTTGAGTGTTTTTAATTATTTAACTACTGATGTTACCAATTTCGAGTATTTATAATTACTTTCATATTTCATGCAACAATTCATTTATTTAACTTGCTGCTTGTTCGGAATTTATTTAAAAAAGCAATCTGTTTCAGCGAAAATACGAATTTTTTTTATTTCGCTTTAAAACTTTTTTTGCACTATATTTCTTATTAATCCCATGCCTTGGAAGCCACAAGAATTAAAAATAAATTTGAAATAATTAGTTGGTAATTACTTAATGAGATTAGATATATGCTGTGCTTCCATACGAGGAAGAAAAGAAAGTACACAAAACTGTTTTCTCGTAGTAATTATATCTTTACTTTAGCGACATTAAAAATGCAAAAATTATCACAATTCTAACTGTAACTGAAATTAGTAGGTAACGGTTAATGTTTTTAACGAAAATTTTAATAATTTTAGCCTAGATGTGATTTAAAGGGAATCGCGTCTTTTATTTACTGTTGGTTATAAGAAAATGACATTCGCACGTTCTTTAAACTGTTCGTAACAAATCACTTTAATATACGTAGTAGGGCAATCAATTTCCACATTAATGTATAACAGTTCGCTGGTTTTGCTTTTGTTTTTGTTTCGAAAGTCGTGCTTTTGGTTTTGATTTTTAACAATTTATTTGCGAACATAATCTTTGAGAATTTAACTTGACAAATAAGTAATAAGTTCTTGTTGACAGATTCGTAACGGACATATTTCGAAGAACGTAACAAGCTGTCAAATCGATGGATGTTTGCAGGCAAACGTTTAACATTTTATTTACACTGTCATACGCAATAAAATAACCTTTCTGAACGTGTTCTGGTAATGTGACATTGATGGATGGTAAACTCCAGACCCTTCATTCGTCTTTGTTTTGGGTAGCTGACCAACGACAAAGAGGATCCGTAATGATGAATTCGTGGAATGAAACAATTCGTATCATGTAATAGGACCATTAGAAATACAGAATTACTAATTTCTTATTTCGTCCTGCTTCAGAACTTGGGCAACACTACTTCTATTTTACCGCAATAAATCTTCACTTAATAGGTTTTTACAACTGCGAACAACTCTTTAAAATGTGAATATTAACTGAAATGATAAACAATTCATTTCTATAATTGTTTGACAGAAAGAGATTTTTGAAATTTATTTAAGAGAAAATATTAAAATAGTGTTACTTACTGGAAATGTAGCTATTTTTGGAATGTTAGAACTATTTTTTTAAAAGTTCTTAAAATGAAATAATGCAAACCTGCGAGAAAATGTATAGATCCTCCCTCTTTGAATAATTAAGTTGCTTCTAACTAGGCTCGTCGTATAATTGGCCGAGACGAAACATCGCTGAATATTGCTAGTTTGTCCTGGGACCGGACCCAGGCGAAAGGGCTAGCTAACTACATGTTTGGTTTCCCCATGTAATGGGAATATGAGCTAGTTTCTTTTACAGAATCTTTCACGAAGACATCTCTCCATTTAGGCAGATAGCTACCATGTGCTTTGCCGTGATATTCAAGTAATCTTTAATCTGACAAGGTTAACCAGCGACCGATCGGCAAAGTCAGTGGAAACATAGTTCGATCTGATTCAACTTGCAGCGAATGCTGCGGCTGCATCAGAGCTTTCGTGCTTTTCTTCTTATGTAATAGGGATACAAGTCAGTTTCTTGGTAAAAGTCCTCCACAAAGATATCCAAACCCTTTGGCAGATAACCTCAGCGTCATAATCAAAACAATCTAATCCAGTGTTTCCCAACCTTTTTTGTGCTATGCCCACCTAATCCTCTCTAAAATTCTTAAAGCTCCCCCTAGCATATACATAATTTTTAATATTTAAGAATTGAAATGTTCACGAAAGAAACTTGAATGATAGCTTTTAGGAAGACATGACTACGAAATTTTCTGAGAAAACACGGTAAGTGAACTGTCAAAACATGGAGAACTGAAATTCAAGAACAAACTCATTTTAGTAAAGGTTTTTTAATATTATTATTAATATTATTTTAAGTATTATTATTTAAGTATTTTAAGTATTAGTAATTTTTATTATTTAAATTTAGAGAGTTCCTTGCGCTTGACTTGCTGCAAAGAAATTTTATGTCAGGTTCCAATTTAGATAACTTGAGTCTCAAGTCTCCCAGTTTCATTATATCTAACCGATTTTTTTAGCAGCAAATCATTTATGACACTAAATCCGCATTCAGCAAAATATGAAGATGAAACGGTAACAATAGTTCTTTTGCAAATTTTATTGCATTTGGATATCTGATTCTGGTTTCCTCACAAACCTATGTCATCGCTCCTTTTATATTAAATAAAGTTTTAATTGACTCATCATTCTGCATTTCTGCGACTTCTTCTTTTTACTGCATATTTGAAATATCAGCCAAGTTCACTAGCATTGGCTGCATCATCCAAGTTGGAAAATCAATTTGTTTTAAGTTACAAAATATTTTAAATCAGCCGATAAAATTTTCAGATGATCATCAATAACAAGTATAGCGGTAGTCGCATCACATTTTTGGAGCTAATGAAACTTTTCAAAATTTTTGAGGTAAATAGTATATGCCTGACATAATTCAACAAAGATAATGAAACCAAATATCTTCCTTTTGCATCGAGATAAGTTTTATTTGCTCCTTGAAGTTGTTCATTTAATATATTTAATTTTTCAAAGATATCGGCTAAATAGCTCACAATTGCCTTGTTATCATCCGTGAATGGATTTTTCACTTCAGGTTTGTCGCTTAAAAAATAACTAAGAGTATCAAATAGTTCCATAAATCTTTCCAAGCAGTTCCCTTTCGACAGCCTTCTTATTTCAGTGTGAAGTACAAGTCTCATATAGTCTTCATTTTGTTCTTCATAAAATAACTTGAAAATACGTTCACATTTGGCCCTAGCTTTAATAGTATTGATACACTTTATAACTGAATTTAGTACTTCATTTGGAACAGGTGAATTGTTTTTAGCTTCCAGGTTTTTTTCTATGAATAACACAATGCACAAGAAGCATTTCTGGATTCTCATCTTTTATCAATTTTAAGCAACCCTTTCTCTTATTCCGTGCTTTATTTTATTTTTCAACTATGATATTAGGAGCACCATCTGCAGTACAAGATGTATTATATTTTTTATTGGTATATTTTTTATATCTAAATAATTTGTTAGCTTACTATAAATGCCTTTGGAGGTAGTGGTGCTTTCTAATGATTTACAGAAGAACATTTCTTCGGCAAAATCCCGTTTATGAATATATCTTACATAAGTTACAAGTACGGCTTTACCGTCTCTCAAAGTTGGTTCATTTGCACCGAAAATGTTCTTGTTTTCAGCTTTTCAACAAAGTTGTTTTCAATATCCTCACTCATTTCATCTTTCTTCTGCAAACAGTATTGTTATTTAGTGGCATAGCTTTAACGTCTTTGTCATCTTTTTCTACAGCAGTTTTAAATGCTGATATTGATGGTTTGATTAAACTCTCCGCTATAGTACGGCTTTTCTCAGATTAAGCGATGAGTAATGAAATTTGATAAATAGCCTCAACAGCACGATTAACAGTTGCATTAGGAGCAGTAACTAGAGACTTTAAGGAAAAACTTTGAAAAAAGAGTAATATTAAAGTGTGAAAATAATTCAAATCTTAATTCATATCAGCAATATGTTTCGCATGTGCCTCAAGACGACCTAGTTTCATTGATTCGTTGGTCAGGCATTTATTGGCATAAAAGACAGAAGTTGACAGTTTATGCACCGGGTATGAAACCAAATTTTAAATATACCTCAATACCGACGAACTTTTTTCCTGCTTGCACCCCTCATTTCACTAAGGGCTGAAATAAATAAATATAAGATCAAAATAAACAAAGCTGAAAGCAGCTGCTGTTGCCATTCAAGGAAAATGGAAATAATAAGATAATATACCGGCTGCCATTTCTACAGTAAAAAATAAATTCGTTGGCCGAAATGTGCGAGAAACGTCTGGAAAGCATAATGTGTCAGTTATTTAAATGCCTTTTAAAAGCATTTAAATGTCCATGTCTACAGCGAAAATTCTTTATAAAATATTTAAAATGCACCGCAATTTAAAAAATTTTTCGTATAAATCACTTATATTTTTCTTTATTTTGGGGAATAAAAAATGAAATTTCGAAACATTTTTACTTCATGAAGCATATTTAGAAATTTGAACGTCCTTTGTCCTCTTAAAATCTGGACGAGTCCATTTTCGAATTGGTCCCCTTAACAGTCGCATTGCCCCCTTGTGGGGCGTGGGCCCCACGTTGGGAAACGCTGATCTAATCCATCCTTTCCTATAATTAGGCGTTCAAAGAAATGAAAACGACCAAATATTTAGTAAAATTTATAACTAATTGCATTCGACGGGTAAAAGGTGCTTTTAGAGTTATTCTTTTCTCAGATTTATGAAACAATTTCGTGTATTTATTATTTTGGGCTTATGAAAACAAGTGTTATATGTTTATGTTATTGGCTTTAATATTATATGAAATGAAGGATTTTCAAGCGTCATTTTTCTACAGTATTATATGGAAGTGCGAGTAAAGACCGACAATGATTATTTCTAGGATCAAGAAATTTGAAAAATCAATAATGCTGTTGCCGAGATTCGAATCGCTATTATCTAGTTTGCTAGTTGTGTGTATTAACTACTAACCTCATAACAGCACTTACGGGGAATGCGATAGTTCTTAACAATTTTAGTCAAATCTGGATTGGATTGTTTAAGTTATGGCAAAGCAGGCAAGAGCTAAGGCAAGGGATGTTTTTGTAGAGGAATTTATCAGGCAAACTGGCTCGTATCCACGTTACATTGGGGAAAGTCACGAAAATTTCCACACAGCCAGCTTTATTCTCCGAGTATTAAATTCTATAAAAGTACCACTGTTTAGTAGCTTTACTCCTTGTTGAATACGAGAAAGAATGGTAGGATTATGGGCATAAAGGAAGCCTTTGAAAAGAAGTTTCTAAGCGAATTCATTGTACATATGCAGGAAACCTTGGAAAAATGTCATGCAGCCAACTCCTTCTTCAAACTATCAGCTTTAAGGGATCTCTTTCACTCTCCAGGGATGTGCATCAAAGGAAATAAAGCCATTGTTATTAAGAAATTATCTGTAGCAACCTTATTAATATTTATTTAAATACAACAACTTCATTTTGCTCCTTTGGTTAATGTGGACTTTGAATATACCTGCACTAATACTAGTTTGACAAATACACCGAACACGGAAGGAGATGCACTAATTCAACAAAATTCAGGTGCAGTTTGGCTTTGAGTTCAGGGTGAGCATTTAATAGGTGAGTAGCTTAATTAAATGACTTTATCTTCAAACCGTCAATCCGTATTTCAAACCTATTTTAAGTTAAAGTTAACGTAACCAGCGGTCGAGCAGTAAAATCGCTAATCAGTGGTAGTTGGATCCGGCGTTCGAATCCAACTACCACTGATTAGCGATTTTACCAATCCCCGCCGAACCGACTGACTGCGTGGGCATTTCCGTGGTTTTCCCTATGTGTAACATGTGTAAAAGCCAGTTTCCTTTACGAAAGTCTTCACGAAGACGTACGCTTTCTTAGGCAGATAGTCCTCTAATGCCTTGCCAGAGCCATATCTTATTAGCACCACCGCTTTCGACATTTGGTGGAACTGCCGCGTTTTGGCGTCTATGAGTGTTTGTATGAGCTTATTGTATATGTGCTTGAGTACACTCGGATTTATACGCTTATATTTAATCGTTGTTTCGCAGAACCCGCCTGCTGTAAGAATGCAGCTAATATCTGTAATATATATGTTTGTTCCTTCTTCCCCTCAAGAAAATTTTGTTTCTTATAAAATGCTTTATTTTATTACCATTTATGAATAAAACAGTACCGTAAAGATAGCCAAACAATCTTTGTTTACCAATTCGCGAAGTCATCAATTCATTGGATAAATCATTCAAATCGTAGGGATGCGGGTAATCAGAAAGTACTGAAACATATTTTGTTTATCACACTTATGCATAAAATAGCACTACAGAATGTTATAAAGAATTAAAAAATATTATAAATGATTTAGTTTCCTACTCTGATGATATAATAATATATTTATAGCATAGAAGACAGAGAAGATGTTAACGCGTCAGTGATTGACTAGGATGCACCCTTATGTACTTGAAATTTATTTGGGCTCACCAGCGGCCGAGCGGTAAAGACGCTGAACGCTGGTAGTTCGGTCCGAGGTTCGAATCCCGCGAACGGGCTGTCTACATGGGTGGTTTCGTGGTTTTCCCCATGTGTAACGTGTATACGAGCCAGTTTCCCTTAGAAAGTCCTCCACGAAGGCATCCCTCGTCTTAGGCAGATAGCCCTTGAGGCTTTGCCGTAATTAAATAACCTAATCTAACCTGAACTTTATTTGTAACGGACAGGACTCCCTTCAAGGTTTTAAATGATTAAGAACTCTGAATAAACTTTGAAACTGAAACGGTTTCGATCTACTAGCTTTCTGTGTCTTTACCATTGATGGGCCTCGATCATGCAGTTTAATAATGTGGGTCGTAGGTGCCTTTTTGAGAAATGCCTTATGCTAAGGATTTCTGCTGAGAAAAACCGTCTCATTAAAACTGTCAGAGATCCCAGAAAGATAACTTTTTATCCATTTAGAACAGTGGAGCACCAAAATCATTTGAATCATTGAAAATTATACTAAAGCTATCAGTAATAAAAAGCAATGGATGATTTTTTTCAGCGTTTTAGTCTTCGAGCATTGCATAAAGTTATTTCTTGCAATCAGAAGACTGAGGCTAATCCGTGAATTCTGCTGATAGGCTAATTCATCTTGTAAAGACTTATAGGATAACAATGCAACTAATTCTGATTAGCCAGTGGTGCATTTCTAATACATTTCTATATTTATCTCGTATGAAAGATCCGGATTTTAGGCCGCGGATCAAGAAGGAGGTAGCAAATCATTAGCCTTTGCCAGGAGTTTGCACATTCTCTAATTAATGGTTCTGGACGAGAAACATGAGTTAAATGACTATGTTGGAGGTGACAGTTCTCCTGAAAATATACGTGCTGGCACTTAAGGAATAATAACTTATTCCTATTACCTCGAAGAGATGGTTTCGTTTTCAGTTGGAGATAAAACTCTTGTCCGTTATAAATAGACACTATTGCTAATCGATGTCTTTAAGATCTTTTATTTATAGCTGATATACTATTTAGTGTAGAAACGTTAACGATTTAAGAGGTCATTTTATCTGACCTTAACAATATTTTGTAACAAATGTTATTTTATAAAATAGGTTTTGAACACCGTGTAAATAGATAGAGTGCAAAAATTCTATGTCTAACTTGCGTGCATACTGTTGTGTGCATTCAAAATAAAATCGAATGGTTGATTAGTTTTCTAGTAACGGATACAGCCCAAGTCTTTACGTACATTAAAAAAAAATCGTAAATGTAACTTTTAAACCACGGGACGCATTTCTGCTTATATCAGTTTAAGCTCAAGGAAGAAATGCAGAAGCAAACGGCAGAGCTTGCTTTGAGTTGAATTCGCTTAGAGTTGAATTTAATTCATTTTTAACTGTAGAGATTTTCTGGCTCACTCCCGAGTGTAACGTAACTACAAAACCGTTTTCCTTTGAAATTCTTCCGCGAAGGTATCTCTCATCTCGGGTAGAAAGCTTTGGCGTGTTTTGTCGTAATTAGTCAATTCATACAATTAATTTTTCAAACTATGAGAACGTGTGTAAACACCTAATTTATAGCGTTACGTTCAACCCGACTACTTTACAATTACTAGATTTACTTTAAGACATTTACTATCAATTATATTCCATGCCAAACTTCAAACCTTTGTTAGCCCCACCAGGTGCGGAATGGTTAAGACCACCGAATACTACTAGTTTCCGCCCAGGTGTGCCGGCAGCTGTATGACTGGATTGGGTTTCATTGTTATCCCCCATAAGTAATGTGAATACCCGCCAGTTTCCTTTAGAAAGTCCTCTGCGGAGGCATTCCTGCACTTAGGGGATAGCGATAGCGTGCGCTGCCGTATTCAAATAAACCAAACCCCTTAGGCAGATAGCTTAGGTTAGCTTTCCCTATTCATGTAACCTAACCTAACCTAATCAGACCTTTGTTTATTTGATCATACATCTCAAGTGCTTCAACTATTTGAAATTTTAAATAATACTAACAACTCGCAAACGTGCATCCATTATTGTGCACTGAAACTGAGAGAAGGAAACTAAAGTTCGCAAATCCGATCTCATGAAGAAATTTAGAAACAAAATGCAGTATTCCAACTACAAGTGCTCCATCATAGTGACACTTGTATTTGATTGAAAAATTTGGTGAATAAAATTAAAACACTTGGTAATTATTTTACTTAACTTACTTTAACACTTAGCATTTGAAACACTTTGCAATTATTTTACGGCACACACAGACGCATTAATCGTCAAATAATCGATAACGATCAAAGATGTATATCTTTATTTTACGGTTATCTGCATATTACAACCAGAATTTAAATTATTTCTACATTGTAAAATATTTAATGCTGGTATTACACCGGTGAATGCAAAACGCGACAGGTAGTTTTACTTCAAAGGCCTTTTTTTTCTAAACTATTTAAAGGGCAGATTTTTATCAACAAATTTTTGACATTAGAGAAAAAAATTGTTTTCGATGCTATGTTGAAGATAGGTCAACCAAACAGAAGAAATAAAACATTGCCATACTTAGGTACGCTACATTTAAATATATAAAATTCCTAGAAGTAAAGATTACTTGAAGCCTCCTTGATCGGTATAGTGGTTAGTGCTGCTGGCCACCTTATCGGTGGGCTCTGGCTCGAATACCGGAGAAAATTTGTGTTTGCGCGGCATGTGGGTTCTTAAAATAGTAGCGAGCCGAAAGTCCTGTCAAGAGGCTTTGGTGGTAGAGAAAGAGAAGGTGGTGACCCTCGAATCCTTTCCAGGGAGTGTTATGCATAAAATCTGTAATAGAATGTAACCCGTTCTCGTGTTGTAAAAAATCGATCATTTCCCTGTGGTAAGGAGGAAGGGGACGTTCTCGATTATGAGATGATTCTCGGTTATAAATGACTCCCGACGAATGCATTTTAATCTTTCACTGTAATTTCTCCTTTCCATACTCCTCACCAGGATGAAATTAAGTTGTAGAGTGCCTAGACGTAGAGCTTTCGAGAGCGTCGCTTGCAGTATCGCCAAGTCTACCAGTGAATATTTCGGCTTCAGCATTCTTCTAGCCGACGTTAAAATGCACCATTAAAATACTGAGCCAAGTTAAATAAATATGTCTAGTCTCCGAAAACATTGTCTTTAGTTTTAAACTTCAGCTTTGTTATTTTAAATACTCTCAAGTGGCGGAATTCATTTTTTGTACACGCAAGTTGTGCATTGTGTTAATATCTTCAATTCTGTTGAGCATCCTGTCTAAAGATTTAATAAAAACGTTCTTAAGAGTTTTTAAATAATATTTTAGACGGAGAGATAGCTCGTTTGTCAGTCTCGTACGGTCAGAAAGTCTTTAATTTCTACACATATATATCTTATAAATATATAGTAAAATTTGTGGCGGCAGCTATCTGTAGAAATAACCAGTATTTCAGGTATAAACAAATATCTATATGGGATATCTCCTATATCCATTCCAAGGCGACCACCTCCACAAGAAGACGAGTCGTTTGAAAACAGAATGGCTGGTCGCCCATGGGAGATTTCATTGTAATATACGGGTTATTGATAAAACCCAGCTAAATGGGTTACACTAATTGTTTGAACAAATAAATATTATACCTTTTTTTTTGAGGGGGGAGTAAGCAAAAATTGCCTTTTGCGGAATTGATTTCTTAAAAACTTATAATTTTTGCATAAAGGGAAAGAAATTTCGAACGCCGCAGGTATCGAATTTCACATAATTGAAATCTACCAACAAAATTCAAAAGTTTCCCATTTTTAATTTGTAATTCAATATTGCCTAGTTTAGTTATTCTAAACAATTTTTCCGATAATAATTTGATTGAAATATTACCGGCAATGCTATTTCTAAAGATGAAATCATGCTGTAATGCGCAGAAGATGCGTGTCATTCTTCGTAATATTACTTTTAGTTTTTTATAGCAAGATGCCTTTTAATTATCTAAAATCTGGTTGATGTTACAGATATCGGTTCTTAATTTTAAGCTTGACCGAAAGCGCTCTTTTAGAAGTCATTTTAGAAATGCAATCTATGCAATGGATTTCCGGATAAATATTTGTATTATTCAATTCGGTATTTAATAAAATTCCTACGAAGAACTAATTGCCTATGATTTCATGCTTTATGGATAATGACATTTTGTGCTGTTATCCCCTCAATATTATTTCTGATTTGAAGCTGTACCTGCGTACTTACCCTTTAAATAACATTGCTACGAATTTATACAACACATGCACACATACTATCTACAGTTATTAGACAGTTTCAAATCAGTTCTTCCGTCATAGCTTACTTTGCGAAAGCTATATTTTCTGCACAGTTTATTTGGAATAATGTTTTAATATGGATAAAGAAAATTTGATTTGGTTTGACTTATTTGTTTATGGTAAAGCACTCAAGAGCTGTATGTCTAAGAGAAGACAGGCCTTCGTGGAGGACTTTCTACGAGAAACTGGTTAGTAACTACGTTTACACATGGGAGAGAAAACCACCAAAATCCCCATGCAGCTAGCCCTTTTTACTTGGAGTCGAACCCAGCTCGAACTACCAGTGTTCACTGACTGTACTGCTCAGCTGCTGATGAACGAAAGCAAAAATGTTGACGAATTGAGGAGAATTAATGAGTGAAAGTATCGATAATTTACTTTAATAACTACTGGCTGAAGTTGTCGAAAAGTAGAAAGTACCAATGATGACTGTTCATTCCTTTGCTAGCTAACTCGTTTGTTCTTTTCTAAATGTGTAGTAAAAATCTATCGAGGGGTAAGTTGCGCAGTAAGCTAGGTGACTTATTAGATTAAAAGACAAGGCTGAACATTGGAGTTCGAATCCCGGCCAATAGTCTGGTTGCATGGTTGTTTTCTTTAGGTATTATGGAAATGCCAGCGAACTTGCTCACGGTCCTCCTTGGAGATATTCTTCCTCTTCACCATAACCCTCTACTTATTTCCTAGTCAGATATACAAAAAATGCTAACTAGGTATACGAAAAAGCAGTATCGAACAGCAATTGAGTTCCCACTTGGGGATATTCACTGATATCCGTCGGTCCACCAACGACCGAGGGGTAAGATCGCTGAAGGCTGGTAAATAGACCCGATTTTGAGTCACAGCGAACGGGCTGGCTGATGGATATTTCAGTAGTTTTCCCATGTGAACGTGAATATGACCTCGTTTCCTTTAAAAAATCTTCCACGAACGCATTCTTCCTCTTCGGGAGCTAATGTTCGCAGATTTTTGCAAAAATCTGTTGAACAGAACTTAATGATCAGTCATTCTTTTCGTCTTTGTATTTGCGCATTGAAATAGTTATGATGAATTCGAAAACTAGCTAATTTTTCTTGGGGAAACTTTGCATGGGGATCTCATTCTCTTAAGCTTAGTCTATGATGGGATGCCTTATGTTTTAAGGGAAACTTAATTGTATTCACGTTGTACATGAGAAAAGAGGTTGAAAAAATCCCTGCAGTCAGCCCGTTTGTTGGAGGAGATTTGAAGTCGGGTCAAATTACCACAGTTCAACAATTTTATCGATTGGCTAAATATGTAAGGTGCGGAGTTTAACCACTTGCGCTAAAAAGACGTGCCACGCACGTCGAGATGCTTTTGTCTCAAACCGCGAGCCACGTGAACACCACGTCGATAGGCATTTATCGCAAAAATGAAAATAACGTGGTGCACACGTCGTCGCATAACAACGAGCTTGTTTATTTCTCGAGTTACAGCTATGGATTGCACTCGCAGACGCGGAGCGGCGTAAGTGAAACACTTTACCGCTTGTTATATTGTAGCGCATGGCACCGCAACCGTGAAGGTTAGTCGTAGCGCAAGTGGATAACTACAGGATTTTTTTTTTCGGGGGGGGGTGATTCTTGTGTGGAGTTTACATATGCTAATGCGAAGTTTGACTACGCTCTAAATAACATGACTTTAGATATTGCTATTGTTTTCTCTGATGTACAAATGGCCCACCAGTTTCTAAGTGATTAAGACCGTTAAACACTGATAGTTCGAGCGCCAAGAAACGGGTTGGTTTCATGGAAAATTTCCCCTTATGTAATTTGAATACGAGAAAGTTTCTCTTAGAAAGTCCTCCTCAAAGAAAGGTGCCCCTTCCCTTAGCCAAATAACCATCATGTACTTTACCATATATAAATATGCACAATACGCGTCTATTTTTAAAAATTAAATACAGCGACGCACACAGTCGTATCAACAAAAATGAGGGAATGCCCCATAGAGTGCTTTTAACATGTTGAGCTCGGCGTCGAATTTGCTGTCTATTCCGTTTAGCCGGCGCGAGCGCTCAAGCGGTGCAATGTTGCAGGATGACCCGCGACTTTATGCACTGAGTAGAGTTTATCTGTAGGTGAGCTTTGTCGGCTACCGACATACAAGCCCTGCCTGTACGTGTTAAAGCTCGTGGTCGCGAATGTTAATACTGTCGGTCCAGCGGACCGACGCCAGCCAAACGAAAATTCCAGTGAGGGACCGACGCCGGCCAAACGAAAATTCCAGTGAGGGACCGACGCCGGCCAAACGAAAATTCCAGTGAGAGACTGACGCCGGCCAAAAGAAAAATTCCAGTGCCGCGCTCAACGTGTTAAGAGAAATTGGTTCGTATCCACGTTTCACAAAGGGAAAGTCACAAAAACAAACAGCCAGCCAGTTCTCCAGGATTCGAATCCTGGAATAACTACCAGTATTCAGAGACTTCACCTCACGGGCGCTGGTGGGCCAATACCCGTTTATTGAAGCGTTGATGCCTAAAATCCTCACTGTCTGTGTAAGGTGCTTATATTAAACGGCAGTACTGTAAACTATCAAATTCTCACCCAGTTAATAAACGGATTCTATTTTTAAAACTGTACTATTATTCGCGACGAAAATTTTAATTTTACGGAAAGTGATTAAAATGGAAAAACAATTGAAAAATTTAGAAAAATATTTAAAAACATGTGTTAATCAGATGCGTGTAGAAATAGACGTGATACGATTTTTTTAAAAATTGTTTATATTTGTACCCCCATATTTATTTTATGCGTTCTATGCTTTTACAGTTACAGTACACAGTACTTGCAGTACACCCTACCTTTCTTCTATTTTTATTTTTTAGTTTTTTCTTACATATTTGCTGATGAAAGGCTTAAATTGTTTCCGAAATTTTGTGTCGCAAACTTGTGCACAAAATTTTTAAGCCTTGTATGGTATCTTTATTACGTATTTTATATCCGCATAATTTTTTGTACATGTACACACATAGGTAATTTTTTCCTATTGAATAAGTATTCGCTTTGTTTTTTCGAATTTGCTTTCATTGAAAAAAACTTCACTTTACAACTCGTGTTTATTTATGTCTGAGTTTCACCTAACAAAAGGGAAATACCATATTTACTGTATTAAAATATTCCATTGTACGAGTATATATCAATTTCTATGGAAAAATATATTCCTTTCTAACAGAAAGGGCGTAAGGTACAGATGGTTAATCCGTGAAATTTTCGTAGCCCCGGAGCATCTCAACATTCTTTCAGAATTTATTACTTTCTGTAGCCATGTATCTTTGTCAGGTTTTCGAAATCCTAAAGGAGAAATAAACTATTTCTATTCATGCTGAATCTTTTCTTCTTCAGCTGTTTCTTTTAGAAGCCAGAGGGTTAAATCACAAGGGTTTTAGTAGCATTCCTTTCATGTATGAAAATCACAGAAAGTATTCCCTTGTAAAAGTACCTAAGTGAGCTCACGCATAGACTTCAACCATCTGTTTAATTCTCAATAATAAACATCTTGCAGTCATTGCAAGTGCTCTCTGCTGGCGGCGTTTGAAGTTTATTTTCGTTAAACATACTTTAAGAGTAATTTTCACCAGTCATTTATCAAAGGAATATGTCTTAGAGGAAGAGTTAGTAATCCAAAAAGTATTGCTTTTTTTCCAGAATGCCGCTGTTATTGAATAGGAAGGTGAGATAGGTTCTATCAGTTTAGTTTACCTTGAAATTTTATCCTCGAAATACAGGGTCAAAGAAACAGCTAGAAGTTAGGTTTCTGCGCAAATTGTTCAGAAGGGCATATTTCGCACGTTTAAGTGTACATTGAAATTGGGGAGAAAGAATTTAGGAATAAGAGTGAGAGTTTTTAACATCTATGACGAGCAAACAGGAAAGAAATATTTGAAACACAAATCGGTATGAAATGTAAACTGCTTTTTTCCTTTCCTCCAATCCAGGATCTAATCCGAGCAAATGGACTAACATTATGCTTAATCTATTATTTTGTATATACATTTATATAGATAAATTTAATACACAATATTTATTTATATACAAATCTCTCTGTGTGTGTAATTTATTCCCTCTTCGTCTTTAGACCAAGGAATTGCATTTACATTAGCATTGAAACTAGCAAAGAGAATGAAATGGCTCATTTTCTGCCTTGTGAAATATAATTATAAAGCTAATTGGCAAGAATTCTAGCATTAAATTCCTGCAAAAGATAAATATGAAATATAAAAACTCTCCAGTTGAAAGAGGAAATTATCTACCTAAAGAGAGGAAATTAACTTTCTAAGAGTAGAAATGTATTTACGCAAAATATCTTAATATGTAAAACTTCGAGAAATGTATTATATTAGTAGAGTGGAGGATGTTGCACTTCTCGTGACAAAAAAGAACCTAAATGCATTTCAAAAGCAATTGTTGCTTCGTTTATGAATTAAATATTACGTTTTAATCTTCGTAGCATTACTAAAATATACGTAGACAATAAGCAAAAATTACTTTGTTTCATTTAGGCCTAATGGGAGGAGGCTGGTTAGGCCGTTGGGTGGAGCTTCTAAATATTATTTTTGTCGTTTCGTGATGTGCATTGTAAACAATTATCGTATTAAAATGTGTTATTCATTTGTGTCAGTTGTATGTAAACAGAATTTATTTTTCCTGTCTCAAAAAATAAGCAAAATTACGTCAGACTTTCAGTACAGTGCATTTGTCAACCAGTTCAGTTAAATGCACATATGAGCACTACCGAACCTGCTTTTAAAACCTCAAGGAAGAGTTACAGTTTACTGGCCAAGGTACTGATGAAGTATCCTGAAATGATGGAGTATCCTTTTTGTTGAGGGTAAGTGCAATGTTTTTAATAGTTTTTCCAGTGCTTTACCAAAAACGAGGATTCTGGTCTTATGTTTGTCTTATGTTTTCGATGGGCAAAATTTAGAGAATGTGGCTTGATCACACAAATATTCTGCCACTCTCAACTGCAACAATAATTTTTAAATTTCCGTTTTCTACGATTTAGATAAATTAATGAGATAAAGTTTAACTCAAAATTTTTGTTGCGATTATTTATTTTACACGTAAATTAATATGTATTCATTAATTTATGATTTTTAAAATAGTAAACTCATGTAGAAACTGTTAGGTTTTTTAGAGTGACAAATCAATTGTGCCTTCGCCAGAATTCAAACCATGGATTTTCAAATTGTTAACTGTGTGTTCTACCCCCTACACCAGGGTTTCTTAAACTTTTTTCAGTCACGACCCCTTTTTATTACTACAATTTGTTTCCCGACCCCCAGGACCCCATAATATTACAAAAATTTTGCGGTACCCAATAAGTATTGCGCAAATCCGACGCACGCGTGAGTGAAACTGTCAATTTTTTCACTTGTACTGTAATATACTATTCCAGTTTTAGGTCACTAACTTTAATTTCTAATTTTAAGACATAGAACAATGCGAACATTTTAAATAAGTAACAGACGAAATGGCAGCGTCACGTGCAAAGCAAGGAAAATGAACGTTTATATTTTAAAAAGAATGCGTCGAAACGTTTTCGATTTTTTTTGTCTGTATTGCCTTATCTTTATCTACTTTCAAATACATTGTAGAAAAATATTTGGTAATTATAAAATTATTATAATAATTTAAATAAATATCAAAACTGCTAAACTTTTGGCGACCCCCTGCTGCAGGTCACGACCCACAGTTTAATAAACCCTGCCTTACACCATAATAGTTTTCGCAGGGAATTTCGTTAGCAATTCTTTGTTGTTTAACAATCCTAAACTGAATTGCGCATTCAATCTGTTTCGTTTTTATTAAAAAAAACTAATTTTGTTATTTTTCAGTAAAATTACTAAATACGTTATGTGCAATCATGTACATTATTTTTAAATATATTCATCCTTTAATTAAGGTACGTTAAGTTACCTTTATTAGTCACTCACCTAAGAAGTCTTTCTGAAATATCAAATATAATCTCACGAAAACAGTATCAAGTTTAACTGAATTTAGCATATGGCTTAAAAAGCGTTAGGCTAATTTAAGGTCTAAATACCCCTATACAAACATAATAAGTTAATGATTAGTATTTGCTTTTGTACCAAAAAAAAAAAAAATCAACCGATTTTTATTTTATTTTGACTGCGTTCTTTTCAGTTTGATGGTCAGTGCTAGTAAACATTATCTATGTCTCGTTATTTGACATTAGTTTATATTTATCGATGTTAATTATAATAATTAACTATGATAATTATGGCGAAAATGTTGAAGGCAAATGAAATGAAGCGAAAAATTTGGAAGTACATTTGAAATAACATTTGTGTGTTGGTAAAATAAAATCGACTGCTTGACTGTAATTCTACAGATAGATAGATGTACGACCTGTTCTTGAACGATGACAGAAGGAGGTTTTTGTGTTTTTCCTTATGTGTAATGTGAATACGAACCAGTTTACTTTAGAAAGGCAAGGCGCAGGTAGCCATCGCATGCTTTCTATGTAATAAATTAACTGAGGCAAGTCAGTCAAAATGACAGTTGTTGGATAATGCTTTCGTTTTCAGGCAATGTATGTAGCAGTTAAGCATATCTTCGACGGGCCATTTTAACAGACTAGCGATTATAGACGGGTGACGAACGTATCACACATACAAAATATTTCGAACGAACAACTGCTTGGTACAATATTTCTGCTTTACCACATGATAAAATCACCACAGATCACACCGGGGTTATTATGTGAAAGAGAAACTGGCTTTCCATCATGATGCTGATGAGGGGTTTCAAATTGACAGCTGATTAGTTGAAAAGGAACAACTTACAACTTTTTGCGAAAGGACGGGAAAAAACACGAGTCTTTTTTTTTTTTTTCTGTGGTAAATAGGAAGAAAACCTGTTTGAAACAATTGGCTGTACGAAAAAAAATGAATGTGTGATAGCAGCCTTAGATTGTGCTTTTGCTTGAGTAAACTTCATACATATTGTAAAATGACTTTAAAAAAGGTAATTTAGCATGTCCTTTTTCAAGAATAATTTTCTAAGCTTAAAATAACTTGACGCGGCGGAAGCTATATTAACATTCATACATTTGTGAATCCATAAATGTTCTAGAAATGTCTCCTTTTATAGACTCTCAGACTTTTCTCACTGGCCAATGAATTGAAATTTCAGTCGCATAATTTTTATTCATTGCCAGATATTTCCAGGAATTTCTGTATGAAAATTATATGATGTTACTATTCTGGTAGATATAAATAAACCTGAAATTAGTTTAACGATTGTGAACCACGTTTGGGATTTGTAATGAAAAGATAATTAATTTTGAGGGCGCAAGCATATATATACAGTTATTTTGTCGGTGTGCAAGGTTTTATTTTAATAAATTATTTTATTATTTCGGCTGTTCGATACTTTCATCAACTTCTGTCACAATGCAAATTAGTCTAAAAAATAAATGGGAATTAATTTCAAAGTTTATCGGAATGCTTTTGTCAGCTCAGGCTGGCTGATTTTTTGTTATTGGCATTAGTTTGCCGGTAAAGATTTCCTTGCTAGGATTTTACGCGAGGAGGGAGCCAGAGTGTAAATTAGGCTTTGCTGAACTACATTCACTACATGAACCAAAGTACATTCGATTTACTTTGAATTTTTTTTTTACTCATTATGTGTAGGCACTACACGGAAAGTGAGGGATGCCTTCGTGGAGGACGTTCTTAGGGAAATTGGCTCGTATACACGTTACATATGGGAAAACTTCCATGCAGCTAACCCGTTCGCCGGGATTCGAACCCCGGACCGAACTACCAGTGTTCAGCGGCTTTTACCGCTCGGGCCGCTGGTAGGCCCTTTGAATTTGTTTGAGAAGCTGTTATTCTACCAGCAAGTTAGTGCAGTTTTGTTTCCGTGCATTTCACTTTGTGTAATTGTAAGGTCGACGTGTTGATAAATATTTTTATTTTGGATTTTACTTGGGTTGTGATACATCTGTCTAGGACGGGACGAAAATTGGGACGGCAGTCTTTTTTTGATACATTGATGAGCCGAATTAACGACGTAACCGTTTAAATGGAGAATTAGTTTCCTAGAATCATTTTATGACTTTAAAACATTAAATTTTAAGATGTATGTTTTTTAAAAGAGCTTTCCATTGAACATTAAATTATTTATTTTTTCATTCCATATGAATTTTTTAAATTGGCTTTTCAAACTGTAATCATGAAACCCCGAGAGTAGTTTTTTGTGCGCATAAAAATGTATATAGATCAATGACAAACTGTTCAGTTAATATTATTCAAACAAATGAATGTATGGCTATTATCTGAATATTTTACATTTCTCTGTTTCTTTAACTGTTAGGTCCTTCAGTAAAATTTCCGAGCTTAATTGAAAGTTTGAAAATCGATAGAGATGACAAATTAAATCGACGTTGACTTTTCTTCTCGATTATAGAGACAGATTCTTCTTAAGTTGCCTGATGCAATGAAAAAGAGTATGAAAATTCATTAGTTCTATTCAACTGGTGAACCTGAAGTCTCATTTAATTGCATTAATAACGAAAAGCCGCTTCAAAACTTTTGAGACTCACCCCTTTCACTCCTAGATAAACTCGAGAACACAGCAGATATATTGACTATTTTGAGAGTATGAAGTATACCTCTACATTATCCTTAGTTGAAGATTTATTGAAAACTGCAGCTTTCATCTTTGGCTACAGTGGTGTAGAGTACCGAAGAATATGAGAATTGGCAGTATTATTGCAACGTTTATTTTCTCTCCCTTAATGAAAATTGAAAACGAATCTGCGGTTTAAAAAAAAGGACTTTTCTATTTTGCATGTAATGCTATTTTCACGAAGTATACATGTCAAAAGGTGAATATCAAATATATGTGAATTTGTACATTATACAATAACATATATTTTCCTGTTTGCCTACTAAAATATTTCATTACCGCTATGTACTTTATACAAGGAATATTGAATCCACCCATGTAGAAATTTCGGCTAAAATCATTTATGAATATTTCAGTTTCCATTGCTTCATTTCACTGTTTAATAGCAATTCCTGAAATCATTGACTGTGCTACAGTTTCTCAGTAGTTTACTCAAATCTGTAGCACTGAACTATGAAACTGTACTACTAAACTCGGTAAACTACTAAAAACTGTACTTCAGTGCTGTTGTTTTTTGCAGATTTACTTTTCGGAACCATGTGCATCGAATATGATTCACAGCTTTTGTGTTGCTTGAAGTCGTGTGAATCACCTGTGCTTAACAAACACACAAATTTATGCGATTAAGATTATTTCTACGGCACCAGAAAGTTGCTCCATAATAATGATTTTCTGGTTTCTGAAAGTTTTTTGTGTAAAGTACGATATGATTTTCATATGTACTTTCATATAACTTCTAAGCAATTATCACCCACGTGGAAATAACTGCTGTAACTTCTAAGTAAGTATTATCTATATGGAAGTAAAATTAAGTATTGAACTAATTTTTGGATAGACGGGACAAGCAAACACTAATTAAAATCTGGTATGACAGAGTATTTTACCTGATTTTTGCTGTGACAGTCAATGTGTTAATCGAGAGTTTGAATTTTTAGAGATAGTGGTGTAAATGGGTGCATTCTGTGTATAATCATTAGTTAGCCTTTATGATCTGCATATATATTAGTGTAATAAAACCTTGTTTTATGTTTGTGTAAACATTACAGAAGCAAAATTCCGTAAATGCAGTAAAAAAAATTATTTTGTTACGTACATCAGTTTCATGCGGTTATGTAACTGTTAGTGCGACAAAAATTTATTTTGTGTGACTTAATCCTGGAATAATTCATTTTTCTTGGGGAAATTATAATTTATTAATGTTAAGTTATAACATTTAATCCAGGAAAGAATCAGCATATTTCTAAGTAAATGCATAAATCCTATCAGTAAAGAGTAAAATTTATATTCGCCTAATTCAAGACATCTTTTTTTTATTTTTCTTTAGATTTCATCAGATGTGTTGTATATAAAATGTTTAAGAGGTAAATTATTAATGTATGGGGAAGAATTGTTTTTTAAATCATAAAAACAAACCAGAATTTAAACCTGTAAAATGTTTCATAAATATAATTATCATTCAGTTATCATTATTTACCAGAAGTTTCAAATGTTTCTCAGATTTTTATGATAGTTATAATCATTATGTGATGCTGATCAAATTTGCTAATTTATAGATTGATAAAATTTATATACAGCGAAATATATTTAAGATATCTACTCAAAGTTTAGGTTGTTGGAACATGGAGTACACGAGGCTACCTAAGAGGAGGGATGCCTTAGTAGAAGGACTTTCAAGGAAAAGCTGGCTCATATTCACATTGCTTATGGGGAAAACAAACAAAGCAGTTAGCCCATTTGCCTTAGGATTGAACCTGGGTTGAATTCCTAGTATTCTTAACCATCCAGCCAGAGGTGGGGCATCTAGGTAACGAAAGCAGTAGTTTTGTGGTTGTAAATATTAACATTCAGTATTAGCTCTCATGGTGGAATTTTAAGAAACAGTTTACATTTATGTTATTTATTTCATTTATGATTGGTTGACAGATAATGATACCTTATTTATTTTAAGCAAGGAGAATAGCATAACTATGTGCAACCAGCTTGTTCACCCGCTTAGTATGGAAACTGAAAGGAATTATCAACATTTAACAGCTCGGTCACTGGAGAGATGAGAGTTTATGAAATGTGTTATCTACATTTATACTAGAGTATGGATAAAGATTTATACTAGATAAGGCCAATAGGACAAGGATGCCTTCGTAACAAAATAATTGAAACTGGCTCGCATTCACGTTACAAATGGGACAACACACGTAAAGCCGATGCTGAGCCCGGCGAACGGAAACTACCCCTGTTCAATGGTGTTTTCTCCTCCCGTTAGTGGGCTATATTAGAAAATCAGTTGTATGTATAAAATACACTGGTGAAATTAATTAAGAGAATTTGTATATTTTATCGAATTGCATGAAAAGAACTAAAACTGAAGGAAAATCACCACTGCTTCTTGATAAAAATGCCAATCTTGTACGGCAAATACGTAAGCGTACACGTGTGTGTAGGCTGAGCCAGCAGAAAAACAGGCTTTATAAGCGCGTGAAGGATAAGACGAATTGCGTTCGTTAGCACACCTCGGCGAATTTATAGGTGTTACCTTGCAGCAATCGGTTAAATTCACATTGGAGCAGTAAAAATGAGTAACCACCAACGTTTAGATGATGGAATAAGGTGGCGAATCGTAAGTCCAGACATCCAGAGAGTTTAATTTAACACCCAGCGTCATGTGTAACCTATGGAAACAGTTCCAGGATACTGGATCCATCGAGAGAAAGCCTGGGCAAGGTCGTCCAAGAGCCACGACGGCCAGAGAAGATCGCTATTTGTCCATTTTAGCGAGGCGTAACAGAGGTGCTACAGCTTCTCAGCTCTCTTGGGACCTGTATGCAGCCACAGAAACCTGTGTAACAAGAGTGACCAAAAGACTGAATGAGAGAGCGTCTTTGCGAGAAGACAGACCGACGAGTCCCGTTTTAGCCTAAACACGATTCTCGCCGTACTTTCATATGGAGAGAGCCAGGGACCTGCTACCTACCATCCAATGTCCGCGAAATTAACAATTATGGCGGTGTAATGGTCTGGGCAGGCATCATGTTGGATGGCCGCACACCTCTCCACGTCTTTGATAGAGGTTCTGTGACTGGTGTGAGGTATAGGGATGAGGTCTTGAAGCCCTATGTTCGCCTTTTCCGGGGTGCAGTGGGCTCCGAGTTCATTTTACAGGGCGAGAACGCGAGGCCACAGAGAGCTCTTCTGGTCGACAAATTTCTCGAGAGTGAGGATATTCGTCGTATGGATTGGCCAGCCAGGTCTCCAGACCTCAAACCTATATAGCATGTCTGGGACGCTCTGGGGAAGGCAACTGCAACTCGAGCCTCCTCTCCGAGAACCATCCAGGAACTGAAAACAGCGTTGCTGAAACAGTGGGACCAATTGCCACAGGCACTGATAAACTGCATTCTTATTTCCAGTATGACATCACGCTGCGAGGTCTGAATGGCTGTAAGAAGGAACCATACCCCCTATTAACCCCTCTCTTTTGTGTCTGCAACCACTGTTTCAGACCTGCAGACTCCCATGAGTGTTACACACGAACATGTGTGTCTATTGTAACTGTTGAATATTTATTTTGTTTGCATTATATCAACCTATGTTTATACCAAATTTTATTAAAATCTGTCCAGTAGTTCTGGAGATCGTAGAGGAAATATGAAAATTCTCTTAATTTATTATGTGAGTCTAGATATTTGGAAAAAACACTTCATAATTTCAAATTTGTGTTTTAGTTTAAATAAAGCTTGCTATAAAATATAATTGGTTATATTACAGGAATTTTTAATTACTATATTTCGAGAATTTAAATAGCAATATTGGACATTCTTATATTTATGCACAGTGAATAAATAATATTTTATGGAACCGAAAAATGAGAAATACTAGGTTATTATATAGAACGTAATTTAGAAATTAAAACAAACTTTTCCATAAGGTTTCATGACTTCGAATTTATTTGCTTTACATAAACTTTTATAGAAATTTTATAAATACTGCATTTTAAAAATACATAATATTTGGCCTTTTTATGTTACTGACCAGCAAATAATATTTTATGCAACTCAAAAGCAGAAAAACGAGGTCGTTACATAGCACGTAATTTAGGAATTAAAGCGAAATTTTCCTTATTTCTTCAAAAAAATAAATACATAGGAAAGCAACTGTTTTATTTCGCTGGATAATTTTCGTAGTAGGATGCAGACAAATATTTCCAGAGAGAAGCATTAACCAGCCTGTTCATGTAAAATTTCTGTTTTAAAGAGAACGTTCGAATAGGTCTCGAAACGATTCATCTTATTCTTCTACTCCTTAAATTTCAGAACCTTTGACATCATTCTTAAGGGCTCACAAGCGGCCGAGCGGTAAAGTCGCTGGTAGTTCGGTCCGAATCCCGCGAACTGGCTGGCTTGCATGGGCGTTTTCGTGGTTTTCCCCACGTGTAATGTATATACGAGTCAGTTTCTCTTAGAAAGTCCTCCACGAAGGCATCCCTTCCCCTAGGCAGATAGCCCTAGTGTGCTTTGCCGTAATTAAATAAACCAAACCATCATTCTTAAATACGTAATATGGGAATAACATAAACGAAAACGAATGTCTGCACGAAAGGCAGAACCTTGAAAGATTATTGTAATCTATTGTCAAATCTTTTGTCCCAGAATTTGTTAAAATAAGAAGAATGAGCAAATTAGACAGAGGTTTGTTTTAAAGCATAATAATCAATATATTATTAAAACCTTTCACTATAAACTTACTGTTTGCACATCACTGTAATTTTTTTTGTGTGTGTGTTGTACAGTGAGTTAAAATTTCATATAATGGAGATTTACTGAAATCTAATTTTTGTACTTGTAGGGAATGTTTATTTACATAAGGGTTGTGGGACTGATCATAATGTACATATAAGCTATAGCTGTCTATTAGAAGTTTTAAATCTTTGCTGTAACGTATAAATTCTATTTGTAATTAAAGGGTTAATGCGCTCAACAAAATATGAGATAGAAACTTAACGTAGTAGGGACGTAGAAGAGGTAGAAATACGTAGATAAACATTAAAAACTGTTTATGGTTCTGCAAATCTAAGCTAATTGAACGTTTTGAATATTAAAGTCTTGAATAAAAATTTAATTGCAGTATAGTAACGAATGCAATAAGGAAAATATTAGAAAATCAATATCATTAAAAAAAACAATATCTTAATAGTTCAGGCAACGCAAGGTTTTCTGTAAACCTTGGGTAAAAGGTTCCTTTTATAGGAAACATTTTTCTTGCTATTAAGGGAAACATTTTCCATGATAGCATGGGAAGAGATCTTTCATGGTTGTATGTATTATGGTTATATTCAAGGAAACTGAGACCTGTGTCAGCACGGAGAGAAGTTTCATTTCTTAAAATGGATCATTAAATCTCCAGAGTATTTTTAAAATTAATTTTGATGCAAAATTTTCGTAAACGACTCATAGTATCCAAATAATAATTTAGTTAAACGTTTAGTTTACGCAGCCTCGGGTGATAAACAGTACCTATGAATATATAAATAAAAAAATCGAGCGAAATATAATTAAATGTAAAACTGACAGAAAATCCTTTATAAAGGGATTTATTGGCTAGATTCACTAATTAATAGACGCATTTTTTCGAATACAAGAACAATCGCAAAGCGCTTCCAAATGCTAGAATGTGCAATTCAATTTTTTTTCCAATTTAATTTTAGATTTAAGCTGCAAAACTCATCTGTGGGTCTATTGGTGCATCATTAGTATAATGCAAACATGTTAGTAGAACAGTACAGCTGAAGTGCTTTTCATAAGTTAACTCAGACCATTTTAATAAGACTTAATACATCCCAGACAATTCCAGTTTGGCGTGAAGCTTTCCCACAGCGGGCCCTCGGTTTTAAAAACATTAAATTCAGTAGTTTAATACTCATGTCAATGCCCCGGAAGCAGCTTGCATTCATCTATTGTGACGGCGGTAAATGACCTTCCGGAGCCATTAGCATTCTAAAATCAATTCTTCATTGTATCTAAAGAGAATATGTCTTATCTGGTGGACTTCGACAGATACAAAGGAACTCTAAAATCTTCGGCTACAGTACAAGGCTGTAAATATTTACACTTGGTAGAACCAGTATGGGTTCGGATATTCGATTTAACTACTTAGAATCGAGTTCATTTTATTTAATAAAATGGCTCATTCGAGTAAACCAATTATTTTCGGAAGTGGCATCATTTATTTTTAATTAGAAATTTATTTTCAAGCCGTTCCCCCCCCCACTCTGTTCGCACTGTTATATTTTTCAACAAAACTAACAGAAAAATATGAAAATCTGTTAAATAAACACATAATAGTTTATTTTTTTCACATCTGTAAATAATGTTTTTATTCGTTTAATGTTCTTTAAATGACTGAAAACTATTTAATCGGAACCAGTGCTCTTTTTCGTTTAGATATCGATAATTAAGAATAACGAACTCACGAATGAGACCTTATCCACGTGTCCCAGTCTTGCCACTAGATGGCGGGAATTCTTCCTTTCTTTTTCCCTAATTGAGATCTGAGAAGGAGATTAGATTCGAGCCGCTCTGAGGAGCGTAAAGACGAACTTCGGATTTAGAAAACAACTAAAATGTACTGTCATTAAAGTAATTATCAACTATCATGTAAATTCTGTAATTATAAAGATGTGTGAAAATAAAAAGTCATTAAGACTTAATTGAAGTTGCAATTTGAATCGAACATAAATGCCGACATAGATCTCCCAAATAGAACTATGGATTAGAATCAACATCAAGCCTAGTGACTAAATCAGGTTGAATTAAAAAATTGGAATAAATGCTGTTGAAGCAGGGTCTAATAGGTGAATACGGCAAAAGTGGCTACTAGAAGTCTTACAAAAGTTTGAAGAGTAAATTATGCAGAATGAAATAAAGAATGACAGTAAAATTTCGAAGAAAATTCCGTAAAAGTTGCTTTTACTGAGATCTTCACCGATTTCTGCACAAATAAGTTTTAACGAGCTGGGATAACTAATGTTAGGATGGTTAAAATTATACTGCGATACTGTTAAGCCACTTCCATAGAAATTTGAGTTCCATATGGAGCCTGAGAAGGAATGGTACATAAAATGGTTACAGCCGAAAACATCGCAACAAAAACATCTCGGACGAAAACGTCGTGGAGAAAACAACGCAAGGCGAAAATTTCGTGGTACAAAACATCCTGGGAGAAAGGAAAACAAAGAGAAAAACTCCGCAGTTCTTAAAACATCGCGATCGAAAATAAAGCGGCTCAAAAACTTTGCCGTTTAAAAACGTAGTCGTCGAAAATACCGAGTTAAAAAATAAACTGACTACAAATCATCGCATAACGATAACATCGCACACATGCGATTTTGAAAGCCCATACTGACTTATTATGTAACTGACTATCGTTATAACTAACAAATCGAAATCCAAAAAACTGATTACATGCTATACATGAAAATGTTAACGACACTTTAAGAAGAAAAGGAAACAAAACAATGCACAGTTTTCACTAAAATGATATCAGATTAACCAATGTGAAAGAAAATAATTTGATCATTAACTAAGCAATTTTTATAGAGGTACCCTCATGCAGTTACTTATCTTCCCTTTTCTAAGCATTTTTAGGCTGTATTTTTCTTAAAAATTATCAGTAAAAGTTTATAAAAATGTTTAATTCAATAATGACCTTTGTTAATGTAACTATGTAAATTTAGAATTCTACTATGTTCTATAAGTCGCATTAGTTTTCTCATTTTCAATTTTTAAATGCTGATTTCTTATTTTTTCATCAAAACTTTATTAGTTCGTTCAAAAATATGAATATAGAAGCAAAAGAATCCCTCTTTCTTCTTAGGCTACCAAATCATTATACGAACATGCATTTACAACTTTTAAAATCTGAAAACGCATGTGTGTGATGTGTTATTGTCCCATACGATGATTTATAGGTACTTTATTTTTTACCACGATATTTTCGACGACGATGTTTTTAAACTGCGAAGTTTTTGAACCGTTTTATTTTCGACCACGATATTTTGTACCACGATGTTTTAGAATTGCGACGTTTTATCTTCACTTTCTTTTCTCCCACGAAGTTTTGTACCACGATGTTTTCACTTTGCGTTGTTTTCTCCGCGTTGCTTTCGGCGGGCACCACATAAAATGTGCCCCTCATAGGAGATCTTGGATGGTGAAAAGAAAGGCGCTTTGCCTCTGTGGCAGCTAGGGTCTTCACGCATCTGTTGCCATCTTATAGCACTAGTTGGATGGCGGAGAAAATGAGTGTTTCCAACTGTAAGAGCAGCGTCAGCTTCCAGGTAGTGGTATCCAATACAGGCAACACACGCGATAGGAAAATATTCATTATTTAACAAATTACATCATGAAGCACAACACGTAGTTCGGCTATGTGTAGGTGAGGGGTGAAACTGCATGTCAGGTGAAAAATCATTCTTGCCATAGAAGATGATGTTAAGCAAAGTGATTTAGCACCAGTTATGGATAAGCGTCGATATTATAACATACACACTTTCATTTTGATGTAACCAGGGATAAAACAGCTGCAATGCAGCGTAGAAAATTGTGTCAAGAGAATATCCATTTGAAAAGCAACGTGGATCGAAGGCTATGGAATAATATTAGTGGCAATACTCTGATTCATTTGCCGCTGGTCGAGAGAATTAACATCTGTTGAATGAAGAAAAGAACAGCTGGATCTGGCCGACAAAACAGTGATAGATTGGAAAAATTACTTTCTGGAAGTTTATACTCATAGTTTTATAAACAGAGCTTCCAGTTAAATCGAAAGGCCTTCGGAAGTAGTAGAAATCCACGAAAGCCTTTTCGCAAAGCTCAAAAACGAAGCAGATCGAATAATTCCTCCGCAATAGCTGTTTGGTGGATTGAGCAGAGAGGCTGACGAAGGTTTTATTGTAAGAGATGCAGATAAAAGTGTTGCTCAGAATTCTGCAGGAACGACTACCGCAACTCTAGCGGAATGTCTGCCAACTTTCATGGCTGGATGGTAGGCAGCTTTAATGGTCGACGGGATAATATGTAAGCACCGTAAGTTCTTATAACTATACAGCTTTTTGTTTTGTATGCTATTACTTTTAGTACTGAGCTCTTCATTACCGAAATTTTATGCAACTTTTTCGTTATAAATACCTAAATAGCTCTCATAATTTTGCGTGAAATTTCATTTTATAATGTATTATGCTATACTCTATTGACTATATCATAATTCTTACCCTACAGTTGCAGGTGCTTAATTTTTTATCTTTCTTGTTTGTAGACGCTCAGAACTCTAAGATTGTTTATTCTGAAGCGAGGTTTTTCATATGAACATCAAAATGTTCTATTTAACTAAAATAAGGATCTCTAAAAATAGTTACTTGGTTCTCCTACCTCAGTTTTGACAGTTTGTGGGAAAAATCAGCCACACTATAAAACGATACTACGGTTTCTTATACAGTTTGTTAGTAAAATATGCAGGCCTTAATTTATCAGTTAATATTTGAAGTTTTGAAATTAAAACATTACATTGGAAAAGATAATTATGTTGCATTTGTAAATGACTCCATTCTTCGATTGAATGCACGTGTCAGCATTTCGTATGGAAAAGTCAAAATTTATTAGGTTCACACTTGCAATGTAGCTAATTTCAGCTTTTTAGCTGAATGTATAGTGTAGGAAATGAATTTGAAAGGTTTGTACTATTGAATACCGTGTAACTAACAAAAACTAAATCCTTTAAGAAGTTCAAGGCACCGTCAGCTTCTATCAAATGGAATTTTAAGTTTCCGTTCGAATCATTCTTAAAAACATTTCTGCTTACATTAGATTCACGTTGCAGCTTAAAGCCGATTGAAAAGCTGCAACATGAATTTGAATTAAATTTTTGGAATGCAAAGCAGAAAGTAATAGAAAAACCTTAGAAATAATAAAAGAAAAGTTGCATTTCTAGAAGTAGATTAACGGAGTACATTAGTTTTTCTTAAACATGCGTGTCGGGTTTTGAATTCCTAAAGTTTTAAGTTACTCTAACAAATAAATATTTAGTGTTCTTTCTTTGTGTTTCGCTTCCAAATCTAACTATTCCAAAAGTATGGTAATTTGAGTGCATAAAACTCAGCCTGCGTCAGTGACATAGTAGTAGCGTGATAAGGGCAGAGAAGGGTCCGCTCGTGGTTCTTGAAATACCGTAATTATTGCCATAGTGTTGATCTAGTCCCTAGCGTGAGTAAGTGAAATATAATCCGTTGATGAAGCCTGAAGTTAGGTTTAATTTATTACTTATAGCCTCCAGAGCAGTGAACGGATATAGTTCTTTCGAGTGGAAGTCAAGTTGCGTGACTCAATTTTCGGTTACTTGCAGTTAACAGTAACCTTTACTTTTAAACCCTGTTAGGGGTACGAAAGTCTAAATTTTACTTTTGATTTAATTTTATTTAAAATTTTAGTAAAATTACAAGTCTAATTATTTCTAGTTGTTTAAAAGGTATTCATAGTTTTAGTGTCTATTAATACGTTCGTTCGTTAACGATAGTTTAGTCTTGATATTTAATGGTTTAGCATCTTAAATTTATTAAAACATTTCACTTCGGAATGCGCTAGTCAGTATATCAAATACTGAAAAGAGCAAATGTGCGCACCGCATTCTCCATGAAGAACATATGTAAGAGTTCGTGCGCTAAACGCAAGTATTTGTGGTCTTGTGGTTTGTTAATACACAACAGTGTTTTGCAATCGTGTTCCACAGAACCTTAGGCTCAGACGTGATATTTGTTTCATTTAAGATGACGAATACTTTGTCTCTTAAATGAAACAAATATCACGTCTGAGCCTAAGGTTACTCTACAAATAACTCCACAGAACTTAAGATGACTACTCTACTTAAACTCTACAAATAACTTCACAGAAACGTTTAAGATGATTTCAGGCACCTTCTTCAAGATCAATGTTAATTCTGGATTTCGAATTAACAGCAGAGTAAAAACTATTCGCATGTTGCTCACGGCACAAAGTTAAGATTATGATTCTAAATTTTCACATGTGATCAATGGGAAGTAATAGTAAAACTTCAACTATCGAAACTGTCGCGTATTCTCCAAACGGTTTTCTAATATCATCGATTTTTCAATATCCCATTTTATTTCGGGTTCTATGGTATGCGCTGATTGTGACTTCTGCGATTTCATAAATACATCTCTACATGGAATCAAATAATATGCTACAGTTACTGTAAGGAAAACTGTAAAAATAATTTTTAAGAAAAAGGAAACTACATCAAAATAATTTTAAGAGGCATTATTAATGAAGAATTTAAACAAATAATGAAGAAAATTGCCCAGTGATAATTCAGTACCCGGCGCAAAAATCTGTTTCATCATCCGGCGCGCAGTGTGTCAAATGTTAATGAAGATAAAGGATGTGGTGGAGATGCATCCTCTCACGATCATGTTTCCTTAGGCTTGGATTCCTTAAACTGTGTATAATTTATTTTTCCTAGCATAATTGAGTTTGTCCTTGAGACCGATTAATTTCAATCATTTCTTGCGGTCATTATTCTGCTACTATATATATAAAACGGAAGTGTTAAAGCTTGGGTCGGATTTTTGGACGTTTGTCAGGTGCTGGATTTAAAATGACTGGAATCAAGTTTGAACTCTCTTGGGACGGCACATATCACAATTAAGCTTTCGCTTTTTATAAGTTTTCTGCAAGTACAGGTAAAAGTATGGGAGACACGAGCGATGTACCATAGTTCAACTGTAATGCCTTCCCATACTATTAAAAAATTTGCAAGCTTTATTATTTACAAAGAAAAATTGAGAAAATGAGCAACAGAAGCTTTCTAAAGGATCTAGAGTCCTCCTATTTTGGTACACCACGCAGTCTGAGCATATACACCGCATCCAGTATTTATTAAAAATAATGATCAGGACATAAATGCATTACCATATAGTTTCAACACCATTTGAAATTCACAAATTAAATTGAACATCTTTTTGGTGTAATAAAAATAACACATATGTGTTATTACTTATTATATAATAAGTAACAGATAAACATAATAAATATTGGGAACACAATGTTACAATTGTAGAGACATTAAGATTTTTGGAAGACGGAGAGATTGAAAAATTAGTAACCGCCTTCGCCGTGAATCGAACCACGGACCTCTGGAATACCGGCCCAGCGTACAGAACCACTACACCACCAAGGCACGCTAGGAAGGTGGAAGAAATACCTTATACAATAACCTGTAATAATGATGCTAAAGAGGTCTCCATCGGGTTATTACAGTTATAAAAGTTTATTAGTTTATAAAGTTCACAAGTGGAATCCTTTTGAAAATATTCACAGGATGTATAGTTCATTAAATTTATTCAGTATGAGAAATTACACTTGACAAAGGTCTAGGCCGTAGGAAAGATTCGTTGCATAATTTTTTGAAACTTCGGATACTGATGTTTATCTTTAATTAGAAACCTTTGGAACGCCAGGAAATCAGTTTGTGTGGATTTCATGTGATTATCATCAGTTAAGGGGCATGAGAAAGTGTAATGATCAGGAGCTCTCTGTTCTCCACATATGCAGATGTCAGAGTTCGCCTTTTTTCTTGCGTAGAAATATGTGGGGAAGGGTCCGTGTCCTGTTGTATAGTAATTTAATGAATGATTCGAGTACAGAGATGCGAAGCTTACATTGGGGATCAAGTTATATGCCCGTCTTCCCTGTGAAGCATTATTACACGAATCTTGCCAATATTTTGAAACAGATCGTTTTAGTTGAAATCAGAAGCAGAAGAAGAAATTTTGAAGCAGATCGTTTTAGTTTTGAAGCAGATCGTTTTAGTTGATCGTTTTACTTGAAATCTGAGTGAGTCCAAGGAAAGGGGATTTCAATACAATCTTGATTAAGATCTGCTTCTTTGGCTAATTCATTTGCCTGATCATTGCCAAAATGTCCACTATGCCCGTTTATCCATGAAATTTGAATTTTGCAGTTTGAAATGAAAGAAAGGAAAGCATTTATGTCGGAAATCAGGAAAAAATTTCTAGCATACTGAAATTTTTATTTTGAGTTTCAAAGTGCCCAAAGAAAAACAGCTAAAAACAATTTGCCGGCTATTTACGAATTTGTTAAATTATAGTAAGTAGTCTGGGAAACTTCTAATAATGGAGTATAACTGTTTTTAAATTTAAAAATATAATTAGACAACTCTCTTTTAATGCAGAGGTTGTGGAAAAAAGAATAATTCCATTTATGAGAATGCTTCTGAAGGGAAAAAGTAATTTCTATCATATATCAGCTAAAGGTATTCGAGCGTCTTGGTTCGATTCTTGGCTACGGCGCAGCTGATTTTTCAATTTTTTCTGCTCGAAAAATCTGTTTACAATGAAAACTAAAATGACTGATTAGAGGAAAAATATGTTATATAAATGTAACTAGATCTAAGGGCTTTTACTTATAACTTAATGAATTTAATTAAAGCACTTTTATAAATTTAATGGTGTCACTGAGTTTCAGTTAAACAAAAAAATTTTTGCCCATTAACCCTTTGCACCAAGTGTGTCCGGTCTGGACACACCTAAAAATTTCCTTCTGTACGCACAGAAAAATTGAAAAAGGATTTATGAGTTACTATAGGTTCTTCTGAATCTTCTTTATTTATAGTAGATAGCAGCTCAACACAAACCAGTCCCTATATTTTAGCCATGTTTAGGTTTTTAAGACCCTCATTTTCCAAAGAAATATTCCAGATTTTTTTAGGGTATAAAAGGAATTGTTTGAAAAGAAATTTCTCTGTTTTTTTTGGCTGTATGCTAATCGCCTTATCCTATATTAGTTTTAAATTTTTACCTTTAAATCCTGCCTAAAATCAAACGGCGAACACTAGGTGTGCCCAGACCGGGCTCACCGATAATCTAGGACAACCAAAAGTCTGTATTCTTTGTTTCTCCGCATCTCATAGGTCAGTTTATTAACAACAATGCTCGTTTCAGCACTCTTTTTGAAGCTCTATTCAATCAGGGTGCCCACTTTGAGCACACCCACAGAATTAAACGATAAGTTCTATCTTCACACAATTTTACTTGTGTACTCCTCTAGGCCTAAGTAGACTGCCTACCCTTTTTTTTAAATCAAAACTCCAACTTTAAAAGGTAGCGTGCCGGAAAGGTTTAAGTTGAATGCCTTTTCAAACTGCTTGTTAGTGATCGCCTAGCTTATTCCAGGTTCGGTACCATACGATTAAAAGGCTATCTGTATTGGGTTTTCGTTTTTTTTGAGGGGGGGGAGTTGTGTATATACGTGCCTGTTTTCTTCAGTAACTCCTTCAAGATAGCATCTTCTGTCTAGCAGTTCTACTTAGTTAATACATTGAAGTATTTGTACTAAAAATGCATATGAAATGATTCCTGTAACATATTTGAATACGCTTTACGTCAGAGTTCAACATTTTTTGTGTTCAAGAAGTAAACCACTTTTAATGATACCCAAATATTTTTACAGAATCAGGTTTAAAATGTATTTTTAACTGTTACTATATAATTTTAAGGCTTGTAAGTTTATTAGAATTCATGCCTATGAAAAAAACTTTTATCAGCATTGTAACTTCTGATATTAATTATGAAAATATATGTAAGTTTTACGTATTTTGATATTCTAATACAAAACTTAACAAGCTCGAAAAAAATTGCACAAAACTTACGTAAATTAGTATCTTTTTTATTTTCCTTAGTTATTCAAATTATTTTGTTAGAAAATAAGTGTTGAAAAGCAATAAATATTTATTTTTGAGCAGCACTGGTAGAAAGTTAAAAAGTGAATGGGACTTGGGTATATGGAGAAGTGAAAGGGTGTCTGACAAGTTTCTTCAAAGTTTTTGAGGAAAATGAAAGAACTTCTTCTCGAAGTTAATAGGAGAATAGGTTAGGTTATTTAATTACAGCAAAGCCTCGAGGGCTATCTGCGTAAGAGGAGGGGTGCCTTCGTGGAGGACTTTCTAAGGGAAACTGGCTCGTATACACGTTACACATGGGGAAAACCACGAAAACACCCATGCAGCCAGCCCGTTCGCGGGATTCGAACCTCGAACCGAGCTACTCAGTGTTCAGCGACTTTACTGCCCGGCCGCTGGTGGGCCCTAATAGCAAGATTATAAAAAAGATTATAAAGCAAGATTATAGCGTAAGCTGAGAGCAGGAATAAATGGTTACAGCTGAAAACATCGCGGCAAAAACATCGCGGACGAAAACGTCGCCGAGAAAACAACGCAAGGCGAAAACGTCGTGATACGAAATATCGTAGTCTAAAGTACAGCGGTTCAAAAACGTCGCAGTTTAAAACATAGTCGTCGAAAATATCGTTGTAAAGAATGAAGTATCTACAAATCATCGCATGACGATAACATCGCAGACATGCTTTTTTCACGCTTTAATAATTGTAAATGGATATTCCCATAATGATTTGTGAGCGCAAGATGGAAAGAAGGATAATCTTTACTTTCATATTTTTTATTAACTAATAAATTTTTGCTGAAAAAGTAAGAAGGAAATTTAAGCATAGAAAATTAAGGCAACTTATAGCACTTAATGGAATTTTAAAATGACATAGTTAACTAACAAAGGTCATTAATAAATCATTTTTTATAAAGTTTTTACTGGTAATTTTTCATTAAAAGTATAATCTAAAAATGTTTAGAAAAAGAAGGTACGTAACTGCATGACCTTATCTATAAAAAATTGCTAATTATGAGATTATTTTCTTCACTTTTGTCAATCTAATGAGAATTATTTCTTGTTCTGCTTCAGTTTATTCTTAAGTATTAAGTTTCCTTCTTACTTTTTCAGCAAAAATTTATTAGTTAATAAAAAATATAAAAGTAAAAATTATCTTTCTTTCCATCTCGCTCTCACAAATCATTATGGGAATATCCATTTACAATTATTAAAGCCTGAAAAAAGCAGGTCTGCGATATTATCTCCTGCGATGATTTGTCGATACTTTATTTTTTACCGCGATATTTTCGACGATGATGTTTTTAAACTGCGAAGTTTTTGAACCGCTTTATTTTCGACGACGACATTTTGTACGGCGATGTTTTAGAACTGCGATGTTTTCTCTTTGCGATGTTTTCGCCCGCGATGATTTTGCCGCGATGTTATCGGCGGACACCGGAATAAATGTAATTGCATTCAAAAATGAAGGTTTTGTACAACTTTCAGTCACAGTGTAACATTTAAGGATCCTCTTTCTAGGACGCACATAAACTTAGTTAAAGGTTTATGGAACTCATTAAAATATCTCTGCATCGAGTTAGCCATTCGTGATTTAATACCTTTTGAGTTTATTGTGTCCGAGAAATGAGGTTTGCTATAGAAGTATATGTATATAAATGTGTGTGTTCAAAAGTAGTATGATTGGAGGTTCTCAGGGGTGGGATTAGTGAAATTGATAAAAGCAAAAACATAAACGTAGTAAAAGAGTAAATGTAACCTGAGTGTTTGGAAGGTGATTTTACTTTTCATTTTGAGTTTTTTAATGAAAGAACGAGGAAATCTCTTAAGTTATTATGAGACACGCAAAGCAGTGTTTTATAATTGATTACTATAAGGCATGTTAGCTGTCTCTTCAAGACGAATGATTATACATCTCAGTCAGCCCTACGGTCACATACAAGATACACAAAAGTAATCTCAATAACAGTGTTTGATATAATCAAGAATAGAACACAAACATTTGACACTCTATGTGGCTGATAAAACAAATCCATGCTTTCTAGTATTTACCTTCTAAAGAAACCGACTATTTATAGTTATCAAAAATAATGAATTTTGCTTGTCTGATGAAGAAATACAAATGCCTAAAATGGATGAAATGAAATGTTTCTTTATAAGATAATTGCTTATGAGAACTTTAATTTTCAAACTAAGTATGTCCAATAAAAAGACTGTAAAGTTAATCGTTCCATTTCGTTCTTCGCTTGTTGAAATACATAACCTAAGAGATATATCTCCTGCGTTAAGAAAATTACCTTGTCGAAACGAAGCTACTGGCTAAAATATATTATCTTGCTGGAAGTATCAAGTTGTTGCATATATCTTTCTAAGGAAAATTATTTGTCGTGTGTTGTCCTTTAATTAAAATGATCCTTTAGCTCAGTGATCATTAATTTAAATTTTTCTCTACAATGGCAATGCTTAAATTCAATCAAAAGCCTATTCTTTGAAATAAATAAGCTATTTTATAACTATTTTCTGAAAGTAATGTTTTGGCAATACTTGTTTCATGTATTTCAATACCGAAATTGAGTAAGATTAAGAAATTCTGAACGTGACATTCAGAGGACTGAAATTTTTCCAATTTTTTAAAATTTTTATTGGGTCACTGAATCTTTGAAACAGCGCTTTCTAACTGCGTTGTAGCATTACTTTTGAAATGAGTAATATCTAGATATTTTTTTTTTTTGCTTCTTAAATTTTAATACATAAAATATGCCTTATCTGCCAAAACGAGTCTTGTAAAAAAATATAATTACCTATTGAAATCTTACGTTTTTTTTTACAACGGAGCAAATGAAAAGTAATCGTTTTTGTGAAAAGACCACCGGAGCAGAAATCTCTAAAGCAATATCGAAAGATTCTAGTGTTTATATATTTAGTTTTCTGTAACAAAGATACGTCTTGTACTTTGCGGTGAACAAAGAATATCGCTAAGTATGTACAAGAAATTGTCAAACAACAAAAGAATTTTTAATGCGAAACGCCTAGAAGGCTATAAAATAAGGAAATAATTTTAATATTGTATAGATAATTTGTTTTTATTGCCTACATATCAATGCTTTAAGCACTTTGACATTCCAGAACGCAACATTATGCTTTGCGCAAATAACACGCTGTTTATCTAGCACTACTCCACCAATGACCGAGTGGTTAGAAAATGCAGAATAATAGGATTTCGATTCGGGTTCGAACTCAGGTGAAAAGGCTGGCTACATGTATGGTTTCTCCCAAGTGTAGTTTTACTTAGGAAGCCCTTCGCAGAGGCGTAACCCCTCTAGGCAGATAGTTTTCATGTGCTTTGGCCACACTCAGGTGACCTTGCCTAATACGTAAAAATTACGTTTATGAACTCTTTATAACTAGATTTTATAGTTCTAAGACCAGATCCTAAGAGTTCGGATGTTATAACAGGGAGAGCAAAAAAGAAAATACTTCATTTCTTTATAGATTTTAAGAAAAGACTTCATGGACATTAACAGAAGAATGTCTGTAAACTTTATTGGAGGAGTTAACAGGAATCAACGTTATATTCATAAATTTGCAGAACTAGTTTCGAAGGTTTAAATATAGAACCTTCTTTTTCAGTTGCAGAACTGAAAATGACGAAAGAGAAGCCAGTCATAGAGTAAATGCTATAGGAATGGAGAGGAAAAAACTCAAGCTAATAGCGCCGACACGTTTGGTTAGCTGATACTGTTGACAGAGGCTTTTCACCTAACATTTTTGACTAAGCTGTTAAAAAATTCTCATCTCAACACATCAAAAAACCATTCTGGTTTTAGATTATAAGAATTATGCTGTAGTTCCTTTCTTTCCATTGATTAGCAGTAAAGTTGAAAGCATTTTGCAGAAATTCAACTTTCGTGACATTTTCTCTTCTGTCGATAAAATTCGCAGATCCATGCTTAAGGAGTCCATTCTGGATATGAACCCATGGGTATTTATAGAATTCCTTGCCAATGTGGTTTAATTTACGTAGGTGGAACGAAGAAAGCCTGACAGTTTCGGTAAAAGGAATATGAGGCATATGTTAGGAAAAAAGAAAAACATTACTTCTTTATTGTCCAACACTGTTGGTCAGAAAATCGCATTTTCCTTTTTTTGTGCAGCCAAAATTGTTTCAAAAACATCTTCCGTCGGCGAATTAAATTTTCTCGATGCTTTTCATTTATAAAAGCTTTCAGTACTAGTTAATGATCCCAACTGCAGTATGTCTTTATCTCAGCTTTTAAGGAAATTATTTCATAATATTTTTCATTTTTCATCAACAATGTCGCCAGTAGTTTGACTTCTTTCTCTCATTCTTATCCCCTTATCTTATCAATGGCTCATTTGCACTTCATCAGCTCAAGAAGGTTCTGTATTTAAACATTCGAAATTAGCATTGCAAATTTATGAATTTTAAGCTGATATGCTTGTTGCTTTAATTCTTTCGATAATCGTTATTCAGCGTGTTATTTTAATTCAAATCTGTGAACTTGTTAAAGGAAAGACAGAATGTTTACTTTATGAACATTTACAGAAGAATATTTGTTAATTTGATAAATTTACTAACTAAGCAATATAGGTATAATATTTATAAGCACAGGACTGAAAATTATGAATGGAGTACACGAAAATCCTTTCGGAAAGCTAATACCATACAAACAATTCTTATCGCACTTTAAAAATTTCTTATATAATGAAATATGAAGTATTCGAAGATTTTAATAATAAATTGCTTTCGATGAACTGGACACTAAACGGGTTTTTATATAAAATCCAGTTACAAATGTTTATTGTAAAACTTCGTGTAAAATTTTGCATGTTAGATGTTTACACATTTTAACAAGAATTTCTTATGAACAAATAATATGGTTTAATTATACTGAATTTTCGCAGCCTAAATACAGGATGCTTTATATAACGCATTACCGGTTATCAGCATGTTTTCATTTAAGACTAAGATTCTTTTGACCTTTGTTTATGAGACGAAATCTTTTTGATTATACTTATCTAAAATATGATAGAATAATTTAAAAAAATAACTTGCAGTTTGAAAGGAATTTTGTGAAAGTTTAATTTCATTATTTTACAGAATCGTAAATTTTTTAACTTTGTTTATGATGTACCTGAAATTCACATTCCAAAATGAGTGATAATTTCTGTAGAAAAAGTGTGTAAATTACCGTACATTATTAAAAATTTCCAAAATATATTTTGGTGTACTGAACCTCTGAAACATCCATTCTCTAATAACAACGTATTCGTTTCTTATAGCAATGTATTGAAACACTTGACGCCCTAGGCAGATATATGTTGCAATAAAAAGTTTTGCTTGCCAACGCAGAAGAAGCTCTTCATAGTTAGTTTGTTCAAAATAAATAGCGGAAAAATGAGGGATGATGAAACATAAGTGCATCGGTCTTTAATAATGGATTGGTTAGATTAAGTTATTTGAATGTGGCAAAGCACACGAGCGCTATCTGCCTAGGGGATAAATACCTCCGTGGAGGAGGTAAACTGGCGGTGTCCGCTAAAACAAAATATCGTCACCGAAAATGAAGCGGTTCAAAAACTTCGCAGTTTAAAAACATCATCGTCGAAAATATCGTCCGTGATGTTTTTGCCAAGGAGGTTTCAGCTGTAACCAAACTGGCTCCCATTTACGTTATTCGTAGCGAAATACCCGAAAGCGAAACATTGGAGCCGTTCTGATCGCCTGGGATTGAACCCGAATCGACTTCGCGGTATTCAGCGATCTTAAACACACGATAACCATTGACACAACCAACATTATGTTTTAATGAATTATTTACCTAGGGCGCTCGAGGACTGTCTAAGCTGTCTCTCTGTTTTGACTCACTAGTGGCCGCTGAACATTGGCAGTTCGGTCCGGGTTTGAATCCCGGCACACTGGCCGATTGCGTAGGCGTTTTCGTGGGTTTCTATATTTCTAACATATATATAACCTTATTTTCTTTAAAATATGACAAAGCAAACAGGTAGCCTTTGAGTACTTTGCCATGTGCAATAAAAACAAAGGCGGGGATATTTGTAACCGAAAACATCCCATGGGAAGGAATCCGTGGATCTTATATATCTCTTTTCGCTAAGAACCAACCTCTCGACAGAAAACCTTGAATTATCGCAAGTAAAATAATTAAATGAAAATATTTAAAGTGTCATGCATTCATTCAAACTAAAGTAGCATGAATGTCAGTAAATATCAGTCTAACAGAGAAAAATAGTTTTGAAATTACTGCATCAATTCAGGGAATGTTCCATCGCTAAGAAATTTAAATAGCGGCTTGCCATGAGCTCCATTTTAGTTTTACAGTAGTTTTACGATGCAAATAAAACTGGCTGCAATCTACCATTCTTTTCAGAACCGACAGATTGACTTGCAGGGCATTAGATGTGGTTGGTTCTCTTTAAAAATGTTCTGCTCACTGCATTTCGAGGTTTCGGGCTTCTTTCTTTGATCTGGTCACGAAACCGCCTTATCAGCAATTCATCTTCATGTTTAAGAGTTGAACGGGAGATTCAGTTCCTTAAATATCTTGTGGTGGGAAGATATCCTTTTATTCGATTTGCTCTTGAATTATAGTCCGTTGTTAAAATATATTTGTTAAGATAGTGAATGAATACATTTTAAAGGACGGTAAGTAGGCAGACAGAACACTCTATTGGGCTTTCGAATCCTGAGCAGAGCATGGAAATATATGAATTTCTGTGAGAAATTGGAGCGCTTAAAATTTGCAGAACTGAAAATCATCTCTAGGAGCTGCTTAGGGAGGAGGAATATGAGACCCTCAGTTTGAATCGCCTAGAACGCTGTCAGGGAAATACATTTTTCTTATCCCATCCACATTTACCCTCAACTATTGTTCACGTACCTGTTTTTTATCATTTAGTCGTTTTAGTTGTGTCTATATTAGATTTATAATTACCAAGCATCTGTGGACAATTAGTAAAACATCAGCATCGCAAATTTTTAAAGCCATACAGCAAAATAACCTTTCCTGTAATACGAATCTGTCAAACTGCAAGTATTTTCAATTCAAAATAGAAGTCTTTTCAATGTATAAAAATATTATGTATTTCATATAACATATGCTTTTCGATTATCATCTAGAAATGTCGCCTATCTACCACCCCCAGCCTTACACCGCGGCTTAGTAATTAAGCAAAATTTACCATTGGGCTGGCTATAAAAGCTGAAAATTTTATTGCTGTTGAATACGTGAACAGCACATGTTTGCTAAACATAGTATTTTCTTGGAGTAGAATAAGTAGATTTGGTAAGCAATTATTCCCAAAACATTTCGAATAAGTCCTCCTGAGAGTCGAAGGAGGGCTTTCTAAGGGAAAATGGTTTGATCGACGTTATGCATGGGGAAAACACGTCGAAGCTAAGCCTCTTCGCCTGTAGCCGAGACTGACTCGAACTACCATAGTCGCAATTTCGCCTGTCCGCCGCTGGTGAGCAGTTTCATGCCAGCAGAGACCTTGCTTAATAGTAGTATTAAATTTAATAATACAATTGCTATCGAAGAATGAGTGGATCGTAATGAATGACTTTGAGCGGAGAAATAATCTAACTGAAGACAGCATAGTAACAACGTTAAAATATAATTCAGAGCTTAAATGGGCCATTCATTTCTTTTTTTCGATAGTTGGAACTTCCCACTTTTTTTTTTTGTTGTTGTTAAATACTTTATGTTCGTATATGAGCCCACCAGTGGCCGGGTGGTTAAAATTTGACAGTTCGACCGAGTTTCTACCTTGATGTGCGGTTTGGGGGACTTTCGTGGTTTCCCCATGTGTAAGGTGGATTAAGAGACAGTTTCTCTTAGAATGTCCTCCACAGAGGCATAACTCCTCTCGACCCTTAGGCAGATAACCTTGGTGTAATTTTCTATATTTGCACAACCTAACCTAATCAATTATATCCAAATAATTACGAACATTTCTTATAGAACTGCAGTTTTGACTATTTTATGCGTAATGACAGTAGTTCTGATGATAACTCGTTCAAAAAAAAACAATTAGTATTTTCTTTATGTGTATTATTAGATTTATCAGTAATATTTGATAAGAAATCCCTATTCAATAGTGATCTCAAGCAATCATTTGATGCTATGCTAGATTCCTTTTTAAAGTTGCTTAATTATATAGACTGAAAAGATGAATACAATTTTGAGAAAAGCTTTTCACTTTTCTGGTATAACTCTTGAAAGGTTCATTGTAACTTCTACTCGGACGTGAAAGTTTCCCATGTCCATATTTTTGAACTTATCGTGTCTAATAAAAAGGGACGTGGGAATGGGAAAACAAATGTGACTTCGAGCTTCGTCTGCTACACTTTCTGTTCCGTGTAAGAATTTCAGAAACCAGACGACATTCAAGTTCTTCATTAGAAAATAAGCAAAAGAATAAAGTCGACGGGATCTCTACCATTACGATGTCTCTCTCATAACAAGGAAAATCTAAAAATAAAAGGAAAAATATCACCAAGGAAAGGAACCATTTCAGAAAGTGACAAAAGATGTTTAAATACTTTTTTAACATTGTAACTTAAGAAGCATATGGAAAAATTAACGCCTCAAAAACAGTTTTAAAGCGAATATCTTTTATAAAATGAATGTATGACTATTTAACGGCAGCTAAACAGGTTATATGTATGAGGCTTTCATGCTTTAGGCTTGAGTAACGACCATGGAAAATATTTTTTTTATAAAATCAGTATGGAACACAGTGCCAGCTAGCGGCTGAGCGGGTAAGTCGCTAAACACTGATCGTTCGACCTGGGTTTGATTCCAGGCGAACAGGTTGGCTGCATGGGTGTTTTCCCATGTGTAACGTGTATACCAGCCAGTTGCCCTTAGAAAGTCGTCCACGAAGGCATTCCTCCCCTTAACAGAGAGCTCTAGTTAGCGTGTGATAGATTAGATAGTGTTCTTTGTGGTAATCTTAGTAAATCAAACCATTATAGAAGACAACGTTCTCTTTAGACTAATATTTTACTGGGATTTGCTGAAGTACGAGTTGCGTATATACCTTTAAACCTTTTCTGCTCCACTTATTTTTATTGAAACTTGGTAATTTTACCAATTAAGCAGAATAGTTTTAGAGAAAAATGCTACTATGCTCCTGCGCAAATATTTTAAATAGGTGACATTCAGTTAAGAGTGTAATAAATAACACATGCAGGAACACATTTCCGTGCTTTCTGATGTTTAACTACTGGATATTTATAGAAACGTCCGCACACGAACATTTAATAAAACTATTTCTTACTCTGAACTTTTTAAATCGGGCTTCAACATTTTAACATGCCTCTAAGACTTATTAAGAAAAAAAATATTATAATCATAATTATTCCATTCCTCAAAGGAAATGTATAGAGTCGTTAGTTTTTTTTTTTTTTTTTTTTTTTTTTTTTTTTTTTTTGCAGACTCTCTTTTGCTTGCTGCAGTTCTTTAACTAAATCTTCCTCGTAGGAATTTTTAAATTTTATGAAATGAAATATGGAGAGTTGTATATCTTAATAACTAGGTTTAGTTTATTTCCGGGAAGTTTACATCTGGATAACAAAATATAGCTGATTTGGAATACTTCATTTTAAAAATTTTGCGGCAAAAATGCGCTTTTATTCATTCTCGTTGCACAACAGCGGCCGAGCGGTAAAGTCGCAGAACACTAGTGTGTTCAGTTCAAGCGAACGGGTTGGCTGCATGGAAGCGTTTTTGCTTTTCTACATGTGTAACGTGGATACTACCCATTTTCCCTTAGAAAGTTCTCCAGAAAGGCATCCCTTAAATTAAGCTCCTCGTTTTTTGTCATAATCAAATAAATCAGCCTATACACTTATAAGTTATTTTCTTCCTCCTTGTCGCATGCCTTCGTGGTGCAACTGGAAGCATACTCGATGCGTATTCGCGAGAGTGGTCCAGAGTTCAAGTACCGGAAAGGGCACTGCCCATTTTTCACGTCTCCTGATTAAAAAAAAGAAAAAAAACTAACCACTCTATACATTTTTTTTTTGAGGAATGTAATAATTATGATTATAATATTTTTTTTTCTCTGCTTTTGAAATAAGTTAAAAAGAGAATTTTTCTACTCTTTAATTCTTAACAAAAATGTGATTACTCTATAGCTGATTAGAAAAACTGAGAAATTATGCAAAATCTTAGACTGCGAGCTTTGTTAAAGCATTTTATAGAATCTACTTTGATTTCGGATCAAAGTGCATTCATGATTCATCCGTGCGTTTCCGAAATGCGGGGGTTTTGTTTTAATTTCATTGTTATTTAATGGCTCTAAACGTGTTTATAAAACCGGCGAGAGTTTGCTCTTATTACATCTTAAACTTGAGAATGTAGTTTCTCTGCCCCAGTTTCGTGGAAGATAGAATTTTAATGGTGAAACTTTCCCGCTGATGGCAAGAGTTTCTTCCTGGCACATCTCGGCTGAGTTTAATCAGCTAGGGTGGGATGCTTCCAAGTCGGAAACGGACTTTTCCTAAATCATTTTATGAAAATCAGGTATGATTTCATGCTAGTTTCAGTCTCCCAACTGCCACTTCCCCCAAATAAGTTCTAAGCTTCAAAGGAAGAGAACTGCCAAGATTAGTGCGGAAAGCTCTTATTTGAGTGTTTCTTAGTCCAATGTGCATTTTCTTGCACTTCCCCTCTTGTGTATCAGTATTTTATTTCACTTCAGCTGTTCAGTTCTTAAACCTAATGTTAATGACATTTAACATTAGGTTTAAGAACTTATAATGTACGCAAGATTTTCAACGCTTTTGGTTATTTTTACTCGGCTATACACAAGACCAGAATATTCTGAATATCGTTTAATAATAATTTCATAAGGACTAAAAGAAAAATTTGTGTACTTAAGGTTAAATAAAATTTGGTATTTTACGCGAATATTATGCAGGACGTTGGAAAAAATTGATTACACCATTATTTCCTTGAGTATTCATGTTCCAAACACATTTTCATTAACGAGGGTTTTTTCAATAAATATCAGAATTCTATGAAAATTGTCTCAACTCCATGAGTATGAAAGTCAGTCTTTTATATGGCTTAATAAGGAGAGCGAAAATTCAAATTAATAAATCATCAATCATGCAGTAAGCAGTTAAGAGGAAAATGTTTCGTACCTTTTCCTGCAAAATTAACTAAGTTATGCTTAGTTGACATCTCTCTCCAAAACAAGGGAGATGATGCAAATGTAAACTTACTACACCAAAACGAGCAAGGGTTTGCAGCTAAACTTGTTTTCAAAACCTTTAAACTTAAAATGATAATAGGCATGGAAAATATTGTAGTTATTCAAGTCATTCCGAATGTCTATGAATTATTGTGCTTAAAATGTGTAAAATATTTCCTTTGTAACTAATTAAAGTACCACTGACATTTTATTAATTAGAATTTTTTTCTACAAGGTTCATAAAAAATTAGAAATTTAAAAAACCGTTAAACTATCAGAGTTGAAAATGTTTCATAAAATTCTGCTTCTTATTTTCAGACGCATTAGAATGCCCTTTATAAGAAAAATGCTTTTACAACATGGAAACGCACTGGGGGGTTGTGAGCAACCTTTATGTGTGAATTGACTTATTCTGTTTCCCGTCGATAGCTATATATCATAATAAAATAACACACACACATTACACAGTTTCAATACATTTATTTTCCATAGCGGCTCTCTGGCGCTAGGTTTCACCTTACAGCGTAACATATGAATCGCAACTTCCAATGTACCACAAAAATCAAATTTTTCACAGAACACATTTCAGTGCCAATTCCGGCGGCGCATGCGCCATTAGCCAAGATTCCACTCTGGCGCCAAGCATTTCTCAGCTAATACAAAACAATGTGCATTCTAGGTTTAAAAAATTCTAAGCTTCTAGCTATTTTGACCGAATACCTATACCACAAAATTATGATAATCTTTTTGTCATAACGTACATCATCAAAGGACTCATAATGAAAAAGCATTAAGTGAAATTATTGTATTCAGACTTTGAAATTGCATTGCATGAGTCTGTTTAGTTTTTGTAATTCCCCAAAATTCATAGTAATTCTAATTTTTCTTTCTGAAATACAAATGGTAAAGCAACCTATATTGTAAAACTGTTTTCATATTTTAGGCTTTGGTATTAAAAATTATCAGCGATCTTCTGTTCCGTTGAAGTTCAATGTTTCATACAGCAGAGCGGAGAATTTTAATTGTCATTCTGAGAGTTCCCCAGGAGTTTTAAAAAATACTGGGTTTCTTTAAAAGTTTTTCAAATTGCCCGAAATATGTTGGAAACATAATATTTTTGTAGCAGAGATTAATTTTTAATTGAGCTTATTATTACCCTTTTCCTTATTACAACCTGCTTGAATTAAATGCCACTGCCTCTATAAAACAGTTAATATTTTTATAGAAAATAGTGCTAATTTAACTCTTTAATGCAATAAGTAATAAGGTATCTCTTCCGAAATAAGCTTTTTAGCTTCTGTACTCCAGCTTAACGTCTTTTAATTCTTTTTTTATCAGATCTGGTAATTTTACTTTGGCGATTGTAACTAAGACAGTTACCTTTTCTCACTTGCGATCTTTGATTGTAGATAGCCCGTTATTTTCATTTCTTTATTTGGTAACGTAGTGAAAGATCACTCATGGACAAAGGTAATTGTACTCCCCTCTACTTATAATCTAAACTTTCCTGAAAAGGTTAAATTACCCGACCCGGTGGACATGTGTGAGATTGCTATTCGTATCCCCCTCGATTTAATAGCATTCAGTTTCTGCTCGTCTCCCATTTCCGTAGACCACATGTTTCTGGCACGAGTACAGTCATGACAGGCTGTACAGGGGAAATGGATTTTGACTATGTAATCTTTCTCCATTAGCAATCGCTGCCTACTATTTGGACGTCAAGGCTCTGTGCATTTCCTTCCCCTGTGTAAGAGGGAACTGCTCCCAAACCACGTATAAATTTGCTGCGCAATCATTTTGAGTAAACTGACTCGCGAAATCGCAGCTGATCACCAGTGCGTTCTCCAGTTTGGTAGAAAGAACAATGCCAAACTATTCTAATCTCGCCGAAAAATAATTTAAAAAATAATGTGGTTAGCTGATAATTTAGTGAACCCTTTTGTTAGTTTTAGAACAACTATGTTAAATACGGGTATCGGTTTATTTTTGAGTAAAAGTGACAATGTTTTAAAAAGAGCGGCGCAGCTTATTTTTTTGTCCTGATGTGGCGAGAATCGGGAGTCTCGACTAGATGTTATACTTGCACAGAAAGTATTTATTTACAATAGAACATTCGACTTAAAAAATCATCTTGTTTGAGTCAAATATGACTTTCGTCTTTTAAATGTTAACAGACTGCTTGTAGAGATGTGAGGTTATACAAAAAAAAGGTCATACGTTAAGTTTTGATGTTTAAGGTTGATGTTAAGGGTTAAAATTTAAGGCTTCAAATTAAAATTTGCAACAAATTCCTTTCTGCACGTGTAATTTATTAGATTATTTCTCCCTACCAAAGGAACTCGTCTTTTAAATATGATAAATGTATCCAAATAATACAGACTGGGTACTCTATAAAAACGGAAGGGAAATATTTTTTCAGTTGCGCAGAGATATAATATAAGTAAGTTCTGAGTTTTTGGCATCCGCCATCATCTTTTGCTCTCAAAAATGAAGTAGATTACTATGGATTTCACATCAGATATAAAGCAAATGCCTTAGAAAGCAGACTTCTCTCGCTGGAAACAGTAAATCAAAAATCCTAAATTAGCGTAAAATATATACTATTTAAGGATCTTGAAGACTCACCAGTAGTCGAATGGTAGAATTTCTGAACATTAACAGTTTAACCTGGGTTTAAATCACGGAAATTCTGCAGGGGTGATTTTGGGGTTTTCCCAGGTCTAATGTACTTACTAGCCGGTTTTCCTTAAAACTTCCTCCACGATGGCATTCCTCTCTCTCTCAAGCAGATATCCCCAACATGCTTTGCCAGAATCTAAATAATCCAGAAGTCTGTTAAACTCATAATAATATGCTCCTGCACCAAAATATATCCCAGTTAAATTCTTGCAGTAGTAGTAAGGTTTAAATGTTAGTTTATTTCCTAAATCAGTAATCGGTTGTTTTTGGTATAATTAAGGCTACGATGATTCTGTAAATTTCAGTACAATTCCAAACGTAATTCCGTAAAACATTAAAGAAAAAAAATCGTATATGATTGTTGAGAAACAGAACTTTACTTGTTTTATGCATTATTATTATGGTTTTAGTGTTTTTGAAACGAACTTTTTGCGTCGTCATATTTCTTTCCAACGATTATCATAATTTTGTTCTGACAACAATTGGAACTATTTTATATAATATCATTTCGAAGAACGCACTTCACTGGTTTTTGAACAATGAAGAATAAGTTTTAATCGCATAGCTAACATTTATGTTGCGTCAAGACTCATATAGTGTCATGACTCGTACTACAAGAAGCTGTAGAAATATTTTTATACCTGCATATGCTCTGACACAAAAACATTAAATAATCATTTTGGCTGTGTCAAGAAATGAGTGAAATATTTCCTTTCTCTGTCCCCCGCATCAATTTAAGAACCTTTAAATTGACATTCACAAGGCATACACAAAAGAAAAGTGACATTTTAAAAGTTAATACAAAATTTCTCACCATATAGGAAAATGATATGCGTCATAAGTAGCAAACTTTGCATAAGTAGATTACAATCTTTCAATATGTGTATTTTGCGTCTTTTAACATGCATCCACGTGGCAGTCAGATTCATGCCGAACTCGTAGTAGTTTGTCAGCTGTAATGGTCTACAGGACCTTACTTTATCACAGAGTTCCTGGGTAGCCGTAGGCAGTGGTGTTACGTAAGTGCTGTCTTAAACAAACTGGTAAAGAAATAGCGTGGCATAAGATCTGGGCAGCAGAGTGGCCAAGGGTCATTATATCCATCTGTAGCGTATCCGATCCAGTGTTGTGGACGAACACAGCTGAGTAGTACACAATTTGTAAATTCCCTTTGAGATTGAAAGAGAAGCTCCTGTCATTTGTAAAATGTAATCGTCACAATTATTGTTAATTTGAGGTATTGTAATTATTATCAATTTGAGTGATCAGTTTTCTTATGAGTCGAGAAAGAGTGGTTAATCTCAATTGCTCTGGAGGAGAGAAGGCATTTTCTAATGGGACGATTCGTGCAAAGTGTTGACTTGCAGAATTTAGCTTTTGAACTGTGCAATTACTTCATGCTACTGTAATCACAGATCTTGATTCTCAAAAACGGAGCATATAGAAAGCCTTCTACTGCTTCGACGCTATTTAGGAAACTAAACACACGGCCAGTCGCCAGTCAGTAAACACGAGAAGCGAGCTGTTGTTACTGCATGAGAAAATTGGAAAAGTAATGTTGCTGACTGGGTAAATTGTGCTTATGACAAGGTGAGAAATAACTTTAACTTTTGAATGTGCAGTATTCTGTTGCGTATTCCATATATTTAGTTATCTTATGCGCAAGTTTTCCTTTTCAAAGTGCTGGATTTATTCGAAAACTCCTGACTTCTCTTTGTTGTTACTAATTGATTTAAACTTATTAATATTATTGCAAACCTGAGTTCTAGTTTTGGCTTTGCTTTTACCTTTAGTAATAAGAGCGAGAAAGTTAGTTTTAAAATTTCGAGTATTTGGAAAATATTTCCTGTAGAAGCAAGTTTTGACAAGCTCAAGATTTTGTGTTTACAGTATGCAGACCTAGATCATTTTTAATTAACTTAATCACGCAACTATTTTCATAGAAAGTTTAAAAAAATGGGGTTTGAAAGCAAACTTTTATGTCCTTAAATATCGATCTTAGATATACTTGGTTATATGTATGTTAAAATAATTTTGTGAAAAGCTTGTTTTGTGATTTGAAAGATTCTGTAAATAAACGTGTAAAAAATAGATCTTTGACAGAATAAAATAATATTAATAATACGTTAATACCGCTGTTTTCAACCTTTTGACTAACACCTACCATCTAAACAAAATTTGAAAAACTTTAGTACCACCACTATATTTTATAATGATCATTTTTCAATTTCTCAATAGAAATATTAAAAAATATACATATATTTTCCCATTTGCACAACCTATTAGCTATTTGTATTAAATATAAACGCATAAAAATATTAAATTAAAAATTGGTTACCATTTTAAGTATCAAAAATTTAAGTTGTAATACTTTAATTTTAAAATATGGGCCTGTTTAGGAGAGATCAGTTTCTTTATGTCTGGTCTTTTTTCACTTAGTTTTAACCCTAAATTAGGATCCACTTTTAATTTTGTTCTGTATTTATTTTTCAAATATAACATGGAAGAAAATCCTCGTTCATATAAATAGGTTATGCAAAAAGGCAATAAAAATTTAATGGATTTATTTGAAATGCCTTTAAATTCTTTTTTTTTTCGGGTCAGCTAAAAATTAACAAGTGTGTTATTGTTAAAATCTTTAGTTAGAGCTCGATCACATGAAATTTCTATCTATTGTTTTTTCTTCTCGAGATAAAATTTCATGCACATTTGAACAAAATTGATTTCTAGTTCATTTCTCGTTTTCATAATGCTCTGGAAAATACAGTTTGAAATTATTTATCAATGAAAAACAACGATTTTTAATGTAGGATGCTACTTCTCCTTTTATTTTCAGTTGGAAAAGTTTTTAAAAGTAGTAAAATGCTTGAAATATTATTATCCAATTCCCTAATTATTAGCTCGACGTTTTTTACTATTGCATTAATTTTTCTGTAATGGTAAACAAATGAACACTTTGTCCTTGCAATCCTAAATTTAATTCATTTAACTTTCCGAAAATATCAGCTAAATATGCTAAAATGCCAACCATAATTCACTAAATAAACATTTTTGCTACTGAAACTCTGAATTACAGTGGAAAATTTGAATTTCTGATCGAAGTTCAAAAAGACGATTTACAACTTTGCCTATGGATAATTACCTTACTTCGGAATGGGGGGGGGGGAAGCCCGAGCTCCGTCACTACGTGTGACAATGCACTTCCAAGGAATATCATTCTCAGACATAAATCCAAGGAATATCAATAATAATGAATCCAAGGAATATCATTCTCAGACATAAAATTGTCAATTGTTTTGAAAATTTCATTTTCAAGTTGCTCTATCATGAACAGATTCATAAAATACTCTTGAAAAATCCTTTATCTTCTTCGAAACGTATGTAAGTTAATAACGGAACAAAGTTCGTTATATCAGTACTTTCATTCAATTGCAATACAAAATACTCACTGTGTTTTATTGCTTGAATAAGTGTCTTTTTTTCGGAATTTTTCATTTCAAGAATTCCTCGATTTCCTGTATCATTTGATAACGGAATATTAAGTTAATTAGCCGCTTTTTGTTGAATAATGTTAAAACGATATCTTTAGCTGACTGGTAATATGAAGTTTTATCCAATAGTGTAAGCTTGCCCAGTCTTAGCAATTCTTAATTTACAAAAAAAGTTTCATTACTTATTTACTATTTTTAAACTCCGATAATTTCCTCTTAAAACATTCTTTTCGATTTATCCTCTAAATTGGCATGCTTAGATTCAAGATGTCTTTTAAGAAACGATGTTTTCATACTTTGACTGGAAAACAGTTCACCGGAAACTACACCTTGAGGTTGAGGGTCCGTTTCATCTCCATTCCAAGTAAACCCAAATGATAAATACCTTTCGTTATACATCGGAGGGCCATTACATTATGACCACACTTTTAATAGCATGTAGGACCACTTTTAGCCATCAAAGCTGCCAGCACCCGGCTTGGCATTGACTCCATAAAGTGCTGATAGGTAGTCTGAGGTATACCTCAGACTGCAATTGCCGCACATTGCGAGGGGGGTAGCGTGGCAGCACGAATTTGGTTTTCTATGTGGGACCACAAATACTCTATTGGATTAATGTCAGGGGAATTTGGAGACCAAGACATGATTTGAAAGTCACTGAAAGAAAATTAAGAAATACTAAGCAACAAATAAACAAAATACCTGCTGTTAGAGAGAGCAGACCGACGTAAAAATTATTCTAATTGAAAAGAGAGCAATATGAAACCGAAAATGATGGCGATATAAAGTGTAGCTATGCTAATTAATCGATCAACTCTCAAAGAAAATTATGAGATACTATTATCTTTTTATAGGAACTTATTTCCTATTAAATAGAGCATCCATTGCTATTACCTCTTCTGAAAACATCGTTTATAACAAATTTTGTTAAGTCTATGGCTAAATATTTGTGAAAATACAAACGCCTATTGCTTTGCTTATATTTTTACATGAGCATATAGTCACCAAAATATACATTATGATAGCTATATAAGCTTTAGAATTATAGGAAGCTTTATCGATTGGAAACATTAAATATGCTCTTAGATTTGCAATTCGGCTTTGAATCCAATGATAAAAGTAGAATTGTAGAAGTAAACGCAAATGGAAACGTCTAAAATATGCTTAAATGCTGATATATGCTATATGATATAATTTAGACTGTTTAAGTACCATATGGTATAATTTATTGCATTTCTGCCTAAAATGTCTAATAATCCAGAAACTCACTACAATAGCTTAAAACCTGTTTTAAAAAGATAGTGATGAGGGTAGAAAAGCGTTTCATATTCAAAACAAGACTTTCATGTTATTAAAACAATGGCGTTAACATTTAGAGAATTCCTCCGAGAGATTTATTGAGTGACATGTTATTACACTACACGGTGAAAGGATTGTAAATGACTGCACGTTTTCCTGAACAACATTTTTCACACCAGACTCTTTCTGTCGCAGTATGTGATGTTTCATTCTTTAACGACGAAAGAATGTAATTAGGTTGAGTTTTTCCCTAAAGGGAGTTTACTGTACCGCCCTCTATTTCAAAATAATTATAACGCCTTTATTTCCTTTTGAATTTTGTTTAAACTGCTATTTTTATATGTTCTAGGAATTAAGATTTTGTGTGTCATAATTTTAAAACGCCAGGTACGCTAGAGTATTTTCGTAACAATTACTCAAACCACAGTTTTCCAGTACGTTGGTTAATGGTCCCATGCTGCTGGATAAGTAGAGAAGGCAGTCGAGTTCCTTTATGAATGAAGCAATGAAATTGAATTCATCGAAATATGAATGGATGATAATCGATTTCTATTTTGATGAGTCCTTATGAAAAATTTATATTTTGACGAGTTTTTATGAAAATCGATTTATATGATGGCTTCAGTTAGCAGTTTATAAGGAGTAGCTGGATTAGATTTACTCTAAAAGAAGAAAAATGTGTATTTCAGTTTTTATCACTGAAAGTACGATAAATCTATTTCACGATTGCTTTTAAAAATCTCATTACTCTAAAAGCTGGAGCTTTTTCTCTCTCATACTTTAATAATCTTACTTTTAGTATCCGTATATCAAAGGCTTATGAAAATCGAAAGAGGTGAACGAGTAATTTCTCGATTGTTTGCCGATGATTCTGCATATGCATTCAGTTCGGGAGGATTACCTCTTTTTTCAAATCAGATAATCGAATGCACTGAATTGCTCTCAGGTTTCTTTCTGAACTGCATGCAGTTTTTCTTTTACATACGAAGACTGAATTCATGCATTAGGCAATCTGCACATACTTTCATACAGTATTAAAACTGGAAAATTAAATTTACGTCTTTGCTGCGTTTCTATCTCGTCTAAAGAAAGCTAATTTTGATATTTAAAGCCAACTTTCTTAGTCTGTATTATTGCTTAATGTTATGAATCGGTGTAAAGTCTGAACTCAACACAGCATCTTAAATTGGCATCAGTATCTTTGGTTTCATTTATCGATTATATATCAGTAATAAAACAATATTAATATAAAGAGTGTTTATTTTTATAAGATTTGAAAGCATGTTCCTTCGGAGCTTTGTGAAGTATGAGCAGTTTGCTTTTTGTTAATCATTAACTGAAGTAAGGATGCCTTAGTTTTTGGCCAAGCGTAGAGTAATTATTATACAATGTGAGAAAAAGTTCTTTTAATTACAAAAGTGCACGGAACAAAAACTATTATAATTAAACATGTACATTTTTTGGAAATCGTAACTACAGTAATTTTTTAATGAATTGTACTGCGGTATTAAATTTAAACACGTGTTCCTTGTGTAGTTTGGAGGTCAAATCGTTCTTCCAATTCTCGCCCTGGATTCAGCATCTGCTCTGTAACGTTTAACACAGGTCCTCGAATATCATGTGTCCGATTCGCTAAAGAGTCAACCATCTTACCACTCGCAGAAAGCATGTCACTTCTTGGAAGGTAACCAGTTTCTTTTAGACATTTCATGTTGATTCTAGAAACTGGAGGGTTGCGTCCGCCGCTGATGGATAATTTAAGTTCTACTATACCCGATTCCCCACTAATTATTTCTTGCCGTGATATAGTGAAAAAATGTATAACACTAAGGACTGTGTAATGATAAACATTTCACATTTCGCACTTCTCAGGTTATTTTGTGTAATTTTTTTGTAATCAGGAAAGGACTTTTTATTTACCAGGTATTTACTGATGAAAAGAAATGGTAGTTCTTGTTTCTATGAAAGGGCAATGGAAGCGAGTGCGACTCTTCGAATCATAAATGTGAAGTGTTATTAGACCAATAAAGTTGGTTATTTGATTATGGTAAAGCACTTGAGGTCTATCTTCCTAAGAGGAGGGATGCCTTCGTGAAGGACTTTCTAATGGAAACTGACTGGTTACAGATGCGGACATTACAGATGGGGAAATCCACAAAAATGTTCCTGCAGCCAGCCAGTTCGCCGCGATTTGAGCCTTGGACCGAACTACCAGTGTTCAGCCACTGCACCGCTCGGCAATACACCTATAGTAGGAAACCTTTGAAATTGAAATGGAATGAATACGCTTCAGAAGTTTCGCCAGGAAGCACAAATAAAAACTCCTTAAACGGAAACAAGGCTTTCAAAGTTATAGTCTTCTAGGAAACGACTTATTTATAATATTAGTTATAATTTATAACTTTAGTAATTGCTTTGAAATTAAAGCAATATATTTTTACGCATAAGTTTAAATAATTTGTAGAGAGAATAAGTTAATAAGGAAGCAGGAGAAATGAAAAAGGAGCAACGTCTTCGCCGGGAATCGAACCACAGACCTCTGGAATACACGCCCAGCGCGCAGACCACCACCACTATGGCATGCTATTAATGCAGGAGAAGTACCTTATAAATCGATATTAATTTTATTTTCAAATTAATTACTGTTTTAGAACTTCTTTCAATTTGAATTTAATCATTTTAGAATTCATTATTAAATTTTATTTGAATATGCAAATACACTGCATTATTTAATGGACATTGTTTATGCTTTTTTTCAAATCTTTCATTAATTAAAACTTTTGTTTATTAATTAACGACGTTCGTTAAGTAATTTTGTAAAAGAAAAAAAATTCAAATTTCAGAAGTGGAAAATATTATTTTAAGAGATTGAAAAGTTGGACTGGCGTACTTTCTTCTACTCTCAGCAGCCTTTTTTTCCATACTGAAAATTATACAAGAAAGATGCAAGAAGGATACCGAAACTTAGAAGCCTTTTTCGTTATTTTAAATGATTTATTCGCTTAAGAATTTTCCTAACCTTTTTGTGATGGCAACTAGTGGTTATGAAGCATCGGCAACAATAGATTAAAGACATGAGCAGCCAAGAGACATTGACAACAAGAGACATTGACAGGCGCCACTGTTCTAAACAAAACTGATAACTTCAGTTTGCAGCTCAAACTGGGAAAATCTGAGTATCGCAAAGCATACGAGGACTGTATACTTTAAGAGAGAGATGCTTTTGTGAAGGATTTTCTGAGGGTAACTGTGTCGTATTTACGTTACACAGAACTGTAAAAATTAAGTACATGTGATATAATTTGATTAAGGGTTCTTCTACACCTTAAATTCTCAAAAACCAAATTTCTAAAATTTGTTTCATTTTAAAAGTATTTTTTCCCACCTCTTTTGCAACCACTCTCATCGATATAGTTGCAGTAGTTTTCTTTCTATGATCAAATATAAACAGTCATTTCACTGATTAAAAGATCTGACTTTAGCATTGAGCTGTCAAGGTGTTTATCATTTGTGCATCAATTACTATCAACGTTAGTTTTTTTAAAACATTACTCTAGCTTTGAGGTAGCAGCTTTGAAGCATGCTTATTTGGAAACTTTTAAGTGATTTCTTTAAGTGATTTAAGTGATTCTTTTAAGTGATTTAAGTGATTCTTTTAAGTGATTTAAGTGATTTCTTGTGATATCTGTGGATAATGATTTCTTTTAATAGTATTCTTTAGTGTTTTGGGGAGTTTATCATTTGCTAAATATGAACGACTGGGAAAAAATAAAACATCTACTACAAATTATTAAAATTTATATATTACTAATATATCATTTAGAAAATAAATACACTATGCTCATCATTAGAAAATTGTGATTAAGAATATATAAATTAAAATTAAATTTTTTCTCAATTTTTAAAATGTGCTTTTTCTCATTTGTACGCGTAACATTTAAAGCATGTTAAAGTTGTCCTTTGAAAGCTATATTAAATAATTTATATCTGTGATATACTTTAATACACTGTAGAGAACTTCAGCTGAAACACTTGCTAAAAGTAAGATTTACTTCAAAAAAAAAAAAAAAAAAAAAAAAAAAAATCATAGTTGTACCATTGGTCGTGTACAAATTTTAAATAATTTTCAGTCGACATGTTATATTTTGATATTAATTATGCTGTACCAGCTACTGGAAATTATATATTATGATATCATTTAGAAAATAAGTACTTTATACATTTAATAACAAGAAAAGTACTTTTAAAACAATTACATTAAAACTTGATTTTTCACTGTTGCGTGCATATTTTAAACATGATTAATGGCACATGCTTGATATTAACAAACTTCTTTATATGAAAATTATTTTCTTACTGAATAAAAATTAAAAAATTATGCATGGAACGATTAGACATTTTATATTGAAATGCATTTTATAAACTCAACTCAAAATAAAATGACATCCAAGAAATTCTCAGATTTTTGGTTCACAGTACTTTTCAGATGTTATAAAAGCGATATATTAAATATAAAATTAAAAATAGTCGGGCACTCCTAAGACCCGAGAATCCCTCGGAAATACGCAGTGTAGACTGTATTGGTTCATTAGAACCACCGTCGCGTATGGGACATAAATGCATTATTTGCACTGTAGATTTTTTATATGGTAGACAAGGCACTGCCAGTAAGAAATATGCAAACAAAAAGGACTTGCGATGTTCTCATGAAAGGTTTTCACCAAATTATCTGCAGTGACCCAAGGGACTAATATCATCGCGCAGCTAACGATTGCTTTTTTAGTCATCTGGAGAAAGCTTTTAGATTTTCTTCTCCAGCTTAAACCGAAAGCATGGGTGCAGTAGAAGAAGGAATAGACAATGAAAGAAATGTTGAATAAGAATATTCAAAATCGTTACTGGGATTTGCATCTTCCATTTTTGTTGTTAGCGTACCGTGAAGTTCTCCACAGCACCATTGTTATTTCTCCATACCAAATGGTGTATTGCCGTCTTCCAACAGGACCGTTGACATGGATTAAGGACTTCTGGACTGGTAAGAAAGAGATAACAGCCACCGCTACTTCTACCATTGAATCCTATTTAGACGATTTGCAAGATACGTTGCAAACTGTTCTTGATAACATGTATGCTCATGCATATGATAACGTCAATAAAAAGCAGAGCGATTACGCTCGTGCGTATAATTTGATATCACATTCAAAACAGGAGATCAAGTGTTGATCCTTGTTCCATTATCATCACATAAATTACTAAACACTTGGCAAGGACCGCCACTGTTATAGAGCTTACGAGACCACATTCTGTTTTATTTCGGTGGGAAAATGAAAATAAGAAGAGTTTCACATAAATAAATTACGTCCATATGCATTTAGGGTGCAACAGGTAGGGCTAACCTTTGAACAGGATGACGACATTGGAAACCTGCTGACCAAAATAAAAAGTTGCTAAAACATATTAGAAAGTAAACTGAAAATTGTCATGGACAACTGGTAAACAACAACATAATGAACTTGGTTAATATGTTATGCCAGTTTGCAGATGTTTATAGAAGCAAACCGTGATTACATTCCCAGTTTGCCACTTCAATATAACCCATGACTAACTTGACTAAGAAGAGAGTGCCGACTAACATCCCATAGAACAATGGAGAGTCATATGGAATGGCTGTTTATAAATTAAAACGTCTTTCCCACCTGCCATCACTATTCACTCCAGTACTAAATCAAACTTTCCAACTATACATTAACGCGTCAGCAACAGCTATTTGTACCTGTCAGTCTCAAACAGATAATATAGGGAACGAACGCCAAGCAACAGTTTTCAACAGAAAACTAAAAAGTTTCAAAGCAGATGGTCTACAATTGAGAGAGAAGCCTGAAGTGTTTTGGCAGCTCTTCAGAAGTTTGATGCATAAATTTTGGAGCAGAAGTCCAGGTCGTAACCCGACCATAATCCTCTTACGTAACTAGCTCAAACTCAACCCCACGGAGACTAGCTTCTACGTTGGGTGTTGGCCTTACAAAGGTATTGAAGCATAAATTATGCAATTATTTATGGTTGGCTTGGCACAGCGCGAGCGCCAAGACTCATGTGAATGACATGAGTCTTGGCCATTAGAGCCACTCTAATGGCATGCTATTGTACGTATATGCATGACAGCCATGTTTAGTGCAGTACATGAATAACTTTGCTGGAACATGTTACCTCCTAGATGCAGATTACCACAATCAATGTCTGTCTATTTGGTACTTCAGTGTCGCTTCTATTCATTAGTAATCTATAAATTTTATTGTGTTTACTTAATTTTTGTATTGTATTCTGTGTATTTCAATTTGCATATTGCCTTAGTGTATTGACCTGTTAAGTAGTAAGTTCGTTGTGTTATGTTTTCAAATTAAGTTTGCGGTATAATAGTAAATACATATATAAAGCTCTCGGCTAGTACCATGAAATATTGTGTGCAAATGTTTTGTTACAGTTTCTAGTATTGTGCAAAATGTAATAGTTTCTAACCAATATTCGTGGCCGCAGAACCAACTTTCTGATAAGCACATTGTATATTGATTTGTTATTTTGTAGTATTCGCCATTTTATTTCAGTGTATGTACAGTATTCCATTAAGTATCTTGTATAATTGATTTTATATTAATGTGGAGTATAATAGTTTAGGGTTGTATAATGATAAGTAAGTGCGATGTATAATAGTAGTATTGAACTAGACTTTCTTGGTTGTAGAACTTTGTAAATATGTATTGAAATGTTTTGCTGGATTTAATGTTTTGAAACGACTTGTATTCTAACTCTGCTACAATATATTATCCTCCTAATTATCACTATGACTGTTTCCAAAAGTTATTGTCTAGTGTTCTTTTGATTAGTTTTAGCGTTACAGTACAGCATCATGTACAGAATTGTCTATTTTTCTGATACGAGCAGTGTACATGTTGCGTTTTATTTGTAGTATCAGCTTTACTATGTCAGTGTGTAATTTTCTGATACAGGCAGTGTATATGGTGTGTTTTATTTGTAGTATCAGTTTTATTATTTTAGTGTGTTGTTCAGTATTACAGTAATATATTGCATAACATGTTTTTTTTTTAGTAATGTGCGGAATTATAGTAAGTGTATAATAGCAAGTCAGTGTGATGTATAACTGCAGGCTGGAAATTCCATTGTTAGTCTTAAATTTTACTGCTTTTGTTTTACCCTTACCAGTTTTGTATCAATGCAGCTTTATACTTCTAAGTATTTTTTTTAATCTATGCAATCAAGAATGTCATATGTATTCAAGGTAGTCCTTTGTATTCCCTATCTAGATGTGACTCTGTAATCTTTTTTTTTAAATTTAGACTTAATAAATGCCGTTATGTCTTCTGCAGGGCAGACATCATACTGCAAGGGCTTGTTCCCGGTCAATAGTCCTCCTTAGCAGTGTAAAAGTAAAAAAAAAAGTCAAGTGAAAACATTTTGCTGTGGAACTAATAAAGAAGAAACAAATAAGTTGATTTCGAAACTCTAAATAAGCCGTTAACAGATACATTTATGAAAACTGTAAGTTCAAGAATTATGTGATCTTTCTAACGAGTTAAAAAAAAAGCTTAATTCACTAAAACTTTCAGATAATGAATTTGAGAATCATATAGATTTAGATGAATTAGAACAGAAAAATAACCGTAGCCAATATTATCAAAAAGCCGTCAAATGGCAGGACTAGACAGAGAGGGAATAAAGTTGTATTCCAACACTGCCCTGAGTCTTAAATATTTCACAGAATGTAACTTCTGACAGGATTACTAGAAGTACTGTGAGATTGTCAAAGTTAGAAATATCGAAATTTTGTGGGGAACATAGTATGTGGCTAGACTTTTGAAGCAGTTTTGAAGTAGCAATACAAAATAATGAAACGCTGACAAAGGCTGAAAAATTCAACTACTTGAAATCTTATTTGTCAGGATAAATCTTTTTGTCTCTTACGACGGCTTCAGGAATTTCTTTTAAGTAATGAGGATTTTCTTTAAGTAATTTCTTTAAGCTCAGGATTTTAAGTAGTGTTATTGAAAAGTCGTACTAAAATGAGAAAAGCATTAATGTTGCACGACGAGTGGTTACAGTTAAGTAGCTTGTTAGGTTGGTACAGTTAAGAAGGATACCAACACTTAACATCACCGCAAGTGCGTACGTAAATGTAATATATTCTTTGATTTTGCAAAAATTGGCGGAAGAAATAAACCTGGAATACAATAAAAACTGCGATAAGAGAACTTAAGGAAAGAAGTAGAATGTAGAGGAACAGCTGGTTTGATGATTCATTCTAGTTATAGAAACGTTGATACTGGAATCTAGAGAAAATCTTCTAAAGGGAATACGGGAAGTGCCACTGCATTAACCAATTCGTAACAAGAAGACTATTATTTTTGTAAGCTTAAAGCACATGGTGCAGAAAATCGCCCATTGGCAGTTCCAGATGGAAGGCGAGAAACCAGATAGAAGGCGTTGTCTGAAACGTAGGCATATCAGCAAACAGTGTTGGCTCAAAGACATATGTAAAATATGCAACCAGCCACATAATTATTTAATTTGCGATAGAGTAGTTGAGAAGAGCGAAGCCACACCCGAATCGCAGAATACATCAACTTCAGTTTTTAACTTATTCACGAAAAGAAATATTATACTACAAACTAGTAAGTAGTGCTCTTTTAAGGGCAGGAAGAAAACAAGAATTTTTGGCAATTTTACATGTTTCTATGTGTCAGCGTTGCTTGGTTAGAAAGGAAATTGCGGATGCTTTAGCGTTAGAAGTGGTTAGGAAGGAAACATTTTTTTCCCTAATGGCAAATTGTGAACAGTTACAGTGTAACCCGGCCCTTTAATCTATACAAGGCCAGATGTGGTGGTCTCTTTATTATGGAGGCATCTAATATGTGGGCCACTATCGCCTCCTATGAAGGGCCGGATACCCGGATAGCTTACAATGACTAGTCGGGTGCTGTCCGGACCCTGCAACTATCTATAATGCGACACACTAATACTACAATATACTGCAAAATGCGACACACTAATATACTATAGACTAATATGCGTTGACACTAATACGTGGGTACGATATGCACATAAAAACACATTAATAAAATTATTCTGTTATTTTACAATAACTTACGCATGAATACGATACACTGATATATGTAGACACTTGCACTAAGATACGTAGACACACTATATTACGATATATATAAAATTAAGTATGGGTACACGTAGATACTGCGTAAATTCGATATATTTTGAAATGCACATTTATGTGAATATTAATAATACACTATATTACTACAGGTGTTACTCTGTATGTACTTATAAACTTTATAAACTTTCTTTTATAAACTTGTAATGTATGATTAATGCTTTGGTTTCCTCCCCTACATTTTCATCATTTGAAGAAATATCGGTGAATTTCTTTTACGATGTTATCTAATCCCTTTTCAGAACTGATAAGGCGAGGATTTTTTTCTCCCTGTAACTTTGCCATCCGTAAGTTTCCTTTGACTTTTAAATTTCAAAAATCAGATTTTTCAGCTAAATATCTTCTTTTGTAAAGCCTATTAATTTCAAATGTCTGGCTATATGATTTGAAAAGTATCCAAACCACATTGTATGTATTTATTACCTTCAAATAAAGTAGGATTAAAATTCTAATTCAAAGTTTCTTTAATTTTTAGACTTTTGTAATGAACTTGATTGCAAGTAAAAAAAAAATTCTCTTTGCAACCTTCTAAAATAGCAAAATACTGACAGAAGTATGCATTTAATGAAATATATATAATGTAATGTATATATAAATGTAACATAAAGCATAAAGAACGTGATTGTGTATACTTCATTTGATTAAGACTTTGATTTGAATATGAAGACGTTGACTGAAAGGACAAATTATAATGTTGCGAAGGGAGACTCTGTAGGAATATTTTCTTGATCCAAGAATATCGAATGAAGAGTTCTTAAAGCTGCGCAAATATCTAGAGAAAGTTTGCTTTTTCTAACTAAAATGTTTAATTTATTTTACTTCAACTGTAGAAATTTAGCTGTTAAGTCAATAGCTTTCTTTTCAAAGGCACTGCATTCTGTTTCACAAATCTGCTTAAAGGTTTAGTTCAAAATTTTACTGAAAAACTAAGGAAGCGTTCTGAATAAAGCAACGGAAATTATTGGAGTAGAGAAATGCACAGAATAGCTGCTAATGGCTTTTAACATTTAAAAGTAAACACTATTAAAAAAATTGACTGCAAAATCAAAGTGAATCGGAAATTGGTAATGTACAAGCTTAACTATTGTTACATGTTTACGGGCTCGTAATGGACTGAATGCACACAAAGCGATGACAGCTTAATAAAATTCATTTTACCAAAAGAAACCTCTTACAGTTCTGGAACGTTTCACAAAAGTACTCGCAGAGCTCTTCTCAGTATGGCAAAGCATAAACAGCAACTACAACTTCAAACTACTAAGAATGTCAAACACAAGACAATATAAAAAACGTCAATGCGTAATCTCCCTGAGTGATCTCTCAAAACTCTGAGCTAAACCTCTGAACTAAACTAAATTGATGTTACTAAACTCCGGACTTGCATAGATTTTCCCCAGCCGCCGAGAAATTTCCAGTACCTTCGGTCTCTCGAAATTGTTAGAAGGTTACAGTTATATAGGGTCGGCTACAGAACTTGGCCACCATTTTTTTCCTATTTCTATGTTAAAAAAAAAATTACATAGAAATAGGAAAAAATGGTGTTCATGTTTGGCAACTTTTGGCGATTACTCGCCAAATTTCTAAACATAAAGTAGTTGTCAAAACTATCGCAAGCTTGGCGCTACTTCTCCAGTTTGGCGAGATAGCCATTTACTTCAGTGTTAAATGTAATTGTCCTTGCAACCTTATTTTTATGACTGAGTTATTACATTCTTAAGACTTTTTCATGTTACATTATACAAGAGATACAAGAATTTACATATAATTTCACTGAACTACAGGTTGTCTAAAAATGTGGTTGCCAAACTTAGCATGCTGGTCTGCCATATCATTACAAACCAGATTATACGTAGAACTTGTGTCCGAAGATGCGAACTACTATCGCTAGAGGGCAATGCTCGCAGGCGTAGAGGGGGAGACAAGATGTCGAAAGAGGTGTTAATATGACTTTTATTAAAGAACATGATTAAATTACAAAAGATGTTCTAAACTCCTTCCATCTGCAACACTTCACAAACTCGGCGCATGCATTGACGGACCCGTTCAAAATCACCAGATGTGTCAGGGACACGTGCCGCTGCTTCCATAATCCTAGAAACGAGATCCATGTAGGTTTTTACGGTCGTTTCAAACACCATGGATTTCATGTATTCGCACAGATAGAAATACAGGGAAGTCGGGTCGGGGGATCGCGGTGGCCATGCGACTAGTCGCTTCTGCCAATCCAGGGCTCAGGATATGTTCTATCGAGATATTTCCGCACAGTGCTGCTAAAATGTGCAGATGCTTGATCATGGTGAAACTAGATGTTTCGGCGTTTAACTGCTGAAACGTCAGCCAACAGAACCGGCAACTCTTTTTCTAAAACAGTGCGGTAGGTTTTCCCATCGAGGTGTTGAGGTAGTACTTAATTGCCAATTAACATATCACCAATAGTACCAGCCTAAATGTTTATGGTGCAACATAGTTGACTTCCAGGGGTTCGTGTACACCTTTTTCGGTTTTGATGCACTCACTAGTGCATTTTCTGCAGGTTCAGGAAACTGTTCCGTGTAAAAGAGGCTTCATCGGAAAAGAAAATTCATGATGGAAAATACCGTTGTGCGACGCGTTTGGGTAATACCAGCGTGCGAATGCAACATGTTGGGGATCATCATCATCGCACAATGCCTCTACTGTTTGGACGTGGTAGGTGTGCAGCGTGACCTCCTGCAGTATCAGCATAACGACGGAGCCCCACCAGCGGCCGAGCGGTAAAGTCGCTGAACACTGGTAGTTCAGTCCGAGGTTCGAATTCCCGAGAACGGGCTGGCTGCATGGGCGTTTTCGTGGCTTTCCCCATGTATAACGTGTATACAAGCCAGCTTCCTTTAAAACTTCCTCCACCAAGGAATCCCCTCCCCTTAGGCAGGAGGCCTCAAGGCTTTGCCGCAATCAATAAAAACCAGCATTACGATGGAAAGATGTACACGAAAACGCGATCTGTTGCTTGGAGACTTGTTTGCAGGTTCATCCCTTGCACAGCTTCCATTGCGACAGGTGTGCCTGTAATGCTTTGTCGACCGATGTGGCTACTTACTTGGAAAACTCCTGCCTCACGCAATCTGCGATGCAATTAATTGTCCAAACAAAGTACGACTTGGCTGACGTGTGTTTGGGAACCGCTCAAGTTACATCCGACCAATTCCATCAGCAGTACCATACACATGTAATACATATCGGCCAATTCTGAGTTAGTAAACCTATTCAACCTTTTCCTGCAACGTCCTCGGCTGGAATGATTACCCTTCCCACTCTCCCGTAAGCCTGCCAACATTGCCCTCTAGTGATCATCGGACGCTCATTTATATGTAAATCTTGTTTGTCTTCGTATGACAGACCAAACTGTTAAGTTTAGCAACGACCTTTCGAGACACCTTACATTTACATGTATATAAAGTTCATAACACTATATTTGCCGATACCGTCTTGCTTTGGAAATTTCATGCAATTTTAAATTTTCGACGGAAAATTGGTTGTTGGGTTTTAAATCCGTGAGAAAATTCGCCCTTGGCGATCCAAAACTCCATATTTATAAATATTCGATTTTCTACAGAATATTAGCAGCGAATTCTCTTGCTGTTAAATATTTCTCGATAAATAGATTGATACATTTTTTTAAAAAAGTTGAGCATGCAAAAGTTGGAAGACCTCCCTTGTTAGAGGTTTCATGAAGGCGAGACTGATTTCGATTATCATTCTTTTATATGTAGGTTTGCCCACCAGCGGCCGAGCGGTAAAAGCCGCTGAACACTGGTAGTTCGTTCCGGGGTTCGAGTCCCGGCGAACGGGCTGGCTGCATGGGCGTTTTCGTGGTTTTCCCCATGTGTAACGTGTATACGAGCCAGTTTCCCTTAAAAAGACCTCCACGGGGCATCCCTCCCTTTCCGTGTAGTGCCTAAGGGCGGAGCACGTAATAAATAAATAAATAATATATGTAGGTTTGGTTTGGTTTGCTTTGGTTTATTTAATTATGCTTTTATATGTAGGAATAGCAAGAAAAGTATGTTACGTTTACAAGTATAGCATGATAAAAGTAAATACAACTTTTTTAGCTAATTAATTTAATTAGATATTTTCATCTAACCACGTATCTGCGCAATTTTTATTTATCCGCCAATTTCAGTTTGAATGAGAGTTGCGTTTAATAGGCTTTTATAGTCTATTGCTATTCATTAATGGTAAAAATAAATTATTACAGTGAAGTTCTACAGAAATTTATCATGTTCTTGCTTGGAAACAATTGCATACAATTCACAAAAATTTCTCTTCCACCAATGAATTTATTTGTATTACACGTTAACAAATCTAATTTCTAGAAAATCGTTATCTAAATACCTCATAGTTATTTTCAGTTAAATTAGTTTTAGTTTTTATCGTTTCTAAGTTAAGAAAGAAGGGGCAAAAAACAGAAGGGCACCAAAATGCTTGTCATTAAATATTGATATCCTCACTAATAAATTATTTTAAAAATCATTTCAAGTGGGTGTTGCGTAAGGCAAGAGAGCTACTAATTCAAATAGTTTTCATAATGCTGCCTATTGGCAACATTATCTATAAAGCATTTAAATTGATAAACTGTTGAAATTAATCTTTGTCCCTTAATTATACCTAATATAGCCTAGACTCTGGTTAAGGAAAATTAATAACTTAACAATTTTTTATATTTGTTTTCATTCTAACTGAAAGGAAACAGTTTTATCAATAATAAATTCAACTTTTCATCTTGAGATGGCTTTCGGTCGCTTTGTGCTCGCAATCTTCGATCAACAAAATAACTCGTATAATTATCTTTCAAGAAGTATTAAAGTGTTTGAGTTATCTGTAATGTTTTTCATTCATTTATTTAAAATACTTCCAAATATCGGATCATTAATTATGGCCAGTGTTTAATTAACGGAAAGTTTCTTTCGATTATTAAATGAACCGATAATTTAAAATAATGGAGGATTAAGTCTGTGCACTCGAGGGGTAGTTTAAGATATTTGTTGATGCCGCAGGTTCGTGCTGTATGATTTTAACCAAATACTGAGGAATAAATTCTGAAATATTCCAAGTTATTACTTATTTTCATTTATAATAAGCTTTTGTAAATAAAATTGCCCTTAGAATAGCATTACATCTGATACAGCTAAACTATTACAAGACCAATTCAATTGCTGAAAAGTAAAAATGTACAGCCTCACAATTTTAATAGCTATTTTTTTAAAATATTGGGTACTACTCTTATATGCGCCCTCAGATGTATGGCTTAGCCAAATGTGGCTATAAGTGTTCTGCGCTGGTTGAAATGGCTTATGCTGCCCTGAGAGACGTGGTGGCAAAATCTCAGTCACGTAATTTTGGATTTTGAATTGATAAAAATGTACAGCCTTACAATTTTAATAGCTATTTGTTTTTAAAATATTGGGTACTACTCTTATATGCGCCTTCAGATGTATGGCTTGGCCAAATGTGGCTATAAGTGTTCTGCGCTGGTTTTTGGCGCGATTGTGTGTTCTGCTATGGTTTTTGGCACGATGTTGTTCGTATGGAAGCCTTTTTACGTTGAAACTTGATTTTGATGGAGTGGTTTTATTTGTTGGTTGGTTTGGTGGGCGTTTTGAAATGGCTTATGCTGCACTGAAAGACGTGGTGGCAAAATCTCAGTCGCGTAACTTTGGATTGTGTGCAAGATAAATTTAGTATTAAAAGGTACGGACGAAATTTTATTCACGAATGTATGCTGGAATTTGTATGCTCTGTGTCTCAGAAGATAGAGGGGGATGAAGGGGTGGAAATTGATGAGTTCTGCTGATGTTTGAAATTGATATTTCTGCTGTTTGAAGAAGCATTCACAATAGTAAGTGATTTTATTTTATTGTTGTTCTTATTTTGTAGAATTATGTTTATTGCATTTTTGCTATGAATTTTTGTCGTTATTGTTGTTTTTTGAATTGCTTGTAATTAATTTCATTTTAGTTTATTATGTTGATTTATGCGCAGTGCCGAGGTTGTGTGCGATGCCTAGATTGTGCAATTCGTTGATTTGTTTTTAAAGTTACATGGTATATACATGGTTACATGGTAAGTAGTATGGCTGTGTATACATGGTATTATTTGAAATTTATTGTTGTTATGTTAGTTTAGGGTAGAGTAGACTTTAAGGTACCCCTTGTATTATGGCAAAGTTGTTGTTCCATTTATAAAGCCTGAGTAGCTAAATGTTATGGAAACCCTATTGTGACGTAATCGGGTGCATGATTCTGGGAAATTTTGAATCATGGGATGTTTTGTAAGCGCTTTTGTGGTGTGTGTTGGTTTTACACTGGTGTGCAAAAATTAAGGACGAAGTCGAAAAATTAGCATATCAGCTGAACGAAGAGGCAGAGCGGACAGAAAGACCAATCAGGAGATTAAGTAAGGTGATGTACGGTAGCACATGCGCAGATATGCAGGTAGACGTAATGGGGGAGTGTCTGAGTAGTATAAAGCATGTTGTCGGTGTAAGATCAGTATTTCTGGCAAAGAGATTGCACGCCGTATAGCAGTTAAAATCACACCGAGTTGAAGCCTCAACTAGAAATGTCGAATAATCAATCTGTTAGACGACATCTGGATGCTTTTACCCGAGGTCGAATCATTGGGAAGTTGGAGGAAGGCCGCAGTGTGACAAGTGTGGCTGCAGAGTTCGGAATTGCTCACAGCATCGTTTCACGACTTTGGACACAATTTCAAACTACAGGAACAGCTATCCGGGGGTTTAGTAGTGGTCGTCCACGAGAAACCACACCCGCAGATGACAGGTATATTGCCTTACAGGCCAGAAGAAACAGGCTTCAGACAGCGGGAGAAATCGCTAGACACACGACACAGGCGACTGGACGACCGATATCGTGTTTTACCGTGGCCAGAAGACTGCACGGTGGTGGTCAGTTTCCACGACGTCCTGTACGGTGTGTACCTCTAACGCCTGCCCATCGGAGAAGGCGTTCTCTGTGGTGCCGGGAACACCGGAATTGGAAAGACAATGAATGGGGACGAGTACTCTTTACAGATGAGAGCAGATTCAGTCTGAGTAGCGATTCTCATACTCATCTGGAGAGAGCGGGGAAGCCGCAATCATCCCTCGAACATCATTGAAAGGAACAGGTATGGAGGTGGCGGTGTTCTCGTTTGGGGAGGCATCATGCTTGGTAGTCGTACAGACCTTCACATCTTCGACGCAGGTTCAGTCAACGTGACTCGTTATTGTAACGAGATTCTTCTTCCATATGTGCGTCTTTTTAGAGGCGCTATGGGTCCGCAGTTCCTTTTCATGGACGACAATGCACCATGTCATCGCACAGTAGCTACCAAACAGCTCTGAGAGAGTGAGGATATTGAACGTATGGATTGGCCGGCACGATCTCCGGATCTCAATCCCATCGAGCATGTATGGGATTTTCTAGGCAGACGTTTGGCAGCTCGTACCTTACCACCAGTAACGATTCCGGAGCTTCGATTGGCGCTGCAAGACGAATTGGCAGCAATGCCTCAACAACTCATTGACACCCTCATTCTCAGCATGGACAGACGCTGTGAAACCTGCCTAGCAGTCAGGGGAGATCATATTCCCTATTAAAGACCGGATGTTTCTTGCTGGACACCCATCACAGGGATGTTTCGTCCTTCAGTCGCATTGCGCTCTATGCTACTTTTTCAATAAAGCTTCTTTTTATCCCTCTGATTTCTCTTTTAGTAAGTGTTGCTTACATTACTCATGTCCTTACGTATTGTGGATCTTATGGTATTAAATGTGTTGATTTGGAAAGCTTTTGTACAAAGTTATATTGAAAAAACAGTCTCGTCCTTAATTTTTACACACCAGTGTATTGTTTTGACGGTAGAATGGCTGAAAGTAGTAAGATTAATTTGAAGTTTCTGTACTATTTGGAACAAAAGGGGAAAAGAGCGTTAATTGACTGGCGTGTAAATGAAGGTTTACTTAGTAGCATTATAAGTGTCCTGTATGTAGGAAGGATATGCGTCTAGTCGAACGTAAAAACCGTTTAGATTTATTTGAATGGGTTTGTAGGAAGAAAGATTCATATGGTCACTATGTGAAGCGTTCGATCAGAAAGAGTACCTGGTTTGAAAAAAGTCATTTGAGTATGATTGATATTTTGATTATTACGTGGCTCTGGGTGTACGAAGCGAACTAAAAATCATGGTAAGTGAATATTTGCTTTTGGTAGTGCTTAAATGTATAACATGTTTTTCCTTTTTTGTTATTTTATTGTTTGGTTTAAAATGTATTTTATTGAGCTTATGTATTTTTTGTTTGCCTATATTGTAAAATTTCGTGCTCCTTTCACTTTTTAAGAAGTGAAAATATATCGATGTGTACAAGGACAAAGGGAAGGGAGTGCGCAATGCAAGTTTGTGCAATTCTGGGATTTTTTTAAAGTAAAAATAGGTCGACGTGTACATGGATAAAGTTAAGAGTGCGCAATGCCATTTTTGTGCAAGTCGGGTATTTTTTTAAGTGAAAATAGGTCGACGTGTACATGGATAAAATCAAAGGAGTGCGCAATGCCATTTTTGTGCAATTCGGGGATTTTTTTTTTTAGTGAAACTAAGTCGATGTGTACATGGATACCGATTTGTGCAATTGTTTGTCTTGTTATTTTGGCTTTGTGTAGCGGCGATTTTTGCCGCTTCGCAAGCCAAAATGAGTCAAAGAATTGCACAAAATCGGTATCCATGTACCGCCCAAAATCGCCAAGTTTCGCCAAGGAGTACCCTAAACTATACTTTTACCTTAGTTTATTTTAGCGAGGTGTGTGCAATTCTTAGATTCCTACGCTGCATAGATTATGCAGTTGTCTGTTTTTTTTTTTTAAAATCAAAACAGATCGCTGTGTACATGGATTCTTTTCGACTATTTTTGGTTAGAAACTTTACGTTTTTGCTATCTAAATTTTTTGTTTTTGTTTCGGATATTTGGCGTAAATTGTGTGTTAAAAACGTAGGTTCTGCACGCTCGAAAACCGCGTTTTTGGAAACATTTTAGGCTTAAAGTTCAAAATGTAGACAAAACATTTAGATAGTAATATTTAGCCGTGGAGTTTCTCGCCAACTGAGGGCGTATATAAGATTAGTTCCAAGTATTGTTACCGACTTATTACCAAGTAAATATTTTTCGCAATAATAGATCTCACCCTGAAACAAAGGGAACAAAATAAAGGCAAAAAGTAAATGTGTAAAAACTTAATTTTTTTAAAGGCTATTAAGTTCAAATGGCAGAAATTTAATCTTCAAAACAACACAGTTGCATGCTATTCATTACAGAAAAGTGTTCCCTAATTCCTTTTAATTTCTTTCGAAAGAAAAAGAAAACTCTCATGCTGTAATGATGAAATAAAAGTTTTTACGTATTATCCCGTCGAATATAAAACTGTCTTCAAACAGCACGATTTGCCGCTAGTTAGGAATAAGTGTGAGGTAACAACACATTTATAACATCTGGACTTTCGTGTAATGTAAACCCGATTGATTCTCTATAAACCATATTTTGTTTTTATAAACCAGTGTAATAAATTAAGTGCTACAGTTTTATTTTTTTTTTTGGTTTTGCATTTTGAGAAAACTGATGATTAAAATTTTCAAACTGCCTTTTGCAAAACAGCAAGCAGTGGATTATTTTTAAAGTTGGAATACGACTATCAGAAAAAGAAAAATGTACACAATATGGTCAGCTAGGTATGGCAAATAAAACGGTAATAGTTTGGAACATTTACCTGCCGGAAGTTTGTACTCACCGTTCTAAAAAGAGCTTCCAGTAAAATGAAAGGGCCTATCAAAATAGTAAAGATCGATTAAACCCTTTTTAAGAAGAACCAAAACGAAGCTGGTCGAATAGTGATTTTTATTAAATAGAGAAACGACAGTTCCTTCAGATTCCTCAGGAACGATTGGCGCAAATTTGGCAGGATCTCTGCCATCTTTCATGGCTCGATGGTGCCAACCTTCACAGACAACGGGATAATACGTAAGTACTAAAATAAGTAATTACAGTGGATAAAGTATACTTTAATTGCAGCAGTTATCATAAATCTCTAAGCTAGACAAAATTTTTTCTTTTGTCAACAAGAGCTGCTCTAACGCTCTACTTACATTTTGTTAATATTAACTGGTTTAAAATTCTTTTTTTTAATGTACGTATATATTCTTTTCCCATCTTTAAGCTATCAGATTTTGTATGTTTTGTGCTGAAAGGAAAATGCTTTTAGTGTGTTAAATTAAATGTACAAAGTCATGCATGTCAAAAGAATGCATAGATTATAAATTCAAAATGCTTAAACGCATCAAAACAAATCAAGCGTTAAAATATGGTAAAGCAATGTATTTTTCGCTAGAAATGGAGTAAAAATTGGGAACGAGAAGTTTCTGCACTCGTTTCGAGAGGGGTGGACTAGTCTCAGTTCAGCTGTGAAGAGCTAAAATTTCATACGCACCACCATAGTCCAGTTCCATTGACCGCAGCCTAAAGTAATTTAGACTTGCACAGTAAGAAGCAAAAAATTTATGTGTAGGAAGAAACACTGAACATGGTACCTACTCTAAAGGATTACAGCTACTATCAAAAATAACAAAATTAACCAGTGGGCTGAAAACAAGATCGAATAAAATTTTGAATTTGGACTTTGACGGTATGGCATTTGTAACAAATATTGAACCAAAAAACACAGGTAACCAAAAAACTTCAGCCATTGTTAACATTTTAACGGTCAATTCATTTGGTGATACTTAGTGATTTTTGAGTAAATATGTGCTTCTGTAATTTCAATATTATTTTTAATGAACATTGATAAAGACTCACTAAAGGGCGAGCACCAATTAGTTCTAACCAGAATTGAACTGCTTGTCAAATCTTGGGGAACATGGCTCAATGAGAGTTTTTATGGTTTTCAATTTATTTAATGTGAATACAACACAACTTCCATAGTCCTTCACGAAAACATGTCTTCGCTTGTGCTTTGCTATACTACAATAGTCCATATTAAAGTTTACATGAAAATAATTTCAAGACTGTGATACTGAAACGTATGAACATTGTTTTGAATGACAGATTCTAGTAATTCTAATTAACGTTACATGCTATTAGTATTTATATCAGTCATTTAAAAACATTTCACACGTGTCATTACAATTTCTGAAGAAAATGTCTTCATTTTCTTCAGTAACTGGCAGTTTGATGTCACCTGTCAATCAAAATATTGTCATTTATCATTCATTGTATACAAGCTTTACTAATTATTCCCGTACTTTTTCTATGCGATTCAAGTTAAAAGAGAATAGTATAAAAGAAGCATCTTACTATTTGAGCCCATTACTTGCGAAATTTGACCCTCTATTTTGTAAAATCAGAAGCCTTTATATTTCGTAATTTTTCTACAGACGTTTGGAAAATGATGATGTACCAAACAACATATACTTACAATGGACTCGAATATGAATTCGTCTTTGAGGGAGGATTCAGCTGCATGTTCTTTGAATTCTTCTTAGTGCATGTATATAGCAACACTGTTAATGCATAAATTAAGCTTTACGGTTTATCTAAAATAGATTTTATTAACAATTCATACACACATTCATATATATAATATACAAGTCGTTTAAAAACTTTTCACGAACTATCGTTCATTGTTTGAAGACACTATCTTGTGTCTTTATCACTAAAAGATAAATGTCATTCAAGTTTCCATTCAAGTCATTCAAGAGTTAAGTATTTAACGCCTAACATCGCACGCAAAGCAAGTGAAATGATTCTTTTTGTATCATTAAGACACAGACTCTTTTAAGCTCTGCAACGGATCAATTTGATTCTTACTCGCAAATCATGCATTATGACAGTGGGGTATGGTTTAAAAATTTTCTTTCCTTCTCCTTAGTATATTTAAAGCTCTGTATTAAAGCTACTCTGTATATTAAAAAAAAGTTACGTTCTAAGATGGTTAATTCCACCCATTTATTTTTATTGTTAACACGTTAAGAGTAATATATATATATATATCTGCTTACGTTAAGAGTAATAGATGTACATGTTTGAAATATTTCACAGACATTTTTTATTTCTTGTTCCTGAAATTAATTGGTATTGTATTTTAGTTTAGAAACTATACGTTACTACACTCGCCACAGCACATGTGGCGGGTGATTGAAACCAGTAGTTTGACAGCAAGAAGTTTAATTGTTTTCTTGATGTGCAATGTAAGTACAATCTACTCTAGCGTAGTTGAAAAAGTTTTTCATAAAAATACCATTACTCAACTGGATAGTCCACACTTTGCCACAATTAAATACCTAATGTAAGCTTCTCCATACATCCTAAAACGGACACCTCTCTCATGCTTTGCCATTGTCAGTTAATTAATCCACTAAGAAATTCCACAATCTTTTTCTGAATGAGCCTTTAAATTGTTTCGAGTTTTAAGATGTCATAAGATTTTTTTTTAAGTAGTGCTTCCTTAACTCTATTTGGATAAATTGTTGCAGACCCAACGATTTTAGTGTTCGACGGTTGGCCATGTAAATCGCCGCGTAATTTCATTTCTAGTTCATGTAAATGATGTGTTTTCGAGTCCATGTTTGCCTGAAAGCCCCAAAAATCTTAAAAATCATGTTATTAATATTGTGGAGATAAGGAGAGAGAGTAGACGAAGCAAGTATGACAAAAATATAATTAGTGACTTGACGTTATTTCTCAAATAAAATGAAATTGCATTCATTATTTTGTTAAACAGGAATTAGACAGTTTTATCTTCATTTTTATGTTACTTTACCTTTTGTGTTTGGAAATTATAAGGAAAAAAAGCATTTGCAACTTGACCATCATTTTATAGTTGCTGTGACATATCTCACTTGCCTGACAGCAGTATCAAAAGTCCAGGAATTTTATCGTGGCATAGGACACAGGATTGTGTCTGTTTGGCACAGGCCTTAAGCACCTTATTAATGATACTGTTACTTTGCCTACCTCTGTCCAATGTTTGAAAGTGAATACACCGGGGGACGAATCCGAGAGTCCCTTATCACAAACCACTCGAGGGAAGTGCCTTGCATGCCACGAAGATACTACATACTTAAAATTATCTATGCTTTCTCTGGGATTTAAGCTGTGGCCCATCGATACGACAGCCAGCATTGTTACCCATTATTATACTGACCAGGGCGGCGATATTGTCATTTTGAATAATCCTACGTAATGCTAATGCATTAAGTTTCTTGTTATACTTAAGTCATCCATTATCTTGTTTTGCTTTAAGGATCAATGAGAATATTTCCTTAAATTTAGGCGAGAGGTGTTGACCGAATTGGTATGAAAGATAGGGAATTTGTTTGTTTCTATTACCACTGAATAAATACCATTTAAGCGATTACTGTTTGTTCCGATAAAACTATTGCTACTGATCCCTTTTCTGTTGCATTTTCCGTTGGTTCTTTGCTGTATGAATCTATTTTTTACTAACAGCAGCTAGTTTCTGGTGTTTTCATAAATTTTTAACTGCATTTTGTGTTCTTACGGTAAGATTTATTATTACAAAAATATTGGCTACGCATCATTAATTTGTCAGTTTTAAATGTGATAACAGCTTCGAATGAAAGCCGGGCAATTTCTTAATGCAGCTGTCAGTCACAGCCTATATTATGTTTTGATATTTGGTACATGAAAAAAGACATTAACCGAGGACTTACGTTGTTTAGGCTAAATTTTTCATCTATAAAAAAGTAATACTCATTCAGTTCCAAAAATACATCACCTGTTCTTTCTGAAACTGAGTTGCTGCACTTAGAAAAGTAAGCATAAAGAGTCGATATCACGTACAGGACAAATTACATCTCGGTAGCTGAGGCAACATAAACCATAACAACGAGCTACGGAAACTTAAAACGGCCGAGTATATATATATTTATATCCGTATCTTTATGTCCTTCTTTCCGGATGTAGGACTAATCATTGAGTTCATTAAATTCTGAATTCGACCTTTGATAAATAGCACTTCAAAGGACGACAATCCATTTTTTTTTACGACATGCGTGATAGATATTCCTTAATTTCCCAGTGATACATCTGCTTTAATATGGTATATAGTCGACTGTAGTTATATCCATTATTTCTAGTATATTTGAAAAGAGTTTTTATTTTTAGTTTCAGCTTCACTGCCTAAATTTCCTCATACGTTTAATCCATTTTCATGCTTAGACATGATAGAAAATTTTATGTGCTGTAGAGATAGGAAAGTTTTCATATTCGGTCAGATGCTTCCTAGGGCAGTTACGTTAGTCTACTCACTAGAGTTTTGAGTATAGAGATAAAAAATATTTTTCAGTGAAAAATGCTTCAGCTAGCATTTATATATACCTACAAACTAAGTACTCCATTTGTAAGTACTCTATTCTCTCTTATCTCAGGCGGTGCTGTTTGCTATGAAGCCTCCAAGTGCCCTTATTAAATTCGCAGTAGTCTTTAATCACAGTCTCTAACGTTTAAAATACATAAAAAGATAGTTTTTAGAGATCGTTAGATATTTCATACCAAGAATATGAAAACAATGCGTTCTCCAGGATTCAAACCATAAATCTTCTAAATACACTTACTAATAAATAAATACTTGTCCATAAATTAAGGATAATTCGGAGTCACGCGGAAATCGAACTCTAAAATAAATACCGTATTTACGCGAATCTAATGCGCATCGTTTTTGACCAAATATAGTACTCAAAATTGGGGTGCGCATTAGATTCGATGGCGCATTAGATTCGAGTGCAAAGTTTGCCGATGACGTCAGCAGTTCGCCGATGACGTCAACCAAATTTAAATCGTAACAATGGATTACTGTATTTCTCGACTACATTTACCGTTACATTTATGGTTGACACATTATTGCATAGAGGATACAAACTGCAGAGTACGTAGTCACGAAATGGAGGGCAAGCAGAGAAGAATGTCATATGACGCTACTTTCAAACGTAAAGTAATTCTTTATCCTGAAAGAAATGGCAATAGAAAGGCTGGGAGAGAGTTAAACGTAGCTGAGAGCAATGTTCGCTTGTGGCGGCAACAGAAATTGGCACTGTTTGCAACTAAAACTAGTAGAAAGAAATTCACTGGCCCTCGCAAAGGAAGACACCCTAAAATTGAAGAAAAAGTTTTGGAATTTGTACGTGAAAGGAGGAAGAATGGACAACCTGTGACTAGTGACACTATAAGAAATAAAGCAAAAGAGGAGGCTGAAGTTCTTGGAATACCGAAACCAGAGTTTAAAGCTAGCCGTGGATGGGTGGATCGGTTGATGAAGCGGATGGGCTTATCTCTAAGACGCCGTACAACAATATGCCAAAAGCTTCCTGCAGATTTTGAGGGAAAACTACTAACATTTTAGCGGTATGTCATCACACTTCGGAAGGAAAAGAATTTTTCAATGGGGCAAATTGGCAATGCTGACGAGACGCCAATTTGGTTTGATATGCCTCCTAACTACACCATTACGTAGAAGGGGACTAAGGAAGTTATCATCAAAATAGTGAATAAAGACGTTTACTATTAATCACTGATTGTAGAAACTGTTAGATAGATAGAAATGTTACGATTTATTTCATGTTCATACTTTACGATATGTACCGTATATGCAGTAGTGGTAATTAACAATGATTGTTTCACATAACAATAGCCCACTAATAGGTTAATTCTATGTTCTGCTACTTTATGTATAAATCTATTGTTGTATAAAATATGGTATCTAAATTTAAATAAAATTATCATACCATTGATTGATAGTTTATATACAAATCCATTGTTGTATAAAATAAGATTCAATAAATTCCTCATACCATTGATGCGCATTACATTCTCCGACAAAAAATTGTTTTATTATTTAAAGTTTTAAAATGGGGATGCGCATTAGATTCGATGGCGCATTAGATTCGCATAAATACGGTATATCACCTGTAAAATCACTACACACATCTTCAAGAATCATATGCAAATTTCAGGAAGTAACCAGATGACACCGATGGTACGTCACAATGACGAGAGTGTAAGAGAGTGATGTATAAGGAATACAGGCAAAGAAGTAAAATTGTTCGCAGGCGCTTTATAAGCATTTCAGTGCAATAACCGAATACTTATGACACAAAGGACGCATTTGGATGATTTTTTACGTGGTAGAATTATCGGCCGTCTGGAATGTGGGCGTACCCAACTGGAAGTATCAGACGAACTTGAAATTGCCCAGAGTGTCATCTCCAGGCTTTGGCAACGATTCCAAGATGATAGTAATGGGAGTAGACGTTACAGCACAGGTCACCCCAGAGTTATAACGCCGAATGAGCACCGGTATTTGGCAGTTACTGCCACAAGAAACAGGCGGAGTACAGCCTCAGACCTGTCTCGTCAGCTCACTTCAGCCACTGGTACGACAATTTCAAGGTAGACCGTGTACAGACGCTTAGGGCAGGTTGGTCTATATGCTCGTAGACCTGTCAGATGCGTTCCACTTACTGCAACTCACTGTCGCCTGCGGTTAGCCTGGAGTAGAGAGCATGCATTGTGGACACCGCAACAGTGGGCTTGCGTGATGTTTTCCGACGAGTCCAGGCTTAGCTTGCAGTCTGATTCTCGCCGGACTTTCATATGGAGAGCTCCATGTACCGTTACCACCAAGAAAACATCATTGAACGACACCGTTACGGTGGTACAGGAGTGCTCGTTTGGGGTGGAATTATTCTGGGTTCCAGAACTGACCTGCATGTTAAAATTGAAACCATGACAAGCCAAGTCTATCGGGACGTCATTCTGGAACAACATGTACGTTTGTTTCGGGGCGCCATGGGCGCACAATTTGTGTTTATGGATGACAACGCTCGTCCTTAACGTGCAAACATCCTAAGCGAATGGGATCCTAAGCGATTATCGGAGGATATCACCCGTATGGACTGGCCAGCATTATCACCGGACTTGAATCCAGTAGAGTACGTGTGGGACATGCTTGGCCGACGAGTTGCAGCACGTTAACCTCCTCTTACATATCTACCAGAACTTCGGTGAGCATTGCTTTTTGAGTGGTGTAATATCCCCCAAGATCAGATCGATAATTTGATACTCAGCATGCCTAGGCGTTGTGCGGACTGTATTGCATCGTCTGGTAGACATACAATGTATTAACAATAGTACCAACCATGTAACATTGTTTTTTTGTAATTTGCCCCAGGGAGAAAAAGTGTTAATTTTTTTTAATAATACCAAACATATAGCATCTTTTTTTGCTCTTTACCTTTTGTTTAATAAATAAGCTTTACAAATAAATCAAATTTGTTTTGCTTCTAACCCTTCCTTTGCCTGATTTTGCATTATCCTTAATTTATGGACATGAGTGTACTTACTGAATGTGCTAACTACTATGTCCACAACATCATATATACGGGAGAGAATGCGATACTTCCATATATATATACTACTTCAAAGTCAGAGTGGTGAGTAATCCAGCTGAATGAATCCATGTAGAAACAAATTATCGTTCACCACATTTTCAGATTGGGTGCAATTATGAAGACCATTAAAGTTTTCGAAATATGAAATAGGAAAAATCAGCTGTGCTTTCGCCAGGATTCGAACCGTGAATCTTCCATTTGCTAGCTGGATGTGCTAAGCATTTATTCCACATGAGTATGTACAGGGGCGGAGTGCGATAATTCGTATTAAGTTTATCATTTATTCCTGAAATTTTTATCTTCAGAAAGGAACGTATTTAATCCGCCCATGAGAGTCCTTCTTTGAAATGTAGTTTACTTTGAGATATAGTTACTAAATATAGTTTCTTTGAAACATAGTAGTCTTTGTAATTTAATACAGTGTACTTACTATAGGGTACTGTATTTAGGGTTTATTTACTTATAATAATTACTATTATTGAACACCTTCAAGATATGTAAATTCACCTAACATTCGTCTTACTAAGATACTGTTGCGTAAAATTCTGAAATAAATTAGACCTAAATATTACAACAAGATCATGTAAGTTAAAAATACTGATGAAATACTAATACTAACTAAGGCTTATATTATGCTAAATGAAGATTTGTAATGTTTCTAACTACTTTGTCTATGCTGAACGTAGTGGAACTTATTGAACTATGAAGCAACTTATCGCCGAGTCCAAGTGTGTAAAGTCCAGAGAAGGGTTAAAATAGCCTTTTATTCCCTCAAAGAAATAATGACAGTTGGCCCCCTTCTCGGGCTTAACATAAAAGCCTCCCCTTGGGCTTTAAACTCAAGATAAGAAAATGAGAAACTAATCTAATGCTAAGCTATACGCAATACCGAAGCTATATGCAGTACTGAAACTATACGTAATGCACACAATTACCTAACTTTGTTGGCTCTTAATCAAATTAGTCGGCGTATATCAGCAAGCACGTAAAATACGGCAAAGCGTAGTGACTTAACAACGAAGCAGCTTCACTGCAAACACACGCCACTAAGAACTTATAAGCTCTTCTGCTGAAGTAAGCGAAACTTCCTTTATATATTCTTTTTACCTCAATTACACGCAGCGAGATACTAAAAACTCTTTCTGGTACGGAGTTGTAAGGAGGAAACAAGAAGAATTTAAAGGAAAGTGCTTCAAAATTTAAAATAATCCTTACAGATTCTTTAACGCTTCTTTATTTCTAAAGTATTGAATGGTAGGTCAGCTTGAATTTCTATATTAAGTTCTTAACCTTCCGAAAGCCGGACCCACGAATAACGCCTTAACCTTTTAATGCTGAATATACGCGGGGATCGTTCTTATTGCATCTGCAGAAAATGGGATTCGAAATGCAATTCGTTTCGCAGGAGGGAAAAGTATGAATTTTATACACTCTGTCAGATGGTTGAGACACACCGACCCACGAAGCAGCAAATAGAAACTAAGGAATGCTAGTCGAAAGATTTTGATATCACGGCGGAAATGCTTTCATCTATGGACTAAAGTTAAAGTCTAAAGTTTGATTCCAAATTTTTAAAAGCAGTTAGGCTTCAAGTGCTTTGCCATAGTCAAATAAACCAAAGCAACCATTGAGTAAAGTTTAAGGCTGATGTAGGAAAAATTCTTGTATAAGACAACACAATATTTGGAAACAGTACTGGCTGTCACATTAGTGAGTGGTTAAAGTTGAGGAATAATGAGAGTTCATCATTTTATTGGCGGCGGGTAAATGTGTTAACTGCATAATGTTTTTGCGATTTTCTCACGTATAATGTACATACCAACCAGTTTCCTGTAGAAAGTGCGCCTTAGAGCATCTCTCCAATAAGCAGATGACCTTTGTGTGCTTCACCATAATAGAGTAAAGAATTTTGCCGCAGTCAAATAATCCTATCCACTTCCCTTGTAGGAAGCATAATAGTAAGGTATGGATCAGACTGAAATTGTGAAACTACATCGCGTATTGTTTTGCAAATACGTATATTTTGAAGTTAGCTTAATATTTTGAAGTTAAAATAAAGTTTTTAGTTAGTTACTGAAAGAGGAAAAAGATTGTTAGAGTCATTAGGATTTTTTTTGATGCAGGAGACGTGAAAAATGGGCAATGCCCTCGCCGAGACTCGAACCTAGACCTCTCGAATACGCGCCAAGTGTGATACCGTTATTCCACGAAGGCATGCAGAAAACAAGGAGGAAATACGTAATATACTTTCCCTTTTAAAGAGCGACCTAGGATTAGGGGACCCAGTGACCAAATCCTGGTAGTGCATGCAGAAAGGAGGGAGAAATACCGTATAAAATTGCGTATTGAGATAATAAGTGCTACCTAACTTTACTATGGTGTCAATGCATATCAAACGTCATCTTCAGCATAACGGACTTAATTTCAGGAATTCAGCGAAGATGGCGCAGATGAAAAATATATTTAGACGCCACCGGGGTGTTGAAAGCATTTTTTTTTAGTACCTTTACTATACGGAGATTTTTTTTTCATATGAGCGCCTGGGACATTATAAACTATCAAATAAATATCTCTTGTATAAACGTCCTCGTAATGAACATGAATTTAGAAACTCATGGTTGTTAATTCATCTTCACTGCGAATCACTAGTATGTAGTGGGACGTTCGTAAGCGCTACAGTTTGCGGGTTTACCGACTCATTTTAAAGGAATATTACTGGTGGTATTGAGAAAAGCTAAATTACCGGATAAATTTGGTTGCATAATAACTACTTTTTCTGAACCTATTTCTCTGTATCGAAACCCTTTTCATTTTGAGCTCATCAAGATGTGACATTTCTTCTGCCAAACGATGTGCTACATGTACAGTAAGGTTAAAACGATGAATTTAGATTGAATAAGCTAATTTAAACAGAAGTAAAAATTCAAATCAGGGTCATACGATAATATATAACTGCAACTGATTTTGACAAAGTAAAGCAGTTTATTTTCAAAGCGATATGATACAGAGAAGCTGGTTACATAATAGATAAGTTTCTTGGAATCTAGTTATCAGTATTTTTAAGTAATATAGCTATTCTTAACATATTTATAAATCTTGAATTCTTCAAATGTACTGCAGCAAAGAAATAAGAAAATTAAATAAAATATTAAATTGTTTAACATAATAAATAATTTTTTAAAAAAATTTTGGCTTTTATATTGCATGGTTTTATAAATTTAATTAAGTTTTCTTATTAAAAGTTATCATGTTTGTATTGATATTCCTGTGCAAAGAATAGAAATTTTGATAACCTTGATACGAGATCTCGGAAAAAGAAAGTTTCTTTAGTTATGAAAGAAGGGTTCCTGTTAATTGAGAACTAAATCCAGAGAATAAAAATTGATTGCACCCGAGGGAACAGGATAAAATGAAAAATGCATTAGGCCTTAGGAAGCTTGTCTAGTTCCTAAATGAAGTTTCCTAACTAATTGGAAGGTTCGCTTCTATGTCCTAAAGTTTTTAACTTTTTATCTCCTTACTAGCGCATATCTGGAGAATATTTGAAGCACTAGGAAACTTCATAATTATTTTGACTATATAAACCCTATTTAATTTTGAATTACATATTTTTAGGAGATGATGTCATATTTGAAATGAAATTAAAGCGTATAAACGAAAGAGTTAAGGAAGTAATAATGGCATTTATTCTTAGTGTTAAGTTTGAGATTTTAAATGCCAGTCAAGCTAGTAACTATGTTACTAACATCAGATCGTTGTCTATATTTCTTAGCACGTATGCAGCCTCTTTGCTGCTCTTCTGGTCTAAGAGGAAAATATTAAAAAAGGTGTAGATTAATTAGAAATGTACGCTTATACTTATTTTCAGGCTTATGCAAAATGTTGGCGAGTCTAAACAATTCTGAAAATTCTACCCATGAATTAGCTTAATATTAAGAATAAAAAATTGACTGACTCAAAACGAAGGATTGAGAAGCCAATGCCTGGTATATACTCCACAGCAAATCTCATTCCCCTGATACTATTGCATAAATTATCTATAATCTTTTGAAAGGTTCTCGCTTCCCTACTGATGAACTAGTGATATTCTAGAAGGATTGTCCAATAGAGAACGAATTACTACTCTTCAGTGAAACTTTCATTTATTTAAATCGTAGACGGACTTCTCATTTCAAGTTTTATAAGCTCAGAAAGCACCGATGTTTCGTTCTGAGATTGATTTCTAGAGATTGAAAGTTTGTTTTGGTTTATTTAATTAAGGTAAAGTACACGAAGACTATCTGCCTAAGAGAACGGATGCCGAGGACTTTCTAGGAGAAACTGGCTCGTATATACGTTACACAGGAAGAAAACCGCGAAAACGCCCATGCAGCCAATCAGTTCGCCAGAAGTCGAACCCCGGACCTAACTACCAGTGTTCAGCGACTTTACCGCTCGGACGCTGGTTTGCCCATGACAATTGAAAGAGCTAGATGACTTCATGAAGATCTCAGTTGTTTAATATTATTTTATAAATTTACCTTCATAAATATTAAGAAATTGTTTATTTTTTGTGATCTCGTATTGATTAATCTTATGTTTTTTCTCTTTAATTTTTAAAAACAGTGCAGTTTTTTTTACTTAATTCAACATTTCCCGTACAGCGTCTTAATATTTAACTAACTGAGACATTTGTTTTCCCAATGGTTTATATTCTTACCTTATGAGCTAAGGGTTACTTTTAGCTTAAAATATGGTATTAAGTATTTTTATCTTACTGTAAATTATTAATGTTTCTTTAAAACCCTCATGAAGAGCAACGAAAAATACGCATCATCCAAGTAAAAAATACTGCAGTCTGCACGAAAACACAGCTACTTGTTCTTTGCTGTTATTAAACTGTATGTGTGTTTTTTTTGCATCTGACGGGAGATATTTTCTTGTTTGCCAATGGAATATTTAAGGATGGCGAGGAAACGCACCTCTAAGAAATTTTCAGGGGCAAACTTTCATCTTTTAAACTTTATCTCACATTAAACATTTTTTAACCTCATTTTCTAAAGTGAAACAACCGCTTATTTGTGTTACAATTTTTTTAATTCTGAATGTTCCACATAATAAGGTACTGATACTTTTTCTTTCTGTATACTTGATTCATCTCTAGCTGAGTGGATAAGACGCTGAAGATCAGTTCTCGTTCATCCTGTTTAAAACCAAGCTAGTTGCACTGCCGTTTTCGTTGTTTTCTCGATGTTCAAAGTAAATACGAGACAGTTTATCTCTGAAGTTGAACTGCAAAAAGTCTCCCATCTTAGACGCATAGCTCTCGCATACTTTGTTTCAGTTAATTAAACCGGTCGAGCAACTTTTTCTTATGTTGGTTAAACAGACGTAGTTCACAACTGCAATAAGATCAAATGCATAAAAATTCGCATATTGGATAATGTAGATAGGTAAGATAGATGATGATTCTTACTATTGTTAACTGCACCTATATATATGTATAGTTTTTCTCTTTTTTACTTAATTCATCGGTATTTATAACTGCCATAAGATTAATTACACAGAAATTTGCATGTGTAATATAGACAGACAATGTAAGTACTAACAGCGAGAAATATGGGTAGCTTAGATATATAGTAGCATAAACAGATATATATGATTATACTCCTAATTGTAATAAACAAGTAGACTTAGAAAGTTAATGTTCAAAGCAGTTTTATGCGAAAATCGAACTGAGCCTGTTATATAATTTTAGATGATGAATGCAATATGATAAAACATGTTTTTCTTCTGTCTCACAAATTCCTTTTCTACAAGACCTTCTTTTTGTTGAGATACAAGTTATGTAGACGGTACTAAAAACTAACTGATTCTTTTGGGGTAAATTAGTTTTAATGCTGTCTGAGATTGAGTACTGTGTTTATGGTAGTCTGGGAAAGCTAATTTCATCACGCCGGTAGTCTCAATGATTGAATATCAAATCTTACTCGAGTACTTTTTCAAAGTTTGGTGACTAAAGGAATAAAAAAACTCATCCAGCCGGCACTTTAATTGCAGCTTAGAGAAGGCTGAAGAAGAGCAGCAGAAGAGCATTATAGTTGTTGCCTTTGATGCAAGGTTAGTTGCTTGTTGTGTTTTGTGTATTTATCCTCGGAAATATTTTGAAGCCTTGCTATCATATCACTAGATAATTTTTCTGTGGCCGAATCTGTTCAACCATAGAAAGATCTATTTTTATTTTACAGTGCATTTTATTTTTTTAGTCTGTTGATAAGATTTTAAAATTAAATAAAAAAAGTAACTTAGTTTTATTCAAAATCTATGCCAAAATAATCGATTTTGAGGGCGATTCGTCACATGACTCTCTTCGTTAGCAGAAAAATAGTTTACGTGTTTAATATAGGCAGACATTATAGGTACTCTAAGATAGAAATGTAGACGATTTAGATACATAACCAACATAGATAGTACATCATATAACATAATACCCATTATTACAATAAAAGCCTAATCAATAGTAAACTAATTTCGTTTGGTTGAGACAAAAGCATTTTTGAACAAGACCTTGTATTCATGGAAAAATGAACGCTTTCAAACAAAATACCGTCCCCATCCAACCAAGCTGATTTAAACTAAGGCAAAGCATGCGAGGGCTATCTGCTTCAGCTTAGGGATGCCTTCGTGGAGAAATTAATTTTAGAAGAAAAGTAATCATGCTATACATATGGAAAACTATTCGACTGAACCAGTTTTCTTCGAATTGTATAGAGCTCTATAAAACCATGGTCAAAGTGCAAATCTGCCTAATTTTAAAATGCTTTTCTAAATCTGAATATCACACTATTAATGTAAGACCGTTAATTTGAATTTAGAAAATATAGCCGTTACTTAGGCTCGTAAATTTGAATTGAGTACTTTTATAAATTTAACTTGAAATGCCGTTCATGTAAATAATGAATAACCTAGAACCAAATGATGAAACTTTACGAACTAAAATAGATCGATGACCAGTGACTGTTTCTGGCTTGAAAGGCAAGCAAGTTTCTCCAAAATACATACATCATTATCTTTACTTAAAAGTATGATATTACTCACAAACAAAGATAACTTTTGGTTAACTTTCACGTTCAGATATCTTGCATTTAATTAATGTGTCTATCTCGTAGCCGATTTGTCTGACGCTTGTATCATAATCTGAAGGAAAGCGTGGGTATGCAAAAGGGTTTCACTGCGATTTTTCAATTGCGACGAGCTCGGTATGATAGGAATGCAGAAATGGTTAAATGCGATGCTACCAAAAATCCACTTGGAGCGCGAAGGAGAAACATTCTTAACATTCTTATGCCATATCATTGCTCATTGCACAGGATGAAACATGGGTGTGGTAATCGCCTCTCAGGAGTATAGCCCCGGGAACTATTGAAGAAAAAAGTTATATAATTATAACAGCCGTACAAATCAGTATAATCAGTACAAAAGTATTCCACAAAACGTAAAAAAAAACTGCATAATAATCACATATGTAGATATTATTTCTTTAGCCTTTTTTTTCATAATTTCGATTATTAGGAACATCGCAGGAACAATTTCTCATAGATCAAACTTCCGTAAAACTATATTTTTGTTTCAAATTTCCTATTTTGATGTTTGTTTTTGATCTACACGCATAATTAAATTATAAAAATTTTGCAACTAATAACTAAACTTCGTGCAAAGTTTTGCTTTTACCAGTTCCACGCTCGTTCTCTGCTCCATGTATTCCAAAGTTTTCTCATTGTAGAAAAGATATTTCCAACAAAACTACAGCGCACTGATATGGCAAAGATATTATGTACAATGGTAATTGGATAGTTAAAGTTACGGTTATCTTTAGCCGTCAAAGTACGGGTATATTGTACGCTACTTTGCCACTTAAATAACTTGCATCAGTGATCACATTTGCCGGACAGCACTGAGTATTTCTCAAACTGCAAGTGCTACAGGGGATAAACAATTGAAACTAATAGAATTCTGTTTCGAGAGCAAAAATGTTACAAGGTTGTTACTCTCCTCATCATAGTAGAGGTGATTATCAAATCACAATATAATTCATGTACGAAAAATTTGTTATTCAACCCGCTGATTCAATTCATAAAACCGGCGCCTGGAAATATGTATTAAAAGCAGGAGTCTGGCGGTCGAAATGGAAGAGTTGGTAACTGTGGACATAGGCCAGATCATACCAGCCAAAACTGAAAAGCAGTCAAATGAGTGGCGTCTATATGGCTCACTATGAAACTCAAAAATTCGTCAGTGTGAATGTTATTGTACTTGTTCGTATACCTGATGCATATAACCCAAGATAAGGCAGATAATGTACAACCCTACTGTTCGTTTCTATAACACATCCCGTATCGCGAAAGAAGTGGAGATGCTCCCAGTAAAATCATTCCATCAGTTTGAAGAACAATGCTCATGCGCAAATGTTTATTATTTCATACAATAAGAATAAAAAAATAGTCTACAACCCATTATAGTCCCAGATTTAATTTCGTGTAGGTATGATTTAATTAACAAGATAAAGGAAAACTTAGAATAGGAAACCTTGTTTTGTGGCATTCGTTTCCAAACAGTTTCAGAGATTCTTCAGGCAATACATGGCTTCTTTCGAAACATCAACAGAACAGACACTATTACGGATTTGGGCCCACCAGCGGCCGAGCGGTAACGTCGCTGAACACTGGTAGTTCGGTCCGAGGTTCGAATCCCGCAAACGGGCTGGCTGCATGGGTGTTCTTCCCGTGTCTAACGTGTATACGAGCCAGTTTCCCTTAAAACGTCCTCCATGAAGGCATCCTTCCCTTAAGGCAGATAGCCCTCGAGTGCTTTGCCGTAATCTAATAAACCAAAAAAAAAAAAAAAACCTATTACGGATTATATTACAGCTTTCACATTGTTGCCGACGGGTTGTATACAACACTAATGAATACACAAAAGGATAATAAAAGTTCAATAGAGATATGTCGTTCGCATCTCTGTAAATAATTAGCCACAGTTATTAAAGTTCCTACTCTCTTATCTTAAGATGTGTATATGATAATGCTCATAGCTCCAATCGCCTAAAGTGACGTTGCGGGCAGAAGAAGCACACGTCTTTCTCTGGTTTTTGAATTTCAGTCGCTTATCTTCATTTAGCATAATTTAGACATAGTTTTGTAAAAACACTCATTAGAGGAAGGACTGTGATTTCCTCTGTGAATTAGACATGGTGATACACATCAGCATTTTTCCTGTTTGCACGCATGCACGGCAGTGCGCTTTCATTTGAAGTTGCGCAGATGCTTTTTAGTTCCTGCGTAAAGAAATTTACCTGAAGCGAGACCGCCACCTGTACATCCATTCTGGTTTATTAGGTATCGCCGGGCCTTGATAACTATTATGATCCCGCGCCGCACTGAATTCCAAGAGAAAGCACTTTCGAGGGGCAGTCGGATGATGTCTCACCCTTCTTCTCCTATTAGTAATTTCTGTAGAGGATTTCGGCTAGCCGTGTACTTTGAGTGTCCCCTTTCCGCACAAACACGGTAAACTTAAACATCTATGCCTTCTCCGGGATTCGATCCCGGGCCTTTCGGTACGGTAGTCACCGACTCTAACCACTATCCCGTCTAAGCGGTTCCTAAGCACCGGGTGCAAAACGCCTACGAATGCATAGGCAACACATTCATGCTGATACTGCATATAATTAATATTAAACGAAAGAAAGAACGGCTTATCTTGGCATACAATTTATATAAAGCTCAATCTATTTCGAGAGCAACTGATACAGATCTTTTTTCAAGGAGTGAAGGTGGGGGTCACCCTCGAAATCGATTGAGTTTCATGTAAAATGTAGCCCCGTTCAAGAATTTGTTTTGGCCTAACTTCGTATTTCACATCGTCGTGTGTTTTAACCATGTATATATTTAATATTATCCAAGAAAGTTTTGTTCCACAGAAGTTTCAGCAGCGTGTAACTGTGAGAAAATATTGATCTACCATTAACGGTAGTGGTTTTCTAAAATCGCTCTTGGATCCTTCTCATGCTTAATAAACATTAAAGCTTGTGTTACAAATATTTAACATATCCAGGATTTGCGTGCCCATATTCAAAAATTGCCATTCCTCTGTAAAATAATCCAAGCTGTTGGCAACTCGGATGAGGCGTGACATTGAATACTAATAAAAATTATTCGCATCACAAAAGAATCATGAGTATAAATGTTAAAGTTTATACTCATGACGGGATGACATCATAACGGGATGAGTTTCTTTTTTGAAATTATTCCTTTCTCTCTTTTTTTTCTTTTTAAATTCAGGGACTAAAAGTGTAGTAGCCCATTGAAATAAGGTACATTTAAACGGAACAAAATGCACTTTTTTGAATTATATAATACTCAAAATTTTATTGAAACGTATGAACAGGATAAGAAAGGAACATTTAGATCGCAGGAAAATAAGTATCTATATGAATAAAAAATGGACATCTGATCTCATCCAGACGTTTTTGCTCTTACGATACAAGCTATAAACTCTATTAACATACAGAAATATTTTCCAAATAATTTTTAAGTTCGCCTGAACTAATACATTTGTTCTCATAGTAACGCTAAGTATAATTAATGACTACGTGTTTCAATTTTCTAGACGGTGATTTCATTTCCAAAGACGCTCATTTATTTACATAATAAATGACATCGTGGAACGTTTCCGTATTCTTTGAAAGTTAGTATTGCTCTTTAATCCTTCAAATGTAGACATTTAGATAGATGGCTAAAAATGAGGAAATTTTTTTTATGCAAACTAAATATTATTAGCTGCAGTTAAATTCAGAAAAAATGAATTGGTTAAATAATCATTTTAAAATTCTTAATCTTTAAAATATATCCCTGCCAATATGATTTTAATAACCAAAAATGTAAGCTGAAATTTTTCATACCTCAGTTCTACTAAAAGGCTGTTTTTTAGAATTGCGGCTTAAAACGTTTTCCAACAGATGAGATCGGAAGGCTAAGTTAGGTGATTTGGCTATGGCAGAGCATACGGAGGTTATCTGTCTAAGAGCAGGAAGGACATCGTAGAGGACTTTCTTAGGGAAATTGGCTCGTATTCAAGTTACCCGTGTGAAAAGCCACTAGAAATACTCCTACAGTCAGCTGTACGTCTAGAAAGGTTCAAATCTGGGTCGAACTACTAGCGTTCAGCAATCTTTACCACTAAGAACTAAGTAGAAAATTGATGCATCTATACGATTGATTAAAACCCTAAAATTAATTCAGAAATCTAAAAATTGAACACCATTTTATTCAAACGTATTACTTCATGCATTGTCTGGGAAAACGTTAAACATTGACAAAACTCGAATCCCGACAAACAACCTAATTCCCTGATTATTTCTTTAATAAATTCTGACACAGCACATGAAGGCTCTCCAGCAGCCGAAAGTCGCTGAACACTGGTTCTAGGCCATAGGCCTGGATACAAGGGCATTTTCGGGTTTTCCTATGTGTATCGTGGATGCGACCCAGTTTTCTTTAGAAAACCTTCCACGTAGGCATCCCTTCCCTAAAGTAGATTGTTTCCGAGAGCTTTGCCATAGTCGAATAAACCAAAATAAACAGACTCGGGCCTTGAAGTCCATGCGTCAGGGGGGAGGTAAAGGGGCGTCTTCGTAGAAGACCTTTTTTAGTGAGATTTGATTACAACGTTTTATTTGAATTCTTATTTTCGAAGTCTTTCTCGTGCGTAATATGAATATAAATGAATATTTGCACATCTAATATGCTTATGTCGAATATGATATAAGGGCATGTCGATAGCTTGCGAGATGGGAAATGTATCATGAGACTAGAAAATCAGTCTTGCAAAAATAGTGTTTTAAATTGCGTGCAAATATACATTAATTTTACGTTAGATAGGTTTTCTTTTACTACTTCGTTTTTCGTAATAGGAAACATGTTACGTAAAATAAAACTTTTGCTTTAAGAAGGGAAACTCCTTTCGAACATTGGTTTATAAGAATCGCGTTTGGTTATGTTTCTTCAAACGCTTTGCAAGCATTCTTTATCAATTCTGCAAAAAGAACATTTTGCTCTGCCATTTTAAAAGAAATGATCAAATTTAATATCACTTAAAATGCCGCAACTCAGTGAGTAGATAGAATTTCAAGCAATCAAGTTACTGTTTCCATTTATTTCATTTGCTAGTCATACCTTTGTGCTGAGAATGTCTTAATTAATGACGAATAAAATTAACAGTATCTTGCAGGATTCTAAAATAATACTTTGATTAGAGCTGAATGCATGCTGTATATTGAGTTACTGTAGCAGTGCCTTAACGTATTTTTAAAAATAAGTATTTAAAAATTCTGTTAAATACTTCGAAATGTCAATAAAACTTTGCTAATATTTTATAGTGGAGGTTACATTTTATTTCTGTTGCAAGTACGCTTATAAATAAGATTCGTAGCTTGTGTTTTAATCGCTTTTTAAGTAAGTGTATATAGTTAAAAATCATTCCATACACACAAAATAGTTAGTCTCTGGCGACTTGTATCGAAACGGGCTTCCAGCGTAAAATCCCTTCATGTTTTTCGTGGCGTGTTATGTGAAAACATCTCAGAAAATCCTTACTGAGAGGTATTCCTGCTCAATTAGTTCTCGAGCGCTTAGCTACAATTAACCTAATTAAACAATTTCATTGCTCATACTGTGTCAGAGTTCGCTCTTGTACATTCCGTTCCATCGCGTGCCTTGGATAATTGAGATCAGTATGATGGAATTCATGAGACAGGAATGAGTGAAAAGGTGAGCTTTTGCGCAGATGTAATTAATGTAATTAAAAGCCTTCATTGTGCAACGTGTCATAAAATAATACGTTACAAAAGATTCTATAAATAATCAGTATTTAGAGCTCTCTGAAAGAACTTGTATTCTGACAAACTTTCCAAAACTTGTGCTGATTTTATGAAAGGCAATAGTTAATTCGTGTATTGAGCGCAGATTTCATTCCAGCAGAATCAAGGTGAGAATTCCAATCTTGAATAATACTTAAAGCAGAACTGATTATTACTGTGAAATAGATTTACCAAGCTCTAAATCTTGAATTAATATCTAAGATGTCCTCCCAAGACGTTACTCATATTATGTGTATTCGATATATTTTTTCCCTTCACTTTTGTGGTCCAGCGGATAGAAGAGCTAAACACTAGTATTTCGAATGGAGTTCGATTTCGGAGAACGAGCTGGTTGCTTAGCAGTTTTTGTGGTTCTCTCTATGTGTAACATGATGTGAAACAGTTTTCCTAAGGATGCTTTTCACGAAGGCATCTTGCTGTTATTAAGATCACCCTAATGTGCTTTATCATAACAATATATGCAATTTTGTATTAGTTTACTCATTTGATTACATTGGTGCCCAGCAGCGAGCGAACCGTAGAGTCACGGAACACTGGTAGTTCGACCTGGGTTAGATTCCAGGCGAACGGGCTGGGTCCATAGATATTTCCGTGGTTTACCTCGTGTGTAACGTAAGTACGAGCCTGTTTTCCTCAGAAATTCCTCCACAAAGGCATCCCTGCTTTTAGGCAGATAATCCCCAAAGTTCTTTGCCATAATTAAATAAACCAAACCTCTTTATTGTGTTTTAAGTGTGCTCAGTTTCTGTCTAACATGTTCATTTGCTTCTTTTTTTTAATATATTAATAACTTGATCCTACTTGCTGTTCGCTGTTTACCATTGAAAAATATCATTAGTCTAAAACCCTAAAACGTCAAAGTAACAAAAAGGCATTTTTTTGGGGCACGCATCATTAGTCGTAATTTGATTGCACGGATTGAATAAAGAAACATTAAGTTTTTGATTGAGGCATTGATATGTTCCTAGTTACTCTACTTTACTCTCGTTCGAAATATCTGACCTCAAGTCTTTATATACATATCAAACGGATCAAGTCATTCCGAGGAAATATATCTTAACTGAGTCTAGAAAGAAATTTACATAATTATTTTTTTACTTATGTTACATGTTGTACTATTGTTTTCCTGTGACATGTTCTTCGTTACTATAATATGACCTAAACATCAAACATCCCAGTGATTAATCGCTAATTTCCAAGATTCTGAATAAATCAGAGAAGTGCTGATTGATTCTGAATAAATCAGAGAAGTGAGAGAAGGCCTTCTCGAAATCCAGACATGAGATCGCTTGATTTTTACTAGCGAAGTCACTAAAATTTTTCTTTTATTCCGAGATTACTTACCTGCCGCATGTGTAATATATGGCACCTTACGTTTGTCAGTAGAACATGTTCTTTTAGACGGACAGCATTGCCTGGATCTGTAAGCCCCAGACAAGTGAAATATTCCACGAAAATTCTTTTGCTAAGCTTTGAAGGTACCCTGTATACATAATATGCTAACGTAGATTGTAGATTTTTAATGGTTTTACAGTAGTTTAGTATTGTTTACTCAGTTAATAGTTACTATACGCGAAAAACGTATGTTAACATTAAATATACATCTGAGCTCCACAGGAAAATGACTTGAATTTTTAATGATATACTTGTTTAAGATACATCAGTGAACAAGTAAATTGAAGTGCCACTGAATTAGACATAGACTATGAAAACTGTGTCGTCGCATTGAAAACAAGGCGCCGTATTTATGTTGACGTGAAGGCGTTGTGGTAACTGCTTATATAGCTAAAACTATGGTTGTTGTTAATCAGTCGTCTCAATTACCAGTAGGGGTAAAACTTCTTCATCGCGGATAGACAGTAGGTGCTAGATGCATGAGCCATTCAGTTTCGGAAATCGTCAGAGGGCTAGGGTTTTCAAGATCAACAGTGTCAAGAGTATACCGAGAATACACGGATGGTGTGAAAAAGAACTAGAGATCGGGTAAACTGCAAAGGGCATAATTAGCCTTGAACGAGCGTAGCATGAGACGGCTCAGCCTCATTACACATGGACGGCTCAGCCGTATTGCACATAGCCGGCGAAGCCGAACATTAGCTCAGATTACCATCCAGCTGAATCAGGATACCAGTCGTATAGTCAGTAAACGGACAGTGTAACTCTCGCTTTGGAAGAGTATCATTGCTTAATGCATGCCATCCAGCTGCAATTCTTGCCTGGGCAAGAGAACACAAAAGACTGAAATCGAGTAGCCTGGAGTAATGAGTCTTGATTCTGACTGTTAACACCGACGGGAGGCTGAAAATATGGCGTCCAGGGTCATGAAGCTATGGATCCTGCATGTCAGGTTGAAACTGCATAAGGCCATGAGGCTCACTCACGGCCTCGGGCGTTTTCTGTTGGCAGTGTTTGCGATCTTTGGTATTCGTAAACAGCCTCCCTCAATATGATTCGGTATGTAGAGTTGTAGGGTGATCATCTTCATCAATTTATATTGTCTTGCCATTCACACGGGAATGGAGTATTCCAGCAAGATAACTGCACCTCTGACAGGTCTCGCTTGCCTACCGCCTTTTCGGATGAGCATTTTGTTGCCTTCATTGCCATGGAATGGCCACCTAGAAGTCCTGACTTAAATATTAACTGAGCGAGCACCTTTGGGGTGTTTTGGAGAAAGGTGTGAAAATACCTCACATAGAATTACGGTTAGCTCTATCCGGTTTCTGGCAAGCCATTTCAGTAGAATGCTTCCCCAAATTTATTGATTCTATACCTCTTCGTGTGGCAGCCATTAGCAAGGCCAGAGGAAGCCCACCTCGTCATTGACTTGCTATCACTAATTCAGTGGCACTTCAGTGTATGTGGATTATCACTTGACAGGTCGTTGAAGCATATGTATCGAGAATACCGAATATGTTTTAAATTCTTTCATTATTCTTTTCAGAATGCACTTTTAAAAATCTTTTATTTTTTTCACAAGATTTTTCAAGCTCAAATCTTCCTAATACTTGTTGAAACCTAAAATTTTAGGTTATCTATAAACTTTATGAGATCTTGGTAGCTTTCTTTGATGAATTTAGATTACTGAGCCTTCAGCCGTATGTACATATAAGTTCTAAAAGAAATCACTTTTTCTATTTTTTCTGATTAATAATAAATACATACATATTTTAATAATAAACTTAACATTAAGGTATATAATTCAGATATGTTACATGAACGTTTATTATGTTTTAAAAGGAAGAAAGAGTATATTATTAACCTTAGTGTAAAGTTTATACTGTGTGTTGAGTTCGGTTTAATTATATCTACAACTCTAAAAGTTTTACTGGTTTATTTCTAGGATGTGACATTATATTTTAATTAAAGACTTCATGTTATATGTAAGTGGGAAAAGTAGCCTTAACTGTCAAATATTTGCGCTGTTTTTTTTTCTGTAATGGACTTGGGGTGAGAGCATCCGTCGTGAAAGTAAGTTGGTGAAGCAGAATGGGTAATTTAGGGTCCATGCATTCTACTAAGATATACAGCTAAGGTATCCGCGCTATCATTAAGGAAATATGTGTGTTTGAAGATACTGCAGGATGTTCTGAAATTTCGCGTTGTTTGTTCCATATGAAACTAATAATGAAGAGATTAATATTTCAGAGTATATCGGTGTTTCGTAAGAGAAACAATATTTCATATATTTTGTGTTTTAACCACTGCTGAACTTCAGGAAGCATTGTTGGGTGAAGCAACGAAAATCGAACAAGTGAAGTATTGTCTTATATTATGGCAAAGCGAATGATTTAAGTGAAATAAAAATTCGTTTGTTCTGGGTCAAGAAAACAAGCAACAGTGTTTTTGGTCATACAAAAAAAAAAGGGGGGGAGGGCAAATACATAGTTTCTGAATATACAGGATAAGCAAAACAATCTTAACGAAAAAAGCAAACAAAGTTACTGTTGTTGGGGGTATAAAGTGGATATTACTACCTACTTCTCAACGTGTATGACAAACAAGATTTTTTTCTAGACATACGAAACATTTAACACTAATAGCCGTATTTGAAGGAAACTGCAAAAGCAAATGGACTCCGTAAGGAATACTTTACAACTCATTGTAGATAGCTCCACCATACAATCGAACGAACCAAAGTCCACATCTTTCATTTGCAACTACTCTCAATGTGACCGAGTTGCAGGATTTTATGCACGGTTTTATGAAGCAGGAAATGTCTTTAAGATTGTGTTTGTTTCAGTTAGAAAGAACATTGCCTCATGATAGTGTAATGCTGCACTTTCTGCCAAATAAAATCGCAACTCATCGTTAGAATTGTTTTGCAGTAGGCGCAAAATTTATCTGAAAGTATGTAAGAAAAAGCTAGTGCTTAGATTGGCTATTTCATTATTTCCAATTAGTGTGTACATATTCACACTTAGAGCTTATGGTTCATTCCCACTTAAAGAATGCTTTTAAGCTTTTATTTCTATAATTAAGAAAATTTTTTTTTGAAAAGCACTAAACTCTGAATATAATGGAACGGAGTGATTTTAATGTAGGATTTCATTGTAAATGATAATAATTTTTATTTGTAAATAAATTTGTAAATAATTTGTCCATTCTATCAATTGCGAAGCCGTTGAGCTTTATCAAAACTTTGCCATTTCATGCATATCTGCTTTGCCATTTAGGAGTCCCAAATCGGACAAACTTCAAATGCGCGCGACAACGAAATTTTCCCCCCTTACTGACCTCTTTTTACCCTTATTCTTTTAACGTGAGCAGAAATGACAAAATAATTGATCCCAATTTTTTATTCGTCATTCAACATTCCAGATAGTATTTTAGAATATATATAAAATATGTATTATTTCTTTGTCGTAAGTAATGTACTTTTACGTCCGGATCATCCAATAAATCAAGTTGGAAGGACAATTTAATTGACTGTCAGTCCTCACCCAAGTCTCGCTGAATACATTTCTTTTATCGATCGACTAGCAAGCTTTTGTAGTTTGCTTAGAGAGTGGCTTGTTTTTAAAATGAATACTCGAGTGTAAAACGTTTTATTGGGAATTTATAGGATAGGAACGTTTTCGAAATAATAATTTATAGGTTAAAGAAAAGTTTGAAGGGAAAAGTAAAAACGGAAATTTCCAGCTGAAGTTTGATTTACAAAAGAAGCAGCTGTTGTGTCTGTGAATCGGAAAAGAAATTTCATATACTACGGTAAGTTTTCGTCGTATGTATATATTTATTTATAATTATAAAGTAATAGAGAAATATTAAATTTTAATAATTATTACAGGTATACAAGGTAAATCAACCTTTATATGACAATATTCTAACCGCTCAAAATAGACCTGAAAGAAATGAGAAAGAGGTGCAGTCCAATCTCAGTTTTCCCATGTTTTCTAATTTACGTTTCTATGTTAAATGCTAATCTTTGAGTTAATGAGTCTTTGAATCTTACTACTGCGAAAAGGGCAGGGTCTGGTAACAAATCTCTTAAAATGGTAAAGACAGTGCAAAAATCTACGTGTTGTTCTGACGTATCTCACTTATCTGATAGTGTCATCAGATTAAGTTAACGATTTTTTACTATGGTAAACAGCGCAGAATTGCGTCTATTACTAGTACGACTTCTGGGCACCTTGGTTGGGAATGTGCAACTTCGTTTAGCTCCGTCCCAGTTTTGAACGAGAACTCCTCGTGGAACAAATGCATGAAATCTCCCTTCCTCTTTCCCTACTACCAAATCTCTCAAGACAATTTCCCTCTGATAGTGTTTTTAGTGCTCCTATGTCACCAGAGTCCCAAATATCCGAGCTTTCTCTGTGATTCGTGTTCAACGATACGGTAGCCAGCATCGTTAACCACTATATCAATCAGGGAAACCAACTAGAGTAATGAGAATATATCAACATAATCAAGAAGTTTATTCGAAAGAATAATGAAACTTAGAAACCGTTTTGCAGTTTTATCTACCATTCAAAAATAAAGACATTGAGAGGCGAGATGATTTTTGAAATTTAATTGAGAATGTTTTATAAAAAGGAAAAATTTCTCAAAACAAATCTTGATGTAGCTCACTATCCAGATGTGAATGATTACGTTAATAAATTGAAGCGGAAACATTAGAATTCCCACTTGGTTACTATAGCACATTAGGCAGTACTTTATAAGAAAATAATTAGTTCTACTATATTAGACCAGATATTTGCTTAGATATTTTTCGTACCATGCCTTACACTTCGAGTACTGTCACTAGGAAGAATTCTTTACAGTGTTCAGAATTAGAATTTGTACACATTTTCCGCTCAGCTGTAAATAACTTTAGATGAAAAAATAATTGCATAAAATTCAGAAATTTCGCTGTGAATTCTATCATACCGTCCCTATACTACCGAAAGAGTAAGCGTACTAATTGTTTTAGGTGAGGCTGGAATTAAGACGGTGATTATTAGGATAACCCCAAACTTATTTAACAAATTAAAGTCAACAGTTAATCGTGAGATAAAAGATAGACATTTTAATGAAGTATATCTTTTAATTATCAATTTTAGATGTTAGCTATATGTTTCTGATTCTTTATGAGGCAAAACGTTTTGAAAACTTTGCACACACTTTATTTATTAGCTAACCGAATCTGATTTAATTAGGTTTTCTAAATTTGAAATAGTATTTTATGTGTAATTACTATTATGGTATTTGGTCCACCGCGTATTCGCATCGATCGAAGTTTTGTGATTCGGGTTGTGATATAAAACTCAATTTATATGATTTGATGTAAAACTCAGTTTTAAATTTGCTGTATCATTATAGGACACATCTTAGTTGTCAATAATAAACGTGCTACAGTCTTCTCTTCTTTCGTTTCTATAAAGAAAGGCGCAGAATTTCAGAGAACAAGTTTATTTGTCGACTGTTTGACGAAGCGCTTCTCTTTAATGATTGAGAGCGCAAGGAAACACAATACTTGCAATTAAAGGAAGGGTGCTGACTAAGATGGGCCTGGGGTATTGTTCTACATGATTAGAACTTTGTTAAGTTCAAATAAATTTCCCCATTCTAGTATGGTGGCATAGTGATTGTATGTTTCGATTTCCGAGGATCTTTTAATATAAAAGTTGTTTCTAAGATTTAGCATTTTATACTTAAGTTTTAAATTGGTTTTAATTCAATAACAGGCGATAACTCGTACAGGTTTTCTCTTTTTCCCTCATTTGTAGTTGTACTGTAATCGTAAATTAATAGAATGCATTTCTTCATGCTATGTCAATAAAAAATTGGGAATATATAAGATTTTTTTGAATATTGTATTCATTGGGTAGACTTAGCTTTGCAGGTAACCGAGATTTAAATTTGAGTTTCTGAAAAGAAGGGAGTTTTAAATGAATTCTGTATCAAATTTTGTTTGCTATACAAGGGTTTTTAAGACAAGTCTCCCCCTTTCAACCTTCAAGAGTTGAGCTGAACAAAAACCAATGCTGAAACCTCGAAATAAGAGTAATTCGTTCCGAATTTGATTTATTTGTTTATGGAAAAACTCTCGATGGCTATCTGCATAGGAGAAGGGATGCTTTCCCGAGGACTTTGTAAGGGAATTTGATTTGCATCCGCGTTTACACATAGAGAAAACCACAAAAACGCCCATGCAGCCAGTCCGTTCGTCTGGCGTCGAGCCACCAGTGCTCAGGGACTTTATCGCTTGGCCCCGTAGTGGATTTCGTTTTCATTCGCTGATTGGCGTTTCAATTTCTTTCGAATACGCCCTAGCTCTTCACTTTAAAGATCCTTTGCTATGACTTATCGCTTCCGAAGAAATTTTATCGATTCAGTTTCCCATAAAAAGTAATTATCTAAATTTTTTTCAATATTGCAAATGACTGCAGAAAAAGTTGTAATATGAACACTGAAATGTTTAAAGACTTGTTAAATGGGTGAAATAAGTCTTGTAGGGTTTTACTTATAAGGAATTTAAAATCAATATCTTAAGCTAAAATCAATATCTAGCTTAAGCTGATTCAATTATTTAAATAGCGCGCATTAAACATCGGTTAGCAGAATGGCTAAAGCCGGAATAAACTTTGACAGAACTGGCGAGAAGACGTAACCTGCAAACGGAGGATACTAAAAAGCTATATCTTTAAAACATTCAAACCATGTTTAAATGCTGCTAACTAATTTGTATTCTGGTGAGATTTACTGGAGGAAGTTACAGTAAATTCAAACAAAGAAGATATTCTTTCGTTCAAATCATAATATTTGCTTAATTAACGTAAAACCTTTAGGAGATTTAGATAAAATAATGACTTAACTGTACATCAGAGCTTCTACTTAAATTTTAGGTACATAACGTAAGGTCTAGGGTATAACGTAGGTTCAGTAGAATTAAAAGATAAATATATGTTCTTCCGCCTGCAAGGGATTTAATTACTTAATGCACTAAATCTTTTGTTCAAGGGTCTTCGATTCAGGTTAGGCAGCTTAATAATAAAATTACAGACGCTTTTAATGACCAAATCATAAATAAACTAATTAGCGACTACTATTTTTTAACTTGATGAAAATTTTTCTGTTCTTTATAGAATTAGCACATTTTTAACAATAGAATATATCCAAACAAAATGTTTCTTTCCGAAAAAGAAACCGAATGGCCGGAAGTTATTAATTTCGTGAAACGAGCAGCTAGCGTATGGATGGATGGTGAATTCTTCAGTCATGTGTGCCCTGATGTAAATAAGTTCTTCAGAAGATAATCATTTTGTTGCAAAATACTGCCAAGAGAATTACGGAGTTCATTAGTGGTATTCCTTCCGAAGCCATCGAAGCAGGAGCAGTTTCATCGGTAAAAGCATAAAACATGTCATTTAAGCCCATTATTCGGTAATTTTCATAAAACGAGAAAGAAATGACTGCAATTTTTTATTTACAGACAAACTAAATGTGAGGAGACTGTATAAAAAGATATATTTCATTTACTTTAAGTTGGAGCTATGTAGAAGTCATTTATTTAATACTCGTATAATTGCAATTCCTATGTCTCGAATTTATGCTTAAAACTTTCTCTCATTAATTCTCTTTAATGACTTGAAGAAAGTATCCATTACGCAGTTGACGGAAATGCCTGTTTTTGCCTTATGTGTGATAACTTTCATTTTCTTCTAAAATGATTTTTCTGCAACGTTATTACCTGATATTTTTGCGCGTATCTGTCCGGGCATATATAAGTTTTCAACTATTCCTTTTTGTAGATAAATTACAATAACCACGAGGAAAAGGTGGGTTAAGTATTCGAAAAAAATTCGAGAATAATCAACCTAGTGAGGACTTTATAAAAAAAACGTGGTTGCTATTTGGTTGACTGACTTATTTGACTATGGCAAAGTACACAAGGTTAATCTACCTGAGGGATGCCTTCGTAGGGGACTCTCTAAGGGAAACTGACTCGTATTCTCGTTATACGTATGAAAAACTCCACGCAGCCAGTCAGTGGGATTCGAACCTCTGTCGAACAGCTAGTGGTTAGCGATTTTACTGCTCGGCTGCTGGTGGGTACTTGTACAGGGAGCCCAAAAGATAAAACATTCTGTGCAGCTAGCCTATTCGGATCTCCGAAACTGAATTCAAGACAGAATTATTTCTTCTGTTTTACCTAATAAACATGAGCGAACATACCTTTAATATGCAGTTTTTGTGTTCTGCCTATAGATGGGAAGTTGACCAAGATACATCTTGCGCATATGATAAATGCATCAACTGCCGATCATCAAAACTGCTGAGCACTGATAGTTCAGTCCGAGCTCATATCACGGAGAATAGGCTGGCTACATGGAAGTTTCTTTGGATTTCCCCATGTGTAATAACGAGCCTGTTTCACTCTGAATATATTTCACAAAGGCATCCCCCTTTTAAGCAGATACCCTTCACAAGCTTTCTCGCAACCTAAATACCCCACTGTAATTCTTCCGAGCCTGCCAACGGCTGAGCGGTAAAGCGGCTGAACACTAGTAGCTCGACCCGGGCTCGAATTCCGTCAACAGCGTAAGCTACATGGGCGTTGTTTCAGTTTACGCCATGCATAACGTCGATACAAATCAGTTTCCCTTCGAAAGTCCTCCACAAAGGCATCCTTTTCTTAGGCAGATAGCTGTCACGTACTTTGTCATAATGAAATAAACGAAACTTAATTCTTGCGTATGACGGTGTTCTCGACATGAGATTGAGTTGTAAATAATGTGTTAAAAAAATTAGTTAAAAGAAATGGTGTAAGTAGTGAAATGATTTCGTGACCCACAACGACGAAGTGAGCTTTCAGTAAGTAACATTAATATATCGACAAAAATAGTTATTTGATTTCTTATGGTAAACCGTTTTTAGAGTTTTATTTGTCACCTTATCTTAAGCACTGGCAACACGATGTTTGAAGTATTTCAAAGTTGTTGTAAATATTGAAGACTCCATTTCTAAACGATGTGCCCTTCTCTTTAATTGGGTGAAATTTCAGTACCGTTCCTGGAGCCGGCCATATATATGTCATGATATAAAATGAATGATTTGGAGCTTGGCGGTGGCGTAATAGATGAGTAGCAAAGAAACTTGGCAAGGCAAATATGTCAGGACTCAAGATAACTTTATTATTGAGGAAAGCAAGTCCGGATTCGCAATATTTTGTTCACATACGGACGAGCGTCTTATGAGCTCTACATTTTCGTTAGATCAGCACATATTCCTTTAGCCGCAAAGCTTCTGGCCAGGAGGAAAGCTTAAGCGAAAGTGACGCATCATTTCATAGAAAGAAGGGAGGGAGTCAGTTTTTAGTTATGGTTTACAATTCGGTGATTGGTCAAGAGGCATCTGCATTAAGAGTTACGCAAGATTGTATGACCAATTTGAATGACGCAGTTTAGACTTAAGCGCTATCTCTAGGACAGACAGATGAAGTTCCTAAATGAAACAAAAAACACAAGAGGCCATAGCGAATTAAATCCAGAAGTTTGCTCTCATATTTTCTATCTAGCGTATATGTCACAGCTACAACTTTTTCCACATCTCTAAGTATTGCATGGCTTATTAGCTACACAAGCTCTTCAAATTATTAATATTTTGCAAGGAGAGTTTCTGCTCTTCATTCAAAATGTCATTCATTCAAATGATATGTAGGCGAACTTGGTGCATTCGTAGGGAATGGCCGGTATCCATCGGTTATTTAGCCATCTCACAAATCAGAACCTTTCCCAGGACGCCCCACACGAATCGACCAGTTTTACATATGCAAAAACAGGAAAAATCTGACCCAGGTTTGATTAATAACAACCCAGGAGATGGATTCCATCACTTTTACGTCCTCATCAAACATTTCAAGAGGCTGTTCGGCTCTTCAGCATTTTAAGTGCCCTCATGCCTCCCATACACCATATATTTAAACAAGTCACCTAACAGCGCTAATAGTAGCGGTTCTTTAGTAATCTATAGAGGTATATTTTTCAAGGAGGGAAATTTATTCGTTAAGAAAATCGTGTGGCATATTTATATTTAACTGTAAAGAAACACAAATTAAATGCCTTTAAATTTAAAACACGCACCAAATAATTTGAGAACGGGTTATTCTTAGATAATTATGCGATCTCCTAGGATATTATGAGGTTTTAGAGATGTGTTCCTTTGACATTTCATTTGCACTCAATGTATCGTATTGAAAAGCCTTCTTACTGCTTTCATAAATACGCCATCGACTGGAAGTTTGAAATCATTGAGTAAGGGCTTTCATTATTAATATTCATTTCATATACATAGCGGGAGCTAAAGCGATGTAAAATTAAGGAACACAGCTCTCCTCTAGTCAGGAGAAAGTCATAATGTGTGTGACATTAAGCTTGCAATGTAATGTAATGGTCCTTTACCTCGAAACAGGTATCTTAATTAAAATAATTTACTAAGTGACAGTTGACAGTTGAGAGCAGAATCTGAACACCCGTGCGGCTTACTTATACTATTCGGGTCTAGTTCAGGTTCCGCAACTATCCGGGGCAACACCTCATGGGCCCTATAAGGGCTTGCATTGATCCTGTATACATGCTTACATAGTTCATAATACATGCTTAAGTTCATAATATATGCTTACATAGTTACGTTCATAGTACATGCGTATATACAAGTAGTTTATAATACATAGATCTTTCATAATACGTGCTTACACATTTCATACATACACATGCTTACATAGTTCATACTTGCTTACGTAGTTCATAATAGCCTGTTACCTAATACATACATAGTTCATAATAATTTTCATTGGTCATATTATATACATGTTTCATAATATATAGAGTGGGCCATAATACATGTTTCATGATATAGTGAGTGGGCCATAATACATGTTTCATAATATATAGAGTGGGACATAATACATCGCCAACTTGGTGAAGTTCGCTCCGATTCTTATGTAACTGTAAATGCTCGATTCCACAGTAACTTTATCTTGTCCTATGGAACTATAAATGTGTACGCCTTCCTGCAATTTCGAGAAATCGAAAGTACTGGAAATTTCGCGGCGTACAGGGAAAAATGTTACAAGACCGGAGAGAGCATCAGTTTTAGTGTTAGTTCGAAGTTCAGTTCAGTGTTTAGCTGAGAGAATTGGGAGTTCAAAGCACTGAGAGATCACTGTGCAAGCTTACACATTTGAGGTGTTTTTTTTTTTTTTTTTCGTATTTCCTTGTGTTCAACGCTCTTAGTAATTTGTAGTAATAATTAATGACAGTGCTCTGTCATACTGAGACGAGATGCACGAGTACGTTCGCGCGAAAAGTTATAATAGTAAACTATTTCTGGGAAAATAAATAAATTTCATGAAGCTATTATCGGTTCTTCGGACATTCATGCCGTGCGCACGTAACACCATACATTATATAGATGTGCATTTCACAAACACTGCACAATTAAATACGTCTTAAATTGTTTAACTTATTGGAACTGTGTGAAATGTTTGAACATAGGACTGTAGCTCTAATTTAATAAATCAATAAAATAAGTTTTTAAGATAAAATTTTTTTCACGCGATATCTTTTGTGAAGGGATAAATTTAGATTTTTATATGGGCATTCCACAAAGAAAGGTCCTAATGAGGAAGTCCCTGTTTATGATGTAAAAGTCTGTTTACATAACCAGATTCCTCCTTCCTAGCGTCCAAAACTGGCAGGGAAAATATGGTCATAAATATATAATTCGGAGTTTTCACTCTGGATGCAAAAATATCAGTTTTAAGGGTCGCGCAGAAGTTGAATATCTTTAACCAAACAATTTTGTTTTAAGCAGTCTCGGAAATTTGCTTTCGAAAATCTACTAGTAACATGCGTAGACATACCGGTGATCGAGTAGATAACACCGCTGAATGCTAAGTTAGACCTGGCCTCAAATCCAGGCGAAAGGGCTGGTTGTATGGGAGCTTTCAAGTTTTTCCTGAACTGCAAATAGTGTCAGTCTCTCTTAGAAAGTCTCCACAAAGGTTCCTCTCATACAAATAGCCCTAGTTTGCTTTGCCATAAACAAATAATCTAATATAGTCTTAGCTATATCTGTTACGATCGCTGAATACTATGGGTTCGATCCTACGTAAACAGGCTGGGTGCATGGCTAATGTTTGGGGTTTCTCTCAGGTCTAACATGAATACGTTATTTCTGGATATAAAGTTTTTTGGTTATAAGTCAGTGTCTTTGGTCTATTGAAAAGATAAAAATGCCCGAAACAGCTGTACCTTTTAAGATTACTTAAAATATTCAAGAACATACGCCCGAAAAAGGTCAGTCAGTGTTTATAAAGGAAAATTTAATACACGTGTAGTTCATCAGCTGTTATTAGTAGGCGCACGTACATCTTCTGGGATGCATATGTCTTCCGTGCTCATTAAATACTTGATTTTTTTAGGCATAGCCCTCTAGCGTGAAATTATCAAATGTTTTATTTGCTGTGAGAAAAAGCGCTTTGAAAAAAGTATTGGGTAATCTAAAACGAAGTAGTTATTCATTCGTAAATTTTCATTGTCATTTAATTGGAAGTAAATGCTACGATTTCAGTCTTGCGATGTATGAGTTGACATAAAATAACTGCTGCTATTGTCATCAAACATTCAAGGTAACAGAAAAAATAGTATTTCTACTATTCTAACTAATCCGAGTTAAAATAATACTCGGGATAACGATTGTTGGAGGCGGTAAAGTAACACGAATCATCGCATATTCGTAAATTTGCAAATTTAACAGATATTGTAATGATTCTTCTTGCCTTACCACTTACTGTAATATTTAAACTATTCTTAAAAGTATATTCACTCAACTGTACTCCAAGGATAATTATTTCCTTCTGGTTGCAATCAGCTTACACATCCACAGATTAAAATTCAGTAGCTTTGTTAATCTGCTATTGATAGATTACAACAGAAAGGTTATACTTATGTACTATAACTAGTATAGACATAGAGAATATAGTTTGCGCTTATGGGCGCGATTGCTACTGGAGGAAAAAGGATAAAATGAATAGGCTGGGGTTTTGTCTTTGTACTGTATGTTTGTACGTCTGGCAAGGTGAGTAGAATTAGGTGGGACCATTTTCCACGTTGGCGAAGTCGGTAAATTTAGTCTGCCACCCAACAGCTGGTGGTAGTCCTAAAATTTCCAGTTTTTCCTTTGAAGTTATTTCTAACAAGTTATTAGTGTTTAATTCAATATATTGGAATTGCCTAAAGTAATTGTCGGTCCAGATGTCAATACATGTGAATTACAAAGTACAACCCAAAAAAAATTTATGCAGTACCAATTTCCAGATTTTAGATAGAAAATAAATATAAATTTTAATTTTTTTCTTTGTGTTATTACTGTGTTGTATATTTTGTTTGTTTATAAATATTCAATAAGTGAAATTCAAAACTTAGTTTAATTTCATTTTTATGCTTGGGCACGTTACCTACTTTCAGATCGAGCATTTGAATTTGAGACCACTACTTTAGGTGACCTGCCCATCTAAATCAAATTTTGTAAAACGCTAAATACTATAAAAGAGCGTACTTACCAAAAGAACTGAGGCGACCTTCAACTAATAAGAATTATTTCCGCTAACAATGAATAGCAAGGGGAGGGGACTTTTTATGTCACAAAGCATGAGCTGCAATTAACGTTTAAATTCTCTCTTGCACGTTTTAATTTGCATAACTTTCAGGTTTGAGCAAATATCTGTGACGGGAATTGGATGAAAGTTATTACTGTATTTAAATTAAGCTTGATTGTTGATAAAATTTAAAGGCTGATAATTTGCTAAGTATCATATTCTAGAGGATTTAACAAAAGTGTACGAATCACGATTTTGCTTAGAATATCAGGTGATGAATATTATTTTTTATTTCTCAGTATATTAATTTCTTATTTAGGATAAAAAGTTAATGTACTCTTGCTCCCGAAGAAGAGGGATCTAGGTCTAATTGTTCTCGAAATCAATAATTTTATTCAATGTCCGTGACGATCTAAGATCGTTTCTTTCTTGTGTAATTTTTAGCTTTTACTTTGCGTGTTTCTCTTTCAGATAAAACGTATGTTGTTTTGTCACAGCACCGATTCCAAAAACGAGCAACTTGTTTGATAGGGTCTCTCTAATCTTTCCATTTTCTTCCTAGAGCGAAGGACCTTCAGTTTCTCAGAACAATGTAGTTTAAATCGATAACTTCATTCTTGAATATCGGCTCAGATTTCCTACGTAAGAGTATTAAATCTTTTACATTTAACTTGCTCAAATCTGATGAATATTTTACTTGTTGAAATTTCTGCTCTGTATTTTTGCACTAAGTTAGATTGTACGTTTACAGAACCCTCTGCTCTTCAAGCTATAGCACTGCAATTGTTTAAAAACAAATCTGTGCTTTATTTTGAAGCTTTTGACTAGATTTGTATGTCTGGGATCAATAGTTAAGGAAAACAATTATATTGCCACTTTTTTCTGAATATCCTGTATAATTTTACTGCTTCGATTTATCGATGTTAAACACAAATATCATTCTAGAGAAAATTTTTGTCACGCTTAATCTTAAGTTTATTATTTCAAATGGAAATAAGGCTAGGATTTGGAAAAGACTTGAGAAAAGAAAAATTTATAAATTTAGAAAAGATGTGCAAAATTAAGTGAACTTGCATTTTATGTCGAATTTCTAAAAAACTAATTTACAGATTTTAATGAAATTTGGTATGAATATACATTTATAATATATATATCTGACATTCAAAAGTATAATTTTAAGTACACATGATTATCAGTAACGCTCACAGTGCAGGGATATCCAAAATCCACATTATTATATCAAACTCAAAATGAGTCTAATATGAGGTATGATCCCCTTTCACAGCCAGACAAGTCGAGCAGCGTTACGGCATACTGGAGAAGAAGGAGTTGAGGAGTCCCTCTTGCAGTGGATCCCAGTTCTGCAGTAAGGCAGTTTTCAACACCGGGATGGCTCTCGGAGAAGATGGCGAGATGAAATAGCCCTCCCAAAAGCGTCCCAGACATGCTGTATAGGTTTAAAGCCAGGAGATCAGGTTGACCAACACATGGGGCGAATATTCTCAGTTTCCAGGTAATCATCCACCTGCTGAGCCCTATGTGATTGAGCGCTACCATCCATTAACATGAATTAAGGATCAACGGCTCCCCGATAAGTGAAATACAGGGCTCTAAAAGCTCCTCCTTATACCTCATAGCAATCAGGCAGCCTTTGACAAACTCATGCAGGGGTGTGTGGTCGTCGAACGTAATGCCTGCGCAAATCGTTACGCTTCGACCTCCGTAATGATCATTATTGCTAATAAGGGTGGGATGGTATCATGTTCCAGGTTCTCTCTGGATAGAGGTACGCAGAGAATCAATGCTCAGGCCTAATCTTGATTCATCTGTAAAAAGCACGGTGCTTGACTGAAGTCTGATCTATGGCACATGTTCTCGGAACCATGGCTAAACGCGCTTTTCTTGTGTGTTGCAGTAAGCGGGACACAAAGAGGGATCTTCTGGCATACAATCCTATCTCATGAAGCCATCGAGTAACTGTAGACCGTGAATCTCGGGCTGCAGTGGCAGCATACAGTTCACATGAGAGCAGTTCTGTATCGTCGCAATGAAAGTGCCAAATGACGATCCTCATTAGTTGTTGTGGATCTCGGTCGATCTTGTCCAGATTTCTCAATATAGAACCAGTGTTCTGAAACAGTTTCCTCAAATTGCAGACGACATATATACACTTAGCTCTGTAGTCACCTGCCTTGTAATCGACCTGCCTCATCTCATTCCCTTATCCATACGTTCGTGGCTCCTCTTTTTACGTTATATCTTACAAAATTTTAGAAGTCCAGCGAGAAAGGCACCGAATGCCTTGAAGGAGTACGAGCTCACAAATCCCCCGAAAACCTCTCGTGCGCTTTTATTTCCTCCACAATCAGAGATCAGGAGACACACACATGTACGATTACGTATTCGACTCTGAATATTTTTATAATTCTTTGTCGGCATAAATAGTACCTTGGCGTCAATAATTTTTGCAAAAGTAATTATAATTTGCAAATCCTCTAATTTTTCATACGAGGGTATATATGAACCAATTACTGTTAATATCTGGAATGATGGTAGTGCAAACTACAAAGCGGATAAAGCGATGACTACTGGTCGTTCGTCTAGGATTCAAATTCATCGTAGGGGCTGGCTGGTTGCATTGATATTTTCGTGGATTTTCTCATGCATAGCGTGAATATCAGCCAATATCTCTCAGGACGCCTTCTACGAAGACATTCCTACCTTTAGGCAAAAACAAAGATACCTTTGCCATATTTAATTAATAAAGCAATTAACCCTCGACACCATCGGGCGGTTATTAAACCTAGATGTTTTCCAATTACTTAAAATTTCAGTCTGAAGATGAACATGAATGGTGAAAGATGAGTGTGAATGGAAACCTAATTTGATTTTCAACCCACATTTTTATGTTATCTGCTCTTTATTCAGAGCTTAAATTGCGGCGGTACTTCTTAGTTTTTGAGGATAATTCATAATTGTAACCGGAGCCCTAAAAAAGAAGGCTCCGGCACTTCTTTTATGCAACTGAACAACAATCTCAGAAGAAATGTGATCTGGAAAATTATATTTTTAGTAATAAAATTATATTAAAAGTTGCTTATTAAATTTTAATTTATCTATTTGCATTTTCATTAATTTTAATTATTTAATTACTTTAACTATTATTTAATTATTTTAATAATTAATCATTTAATATTTTAATTATTAATGAATTTATTACTCATTTTATGTATTTATATATTTTTCGTCTTTCCTGAAGGTCTTCTATAGGGCTCCGATACTTCCAATTTTAGAAATTAATAGGGCTCCGGTACTCTAATTTTATAAATTAAGTCCTGCCTTTATTACATAGACAATTTTCCGCTGTTCTTTTTTACCCTCCTGGTTGTAAGCAGAGACGATCAAGTCTACGATATAATCATGGTAAAGAGGAAGATTGCGCCTGTTCTTGGCTCTAGCCTTGATAACATATAAGTTACAATACAACATCGCCCTCCTGGGCAACCACACGGACTCCCTGGGAGACAGAACTTAAGGATATGTAAAACATCTTGTAATGACCTTGCGGATTAATAAGGCACCATGAGGAAAACGACACCAACATTTATTAAAATTTAACTTTCAAAGAATAATGAAAAAAAAATTAACATTTAAAGAATAAAGGCAAACTCGGTCCTACAACATAATTAACCTACAACCTCGCTCCTACAACATAATTAACCTACAACCTCGCTCCTACAACATAATTAACCTACAACCTGCCTCCTCTGAGGCTAACATGCAACTGGCCTCTCTCACTTGCTGGGCTCTGCCAGGCAGCTGATTGGCTGGCTCACCGCTGCCAGATACATGACACCCCCCCCCCGGTAAAATTGTGCTACGCCAAAGCGAAGCAGAATCGGAAAACTGAACCAGCAAATACAAACTTAAATTGTATACTTTCACATACCAAATTAATTCAAAATATATGAACATGTATACATGATGTAATAACATACTATGAAATAAATGCAATAAACATTCATCTCACAACAGATGAACAGATGGCTTGATACAATACCGGAGTTCTGTAATAAAACATATATGCAATACTATTTCGAAACACACTATTATAATGCAATATTAAATGGAAACCAGTAATTTGATTTTCAAAACAGATGGAAAGTAGCTCTCGTACAATTCCGGAACAAAAGAAAGTAACTAATGCAAAGTTTTAAAACATATTAGTTCATACTTAGTTCACACCTATTTCATTCACCCACTAGTCTTGAAAGACCATCTGCATTTTTTAATTGTGCACCAGGGCAATGAGAAATATGAATATTATAGCGCTGAAGTGCCATTGCCCACCTCTGTAATTTGGCTGAATGCGGTGCCGACTTATACAAATATAATAATGGATTATGGTCTGTGATCAGCTCGATATTCGATCCAAACACCCAACACTCGAACTTTCTTAATGACCACACAACGGCATAAGCCTCGCGTTCAATAGTTGACCAGTTCTGCTGAGTTTTCGAAAGTTTTTGACTGGCAAAGCTGATAGGATGCAAACTGCCTTTGCTGTCTCGTTGTGACAAGCAAGCACCAACACCATATGAACTAGCATCACACTGTATGGTGTAAGGTTTTTCTGGTTCTGGAGTGTACAGTTTTGGTGCTTCACACAGTCTACGTTTCAGTTCTTTAAATGCTGATTCCTCGACATCAGTCCATGGAATTATCTCAGGAATTTTCTTTTTCGTAAGCTCCGTCAATGGGCGAGCTATTTCTGCATAATTCTTTATGTAATCACGATAATAGTTGAATAAGCCTAATGCACTCTTTAGAGCAGTCTTTGTTTTGGGACTTTTTATAATTTCAATGGCTTGTAATTTTTCAGGATCAGGTTGATGTCTTCCAGCTCCTATTATATGTCCTAAATACTTTATCTCCGAACGTGCAAAAACACATTTCTTCACATTCACAGTAAACCTGAGATCACTTAATGTAGTTAGCACAGCATCTAAATGTTTGAGATGCGAATTCCAATCTGGTGAAAAGATAGCAATATCATCAATATATGCTTTGCAAAAATCATTGTTTTCTTAAGGCATCATTCATCACTCGCTGAAAAGTAGAAGCTGCATTTTTTAATCCAAAAGGCATCACTTTCCAACGATATTGGGAACGATGTGTCTTGAATGATGTTAAATCACGACTTTCTTCTTCTAAAGGTATTTCCCAGTAACCTTTCAAGACATCTAAACAGGTGATAACATTCGCGTGTCCAATTTTATTGATTAGATCAGTCACATTCTCCATTGGAAAATCAACAGGTTTGGTTACTTAATTCAACAATCTGAAATCAATACATAAACGCATATTTCCGTCTTTCTTGGCAACACATACGACAGGGTATGCTATTTCAGCTTCACTTGGCTCAATAAGACCCAAGCTCTCCAATTCCTCGATCTTTTTATCTACTTCAGGTTTCAAAGATTCTGGGATCTTATAGATATATGGCTTTTTTTCTTTCAGCTCCAGGTAACAACCGAATTCTATGTTCACCAACGCTGGCTATTTGGATCTCCCCAGAAAATAACGCGATGTGCTTGAGTAAGAGCTCGTGTAATTCATTTTGTTTGCTATCCTCTAAATGACTAATATCCACCTCGATGTTCCTTTTAGTTACTGCGCAATCTCCTTTATTTGGAGTGGTATGAATTTCCCCAAACTCAGAATCATCTTCAAATATCACTCCCACAGTTTGTGCTCGAACATAAAATTTTCTTATTTTGTTCACATGAACATGCCTCACACTCCCATCGGGTAATTTAACTTTGTAAGAATGAGGATTTACTCTTTCAACAATTTCACCTGGACCTGTCCACCTAGCATATAGCTTGTTGCTAGAGTCTGGTATAAGTAAATATACTAGATCACCATTTTTAAATTCTTTCAAACTTTTGCGACGGTTAAAATAATATGCATAAGCTTCTTGTTTTTCCGCGGCAGATAAAGAAGCGAGCTCAGATGCTTTCTTTAAATTTATCTTTAATTCTTGTAGATAATCAACTGCTGAATTACTCAGATTAAGAGGTAATGGTATTTCACCGGACCATGATGATTTTAACACAGATAAGGGACCTCTAGCTTCGCGACCGTACATAAGCATAAATGGAGATACACCGGTAGTGCAATTTGGAACTTCACGATACGCAAAAAGTAAATAAGGTATGTGCTTGTCCCAATTAACAGGATCTGTGCGAATTACATGATGTAACATTTGTTTAAATACCCGATTCCATTTTTCCACTGAGCCGTTTGATGCTGGGTAACCAGGTGTCGAAAAACGAGGATGAGTTCCTAACCTTTTTTCGAATTCTTGAGTTAATTGTGAGGTAAAATTAGTGCCTTGATCGCTACAAATTATTTCTGGAATACCGGTTCTCATAAAAATATCTAAAAGAGCCTCACAAGTAGCTTTAGCAGAAAGACTTTTTAAAGGTATGACTTCTGGCCATTTTGAATGATTATCTATCAAACACAAACAATATTTATGTTTCCTTCCTGAAGGAGGTGAAATTTCACCAATAATATCTATATTTACCGTATGAAAGGGATATGGCGCGCGAACAATAGGAGTAATCGGAATTTTATCCGATTGTCTTTCCGGACTTTTTAATTGACATCTTTCGCATGTTCTACAGTAATTTTCTACATCTTTGGATATGTTCGGCCAATAAAATGAAAGCTTAATTCTTTCTTTAGTTTTCCTCATACCTAAATGATTTCCGAATATGGAATCATGAGCTAATTGAAGGACTTTATTTGGATAATTCTCGGGCAAAACTAACTGTTGTATGTTTTCCCCACAAATTTTTTCTTTATGAAATAATAATTCGTCCTGTAAAAAGAAATTATTCTTCCCTACTTCTGCGTCCTTAAAAGAATTTATTAACGTTTGGCAGTTTCTCTGATCGACCTTAAATTTATTCGATTCCGAATAACTGTTTAGTCTTTCATCATTCTGATTCGCAACTGAGCTATAAAAAAGATTTACATTTGACAGTTCAACGGCGCCAACCTCAAGTTGTTTTTGTTTATGAGTTTCCGGTTTCGTCTCGGAGAAGACTGTTGATTCATTCTCGTCTTCAAATATGCGATCCCATACATCTGGTGTAATTAAACATTGAACATTTAACTTATCTGTCAAGGCGAAAAGAGCTTCTACGCGCGAATATAGACAACTGTTTGGTTTTTTGTAATAAATGGGAATAGTTGCTAACGTTGCCTCTATGACATCGCCAAATGCGGAACTTAAAATGATTTTACCCTTACTTTCTATTTTTAAATCAGGAATTAATGTAGTGTTCAAAATTGGTATTTCCGTACCTGAATCTTTTATAGCTTCTACTTGCTTCCCTGCAATGTAAATAGGAATCTTTTCCAAGGAATAAAAATTAAGTTTTCCGTCGGAACACTCGGGTTTTTGTAAATGTTTAGAATTTACATTTGTAACAACCGCATTGTCCTTCGACTTACTTGAAGTGTTAACTTTCGGTTTGATTGGGAAATTATCGTTCTGTTTATTGGACCTCTCAAATTTATTTCGCCTGTTCGGGCAATCCTTAGCCAAATGTAAACTGCTACTACACACATAACATTCTCGCGGTTTAAACGAATGTTTCTGTTCATTTACCACTAAATCTTTTCTTAGCGCTGGTGGAATATATTTAGAGTTTTTGTTGTATGAATCACGAAAATTAGCGCGTTTTTCACCTCTTATGTCATCAAAAGATTTACCTTTTGCGATGAAATAAGTGTCGCATTCCTTCGCTAGTTCTTCTGGATGTAGCCAACTTTCACCTTGTCGAACTGCAACATGGCACGCTAAATCACTATCCAATGTTTGAAAAAGTTTGTCGGAAATTATTAAGTTAATTAAAGACTCAAAATCATTGACGTTTCTACTTTTACAATAATGGATCTAACATGATCTTAAACGAGAGGCGAACTGCAAATGAGTTTCCCCCGTCAACTTTTGAGCTTGGCGAAAATTTTCTAAACATATAATTGGCGATGGTTCATATTCCTTAAGAATTAAAGATTTAATTTTTTCATAATCTTTCAAATCATCATCTTTAATATATACTAGAATATTAGAAGATTTATCACCTATCAGTTTAAGTAAAATTTCAGACTTAAACTCATTTGGTACATTCTTATGCTTAAAAGCCCTTTCTATGGAATCAAAAAATAAGTTCCATGCTTCACCCTTTTTAGGTACAGAAATCGATAATGCTTGTACAGCTTTCAAAAGCTTATCTAATGAAAGTGTATTTTCTACGTTATTACTAGATTCGTTGCTACTTTCGATTTGCATTAAACGCAATTTCACAATTTCTTCTGACTTTTTCCTTTCTTCAACCGTAGTATTAAGAAATTCAATAACAAAATCTTTATCTTTCAAATATTCTTTAGAACTTAAAAGCTTATCTTTTAATTCTACAACTTTTAAACTAGAATCGGCTTCTTCACCTAGTTCCTTCAACACCGAAATCAAATCACTTTTAACTACTCCTTTAAACATATTTAGAAGAAATTTTCCTTAAAGTTACAACAAAAATTTCTCACCTCTTCTCCAAAATCCAGTCGGCTTCGTAAGCTCTGGTTCTCGTAAGAGAGCGTGCTGTAATGACCTTGCGGATTAATAAGGCACCATGAGGAAAACGACACCAACATTTATTAAAATTTAACTTTCAATGAATAATGAAAAAAAAAATTAACATTTAAAGAATAAAGGCAAACTCGGTCCTACAACATAATTAACCTACAACCTCGCTCCTACAACATAATTAACCTACAACCTGCCTCCTCTGAGGCTAACATGCAACTGGCCTCTCTCACTTGCTGGGCTCTGCCAGGCAGCTGATTGGCTGGCTCACCGCTGCCAGATACATGACACATCTTCTACCATCTGCCGTCCGACGGAACTTTAAAATGTCCCCCTCCGCAGAGATGTTAGGATTTTATGAGCATTTATACCTCCTCCGGGATTGGAAAGATACCTCAGCCGGCTTTCCTACCACCATGTTGAATAGGGCAGCGGGCAGCACTCGATTAAACAATTTATTATTATTGTAAGATTAAATGTATTTAATAAGAAATTAAATACGTATTTTATGTCAACCTTGTTTTAGATCTAGATTAAACAGCGACATTATTCCTAAATCTGTGTGTGGTTAAGTGTTAATTAACTGTAGCTTCCCACTTACTCAGCAAGTTTGGAATTATATTGTAATCGTTACTGTTTAAATATTTCCCACTGTTTTAATTTTGTTTCGATTTACACTATTTTGAGTATAAACTCACCGAACTTATCCAAGTAATTAAGTTAAAAGCAGCCCTTTACAATATACGCTACGATATTAGTGCTAAGCACTTTAATAAATGCTTCCACAGTTATTACTTCTTTCTGTGTAAATATGCTACCAAACTAATTTAATTGAGGCAACTTCAAAGAAGAGCAATTCATTATGTGATATTAAGGTTTACAAATAATCTCAGGTATACTCTCTCGTCTATATGTATACTCAACTTCGTTAGGTGGTCAGTTTAATTTCTGAAATGAAGGAAAGATATTCAGAAATTTAATATTCTCCTCAAGTCTTTATACGATATTAGATTAAAAATCTAAATTTTTAATAATGTTTTAAATCATATGCGAATGTAAACTGAAGCTATAAGGTATTTCTCCTGCCTTCTGAGCGTGCCTTCGCGTTGTAGTGGTCTGCACGCTGGGCGCGTATTCCAGAGGTCCGCGGTTCGATTCCCGGGAAAGGCGTTGCTCATTTTTCATCTTGCCTGCTTTCAAAAATACCTAATGTCTACAGTGACGCCCGAACTAAAAGGGTGGTGGATGATTCTCCACACCCAGGCTTTGGCGACTGGTAACCTAAAAACACCAGTCGTCCTTTAAAAGGGGGAGTATATAAGGTATTTCTCCCGCCTTCTTACCGTGCATTCGTGGTGTAGTGGTCTGTTCGCTGGGCGCGTATTTCAGAGGTCCGCGGTTTGATTTCCCGCGGAGGCGTTGCTCGTTTTCTATTTTGCCTGCTTCCAAAAATATCTAACGTCTTTACAAATCATTTTGAGATAAATCGTTTCAAAACTGCATTTCTGAATTTTCACTGGGAGTGTTATTTATACGTTTTAGATGGATAAAATTTTATGGGAATTTCTAATTTCTTATTTTTGATTCTGTTTCGTCAGTAATATCAGAACAACTTTATGAATTTTTATTCTGCCGAGGAGCGCAAGATTGCATCTGGTATACTCCTGAGCTTCGGATGTCCTATTAGTCAGTGGTCTCAAATTGGCGGCTGGAGGGCCGCATGCGGTTCTGAGGCAGTTTCATGCTACCCGAAAATACATTTCAATTATGTATTTATTGCAAATATGGTTTTTCTGAAGTTTCAAGGTATTGGTTATTTGAAGTTTAAGGGGTGTTGGAAAACAAAAAATTTTCAAAAAATGGTGATTTCGGAGTTTTGCATTTTCAAATTCTCTATGCTTTTATCTTTCAAAAATACCATTCTTTAATCTCCATGAAAATTAGAACTGTGAAAAAAAATCTAGTTTTAATTTGTCATCGAATGCTTTGACAAATGAGGATTTTTACATAAAAACGCGTTTTTCTTCAAACGTAATATTTTTATGCTCGATGTACCTTTTCTCAGGAACTACTGCTTACAGGTATCCAATATATTTATGGCTTATTTATTAGGTTTACTAATGTTTACTGAAATGAATTTTTTGTGATAAACTAAGGAAAAAAATTTTTTTTTAATTTCTTGTGGGAGAAAGGTGCTAAATTTTACTATACCTAACAAAATATTCTGTAAATTACTCTAAAATTCAAAATGTTTCAAAAGCTCATTTCAGTATAATCAGACAGGTATAATATAATTATACAAAAAAATTACAAGCGTTTATCTACAGCAGATTTTGAGAAAAGGTACATTGAAAATGGCCAATTTAACATTGTCGGCATGAGGGTTGCTGATAACCCTTAACATTATCTTCAAATATACGAGGGTCAATCAAATATAAACGAGCCTTTTGTATAAAAAAATTTATTTTACAAGAAAAAGTTACATTTCTACAAATTATTTTTCTATATAATTCCCTTCTTTTGTTATACATTTCTCCCAACGTTGTGGTAATTTTTTCCATTCCGTTCTCGTAGAATGAAGTTGTAAGAGTATCTAATAAGTTGGACACCAATGTTTGCACTTGATGATTGGTCTCAAATCGCTTGCCTCCAAGTGCTTCTTTGAGAGATCCAAACATGTGAAAATAACATGGCGATAAGTCTGGACTGTAAGGCGGATGATTGTTTTCCAGTTCATTTCAACCAGTTGCTGCTGCGTTGCAGCTGCTGTGTGAGGGCCTTGCGTTGTCGTGGAGGGCAAACACCTCGCGGATGGGACAATCTCGTCTTTTGCGCCGATACTGAAGCTTAACGTGATCCAGAATAACTCAGTAGTAGATTGCATTGATGGTCTGACGTCCGTGTAAGAAACCTACCCTCTAATCCCCAAAAAACCGTGGCAAAAAATTTCAAGCGTTTATCTACAGCAGATTTTGAGAAAAGGTACATTGAAAATGGCCAATTTAACATTGTCGGCATGAGGGTTGCTGATAACCCTTAAGTTAACATTATCTTCAAATATACGAGGGTCAATCAAATATAAACAAAATTTATTTTACAAGAAACAGTTACATTTCTACAAATTATTTTTCTATATAATTCCCTTCTTTTATTATACATTTCTCCCAACGTTGTGGTAATTTTTTCATTCCGTTCTCGTAGAATGAAGTTGGAAGAGTATCTAATAAGTTGGACACTAATGTTTGCACTTGATGATTGGTCTGAAATCGCTTGCCTCCAAGTGCTTCTTTGAGAGATCCAAACATGTGAAAATCACATGGCGATAAGTCTGGACTGTAAGGCGGATGATTAAGTGTTTTCCAGTTCATTTCAACCAGTTTCTGCTGCGTTGCAGCTGCTGTGTGAGGGCCCTGCGTTGTCGTGGAGGGCAAACACCTCGCGGATGGGACAATCTCGTCTTTTGCGCCGATAGTGAAGCTTAACGTGATCCAGAATAACTCAGTAATAGATTGCATTGATGGTCTGACGTCCGTGTAAGAAACCTACCCTCTAATCCCCAAAAAACCGTGGCTGACACTTGCCCCGCAGACAATAGAGTTTTTGATAGTCTTTCACGAGATAGTCGTTTTCGAGATAGTCTTTCACGGGGTTTTCTTCGCCTTTCTTTCTCCTCCATACCTGTACGCTTAGATTAATGATGCACCCAAGTCTCATCACAGGTGATAATTTTATGCAAAATGCTTCCCCTTCTTCAAAATGAGTTCGAAGCAATTGAGAATTGCGAACTCATATGGCATTTTGATCATCATTCAGCAGCCTTGGAGCCAAACGTGCTGAGATTTCTCTGAAGCCCAACTGCTTTCTGATCATTGATTGGATACTTCCATAGCTGACATCAGGTTCTTCCGAAATTTGAAGCACTGTGAAGCGTCGACCCCTTTTGATAAACTCACGAACACGTGCAATGTTTTCATAAGTCCCACAGGTGCAAGGACGATTCTTGATTCGCAACATGTTCACGGCCTTGCTTGAATTCGTTGCACCAAACCTTCACTCTTGACTAAGGGTAGCTTCCGCGAACTGAGCAAGCAGCCTGCCGTTAATTTCGGCTGGTTTCACGTTTTCACAGACGAGGAACTTTATAATTATGCGTTGCTCAACTGTTCTCACTCATTGTAAGGGCTACTAACTTAAGCACTGGACAAGCCGGCTGATGTGGTTTCTCTTCTCTAGGTATCCACCCCTAACGACTACAAATGCTCAATCATACACAAATACCCTTCCCCACTCTCAGCCACTAAAGGCTCGTTTATATTTGATTGACCTACGTAAATTAATCTCTAAATGGAGCTAATTAATTTACATAGTGATGTAAATCAAAGATTTGAAGAAACAGAATTTATGAACTTCTTTTTGTAATTCTTTTAAAAAAGAAAGAATCAAATTTAGGAAATTTTCCACTAAAAATAATCGCTTTGTTTGGGAATACAATTATATGCGAACAACCTTTTTTTACAGTTGAAAATTACTAAGAAAAGAACTCGAGTGACTAATCAGCATCTATATTCCTTGATGAAACTAATTTCTAGGGATTTCTCTCCAACGCTAAAACTTTGTCAGAGTGATGACACCATCAAGCAACAAACTCTAGTAAGAAATAAAGAAGTTTATGATTATTGGCATTTTTTTAGCTTAAATTCGAGTAAGTTACTTAATGATTAATTAAGCATATTGTAGAAATATTTAAAATAAATATCACTCTGCAAGTTCAATACCTGGCTATCAGTACATTTGAAAAACAAAGTGGAACCAATAAAAATGCGTTGCAGAGACGAAACTGTAAATTTCAGACAGAAATAAATATAAATTCAATTATTTTTACTTCCTTGTACGAAGTAAAAAGGAAGTATTGTAATCGCGAAAAGTTTCAGGCAGCATATTTCAACAAAAATATCCATTTTGACCGCTATCGAATGCAATTTAACGATGTTTTTGCGTGATATCTGTACGTAAGGACTAAAAAAATACTCTTTTCCTTCAAAAAAATTATAAAACTGCTTTAAAATTAATTCTGAAGAGAATTTTTCGTGACGTCTGTACGAACGTATGTACGTACGTACGTATCTCGCATAACTCAAAAAAGAGTAGCCTCAGAACGTTGAAATTTTGTATATAGGACTGCTATAACATGTAGATGTGCACCTCGTATTTTGGTTGCAATCGGCCGCACCAAACGTATAATATATATATATATATATATATATATATATATATATATATATATATATATATCCACTCTATCACCCGGCTCAGTAATCTCAGTTTCTTTACTGTTATATGTTTGTAAATTGTACATTTTTTGCTTTAAAAATGATTGAATTATGTTGTTTTTATCTTCCGGTTAAGGATTTTATGCCTTTAGTAAATCTCTGTGCAATATTTTTAGAATTATCAGCAATTTTAAAGTTATTTAATTGCCGCTAAGCCTGTTTTTAATGGCGGCCATTGATGTTTACATTTGAAACAGCAGATTAGTGGATTTGTTGCCAATCTAGAGAAACTTAACTTCGCAACAACAAAGGTAACGCATTCATTTATTATTGCCAATTAAATCATGCTTAATTCTTTCTGGAATTTTTTCGAGGAAATAAGCGTTTGAGATTTACTTCGTAATTTTTAATATAGATATTTTGAGTTTTTATGTATTTTTGCCTTCTCGCGAAGTGAGAACTGAATTAATTAAATGAGAAATACTCAATCGTCTGTGAAAAACTGTTTCTTTTTTGTTTTGTTTGTGTAATTTCTTTTATACATAGTTCGAGCTTTATTATAGTATTTGAATAGAACATGTGGCAACGATTAAATAATTTTTTAAATGATATACATTTTGTGCATTCTGAGTTATAATATGAATGAAATATAATACTGTTAAGTAAACTTAGCGCCAGAGTGTTGCTATGGTAAAGAAAGTGAATTTTAAAGAATGCATTTATTCTATTGTGGTTTATACGCTGTCGGCGAAGTAGGTTTAATTCAATCTAATAAGTTTAAATAAAATGCAAGAAAAAATGCGTATAATTTAATTTTCCGTACAAGTGTAGTGGTGTACACATCAGATTCTTTTCTTTTGGGATGAAAATTGTTTTAATCCTAATTCTGTACATATGGTTCCAGTTACAAATGGTCTTAAAACAAAATCTCTTTTGTAAACATTTTGATTTTGAAAACCTTTTGAGCACATTGAGAGGGGAATGAGAGACAAAACATTCTATAACTTTCTGTTGAACGTTTTCGATATACTGTGCACAAATTATCCGTCTGAAGTCGTTTTGTAAAAAGTTAACTCCCTCCTGTGCGTTCATTCATTATGCAAGGGGTTAACACATCCATCTAGCAAGTAGCGGAACGCGGTTCAAATCCCGGCGAAAGAACAGTTTATTTCTCCCATTTTCTGGCTTCGGAAATCCTAACAGTTTGTACAATTTTTTCCATATCGATCGTCTGCTTAAATTTATGATTTTTAAAGCAAACAACGAATATCTAGCCCATTTTAATGATTAAAGGTCCCATCTTAAGTAAAGCAGTTTTTGCCATTAAGATTTTGGCTGATGTATCATATATGAAAGCCTTCAAAGAGCATATTCTTGTGCATTTTTCGTATAACGGTAAAAAATTTTCTAGATAATTAAAATGTAATGAATGTTTTTTGGTAAGTGAATTTTTTTCTTCTGAAGGGATCATGGAAGAAAGATTCACAATTACTCCTTTTCGTACACTCTGATGTATAGAAGGTACAAGTACCTATATAAATTTTGTATTTTTATTTTTTGCTTCGATGACCTTAGGCATGTTTCTTCATTCTTATTTTAAACCAAAAGAAACTCTTCGACACTTCACCTGAGTTTTTTATTGAATTAGACAGAAAATATTTTAATACATTTTAATAGCGGAAGAGTTCGAAATGGCAAAGTGGTCTTCATTTTCTTAGGGTTATTTATAATTTTTTTAATACTCTAGAGACGATACTTTTATTTTTGTTCCATAAATGTATAGATTAAGAAAAGACCTTTGCGAGTCCAACATGGCGATTTTTTATTGCTTAGCAGTCAATCGTATTCGAACACGTTTCCGCGGAGTGTTGCCCTTCTAAATTGTGCTGTAACTGCTTTTTATTCCCTTCCCCTCCTTCTCTTTTTTCCGCGCGGAATTATGGTAGAACTTCGGAGCCTGCGCATTGCGAGCTGCGAATCCCCTTTCCTTTGTTGATCAAGTACGACAGTTTTTATGATGGTGGTATCATTCCGAATCTCTTCCGCCTCTACGCTGGGATGGAGAAGCAATTCGCTTCTCAGTAACAAAGCTTGGAAGAGTGAGCCAGTCGAGCTCAGATGGTGAGTATCTGTGTTTTCCTTTAGGCCAGCCTGGATTTTGCTGTCAACAATGAAAGTTCCTTTTGAGCTTTGTTTGTCAAATGCATAGACTCTGTTTATTGTATAAAACAGATTATAAACAGCGAGAAACATCTTTTGGGGGATTATTTGTCAATTGCATAATCTTTGTTTTAATGCAAAAAAGATGCTGGGTTTAAAAAACTGACAGGTAACTTCGTAAAACTTTGTTTACTCGAACTTCGGTAATGCAAAAATTTTCCGTAGGACAAATTGAATGTTCATACACACAACATTTATTAAATTTGAATGGTAATTTTTATTGACCATTTCTAAGGAATACTCTTGAGATGTTTCGTGTTTTTATTTTTAATGATTAAATAAATATTTTTAAATAAATCCTGCCCCCGATAAATTGTTGCTTTCAAACGACGATAAGTAATATCCTCGTTTGAATGTCGTTGAATATCGAATCATATAGTTCAAACGACGATAAGTAATATATTTATCTTCAGTATTATTATTATTAAGTAATATATTTATCTTCAGTATTGCAAACTACAGCATTAATCATTTAAAGAATCATTTTATCTGTACTACTTAACAATACTTTACAGGTGCTAATATATACCATGGATGTATTAAAGTTTGCAAGTATCTGTAATTAGATTATACAATTTTTATGTGCATTTCTTAGCTACCTCGCTAGCGTCTGCATTCAAGATTATATTTAATGATTATAATGAAATCAAAGTATACAATGTTTGTGTATTTCTGCTTTTATTTTAATTTAAACGGTAATATAATTTTACAAATATTTTGATAAATTTCTGTTTATACCACAATGCGTTAAAAATGGATAACTGAGAAACGCAAAATGGTAAGCCCTAATGAGCGGAGCTTTTAAAATTAAAATTCGTTTTGAATTTTCATTCGTACAACATTTCAACAGTAAAGATATAGTTTACAAGTTGACAGCTTTAAATATTGTTTTATATATAATAAAAGAAATATTTGTCTGTAAATGTGGTCTCTATCCGACAATTTGTTTTTACATAAAGCCCACCAGCGGCCGAGCGGTAAAGTCGCTGAACACTGGTAGTTCGCTGCGAGGTTCGAATCCCGCGAACGGGCTGGCTGCATATGTGTTTTCATAGTTTTCCCCATGTGTAACGTGTATACGAGCCAGTTTCCCTCCACGAAGTCATTCCTCCCCTTAGGCAGATAGCCCTCGAGGCTTTGCCGTAATTAAATAACCTAACCTAACCTAACCTTTCTTACATAAATTTTAAAACTTTATAATAAATTCTTCTTTGAGGATTAGAATGTAATCTAAACTTTTCAGATTGCATGCTTTTTACAACGTAATTTTGAGTTTTTTAAGCTCAAATTAATAAACTCACCGAACATTTGTCTATCTAAGCTGAAGTTGTTTTTATTCATATTTTTTCTCTTTCGATAAGCGTACGCCAACTATTACAAGCAAACGATAGTAATTAATGCTTCGAAATCCTTTGTGAATCCATAAATATGAAATGTGCATTCACCTGGTTTTCTGCGTCATCGTCATCTTCTCAGGTAACTAAACTTGTGTTGTTGGGAGTATTTAATAATACACTTAAATTGAAAACTTCAATTTACTTCAGGTATACAGTTCCTGGTTTTTATTACTCTAAGGAAACGTATGAAGTACTGCTTGGTATTTTTTAATTTGTATTTTATGCATTAAAAGCACTTAATACATATTTCTTACGAAACTGAACAATAACAGCTTTAGAGTATTTTTGTCAGTTAAACTGTTGATGATTTTACAATATTCTACTATTATCGAAATCGGAATTCAAAGAAAGTATTTTATCAGTTTTAATTAACAGTTTGAGAGGACTTACGCTATTTACTTCTCTATTGGAGTACATTTAAAGGCACCATCACTCCGTGTAGAATTTTTCTAATAAATTTCCAAATGTTCACAAAGTCTTTACCTGGCCTCTAGCTCAGCAACCGTTGGTCATAGACGTATATTTCCAACTTATATTTAGGATCTTTCGTACATTATTAACATTCTCGTTTTTTACAAAAATATACATATCTAAAATGTGACTCTCGCACGACAAAAATTGTACGAAATATTTCATTTCAAGATTGAAAACCAGTATTTAGAGGCTGTAAACAAATTGAAAAGTGAATCTGTACGTAATTAAAAATAAAATATCAATATAGAAAAAGTTTTCCGATGTTAACAAATTAAGGATGGAGATATCCCTGAAAAGTATTTATCAGTGTAAATTTTTGCAAAAAGAACAACTTATTAGCAGAATCTTATACGATTATGGTTCTAGAAAATACTGTCAATCTGTCAGAATTTGCATATAGAAAAATGGTAAAATTATTTGATTATTTGTGCAAACTAAAAAATGAAAAATATTTTTTGCTTGAAGAAATTTTTTTTTGTTGAAGTAAAACAATTTTCTGCGAGTATTGATAAAATTTATAACGCTTGGAAATTTATTTGCTACTTGTGTGAAAATTCTTTTGTTGTACATATTGTAACAAAATCATGAATTAATCACTAACAAATTACAAAAAAATCATTTCATCCCATTTAAGATGGAAATGCCAACCTTGAATTATTCTAATTTATTTAATAACTGACCCCTCAAGGCTAGTTGAAAATGACATATTCAGGTTTTAAATTACATATATTAGTCTATTTTTATCGCATAGTGTCAAACTTTTTTTTTAATAACCAATATAAAATTTTTAAATGCAAGTATAGAGTCAGGGGAATTGTACGAAAGTTTATAAAACTGATCGTTTTAAATTTTGAAAGCCAAAATATGAATATTTGCCTCATTTTTGTAGTTGGAAGTATTTATGCCTGCAAATGCCGAGACATTTATAGGCAGTGTAGCATTAAAAAATCGAATTTTTCCGTTTCGAATATATTTATATGGCATCGAAACAGTTCTCAGTATCGATGACTTGCGTTTTGTTTTGGGTTTATTATCTTTCTGTAAATAACCTACTTGTAGCATTCTAAACTCCATTATTGTTCGAGTGGTTAAGAAATCCTCGTAGTGCGTCCCGGTATCGCTCCAAGGCGAAAGGGCTTGCTGCATGATTGGTTTTCGTTGTTTTCCTCATATGTAAAGAGAATACGAGTCAAATTCCCTTAGAATGCCCCCCCACGTTGGCATCCTTTCCCTTAGACAAAATGCAATATTATAGCAACCGTAACCCAAAACATAATGGTAATCATATAGCAGTATGACGTGTTCCTAGGGGCAGTAAAACACAACCTTCTAAAATCTAGTTTCATCCCCCATCTTAAAGTTCAGTTCATAGGAATCCAACATTGTACTACTTAATTGATTTATTTAACAGGTAGGTTATCTAATAATATCGATGCATGTAAGCTACTTTTTTAATGTGATCCTCATATTAAAATGTAGCTCGCGTTCATGGAGGAATTTTTAAGGAAAATAGGTTTATATTCATGTTACTCTGCGAGGATATTCGTAAACACCCCTCCCATAAAGTCAGGCCTTTCACTGGGAACGGAACTCGCGACGAACTATCATGTTTAGCAGCATTTTTAACTACTCGAGCATTAGGATGCTTTGTTTGGCAGAAACATGCCTTGTTTTTCGTGTTTTATAAATAATTTTTGTGCCCATTTTGTACTGTAATTTCCCTAAAAATATTCAGTTCAAACAATGAGGACTGCATAAGTAATCATCGTAATACACGATAAATAATCACCTTAATACACGATATGGCCGCCATAAACTGTGCTTAAAATTTTGTGTTATAAGAAACATAAACTAGTGCACAATGCTGCTCATTAAATGTTTTTTCATCATCGTAGGCACCAACGAAATAAGTTATTTTTATGATAAAATATCTACATCTGGATCATTTGATTCCCACATTTATTCTTCTCTTGAAATCTATTTTCTCTGGTTCCCGTTTTCTTGACAAATATTTGTAAATTTCGTAGCCTCTAGAGAATCGTTTTCGGCATTCTTTTCCGAATGTTGTGCAAAATAGATGGCAGCACTTGGAAAAAAAAATAGAGTACACACTTTGAAATTTATAGCAGTGCTATTGTTTTACTATATGATTTAACTATAGATTTTATTTACGGGAAAACATTGAATTTCAGCTTTTCCGCGAGTGTTACTACCGTATTTTTATAATGTTTTTTTTTCGGTATTTTCTTAACGACTTTTAAATATCCTATGCTACGTCAATTAAATCTGCTTTATGCTGAAACATTTTTATAAAAGCTGGAAGTCAAAATAAACTCCGAAAACAACGAAGCTCCACATTAAATTAATTCAAGATTTTCATTTTTTTAACGTCCCAAGGGATTTTTGCCATAATTTGTGAGGAAATGTTTCGGCACTGTTTTTTTCGTACTGTTATAAAAAATATTCTCGAAAATGGGTAATTTTTTCCAACTGAGTATGAAAATATTTTTAACTTTTGTGTTGTATTTCTTTTCTAAATACTGACGCTTTAAAGCACTATGCGATAAATTTTTATCGTATGCTTTCCAATTTCATCCATAGCTCATTGGTTTAATTATTTAAAAATAATTACAATTTTTTAATTATGAATGCAGTGAATCCTCCTCTGAATGTCTGGAGGCAAATGTAAAGGGAAATTCTGAAGTTCATTTTATATACGAAACACATTCAAAACTAATGTTAATGTCAAACCTAATACGTACAAAACTTTTAATTTTGAAAAAAAGTGAAGAAAATGGCCTTGCTACTTTTAGTTTTGAATAAATGCAGAAATTAATTGCTATGCCGCTTTTAGCTCAAGTAATTGAAGTTCTACTTAGTTTGAAGAGTCATTAGATTAATTTCTAAGCAGAAAACACGATAAATCAGCGATATTGTAGACGGGTTTCTCTCTAGAGCTCCCAGTTGCTAGCTTGATGGCTTCCATTTACATAACTAAGGCAATCCATAAAGAAAGGAGAAAATTCCTTACATGCTCTTTCGCTTAAAGAGCGACTGGGAAAGAGGGGATCCAGTCACCAAATCCAATTGTCAAGAATTATCATCCACTACATTTTATTTCAGGCGCCACTTGTACAGCGATTGGATATTTATCGGAGCAAGAAACAATAAAAATTAGCAATGCCCTCGCCGAGGTCCGAACTCAGAATCTCTCGGTTGCTAGCCGGACGTGCTTCCAAATGCACCACAAAGGCACGAAGCAAAGAACAAGATAATTCTTTACAAATTTGTAAAATATATAAAAAAGCTAAAATTTTGGGTAACATACCACATTTCTTTTTGTTTATAATTAACCTATATTAATTCATTTTAAAGCGTGCATATATATATATGTAACTCACGTAGAGTAAGGTATACCTACAATAACACGGTGGACTAGTATAAACTTTAATTATTAAACTTCATTTGAAGAAATTTAACCGTATCTGTTACTGCTGTTGTAATTTATTTCATTTGTCTGATATTAATATCAGATCATCTTGATCTGATTGATTATTTTTTCAGAAAATTTATCTCTGCCAAGAGCGCAAGGGGTACACCTGCCATTGGTTTAGTAAAAGGTTTCACACCTTCATCCCAATATTAAGAGGAGAATTCCCTAGGAAATTAATCTAAGTGTTACCATATCTGTTCCACAAACTCTTGCGAGGACTTTGGGTTCGACCTTATACCGCGAAAACAGTATGCATTTAGAGACATCCATGCTTTCTCCAAGATTCGAACTCTGGCCAGCTTCCCTATCAGCACGCCGACAGGATGGTTAAGCAAATTTAAATCAATTAAATATTTTAATATATTACAGACCAAAGTAACTCAGAATAAGCATTAATATTAGTTAAGCTTAATTTAAACACTGTTCTACTTTACCTTGGATTTACGTCATATATATTCTTTACACCAGAAGGTTATCCAAATTTAAGCGCGCTCAAGAAAGTTTGAGAGCTAGCAAAGGTTAATTGCAGTGCATGCTTGCTGATCGAAGAGCCGTCTTGCTGTACATAAGAGATAGCACGGATCTTTTTGCAAAGAAAGGATACCGGCATCTATTCCCGTTGTTGCTGGAGTCTTCACAGGGATTAGCTACGAGACCTTCCAATGCATCTTATTTTAGAGGGTTTGATTCTTCTAACTGTTGTTTTAAATTCAGACGGCCTAACTTGTTAAAAACGTGTGATTTATTATTTATATCTGACAGTAACATCGGAACAAGTCTAGGAATTATGTTAGGGAAAGGAGCGCATGATTGCGTCTGGTTGTCAGCATAGGACTTGAAAACCTTTACACGTGACAGTAATGCTTTACACAACTTCGTCTCAACTTTAAAGAAAACTTTCCCTGTGCGTGGTCCCACGGGCTTCTACCTCTTCTGTCCTATCACCAAACCACTATGAAAATTAACAGAAGCCGGTATTTCTATTTGTCTTCCTGATTAATTAAAGACTGCTTTTATTTCTCAGTCGTAAGCGAAGAAATGGTGACACAGTTTTTAATCTGAAATGATGTAATTTTCCAAAATTAATGGTTAAAATTAAATTTTAAGTTATTAGTTAAATTTTATTTTCTCTTTCAAAATAACGAAAGAAAAACAGTCATTCAAATTCCTCGCTTCCATTCAAATTATGCAGGAACTTAGTAGGAATAAGGTATCAGATGAAATTAATAAAACATAAAAATAGTCCTTTCTAAAAATAAATTTTATATAAATCTAGTTTTCACCTGTAATTTGTACAAGGGAAATGAGAGTAAATTTCTGTTAGAGAGTCTTCATCTGTTTCCCTTAGTTAGATAGACTTTGCTTTATTATTTAAGCAGTTAATTATTTTTGCTTTATTATTATAAGCAGTTAATTAAACAAATGTATCAAGAATTGCTAATAAGTATAAATTGCATTGGTCAGCATGAGATACTTGGAGTTTAAAGTAGGTGATTATTATATTACGAGAAAGTTACTCAAATGTTATCCATTAAAGGATTTCAAAGAGAAATTATTTTTTTTACCAATAAATTGTGTTTCATTATTAATTTTTCATCACATTTGATAAGCACAGCTTAATGCGAATGAAAGCTCCGTATCTGCAAAGCTCATCATATGTGTTTTTTCCCTAACAAATTGCATTCATTTTTTGCATAACATTTATGTATTTAAAATTAAATTTTTTTTCAGATTAAGTTTTTTCTTATTTCGACTGATCTCACTTGTCTGACATCAGAACGAGACCACGAAATTCATCGTGGCATGAAGTGTAAGATTGCGCTTGCCGTTCGCTAGGGACTTGAACACTATACAGGTAATAGTAAGAATTTGCTCAGTTTCGCCCTAATTTTGATCGAGGGATCCGGGAGGGGGAACACCTCTTCACTTACTACCAACCTCTCGAGAGGACTTTCAGCTCGTTGTGTATTTAGAGTGCCTCCTGCATAGGAGCTATGCTTTTAAAAACATCCATGCTTTTTTCGGGGATTCGAACCCGGGCCTTTCAGTACGGCAGTCATCTCTAACCACTATCTCAGTTCGGTGGCAGAATAAGTTTTATCTGCTTCTATTGAAATAGCTAAAAACTGTGTTAGGATTAGATTATTTACGACAGTTCCTCATTAGTTGTCTTCTTTCGAGTGAATTTATTCGTAGAAAGTTCCTCTTCACTTTAAACTTTGGGGAAAAAAAGACGCGAAATCGTATGCAGGTAGTTTCTTTATTCCCCTAGAAGAGAACTTGAGAAGTAATAACTCCAAGTTTTCCCTCCATTCAGCCAATTTCAGGCCATACTTTTTGTTATCGGTCCAAGTGTTACTACATGATTATTAATACTAAAATTTTGGAAACTAGGGATAAATTAAAAATTGATATTCTGAATAGCCAGGATAAATTAAAAATTTATATTCTGAATAGCCAGGATAAATTAAAAATTTATATTCTGAATAGCCAGGATAAATTAAAAATTTATATTCTGAATAGCCAGGATAAATTAAAAATTTATATTCTGAATAGCCAGGATAAATTAAAAATTTATATTCTGAATAGCCAGGATAAATTAAAAATTTATATTCTGAATAGCCAGGATAAATTAAAAATTTATATTCTGAATAGCCAGGATAAATTAAAAATTTATATTCTGAATAGCCAGGATAAATTAAAAATTTATATTCTGAATAGCCAGGATAAATTAAAAATTTATATTCTGAATAGCCAGGATAAATTACTAAATTCATTTAATTTTCCTTTTTGGAATGCTTTAGCTTCTAAACATGAAACGCTTCCACGTATGATTTATTTGGTACGCAAACCAAGGAGCAAAATTTATGAATTTCCTTAAAGAGTGAAGAGAAACACACCAAAATAAAACATATTAGCAAAGCAACAACCTCATATTTGGCATAGATTTTTAATGAAGACTTACTACATCTCCTTAGTTTTTATTTGGTGTATTTGATTATAACAAAGCGCAGGAATTCTATCTGTCCGAGATGGGAAAACATGTCTTCGTGGAGAGCTTTCTAAGGGAAATTGGCTCTTATCCACGTTACGCATTGGAAAAACGACAAAAGCTACCATGTATCAGCCGCTTCGGTAGGATTGGAAGTCATAAGTTTCTTTCCGCTCTACACCTAAGTGTAAAGAATGTAACTTTTATGAGTAAAATACCTTTGTAAGATGTCCATTTATGTTTTTAGTTAATTTTGGTCTTAGCTGATCTTTAACAGAGATGTTGCTCAGTGCAAATTTTTTTTATACTTTGGAAATACTGGTCACTTTTGGAAGTGGTCGTCTTAGAGAGATGGCCGCAAGAGAGTTCATTGTATATGAAATGTTTAAAATTAATTCTTGGAAAATGTATTGAATCCTCTATAAGGAGACTTTCCACGTTTCTAATTTATTTTGGTCTTTGATGGAGATGGTGTAGAGTCCAATAGACGAACTTCTGTCTGCAACTAGAGTAGTAGGAAACTACACAGGAGAAGGGTTAAAGTACCCTTTATTAAATCTTTGGAAATTTACACTGCGTCTACTCGACGCTAACAAACTTCGTCTCTGTTTGGGCGGTAACTGAAAATCAAGTAACTAAACTAAAAATGTGAAGATATTAACAAACGACAGAACTAGACTACAGGGCTCAGCGAAATCTCGTAACTTAAACCTCCTTCGAAGCTAATGGCTGCAAATAAATGCAATTAGCCACTTGAACCGGGAAGAAACCATGACATCAACCTCATAAGATTTTTAAAAGACATCTCTTTTTACCATATGATTTGAAGTACATTTTATCCTGCTCTACCTGTGGCTAGAGCATTTCTCAGTCATTTCTCCGTGCCTTCATCTCATTGGAAGAAACCCCCACATCATCCTCATAAGTTTTTTAAAAGACATTCTTTTCTACCATATGAATTAAAGTTATTTCCCTTTTATCCTGATCTACCTGTTGCTAGAGTGAATGGACATTTCAAAGTCATTTCTCCATGCCTTCATCAGCACCTCAGGTCCATTTCATCAATTCACTTGATACAGTGTGTTTTGCATCTTGAATTTTATTCACCATTTGTCTGGCGCATAATAATTCTCGAGGTTTTGTGCCATTAAAAAAATCAATCAACCAACCAACCAAGCACTTGAACCAGCAATAAGCAAACGTACCTACGGCAGAGGTTGCGGCTAGATCCTAACTCTTTCTCCTACCGAAACTCGGCTTTTAAATACTTTCCATAAAGTAGAAATTTGCATTCCTTCACGCGCGTTACAACATTTAACTATTCTGGCACTGATTAGGGGGATGAAGGCTTATAGGAAAGTTTGAACTTAACCTTATAAATTGTTAGTTAAAATAAATATAAATCCCTACAATAGTCTTGGAGAGATGATGTTTAGTACCAGTGTTTGTTTCACTCATGTACTGGCCACTTCTGAACGTGGTCGTACCTTTGCGTTCATTATATATTAAATGAACTGTTTATTTTGAAAGTAGTGCAAGTCTATTTTTTTTCTGTTCGAGATATTTAAAAGTTAGCGTTTAGTCAATAATAAAGTATAAATAAATAAATTGTATTGTACTAAGTTTGCCAATGTTTCAACGAATTTAGAAATATGTAATTTGATTACATAAATGACTTTTACTTGAATTTAACTAAAGTGATATATTCTTTCCGGGTCTTAAATGGACACAACTTTCATAGTTATTGAATTGTAAAAATTATTTAATTCCAATAATCAAAAATTTAATTTAACTTGAAATACAACGTGTTTTGTTCTGAGCTTGTTTACAATAAATAAATAAATAAATAAAATATTGATTTTTATTCTCAACGGTCAAAAGATTTACTTATTGTTTAACTATTTAATGATAAGTTTGTCATTATTGCGAGCTTAACTTTAGATACTATTTTTCATTTAGGCTCATTATGTGTACGTTTTTTGAAATATTCGTGATACACAGGAGGTATATAAAGCAATAACTGCGTCATATCCTTATAGGTTTCGTGTGTAATGGGTCGAACATCTTTATACAAAGGCATTAGCGGAATTATTTCAAATTTTGGCGGTTTCCCTCGGCCAGTTGGTGATAAATTTGAAGTCTTAAATTCTCTCTCCTCCATCGATGTTTTTTATAAAATAGTACATTTTTCATTTTTATAAAGCCTCATACAACATATTTTCAGCCAGCTTACTTTTTATCCTCCAGTATTCCTTTTCTTTTTTTTTTAATTCCATTTTCTAGATATTTTGTTGAAATGAAATTTTCACGTTTCATTTCGTACCAGTTAAACTTGTTATTTCTTCAACATTCTTTTATAATTTCATAATAATTCTCAGTAGTGTACAAGAAATTCACTTTTCGCAGTGCCATTTCTATAATACCAAAATCTGCATCGCTTGGTAGATACGAATGCTCGGAAAGTAAAAATTTATGATCGATGATTTCAATGTTATTTTCCGAGGACTGGACAATTCTTAACCACATCAAAGTAACATTCTGAACACATTTGTTTCCTGTTGCTAAAGAACTTATGCTTTATTGGCCTTGAAACCAGTAAGTTTATTCAAAATTTCTGCTGATCTAACGTTGATTTTTTTGTCTAATTATTAATTTTACACTGGCATGTTTCTTTTTAGTTTCCTTTTCGAAACAGATATTTAAAAAATAATTTTCTAACTTACACTCGCATCTATATTACATTAAGTAAATACAATATGTAAGATTGCTGTCTTAATTTTGACAAAACAGCTTTATTCGCAGTATCTAAAAACAATTATTTAATGTTTCAAAAGTTGGGGCTAAGGAAAAAGGGCAATTACTTTGATGTTGTATTAAATTATAATTTATTTAAAATGCTCACCTAACACTTAACAAAATCGAATAATTAATCAGTTTTAAAGAATAAAATAAGAACTACTTTAAAAATGCTTAACAAAATTAATTCTCATTTGAAATATCTTTACGCAATCAGCTTCTATAACGTCAGGTAGAAATATTTCAAATCAAAACATATTTAAATGCAAATGATATAAATACTTACCTGCATAGGCGCACCGCAACTACAAGCGTATAAATTTAATTTATTAGCTGCCACATTCGAAGCAATTCACTTTTTGTCTTTTTAGATGCTTTCCTTAGGGAAAATAGATATGCATTTCCATTTAAGAAATGTGTCCTAATAAAAGTTCATAAATGTTCCTAATAAAAGCATTGCGCAAAATAAACGAATTGCATCTGTATTTACATCAGGATAATGTTTCGTCAGTAATTAAAGAGCCAGTTACATCCTTCCCTTTATGGTAAGTTGTACCATGAACTGCACAAAATATTTTTTGGAGCCGGTAAACTGTGTTCATCCATGAATGGGAAGCTACAGTCCAGCCTCCTATGGACAATAATTTAATCCATTCTGAATGAAATATTGTTTAATCAGCACAATTTTTAGATATTGTTCCCAATGATGAATCTTAGTCACGCACACAGTAAGCAATATAGCCTGCAACTTCTTTTTCTGTAGTCGAAAATACCTTGGTGGAATTCCATTCTTATTCCCAAGCCACTGGAAAAGACTTCTCTATGAAATCCAAATCATCAACAGTAGAATTTAATGGGAAAGCATCTTTCTCCTCAGTTTTCAAAGCCCTTTCAGTTTCGGAGCCATTTCATATGTTAAATATGAATCAATCTTTTTACTTTCTTTAGTTATCACACTTTTGAAGATAATTTTGGAAGCTTCTTAGCGAGTACTTATTGCTTTAAGCTGCGTAATAACTTTAGTAGGTGATGATGGTCATTAAAACTACAAAGCCTTAGAATACTACCAAAGAGACTTTGAAGTGCATTTTGAGTCAATCCAAAGGTTGGAATGTATTTAACATCATACGATAATTTCAAATTCTGGTGTGGTCCAAAAAGAGGATGTATTGAAATTATCATTACGTATTGGAAAGGCAATATTTTACATTTTCCCTAAACTCTTAATCCACTGATGACTTTTTTCAATAATTTCAAAACCTGAATTTGTTTCAATGGTCATTTAATCATAATGCTACTTTTAGCATTTTATCCGAGGGAGGGCATCGCTTGGTACTATTCGTAATATCGAAAAATTATCAATTAATTCAAAGAAGTCAGTTGCTTTCTGATTTCCTGTGAGATGGACTGTACCTTCTGAAGTAGTTCTTGAAAATTGCGTTTTCGCTTGGGCCACGTTTTGTCTCTTGGCGACATAAACTTGACCATTAAATGATTTGGTTTTATTTCGTGACACAGTTTCATAGGATATAACTCTTTGGCCACATAAACTAATCTAGATCCTACTAATGAACCTGGCGACTTCTCGCACAGGCGTGAAATAATACCAGCACAGAAGAAAGGTGAAAATAACCCTTTATTAATTTCAACTATAAACTTTCTGTTCATAGTTAATGTAAAGCACGTACTTCGTGCTTTACAATAACGCCAACAACCTGCGGTGGAACATAAACTTGATTACACAAATCAATTCAAGTCTAAAAAGAATAGAGCTGGACTAGCACTTTAAATTGCGACTAAACTAGGTTGACTCGACAACCTAGCAGGCGCGATAATTATTCAAATGGCCAAAAGGCTTATCAGCGTAAGAGCAAGGTCAAAAACGAAACATGCGCTGACTAGCGAAAACAGGCTCTGAATAAACTCCAAGATTCACCCGTTTAAATACTCACTTTAAATTAACTTTAAATTTACATCCTGGCAAGGAAATGCGAGGCGAAGTTGAGGAGTTCAGGAAAGATAACAAAAATTTGAATATTGGGTTAAATGAACAAAGGGAAACTCTACAAATCTCCTGAATCTATATTTAAAGCATCTTTAACAGTATCAGCATTTAAAAGTTTCATTTTCTAGAACAAATCCTTTATCCAAAAAAATGATTTCTCTGTAATTTGAGGTAGTGCGCTGAATATGAAAAACATGGAAGTACTAGATCCTCCTCAGATGGATAATTATGGCTTTCATTTCTGTTCCAGGTGATTGAACCAAATTTTCTTCTTTGGAGAGTTAAAGTAAGAAAAAAAAATATTGGCTGGCTCCAGTGCGAAAGGAGATCTCTGACTCAGACAAACTGCATTTTCTGAAAAGGATCGAGAATCTGGTCCAATTTAGAATCATAGTAGAGCTTTGAATCTATATGGATTTCGTCAAAAACTGAGAACAAATATTTTTTTCTCATTCAAATGTTCGCAGCTTTTTTACTTCCTTTTACGAAGTAAAAAGGAAGTATTGTAATCGCGAAAAGTTTCAGGCAGCATATTTCAACGAAAATATCCATTTTGACCGCTATCGAATGCAATTTAACGATGTTTTTGCGTGATATCTGTACGTAAGGACAGAATAAAATACTCTTTTCCTTCAAAAAAGTTATAAAACTGCTTTAAAATTAATTCTGAAGAGAATCTTTCGTGGCGTCTGTAGGAACGTATATACGTACGTATCTCGCATAACTCAAAAACGAGTAGCCTCAAGAACGTTGAAATTTTGTATCTAGGACTGCTATAATATGTAGATGTGCACCTCGTATTTTGGTTGCAATCTGCCGCATCAAACGTATATAAATACTATATTTATATATATATCTACTCTGTTACCCGACTCAGTGATCTCAGATTCTTTACACTTATATGTTTGTAAATTGTACATTTTTTGCTTTAAAGATGATTGCATTTCTCTTCTAGTCTAGTCATGATTGTATTATGTTGTTTTTATCTTCCGGTTAAGGTTTTTATGCCTTTAGTAAATCTGTATGCAATATTTTTAGAATTATCAACAATTTTAAAGTTGTCTAAGTGCCGCTAAGCCTTTTTTTATGGCGGCCATTGATGTTTACATTTGAAACAGGAGACTAGTGGATTTGTTGCCAATCTAGAGAAACTTAGCTTCGCAACAACAAAGATAACGCATTCATTTATTATTGCCAATTAAATCCTGCTTAATTCTTTCTGGAATTTTTTCGAGGAAATAAGTGTTTAAGATTTACTTCGTAATTTTTAATATAGATATTTGAGTTTTTATGTATTTTTGCTGTCTCGCGAAGTGAGAACTGAATTAATGAAATGAGAAATACTCAATCGTCTGTGAAAAACTGTTTCTTTTTTGTTTTGTTTGCTTAATTTCTTTTATACGTCATTCTAGCTTTATTATAGTATTTCAATAGAACATGTGGCAACGATTAGATAATTCTATTCTTTAAATGATATAAATTTTGTGCATTATGAGTTATAATATGAACGAAATATATAAGTTAACTGTTATATAATTATTGGATTATATAACAGTTAACTTAGTTTCCGTTACATAATTATTATATAAGTTAACTGTTATATAATTATTAATACTGTTAAGTGAATCTAGCGCCAGAGTGTCGCTATGGTAAATAAATACTAGAGTGAATTTTAAAGAATGCATTTATTCTATTGTCGTTTATGCGCTGTCGGCGAAGTAGATTTAATTCAATCCAATAAGTTTAAATGAAATGCAAGAAAAAAAATGCGTATAATTTAATATTCCGTACAAGGAAGTCATGTGATGTACACATCAGATTTTTTATCAGAGCAAGACCATCACTTCCTGGACTACACGGAAATTTAGCTCATCATCAGCTTAATGAGCTAGCACTAAATAAAGTAATTCCCATTTTTTCATTCTACGAATCGTAGCTTTTGGATGATAGAGCTCTTATGACAATGTAACGTGAAATATCTTCACTAGTTCATCTGATTTCTAGAAATGCGTTAATCTGAGTCTTGTAAAAATATGCTTTAGATGTTTTTCCAAATTATCCGATCTATGCTTTGTTTCCCTAAATTTCAGTATTTGAGAATTTTAATTTTTGATAAAAATTTCTTTGTGGATGCTTCCCACATTCTTCATCGCTAAGCAAACATTCTAAAATTTTTCTTTTTTCCATTTTTCAATACTTTAATGTAATTTTCTAAGGATATTCTGTCTTTCAAATTAACAATGCATTCTTATTTATCTTTACACTTAAGAAATTCAAAGTTATTTACATTGTCATTTGTGTGCTTTATTTCCAAATCATTCACTTCACAGTCATCGTTAATTTCGTATTCGGCCTCAAAATAAATTTTCTTTGGACGTGTAGTCTTTCAAAATCACTCTGCATTAATTTTCTTTTCTCTTGTCTCCGATTTCTTGGTGTTATTTCTTTTACACGGTAAATTTTCTTTCGGCACAGCATAAGATTTTTAAGAATTTCTTTTGCGGCAATGGAAGCATATTCATAATAACTATATAGAAATTGTTCACTACAAATTCTTGTATTCTTCACATTAATTTAATAGAATCCTGTCTTAGACATTGTATTCATACTATCATCAGAAGTAAATTATCGTTTGGAAAAGCATGAAATACAATATTCCTTTCTTTCTCACTTCTGTAAGTGTTACGGCACGTTGCTACTGCGCAAGAAACCGTATTACATAAACCATACTTTACAATATAGAATTTAAAAGCAAAACTGACTAAAACCTATGTGTGTACAATTTGTTTTACACATTTACATTACTAGAAAACAAATATTTGTGATTAAAATTAATTTGGGATATCCATACTTCTAGAATATCTCTCAGCAGACTGGAACTACTGTTTTAAACTCGCGAAATCAGAGCTGATGCAACATAGTCAGTCAACTGGATGCGTCAGATTACTTCCGGTTAATTCCCACTATCGCTTCGCAAGGAGTCACTAAAAGGAATGAAGTAGCCCTTCTGTTTTAACACTGGTTTCACTTAGCAACAGCTTAACTCTGAGCTCACAATGACCTCCTGGACATCCTCTATTTTTAGCATCGGACAAGCCACCAGCTGATTTACGTTCTTGGAGTTATCGTAAAGAAGTACATACTAGCCCGAAATTATGGCTGTCATAAGAAAACTTTTCTCTCCCAGCTTGGCGACATTTCTAAGCATGTCTTATTTATCCCATTGCAAAATAACGGTGACTGATTTTCCGTTTCCTTTTTATTTTCCCGATACTCTTCTATCTCTTACTTTTTTCCCTGGTGACAGTTTTTCATTACAACCATAGTAATATAAGCATTATGTTCCAAAAGCCATCCCATCAGAAAAGAAATAAAGGAACTTGAGACAAATAATTACGAAATTGCGTGATTCGGTCAAACAGTCTGTGCAGATGCAAGAGGGGGCAGAGAAAGAGTGCTCAAAATAGCTTTTCACATGCATGGAACTTCAGTAAAAGCTTTTTTACATTATTTTTCATTTAACTGTTTTCAAGTATTAGCAACTTAATGAAAGTGGATGTACATCTTTAAAAATGAAGAAATTTTATTATGTTTTTCAGGTGACTTTATGTAATCACGAGAGCATAGCCATTAAAGAGAAAGAGACGATACTGTTAACCAAACCTTCATTATAGCATATCCTTTGTATGTTTAATAATGCACTCAAGGCCATAATGAAATCTTTGTTTCCGAAAGAATTTTTACTGCTTCAAAATGATGAAAACTGAACTGCCATTTTTAAATGAATCCATTTATTTTATTTTTCGTTTTAAATCGGGGAGATTATCTTGTTCGATTGCTTTTTACTCTAGGTTGTATAATCAACTTTTATTAAGACCTTCATAGGTAGTTTCTGAATTCTTTTAATTTTTAAAAAAAAAGTACTTTAAGTGATTGGATAATTTAGTTTAGGCGAAGCACTAGAAGACTGCCCATCTCTGGGTAAAATTCAAAACTAATAAACAACTTCAGATAAGGGACGAAATATCCATAGGCTACTGTTTTATGAAAGAATAATATAATGTCCGGTTTCATAGTGGAATTTATGTTATATACATTTTATGAGGAAATGCTGCTCGTGGCCTTATAATGTTCGTTTATTTATAGCTTAGTGAGTCATTTCACTCTCACTTTTTTTTTTTTTTACAATCAACTTTGTCTATTAAGCCCCTGTTTCCAACAACGTGTACAACGCAAGTACATCTTAACTCACGATGGAGATATGTACTGATTAATGCGGCGTAAGCTGAAAATATCCTAAATGAAAACTCAAAAATGCATCCGATATGCCTAACCTAGCGAATACCATGATCTAGCCTGACATGAATGTATTCGGAACTTTCAGTACACATTAGATTACGACACATCTTTAAACAGTTAAAAAATTAAGTTAAACACTGTAGTATTATAACTTTGGTTCACGTCATATGTCTGAGACCAGAAGGTTATACAAATTATGATCATGCGAAAAAGAGTTTATATACTAGGTAAGTTAACTGTAACTCATGCCTATCTGTCGCCTACCATCTCAAAAAACGCTCCTTTTACATTGTGTTGGTCAGACAGCACAGTATTCCCGGTTGTTGCTAAATTTCGGGACTGACTTTAAATCTTTAGTTGTAATAAAAAATCAAATGCAGTGTTAATAAGTAAATTTGTAATCCTCAAATAGCTCTACACTAATAGCACCGTTAAGTAGCGAGAGAATATAAGAAAAATATAATAGCAAAATTATTTCATGCAAAATCTATTTTTTACAACAAAGTGCTGAGCACATTTGTAGAGCCATTAGGTTTCTTTCTGGAACAGGAGATATGAAAATTGAGCAATGCCCTCGCCAGAATTCGAACCTGGACCTCTTGAAACGCTCCGAGTGTGCTACAGTTACACTACTAAGGCAGGCTGGAAGGAGGGAGAAAATACATTATACCTTATTTAATATTTGAGTGTTGAAAGAATACAATAAAATTAGTGCACAGTTACGCAATATTAATGTAAACAACTGAAGTCAGAGAATCTAAAGAATAAATGAAACGTTTAATTAGCAGCGGGATGGTGGAGATATTGCTATGAAAACTTGATAAAAAATGTCTTGCTTCTGACAATATTCAAAAGTAACTAATAAAAAGCACTGCGAGATTTACTAGGAGTTCCAAGTTATAGTATCCTTCGAGAAGATAAAATTAATTGTTCAGTCAATGTTCGCTAATTCATTTTATTTATTTACTTATTTTATTATATAGATCTCTGTCGCAAGCAATAGCGTACATGAAAATCAGCACTGTTGGTCCTGTTATATCCTATCCTAGCACACAACAGATAATGCTAACACGGAAAAGATTTATAATTCAAAATAATCGTTGCTTTCAATATGCCTACATAAATAAAATCTATGCAAAAGATGTCATCTCTCTTTGCAGGAAAAACACCTGCCGGTAGTGTAAAAACAGCACCTTTTGCTGCTGCAAAAATGTTGTTTTTACACTACCGCTCAAGTTTGCAGACTTAGCTCCATGTTCAGGTTTTTGACTGTTGAGTAGATCTGCTAACAGTGATGTCCTACATTAAACTTCCTCCTCCTCCTTACTCAAAGAAACCAAAAGCATTATAATCTTCCATAAATTGCGAGCTCTTTCACGTCATTTCAACGGCAGAGGTTATAGATATTATTTTGTTTCGCAAATAGTACACTCTGTGGCAATTCACTGAAACAAATATAGAAATGTGATCTTATATCAGTTGCATGAAGAAAAATAACAATAACGAATTTACTAATAAAGTTGGAAATTATACTGTAGATTCAACTCACAAGGAATTTTTAAAAAACTACGCCTTTTCCCCAGTCCTAAAATACAATTTACTCTACAGTTTGCTTAAAACATCAAGTACTCAAACTGATTCTGAACGCCTGTTTTACATTACATATCACATTATGCCTACATTACATATCACATTATGCCTACATTATGCCTACATTAGGAGGTACAGATGATGTACATGTAAAACTACCAACCGGTAAGTCATGTAATAAACAAACGTCTGCACCTAGAATTGATTCTAAGTATTTTTATGAAATTAACTGCAATCCATATTTTAAATATATACTTCCTATAAATGAGTACTAACAAAAGGAACAGAATAATACACTATCTGCAACTCAATTGCAGTATAATTTCGAAAGTGACATAAAATATTCGTGACCTTGTCCATATCAGTAAAATAATTACGGAACTGTGTTTATCTGCATCAATTGTAATTAAAACATTCTTCATATTTGATATCTCTAATAAGGTTTCATTTTCTATTTTTCGAACACACTAGCAGGGCAAAACTAGAGGTTATGACAACAGGCATCATTCGAACCATCACAAAATTATAACTCAGCATCACAAGAGAACAATAATTGCTCAGGTGGCACAAGACCACAGCGTAATTTCATAAACTTACCTCAATCCTGAAGTTATTCCGAAGCACTTTTGCAATATTTGTGAATATCGATGAACGTCCTCGAAGAAATTCTTCGTTTCTTCAATAATTCTGAAGACTGGTAAAGCTGTTTTAGCAACTCATGGATTATGTTTCCCTTTACCATGACATCAGCCAACTGCAAGAGAGTTATCTGTTTGATGGTCTAACCTAGTTTTATCGAAAGTGTCCAGGTGGTGGAATTCAAATGTCTCAGGCACATCTTCTATCTTTCGTTAAAGAATTTTTATAAAGATTCATTACAGTGAGTAATTTTATCTGTCCATATTCTTCAAAGGTCCTGTATTAAAAATTTTTTTCGTTACTATTCGGGATTTCAAAACTAAGCATACATGCGATGTAGTCAGCGTTAGCTAACTATTGTACAGAATGGGACGGCATTAAGTACTGAGTGTACAAGATGTGCACAAACTCTTAAATATTGCTGTTGTGATTTATCACAGTTGTCTGACAGTAACATCAGGTAAGTCCAGAAATTTTATCTTAGAGAGAACAGCTGGATTGCGTTTGTCATTGAGATGGACCTTGGACACCTTAAAGATTACAGTACAAGTTCCCCCAATTTCGTCAGAATTTTGAAGGAGAATCCCCGCGGGGAACGGGTGCAAGAGTCTCCAACCTCAAGTTACTTGACTTTCAGCTCGCCATGCATTGTAAGTGTCCCGATGCAGCGAATACTTTACGCACCTAGAAATGTACAAGTTATTGTAATCAATCAAGAAAAAGGAATTTTGCTTATTTATTGAGAAGCACAGTTCGTTTCCATACGAAAGGAACTGATGAATTTGAAAATATGCAAGAATTCATAAAAATTATCTGTTTAACCTAAATTTCTATTTTACATATACATCCTCATTTCACTTCCTAATTAACAAAGAAGACGAAAAAATACCACTATTGGATTAATCTGCCTTTGTTAAAGCTATATATTTTGAATAGACTTCTTGAAGCAACGTAGATTAAACATAAAATTTACAACCGAATAGATTTTTCACTTTATTTACTTGTAGCATTTGTTATGCGAGGCTTTCTTACTTAAATTAGAGATGCTATAGTTTTATGAAGATACTTTCACAAGTTTTGATCTGGAAGTATAATTTAAAAGAAAAGAATTTATCTGGCCATCAGGTTTTTAATTTTTTTTGGAAGGAAAAGGAAGTCAATTGATGAAATTCTTAGCCTTTCAAAGCACCTCTTGTTCAGAAGCAACATGCCCACCCCAGAAAATTCGAAGAGTTTATAAAATAGCTCATAAACCCCAATGGTTTGCAAGATAACCTTTCACAGCAACTTCTAGGAACCATCTCTCCTGAATTGTCAGGAAGTAGTTTTGACTTGTACTGATTTTCTAAACAGCTTCCCGTTCCCTCCGGATTTCCGATCCTGAAACTGCTTATAGCGCTATTTCACCATCAATATATTCATTCTTTTCATTTTTTTTATATTTCCTGGTTACATAGGATGCTAAGCATAAAATACAGCAGTTTCTACGGAAGGGTAGAGGGGTTATGATTTTAACAACTTTCGGGCGGGATTATCATCGAAAAACACATTCACGAGGCTGTTACCATACAGCCCCCTCAAAAAATCAATACTACCATCTCCTAAGGGTTTCTTCAAAGCAGCACGTGGTACCCAATGCTTGCTTTGTTATTTTTCGATCTAGTTACCGCGCTTTCTTTTCTTCGGAAAAAAAATATTTACAGTTTTCATGAAATCTGAAAAATTTTCTCTTTTTTGCTGCTTTCGTATCTAAACATAAACTTTCAAAAACCACGAATAAAATATTACTTTCCTTTTCCTCTCTTCCTTTTCTTTCTTTCGTTGCTGAATGAAACATATCCGAAGTCTTTTCTTAACCTGTAACTTTCCTTTTTTTGTCGCATAAGTTGTAAGGCAATTTCAGTGGTACAAAAACGGTATGTGGTAAAGGGAATTAAAGTTTCACTGACAGAAATGCTTGGTTTACTTTTTTTTTTAGGATTTCATTTTTAGTAGTTTAGTAGTTTGCATAACAACGATAACAAAGAGGTGCATAAAACATTTAACAATAACAATTAATAATATCAACTATATTTATTTTTTAATTTTACTGAACATATTCAAATACTGAAATAAAAATTTTTTTCACGAGAGCATTTACACAAAAATCATGTTTTAATTAAAAATTATGATTATGTAAGCAAAGCAGTATGCCTGAAATTAACTGCGAAACCCCATTTATAGAAACTAATGGCGCAGAAAAATCCCAAACAAACACCACGATAAATATTTTCAGTGTCAACAGCCCAGCCTACTCTTAAATTTACCTTCCTATTCTCATATCAGAAGAGTTATGTGACTCTAATTGTCCAAGTCGTTTCAGAATCCTAATCTCATTCATGTAACTATTATAATTTCATAATAAATAATTTCCAACCCTCTGCCCCCATTCATCAAGCTGATATAATTTTAAGAAGTCAACAAACTCGTTTACAACGCAAAACACTGCTTTCACAACTCTACTTTCCTCAGACATCGTAAATAAAATGCATCGTGGTCATTTCAGAATAGTTCCATTAGACCGGTAATTGATGCTTACAGGAAAAATTCGAACTAATAACCAGGGCACAGATATTTACAAAACATACCATTAGAATTATTTATAATTAAAGAATTAAAGGTGCTAAAATACATTTGGAAAATAAACAGCAATGATCTATTTCCAGTTTTAGGAGTAACTTAAACCTTGAATAAAGAACGAAAAATTCTACCTATTTATGAACTTCGATCGATGAGCCGGTAACTACCTCAACTACGTTGAAATCTTTTCTTGAAAGTATTTGCTACTTTCACTAGTCTCTAATGGAAAGGAAGCCTTACACATACGATAGAAAACATTGCACAGGGCAATTTTCTGTTTCCTTTTACAACGAAGGCTTGTATCGATATCATCTGGCGTAGGTTTTTGTTTCGTTAATAGATTTCGAGACTCTGTATTTTTCTTCTTGTTAACTTAGAGCCTCTCGTTTCGTTTTATAATTAAAAGATGTTCTAAGTACCTGTCTGAAGGAGATACTAAGAAAATTATTAGTTAAAATTCTACATGTGAAAATGATTATGATTTCGGTAGCTTAGAAAATTTTGAAATGATCATCAAAACTCTGAAATTAGTCGCGTGCAAAGAACTGCAGCTATTGCTTTTATCCTACATACCGTGAACACTTTCAGTCCTGTTGAAGTGTCTATAATATGTATGGCTCGGTTACATTATAGTCCAAATGCAACTAAGTGTGTTATTTTCCATATACTAGACCTAATAATGAATTAAAGAGTTGGCATTTTGAAACTGTTAATTGTGTGTAAAGGTTTAACAGAAGATTTTGGACATTCAAGAAAAGCCTTAAAAGAATGACATTAAACGATGGGCCAAGATTGAGTAAAATCGTTTAATACGACTGCCTCTGGAAATCACTAGTATTTGTGTCAACATATTAAACAACACGGATACTCACATTTTCTGTATTGACCATCTATCCTGAAGACCAGAATAGTATGGAATAATGAATGTTTTTTTTTTTTTTTGTTTTTGTTTAACTGATTATGTAAAAGTACACTAGGGCTATCTGCTTAAGGGAAGGTTTGCCTTCGTGGGAGACTTCCTAAGGGAAACTGGCTCGTATACACGTTATGCATGGCGAAAACTACGCAAACGTCCATGCAGCCAGCCCGTTCGTCTGTAATCGAAACCAATGTTAAGAGATTTTACCGCTCGGCCGTTGGTGGGCCTCTGAAATAATGAAGTATTGCTTTAAGAAGGTTTTTATTGTATTTCAGTTTAAGTAACAGTTTGAGTTTGTCATGTCAGCGTAACATGACTAAATACCAACATCAGGGGGAGATTCATGAAATGGGAAGACAATTTGACCTAAAAATTTAGAAACTTTTACCTTAGGATACAGGGCACGTTTACTATTATTTTACAACACTTTTCTTTGAATCTGAAATGCGATTTAAGGCCTCTTAGAAATGTGGTACCCTTCGGGATCGCAGCTTGCACTATTGCATTTATCCACCTCTGACAAACATATTGAATTAAATACACATTTTATGCTATTTAGCGTGCCAATCTGTATTCAAAGCTTACGTAAATACAAAATGGGTACGATGTTCATCACACAGTAAAAAAGAAAAAAAAGTCACACATTTAATGAAAATATTCTGATTTTATAGTTATAGAAAAGTCACTTTTTCCGCATAATCACAAGCGAACGTAATATTCTGCAAAATGAGCATTGGGAAGAAGAATACGAGTCCAACGCTGTCCATATGAAACGAAAATACTTGAGGCGGAACTTAATCTTTTCGATCCCATAGATTTTTATGTCAGTTTTGAAGATGACGTAGGTGTTGGGGATGATATGGGTCGAAATATATAATAAAAACTCTTATTATCCATTTTATTTTGTCACATATACAGGAAGCACCGCTTTTGCAAGTTTTCCGGGGAAGGTACTTCGTATTTGATCCTAATAACACTTACCTTCTTAAGAATTACTTTTTGTGTAAAAATGTGCATTACTTCTTAAGAATTACTTTTCGTGCAATCATACTTTCCACCATATAAATACGCAGAATTTAAAAAATTACATCCTGTATACTGCTTTTCTTATATAATACTGTCCGTTAATGTTGGTAGAATTTAAGTTACCCTGATTTAATACATTTTTTAATACACATTTGTTAAAAATTAGCCTTCTCTAATTGCAGAATTTTAGAATAAAAGTCAGTAAATATTTACTGACTTTTATCAATTGAAGTATTTATTTTGAAAGTTAGTTTTTTAACCTTTACCTCTGAAGTGTTTCATGAAATAATATCTTTAAAGTGTAAATTCTATGCGAACGTATTTGAAATAAACAGAAATGTGTGTAAAATGATTGATTTTGTTCCTCAAATAAATGTTATATGTAAGGAAGTAATACATAGTTCTATTTGTAATACTTTATTAAAGAATTACGTTTTGACTCGTAAAATAATTGCATTTTTATCAACTCTATTTAAAAAAAAGGTATATCCGTACAATTAATAGACTTAATGCAGTCAATATAAATTTCGATAAAACTAGTCAAAGTACTAAAATTAAAAACGAAACTATAACTCTTTAAAAAGAATCCTCTCGGCTATTTACTTATATAGCTTAATTAACGTTGGTTTAAAATTCACATACCTATAAATTCGCATATATCGTGTACGTTTATAGAAAAATGCAATGCAATGTTTTCAAAGACAACAGATAAAATTCAAGAATGACATCATCATAATTACTGAAATTTCTAGAGTTTGTCAGAGAGTAACAGAAGAGGCTCTATTTAGACAGGGAATGGATGGAATGCAAAATGGTTAAATAGATAACAGGGCGCAAGTCCCAAACAATCCTTATACTAGACTGCTATTCGTAACAGCAATAACGCAGATTCCTGTACGAGCATTAATTTCAATTTTCAGAGGATTCTCTGATGGCACTGATGGGTATTAAATCACCTTGGCACAAATAAATGTTATTCTCAAATCTGAGTACAGTTAAGCACCTTAAGTAGTATTTGAAAATCTAGATTTTAACTGAGAATTTGATAATTATTTTAAAGGAAATCAATCAGATAAACTCGATGGCATTGTGGAGCCTACTAATTTCGAGTTCAAAGTCTCAAAATCTGTTTCTATAATTTATCTTTTCTGTACGAATCTAGCCTACAGTCTGTCGTCCAAAGGTAGTTAACGTACTTTCATCCACCATATTAGATACTGAGGCTATAATACTACTGCCATCAAATATATCTTTTCTTTTGGTAACAGAAAGTGACGCGACGGAGGTCTGATATCTCTCTGAGTATTGTTTAGATAACCTTAATCCATCCATAAAAACAGCAATTTAACGATTTGAGTGTTGAAGAATTTTCTTGCATATATGCTAAAAGTGCGAAATAAAATTTAGCTATTTTTTGGGAAGATAATAGAAATAGTTAACTCTTATTATTATGTAAATGTTATTTTTACCAATAAAAATATTTTTATTCTCACTTTTTTGTTCTGTTGCGCAAATTTCATGAATTTCATTTTTACATATAGCACAAATTAAGTTGGATCATCTAATGCCATTAACGTTTTTATTGCATACTTCACACTGCCGTTTCTCCCAGGCAGTTATTCTAAAGAAAACGTTTTACTTATTGAATTTTTACTTGTCACTTTTTACTTCTGTCTTTACAACACGTTGTAAAGACAAAAGAAGTGTGAAATACACCATACGAAAACGATTCTTCTATTCAAATGGTGACTCATTAGAGTGAGCCTCTATAATAGCGTATCATGCCCAAGAGATTAATTCTTATCTTATTAAAATCCACAACTGATATGAATACAACTACATTCAATTAATGCAAAACTTATAGTAACAAACAGCAGCGCGATCGCGCTTCTACCCATTTTTGGCACAACGCAAGATAAGCGAGATAACGCTTCGCCGAACTCAAAAGGTTAATTGATATGGATTTAAACAAATGATTCTTGTAGTTTCACATAAAAGAGTTTGAAAATATAGAACGAGAGAGGAAAGTACATTTACGCCTTTCAATATCTGTCCTAAGTTAAACTTCTCTTGGGCGAAATAGAAATATGTCTCGAATCTCGTAAGAATACTTGCCGGATGCTTGATACTTTGAAATACTGTATTTGATTTTAAACATCAGTATATTGCATTTTATGACTGAGTAAACTGAATTGTTTTGACTAAGAGAAAACACCTTAAGGCTACCTGCATAAGCGGAGGAATAGTTTCCTGGAGGATTTTCTGGGAAAAACTACCTTGTCTGGGTCTGGCTTAGAGTATATGTAATTTGGAAGTATTTTAACTGTCTCACACTTTTGACGAAAAAAATTGTTTTTCGAAGGGAAATTTTCCGAGTTAACTAACTAATGAACGTATGAGATTTTACTAAGTTTGATGAAATTATATAAATATTCAATTTTATAAAATTTACCATTGATTGTACAGTTCACACAATTTTCTAAAATATGTGTTTATAAGATATTCATTAACTACCTACCCATGTTCATCCGGGATTTACTTCTGAGGTATAGTTATAAAAACGAGCGGTAAAACATCACCATTGTTCATTTATGCTTTTTCCACGTCTTAGGTACCTTTTATTTTATCTTAGTGTTTGTAAAAAGAGTGAGAGTCGGAGAAATTTTGCTAAATACAGTTCATAGGGTTATTTCAATCGCAGTTTTGAAATGCATAGGAAATCTGAAAACACCCTTGAGTTTCAGTTACACTTGCAGATTAAAATCCCATTTCAGTCAGTTCATGAACAGTTATGTATGTTACTGTTTTTATATGAACCGGTTCAGTAGAGTAGTTAAAATTTTTTTAAATTGAATCTTAGAAAGAAAGGAGAAAAAAAAATCATACCGTGAAAAATAAACGACTGGCACAGGATTTCTACAGCAGTGTGTTAAATTAGGGTATCGGCAGACAATTTTATGATCATATTTGTGACAGGAATTGTAGCTTCCTCTAGCATTTAGGAATTAAACTATATGAGAGCGAAATGTCATCATAAAAGAAGGAAATTTCAAGAATTCATACCAAGTTTATCCAGCTGATGCTTCCGCTTGTGAACAACAATAATCAGTCTGACAACTCGATCAGAATAGTATTCGTTTAAAGAGGGGGTGGTCATGACTGCTTCTGTGAAGTCTTTATGCATATGAATTTTACAATATTGTGTAAAAATGTTAAGCAGTATAAAATATTTATAAAAGATGTAGGAAAATGGTGAAATGTCACACTGCTGCAGACTTAGTTTTGTTTATGGCCATCTAATACTCCATTTTGTATGTAAGGATCTTAAGTTTTACTAACGTTTATTTTATTTTAAATCTTTACTATCACTTCTTATTTTCTACTTCCGGCCAGAATTATAAGCGTGAAGGAGTTTATGCAAAGTTGTCTGGCGAACGCCAAGTATTTAAGTGTGGCCTTTTTGCCAAGCAGAAGAGAGGAAGCCGTGAGTTCGAAGCAGGCCGCTTACCTTAGAAGTTACGCAGTTGCTACTTTGCCTTCCAGGCCAGAGGTTTTAATCCTCTTGATAAATTAAACGTATTGTAGTGTTCACAGTCTCTGTGCTACATACGCTTTCTGTTATTATAAGGCCAATCTTATTCTAAAGTTAAATTAGAGTTTAGTTTTATTTTGATATCTTTTAAGTTAGACCCCGAGTGGAGGGTCATTGTATTCCGAAGTACGGAAGTCATTGTATATAAAGAAAAAATAAAGGGTTTTGTATACCCTTCGTCTGTATCCTGTCTACTTACTACAATTAGTGAACATAGCTTTAGTAAGCTCTCTGTTCTAGTCAGGTCATTGTATGTTTCCGAAGAAAGTTAGAAGAAACATTGAACCTGATAAGTTGTCTGGCGAACGCCAAGTATTTAAGTGTGGCCTTTTTGCCAAGCAGAAGAGAGGAAGCCGTGAGTTCGAAGCAGGCCGCTTACCTTAGAAGTTACGCAGTTGCTACTTTGCCTTCCAGGCCAGAGGTTTTAATCCTCTTGATAAATTAAACGTATTGTAGTGTTCACAGTCTCTGTGCTACATACGCTTTCTGTTATTATAAGGCCAATCTTATTCTAAAGTTAAATTAGAGTTTAGTTTTATTTTGATATCTTTTAAGTTAGACCCCGAGTGGAGGGTCATTGTATTCCGAAGTACGGAAGTCATTGTATATAAAGAAAAAATAAAGGGTTTTGTATACCCTTCGTCTGTATCCTGTCTACTTACTACAATTAGTGAACATAGCTTTAGTAAGCTCTCTGTTCTAGTCAGGTCATTGTATGTTTCCGAAGAAGGTTAGAAGAAACATTGAACCTGATAGTGGCGCCCGACGAAGAATAACCATGGCCGAGTTTCAAGAAGAACCTGTGCTGCCTGCAGAAACAGCTCAGAATCCAGAAATGCCAGCTGCCGCCCTGGAAGGATTTGGGTATATTGTCCAGACCATGCGCGCTTCGATGAAACCAGAAGCAACGTTTAATGGAAACTCACAGGTAACCAGTTTTTTGGAAAAATTGGATGACCACTTCATGCTCTACCCCGTGCACGAGTTTCAAAAAGTTACCTTAGCTACCAGCGCTTTGAGGGGCCAAGCGCTTAACTGGTTCAAATGTATCGGCAGAAGTCTCTTGGGTCAAGCAGGAAGTCCCACCTATACCTACGAAAATTTCAAGACTGCCCTACTAAAAGCCTTCCCTGTTGTAAGGGATCGTGCGAAATTAGAAACAGAACTTTTCAGTATATATCAACAAAGAATGGAAAAAAACTCGAGTTTTATTTTAAGAAAAATTCACGTTTTCAAGGTCTTGTATGGAAACCGCCCGGATCCTGAAATAATTCAAGTGATTTTGCCGAGGTTACTACCCCAAGTGCAAGACTTTATTGAATTGAGAAATCCGACTACACTGGAAAAATTATTTGAGCTAGCAATCCAGTTTGAAAGTAGAAGAACGGCGGACGTCGAAAGAAGACGCCAATATCAACAGCGAAACCAATTTGGTACGCCAAGACTACAGCAAACTCAAGCACATGGCTACGGAGAAAAAGCGAATCAGTGGGCAAGGAAACCCGAGCATTCAAAAACAGCCGGCGAACGTCGACAGTTCAATAGCAACCCAGGAAAAAAGTCTCAAGGCCAGTGGAGAAAGAAGGAAAGCACCGAAAGGAAAAATAATTTAAACTAAAACGGATTTCTGCTGACGAGAGGGTGCGGAAATCCGAAGGCCACGAAAACCCCTCTTCCTACAAGTTAAATACAGTAATGGTGAAAAATTTAACTCTTCCGAAGATTGAAGTCTTGGTAAATAATATCCCGGCCACCGCACTCCTGGATACCGGCGCGCAGTGTTCCTGTGTGGCAGAAGTCTTTTTTAGAAAGTATTTTCGCAAATACCGCATATATAATGCGGATAATACAACAGTATTAGCGGCGCAAGGAGAACAATGTAAGTGCGTAGGTAAAGTACCTTTGTACATCCGTATCAAGGACGAACAAGTAAAGGTGATATTTTTTATAGTAAAGAATTTGCAAGCACACTTAATACTAGGAATAGACTTTCTTTCAGACGCACAAGCTACACTGGATTTTAATGAAGCGTCTCTTAAGCTGACGATGAAACCAGTGCGTGTAGAAAAGGTTGAACCGCCAAGGTTAAATCTCGACCACCTGCCTAACGACGAGCAAGATAGAATCCGACAAGTGGTAAGTGAATTTGCTTCCTTATTTAGTGATATTCCAGGATTTACCCAGGTTACTAACCATAGTATTGACACCGGAGATGCATTCCCGGTTCGTCAAAAACCATACCGGTATGATAAGAATTAGGAAAAAATTATAGAATGGCATATTACCGATATGCTACGTAAAAAGATCGTAACGCCTATCTCAAGTAGTTATGCTAGTCCGGTGGTTTTATGTAAGAAAAATAATGATTATCCTTTGGAGCATCCAAAAAGGTGGAGATTCGCTATTGATTACCGTAAATTAAATTCCATAACGAAATATCCGGTATATCCGTTACCGATTATAGAAGAAATTTTAAGGAACATAAAATCAACCAAATTTATGACAACTTTAGACTTAACGAATGGTTATTTTCAAATAGGGATCAGGCCTGAGGACGTGCCTAAGACTGCTTTTATAACCAAGCCTGGCACTTATGCATTTTTGCGAATGCCGTTTGGCCTTTCAGGCGCCCCAGCAACATTTCAGCGATGCATGGACATTGTGTTAAGACCTGTTCTCGGAAAGTCCACATTTATCTATTTAGACGATATCATTATTACTAGTGATAATCTAGACCAACATGTACAGGATTTAAGACAGGTGTTTTCTTTATTAAATGAGGCCGGTCTAAAAGTTAATGTCGAAAAATGCAAATTTGCAGCCCCTGAATTAAAATATTTAGGTTACAAAATATCGCAAAAAGGGATCGAGACAGATGAATCAAAAATAATCGCTGTACAAAAGTATCCGACTCCAAACACGGCAAAGAAGCTCTCTTCTTTTCTAGGACTTTGTTCATATTATAGGTCCTTTATAAAAGATTTTGCGGCTATCGCTGAGCCATTGTTAAAATTAAAAAGGAAAAAGGCAAGATTCTCGTGGACGGCCGAAGCCAATAGTGCTTTCGAAAAATTAAAACAAGCATTAACGCAAGCCCCTGTGTTGAAATTTCCTGAAAAGGATGAAAATTTAGAAATTTCAGCGGATGCTTCGGATTATTCGGTAATAGCGGTACTTTCGCAAAATCAGCAGCCAGTAGCATTTTTTAGCCGAACTTTAAATCAAACACAAAGAAACTATTCCGCGACCGAGAGAGAGGCACTTGCAGTTCTGTTAGCAGTGCAAAAGTTCCGAGTCTATTTTGGAAAGGCGCCGATAACAGTATATTCTGATCATGCGGCGGTAACTAGATTGTACTCTGGAAAAAATTTATCCCCAAAGTTAATAAGATGGGCACTCAAGCTGCAAGAATATAATCTGGTAATCAAGCATACCTCCGGAAAGGAAAATATCGTAGCAGATGCCCTGTCACGAATTAAATTAGACGAACAGGGTAATACCGTAAAAGTTGCAATGCTGACAGCGTGTACAATAAATTCCCGAGAAACTGTAATAACCGAACTGGGTAAGGATCCTGAGTTTGGAAGTATTTATGAGTATTTGAAGGATCCTGAAAATTTTAGCCACCAAGATATTGTGGCGATAAGAAATAGGGCGGCCCATTACGAACTAATAGATGGTCTATTATTTTATACAAAAACTACGAATTCCAACAACGAATTTCGACCTGTTATCCCAGCTAGTCTTAGATTAAATATCCTGCAAGAGCTCCATGACAGCCCTTTAGCTTCTCATGCTGGTATTCGAAAAACTACTCAACGCGTACGCGAGGCAGTCTACTTTCCTGAACTGCAAAAGTTAACAAGGGCGTATGTCCAGTCCTGCCCAACATGTCAAGCCGTTAATTATATTAATTTCCGCCCGGCCGGGTTTCTAAATAGTATTAAATCCGAATTTCCAAATGAAATAATCGGCATCGATTTATTGGGCCCTTTCCCAAAAAGTCAGTTAAACAAAAGTCGCTATCTCCTTGTTATAGTTGATCATTTTAGTAAATGGACCGAAATTGTTCCCTTAAAACGAGCCTCCGCGAAATTAGTTACCGATTCTATTTTAAATAAATATATTTTAAAATACGGGGCGCCCCTAAAAGTTATATCGGATAATGGTCCTCAATTTGTAAGTAATATATTTGAAGACATGTGCCAAAAACTGGGCATACGTCATTTAAAAATGGTCCCGTATCGGCCGCAATCAAATATAGCGGAACGGGTCAACAGAAATATAGTGAAAATTATCCGTAGTTATGTTAAAAATTTTCATAAAAGCTGGGATAACTATGTCAATGAATTTGCTTTCGCCCTTAGGACCGCAAAACATGATACAACGGGCAAAACTCCTGCTGAGTTATTTCTAGGCAGAAAGGTTATAACACCGTTAGATAAACTATTTTATGTGCAACAAAGAGCCCCAGAATTTAAAATGGGTGATATAGAAAAACTAATAAAAGAAGCAAAAAAGAATACGGAAGTAGCACAAAGAAAACAAAAATTGTATTATGACTTGAAACGACGGGGAGTAACTTATAAAGTAGGGGATGAAGTACTAAAAATTAAGCATTCACTTTCTTCAGCACCAGAAGATAAAACTGCCAAATTTTTTCCACGCTTTGAAGGACCATATGTTATAGAAAAAATAACTCACGCTGTTGTAGTGTTAAAGGCAAGAAATGGTGAAACCTGTTCCGCAAACATTGACCAGATAAAACCATTCTATGACCGTAATAAAATGCAAATCTTTTCAGATCTTTTGCAGGATCCGGTACGGCAGACACCGCAGGTACAAGTTCCAGAGGTGGGAAAACGACAAGTACAAGGGCAAGCCAATGAGAGACAGAAGCAAGTGAAAAGAAAATTGCCCCGCGGAAAAATTGAAGGTACAAAGAAAAAGAAGCCGTTCCACCGTCCAAAAAACAGAGTTCACGAACACCCCCAGAATGAAGAAGGGAGAAAGGACGGCAACTATAACCCGGCTGTGAAACGGAAGATTGACTCATCCGACAGAACTCTCCGCAGCAAAAGTCGCCGAACTGCGGAAGGGCCATCAGCGGCGGAGGAAAAAGTACAAGAAAAATTTGAACGGCCAACAACGAGGTCCAAGCAGGATCACGACAGAAGTTTCCCGGTTCCACCAAGACCAGCTGCCTTCAAACGGCCAAGACCACAAGCAGAGGACAGAAGGAAGATGTTCAAGGGTGGCCGTAGTGGTGAAAAACGGAAGCTTCCAGAGGAAAGCACTGAAGGGCGAGCCCGTACAAGAAGGAGGATCAACCAAGCTACGGTCTGCAGCACCTTTAAAGACTGGGCCCAGAAAAGGATGTCTGAATATTACAAAGATAAGTAAAATTTTATGTTACTTTACAAACTTAAGTTAATCTTTCATTCTTACTGCAAGTGGCAGATTTCAAGAAGTTTTACCTCATGCGAGGTCTACCTTTATCGCCAAAAGGGCGAGAAATGAGTTGTGACCGATTTTCTTATTATGTTTTTCAATTACTCGCGCGTAAAACTAAAGTTGATGTATAATAGCGTTGTATAAAGACTTAAATATTGTAAAAAGTTATTGTATAAATTTTATTTAAAACATTCTAACAAGAAAGAAGTTTTAGTCTGAAAGACTTTTTGAAATGTAGTATTATTTCAATGTAGAAAGAATTGGCACTTGCTTTGAAAAGAATAGAAGTTAACAATGTACTACTAATGTATGTTTTCAAATGTGTAAAATTAACGGCATCTTGATATGTTCTTGTATACATGTGAACTGTTATTTTGAATGTTTAGAAATACCGTGATATGGTAAAAGTGAAAGTAATGTTAAAAAATTTGTTATTCGTGTGACTGTAAAGATTAAATCATGGTGAATATGTGTTAAAGGTTGAATGATGTAGTTAGGCTCTCTGACGCTACACTTTAGAGTTAGCCACTTTCAGAATAGTACCTCAGGGTCTAGAGTTGAAATTAGGGTGTGTTAAGAGGTCTCGTATGTTGAATTTTAACACGTTAGTGTTTTGATTGTAGGAGGAAGTGTTGAACACATAGACAGAAACACATTCGTGTTTGGTGTTTTTACAACACATGTCAGAGAGCACGGGGAGAGATAATTAAAATAGTCATGAATGAAATAAGAATGTTAAGAAAAGTATATTCTATATGTTATTTGCAATGTCATTCTGTAACATTTCATTAAACTAGTTTTCCTTCCAGATCTCTGGAAGGAACCAGAATTGAATAAAGCTCCTGTTTTGATGCAGTACAGATGAAAAAGAAAAAAGATTGTTGTATATTCCGGGAGCTGCTATTGTAACAAATTTCTTTCTTTTAAAATTTTCTAGTTTCTAGCTAAGTTATGATTGTAAAAGGTTGGTCTCGCGTTAGTTTCTAGAGCTAAAAGTTTTCAACAAGGTCGTTTTAGACCTCAGTTTCAAACTAATTAACTCTGGCGGGAAGTATGTAAGGATCTTAAGTTTTACTAACGTTTATTTTATTTTAAATCTTTACTATCACTTCTTATTTTCTACTTCCGGCCAGAATTATAAGCGTGAAGGAGTTTATGCAAAGTTGTCTGGCGAACGCCAAGTATTTAAGTGTGGCCTTTTTGCCAAGCAGAAGAGAGGAAGCCGTGAGTTCGAAGCAGACCGCTTACCTTAGAAGTTACGCAGTTGCTACTTTGCCTTCCAGGCCAGAGGTTTTAATCCTCTTGATAAATTAAACGTATTGTAGTGTTCACAGTCTCTGTGCTACATACGCTTTCTGTTATTATAAGGCCAATCTTATTCTAAAGTTAAATTAGAGTTTAGTTTTATTTTGATATCTTTTAAGTTAGACCCCGAGTGGAGGGTCATTGTATTCCGAAGTACGGAAGTCATTGTATATAAAGAAAAAATAAAGGGTTTTGTATACCCTTCGTCTGTATCCTGTCTACTTACTACAATTAGTGAACATAGCTTTAGTAAGCTCTCTGTTCTAGTCAGGTCATTGTATGTTTCCGAAGAAGGTTAGAAGAAACATTGAACCTGATAAGTTGTCTGGCGAACGCCAAGTATTTAAGTGTGGCCTTTTTGCCAAGCAGAAGAGAGGAAGCCGTGAGTTCGAAGCAGGCCGCTTACCTTAGAAGTTACGCAGTTGCTACTTTGCCTTCCAGGCCAGAGGTTTTAATCCTCTTGATAAATAAAACGTATTGTAGTGTTCACAGTCTCTGTGCTACATACGCTTTCTGTTATTATAAGGCCAATCTTATTCTAAAGTTAAATTAGAGTTTAGTTTTATTTTGATATCTTTTAAGTTAGACCCCGAGTGGAGGGTCATTGTATTCCGAAGTACGGAAGTCATTGTATATAAAGAAAAAAATAAAGGGTTTTGTATACCCTTCGTCTGTATCCTGTCTACTTACTACAATTAGTGAACATAGCTTTAGTAAGCTCTCTGTTCTAGTCAGGTCATTGTATGTTTCCGAAGAAGGTTAGAAGAAACATTGAACCTGATAAGTTGTCTGGCGAACGCCAAGTATTTAAGTGTGGCCTTTTTGCCAAGCAGAAGAGAGGAAGCCGTGAGTTCGAAGCAGGCCGCTTACCTTAGAAGTTACGCAGTTGCTACTTTGCCTTCCAGGCCACAGGTTTTAATCCTCTTGATAAATTAAACGTATTGTAGTGTTCACAGTCTCTGTGCTACATACGCTTCCTGTTATTATAAGGCCAATCTTATTCTAAAGTTAAATTAGAGTTTAGTTTTATTTTGATATCTTTTAAGTTAGACCCCGAGTGGAGGGTCATTGTATTCCGAAGTACGGAAGTCATTGTATATAAAGAAAAAAATAAAGGGTTTTGTATACCCTTCGTCTGTATCCTGTCTACTTACTACAATTAGTGAACATAGCTTTAGTAAGCTCTCTGTTCTAGTCAGGTCATTGTATGTTTCCGAAGAAGGTTAGAAGAAACATTGAACCTGATATGTAAAGTGTCGTTTTTTTACCAAAGAGGCCTTGAAATGCAGTTCATAGAATTATAGCACCTGCTTTTCCATCGACAGCAGACTCACTTTCAAACACAGCAATAAATTTATTGAATACGTTAAATTTCACAAAAAGAAATATGCACCAAAAGGAAATGGCGACATATTTAAGTGCAGTGACAATGCGTCATTAAACACCCATTCCATTCTCTGTCGCTGACTTCTGTTAATGACTTTGCGCCCCCATTTGTCTTTTTGATGTTCTCGAAGCAGATCCCCGTCAGTTGACTCCAACCAAATAGAGGAAAACTCTGACGATCTGTAAAGGGTCGTTCATACTGGGGTTTATCAGAGCTAACGGAGGTATCTGGCATAGCCGACGCAGGCCCAAAAGTAGTTTTTCCTCGTAGCACAGCGAGTTGAACTTCACGTATAGCGGAACTAGACGACACATAGAACTGACCCCGTTAGCGCAGATAAATCCCAGTAAAGGGCCATTCACTGAAATTTCGAGATGAATCCTAAGACTGTAACTGCTTTGTTGTCCACAGAAAGTGGACACAAAGCAGTTAAAGTTATCTCACCGTTGTAATTTTGAGCGCTTTATTAAACTTCGAAAAAATGGGTAAATATATCTGGCTAAGGTCGCTATTAAAATTCCTAACATTTTATAGATTGGTGTCAACTATTCATTATTACCGGGTTCTAAGAAACTTAAAAGTGGTCATGCTTGATACAATAAACTGAACCTTATCTCAATCTTAAAATGTATGATAGAGTTTAGATAGACCCGTACACCATTCCTCCAATCCCGTGACCACACTAAAAAAGACTGATATACAAAGCAAACGCAAATAAACTTTGAAACGTTATTACTTTTAGATTTTCGTTCCTGAATGAAAGCTTTTAAATTATTAAAATAAACGAAAGCTGTTTAAAACCGGCTTACAGTAGTTAGCTCAATAGCTCCCAGCAATAATCTTAGTTTGACTCTGAATTCAAATGGGAGGGCTTACAATATTTCCAAAGGTAATATGATGCAGATGTCTGTTCATGCAGATAAGATATCCTGTTTCTTCTTCGACAGCGAGTTGTTCAGTATAATTGTACAGGATATCACAGGTTGTACAGGATAATTAGAGATAAAAAAAATACAGAGGCTATTTGCATATTTTTAGACAACTTTGCTTTGCTCTAAAAAATCGCGTGCTGGAAAAAATACTTTGAAGGAAGATATGGACTATATTTGTGCTTTTTGGCGCGAAGTCATTAACAGAACTAAATACGAAGAAAATTATTCGTATTTAGTTATTAAAAATGCTGTGAACGTCATAATGTTTCGTTATCTAAAGCAACTCGGATAGTATTATCAATAAGATAAGAAAAAACATCAAGGTGTGACTTCAAGGAGAAAAATTTTTCAAATTGCATATCCAAGGAAAGAAACGGAATATTTCGAATGGTGCAAAAGAAAGAATTTTAATATTAAAAGACAATTTGCGAAGGACAGTTGCATTATCATCAAAATGCTCAGTGTCAACTGTAAACAAAGTGATTAATTCCGATTTAAATCACGGGCGAAAAAGCATAATGTGCATCCTCTTTCTGCAGGACATATCGCCGAAAGCTGAATGTGCTGCAGATTCTCTGTGAGGAACAATTATTCGGGAAAAAATGAAAAAAAAAATTTCAAATTCAATGAATCTTGTGTATATTTAAATGACTATAATAAAAAGAGATCCACTTATTTTCATCAAAGATAAGAAAAAATCTTAGAAGATGGTTCAAAGTATCTGAAGAAAGTTATTTAAAGGGATTTTTGATGTAACGACAAATAAAATTAAAGAGAGTGTAGAAACCTTTGAGGATAAACACCATGTATTATCAGGAATATATTTTATACCTAGTTTTCAAATACGAAATAACTTCTCTTTACCCACAATGCCATCAGTCAGTAGAACTGCATCAAGACAAAGGAAGGAGCCGCACTTCAAAATCCGCTGTTAATTTCCTGCAAAAAATGGAACAAGAAACATGTATCAAGGCCGTACACTTCACTCATATTCTTACTAAATCTGATGTATTATCCACGGATTTTTGCGCCTTTGGACTTTTAAAAAGCGATTTGTCCAAAGTGGACCTGCAACACTCCTTGGACTTTGGAAAGCTGTTCAAGAGGAATGAAATAAAATAACTCTTTGAGTACTAAAAAGAAAAATAAATTGGTGTCTCAGAAATTACGATCCAGAAAAATAGTTGAGAATAAGCTGTATCAAATGAAACTTTTAAAACACAAAATATATTTGTAAATACAATGAAAATCGTCTAAAAAGTGGGCGAACAGCCTCCGTAACTGATGATAAAGGTCCAGAATAGTTTGCGAAGATCAAGAAATTATTCTGAAGAATAAACTTAAACCCAATGGTAAAACGCTCAAGTCAGATTGCCACTGGAAATGAGCCCGAAACAACAGCTCAGTTTACCTTAGTTTTAAAGCTGACGTGCAATTCTAACATTTTTTTTTATCTAATAAATCTCAAATTACCGTTTAAGTTACACATAACATGAATCGTAAAATTCTCATGCAGTTAACTCGTTAACCCTACAGCAATACAACACCAGAAGAATTACCAGGGTTATGCGGCTTTAACCATTGGATTAATGGTGAGCTCCAAAGCTTTGCAGATATTAAAGCAGGAGCTGAAAACTTTTATGCATTTAACTATACAAATGAGGAACTACTCCCTGAGAAAGAGTGACATATTAAAATGGCAAACAAGAACTTAACGTAATTTTATAGATACTTGGCAGGTGATTACGATGCTCATCGAAAATACTTTGTATTTGATTTAATATTAGTAATAAATATTAGCTATCTCAATGAAAATGTATTTAAAGTTGGAATATACACTGCTCGACATTGAAAATGCAACACCAAGAAGGAGGGGTCAGAAATTTATGCAAATTTTAGAATAGACGTACGTCACAGAGTTATGCGAATGATGTGAAATGCGCAGTTCTCCGACGCACTTGAAGTAAGATATAAGGGAAGGAACGTGCAGAATGGGCAGTATTCGTGCCGTTATTTCTGCCAGACGAATTATCGAAGAAAGTTGGTTTTTGCCCCGGATGATACGTGTAATAGGAGAGAATGCCAGGCCGCCGTCAACGAAGGCACTTCCAGCAGATAGATGATTTTACGAGACCCGATAGACGATTTTACGCTGATCGGACTGAGGAGGGCGGGTTGGTCCTTACGTCAAATCGCAGCTGATACCCACATGGATGCGAGCACGGTGCATCGGCTATGGCGAACATGGTTGGAACAAGGCAATTTGAGAAGAAGGAGGGGTGCAGGTGCAGCCAGAGTGACGTCAGCACGAGTGGATCGACGCATCCACCGACAAGCTGTGGCGGTCCCTCAAGTCACTTGTACCGCGATTCTGCAGCATGTGCAAGATACCCTGGATGCTCTGGTGTAGACCAGAACCATTTCCCGTCGATTGGTTGATCGTGGCCTGCACTCACGGCGTCCGTTAAGAAGACTGCCATTTACCCCACAGCATAGACGCCAACGTTTAGAATGGTGCCGAACTGGAGCGATGTGGATGACAGAATGGCGAAAGGTCGTGTTCTCAGATGAGTCACGCTTCTGTTTATCCAGTGACAGTCGACGTGGAGACAGATCTAATTCGGCAGTAACTGTGGAACGCTCCACGGCACGACAACGTGGCATAATGGTTTGAGGCGCTGTTGCCTACGATTCCAGGTCACCTTTAGTTCGTATTCAGGGCACTATGACGGCCCAACGATACTTGGATAATGTACTGCGGCCGGTGGCAATCCCCTACCTTCAAGGGCTGCCTAATGCAATTTTTCAGCAGGATAACGCCCGACCACACAGTGTTCGCATCTGCCAACATGCTGTGCAAGGTATACAGATGCTTCCCTGGCCACCGTACTCTCCTGACCTGTCACCAATCGAACATGTGTGGGATGTGATTGGACGCCGTTTGCAGACTCTGCCCCTGCCTCGTTCAGAAGACGAAGTGTGGCAAATGGTTGAAAGGGAATGGAGAGTCATCCCTCAGGAAACCATGCGCACTCTTATTGACTGTATGCCTAGACGTGTTTCTTCGTGCTTCGCAGTTCGCGGTGGTCCTACATCCTACTGAGGCGACGCCGTTCTCGCTCTGTATTCTGACTAAAATCATTTTGAAATAAAGATCACTTATTGCTGCTTTCTGTCTCTGTCTTTTTTTCCAAATTTCATCACTTTCTAACCACTCTTTCTTGGTGTTGCATTTTCAATGTCGAGCTGTGTATAAAATTCTCTCTATGGTCGCAGCACTGATACATGGACATTTGCAACTGATTTTGATGAGGGAAAACACAAATTTGAGTCTCAGTTATATGAATCATTGTGCATAAGAAAGAAGCATCTCAATAGTATATCAAATTTCTATGTAACCATACTTCTAAGAGTTAAACTTAACGTTTTGTAAAATACTTCATTTAGCCAAGAATCTCTATTAAAAGTACTGCATAAATAAATTTTGTTTTATCTTTGTCTGTAAACCCTAAAATTAACTAAAACTAGGACTTTTACTAAGGATTTTTCACCCCTGTTCTAGGCTTATTTTTCAGCTTAATTTTTGTTCTACTTATGGCTGTGCTAAGAAATGCTGAAAGTTTCTTTAGGGTTCAAACTGCTGAAGGTTTTCTTTTCAGAGTAGCACATTTCCCTGTTAGTGCCTTTTACAGTGGTGATAATTCTGGGTTACTGGATACAAAGCGGAGAAATAAAATTCCATTTGAAATACCTTATTTTCTTCTTCAGTCACTTTCACCGCTGTTAATGTTAAATTAATTAGACCTCAGCAAGGAGAACGAACTTTATGGCAATCAAGAAACTAAAAGATCTCAGGATCGTTTATAAGGTATTTCTCCCGCCTTCTTAGCATGCATTCGTGGTGTAGTAGTCAGCACGCTCGACGCGTATTCGAGAGGTCCGTGGTTTGAGTCCCGGCGACGGCATTGCTCATTTTTCGCATCTCCTGCTTCGAAATAACCTAATATCTCTACAGTAGCTCCCGAACTAAAAGGTGGTGAATGATAGTTATTCACCACTGGATGGCGACTGGGTCCCCTGAAACCCCAGTCACCCTTTAAAAGGCATTTCTCTTGCCTTCTTAGCATGCCTTCGTGGTGTAGTGGTCAGCATGCTGGACGCCTATTCGAGAGGCCCGTGGTTCGAGTCCCGGCGAGAGCATTGATAATTTTTCCGATCTCCTGCTTCGAAATAGCCTAATGTCTCTACACGTTTGCTTAAAATCCTACATTGTTTATACGTAAGAATCTCTATCATATATACTGGCATCTGCAGAAGCTGAAATCAATAGCCGTCTCTCCAACGCACATAGATTTTCTTATCAATATAAAATGAATTTTAATACTTTGAAACTGTAGCAAGATTCGTTCATACCTGAAGCTTGAAATCATTCTTAAATTCTGAACTAAAGGAAATATTCGAAATACTTGGATTTCAGCTTAGTTCTCTAATTACTGGAAACAAACATATTGTAAAGTTAGTAACGAATTGAAGAAAGGAGTTTAAAAGTACTTAAAGTTAACATAGGAAGCTTATACAGTTTATATGTGTATAAGCTTCCTATTTGCTAGCTATATTTGTTTTAATTAATTCATTTTCTTATAATTAAGATCTGTACTGTCACTTCTTCTTTCGTTGGCCCTCACTAGGATGCAAATAAGTAAACGTGTTTAAAGGGAGAACTTTGAAAGATTTAGGATATAGAGCTTCTTGCAGTTAATGCTCGCAGTTTTTAACCTAACCCAGCTCTAAGTTTCTTATTATCAATTTTTCGAGCCGAAGATTAATGGCGCAATTTAAAGTTTGAGCCAACGATTAGTTAAGCCACTTACTGTAGTGTCCAGACACGAAGCCATTCAATTTGTAATTTTAAGTTTCTTTCGTCTACTACCCTCAAGTGGTGAAGATTGATTTTTGAGCACAATTTGTATCTTGGTTAAGTTCAAGTTATAAATAAAATTACTTTAATTCCTGCTTGAGTCTTAACAGTATTTTCACAGATGAAGCGATAATTCACTTGTCAGTTTACCAGGGTTTTAAGAACTTTTACAAAGGGAAGGACCAGCTCTACAGAAACTATTACCAATTCATGATTAGATAGGTTATTTTACTGTTCCTTATACTTGGCGTATATGTGAAAATGTGGATGCTGGAATCTTTATTTGATAGCTTAAATATTATTTTTTGTTACTAAATTCTTTCAGGAGACATTAAGCGTGGCTGTTATTTACTGTAAAGAACATAACGGGAATTATTACGCAACAGTTCAGTTAGTGCAGTTTACGTCAATACGTAATAATAAAATACGTCAGGATTATAAATTCCTGTCGAACATTTAACAACAGAACGTATGCGCTCATTATATAAAACTTGGTCCAAGCTGTAGCTATTTAAATATATTTCTGTAAAATAACCAAGCATCAGGGGAAAATAATTCACGTCGAAAAAATTCATTTCAATGTGAAAATGAATTCCACTCGGGATAATGCAAATTTTTCCTCACGTGAAGATAAAACGCCTTCACCGTAAACAAAATGAAAAATCTTCACCGTATTTGGTAGAAGGGGAGAGGTAAAGCTTATACACCCATAATAGCGCGTCAATAAATCTGTAGATTCAATATTTCCAAGATGCTGCTTTTTTTATTTCACTTGCACAACATAAAGAAAAAATGCTATTTTGATTTCTTAAAACAGATTTTCGAGAAATTGACTTGTCTTTTGTTAGGATCTGACATTTTTTTCTTTCACTATATAATTTCTAAGAGAATTTCCTACATCAGCAGTAAATGATACAAGATGATTGCTCAAGCGTGACTTTTAGAGGGGAAATTCTAGCTACGGACTGGAAGTACGTTAGGCGTTAAAAATTATAGTCACCTAAATCATCACGTTCGTGGTTAAGTAATAAATTACATTGTTGTTCGTCATATTGTTTCCCAAAGATGAATGATCTGCCATCTGTTGTATCGTGTCTATTACTTCAAAGAATAATCCTTTCAAATAACTTTACAAGACTGCAATAAAAATATTTATCAACCATTTGCTACTTCAAAAATTTATAATGTGTGAAAGTACTTGAATGTATGGAATGCATTCTGGACATAAAATCCTTCAATTGATAGTAACTATGATATATTTTCATAAATAATGAAATTGTGATAACCACACTATAATAAAAAAGATCTGCTACCTTTAAAATCTTAGCTTTAGTATAGCTTAAAATAATTTATACATTACTCCCGTTTTCTTACTAATGATTGTATGGAATATACATGCATATGAGAATGTGGAATAAGCAAAATTCTCGAAATTCTCATTAACATTTCGCTTAATAAATGAATAGGATAATGCCATGCGCTTTCTATCAAAGTTTCCTTGAAATGGTTTTTGCCTTCGAAAATAAATTTTGCCACCAATTACCATGCAAAATTGACGATAAAATATCTAAAGCCAGTTTATTAAACAAGATATTCGCAGAAATTCTGAAATATGCGTTAATTTCTGCAAATTAATACTCGCGTTATTTTAAAACAGATTCGAGAACTACGAATCTTCTTTTTTGCAAAATTGATTTTAATATGGTAAAAATATGCCTTTTCATTCGATCGGCTAGCATATCTATTAAAACGAATTAACAAAAATCATATTGCGTTTAATATTCATAAACAAAAAAGTGATTTGAAAAATTCTGAAGCATTATAATATTCTTTCACTGTAATTCAAAGTAAAACTCGAGACCTCTATTTCCTTACACTTTATGAAAGGGTTTATAATAATAGAAAATAATTATAACAATATCAAATTGTTTTCATTTACTGTGTAGAGGTCATAAAGTTTTCTTGAAGAGAGAGACGAGAAAAATTGCAGTACCCTTAACGGAACTCGACCCTAGACCTCTCGACTACGCATCGAGTATGCTTCTAATTACACCATGAAGGCATGCGGAGAAGAAGGAGAAAATACCTTGTAACGATTTTAAAGTGCATATGAATTCAAAAAAAGTAAGCAACTTTTTTAAATTAAGTTTGGAAAAAGAAACGTTCAACACACGATGAACAGTAATCTCGTTATCCGACCCAGACATAATTTTTTTGCAATTAACTTGAAATATTAAAATAAAATTTAGTACCTGGTTTGGTAAGACTAATTTGCTATAAATACCTCGTAATCTAATAAATAATAATTGAATGGACTAATTTTTAGCAATATGAGTAATTTTTGACCTATCGTCTTGTTGCTACTTATGCTCACTTGTCTGACAGTAACATCAACCCAAGCCCACGAATTTCCTCGTTGCAAGCAGCGCAAGATTTTGCCTGTCGTTGGCAACAGCCTTGAGCACCTTACAGGCGACAGTGCTTTTTAGCTCAGTTCGGGCCCCAATTTTGATGAAGAGCATCCCGGAGGGGGGACAGATCTGAGGGTCTCCCATCCCCTCTGTCTTTCCATCAAACCACACAAGAGGACTCTCGGCCCGCTGCATATTTGGAGTGCCACTATACATTTACAAGTATCCATGTCTTCTTCGGGATTCGAGGCCAGGCTCTTCGACACGGCAGTCAGCGATGTTAACCACTATACCGATTGGGCGGCACCTATCCTCTTAATCTATCTTAATCATCTAAATCTTTTGAATTGAATACGGTATGAATTTTTAATTTTTCTTTCAAATGTGTCCATAAATTTTCAACTGCATTTACGTCCGGAGATTGAGGGCCCTTATCTAAAGCACGTGGACAATTATAAAACAAACACAATTTAACATTTATCGCTTTGGATTGTTGTCTTGATGAAAATAAAAACAATCGTGTGTGCCCAAATTTTGTGCATTCTTTTGAAGATTTTACTTCAGAATCTGTAAATATAATTTTGATTCATTATTCCATCTGCGATATGAAGATTATCTAATCCAGCAGCTGGTACTTGATCCCCCTATCAATATCGATCTCCTATCATGTTTAAAAGTAGGTTTTATACTTTTCCTGTACACTTTTCATTTGGCCTTCTCCAAATATGTGTTTGCCAATCCGAATGAAAGATATTAAATTTGCACTCGTCCTTTTGATATTTCACCCTGTTATTTCAAAAGGCTTTGTTTTTATGAAGTTTTGGAAATTTCAGTCTTAAAATGATTAATCTTACTTAAGAAGTGTTTCTGTCCCTAGCAACTCGCCCAGTGAAAAAATTGTTTTCTGAAAATACTTCTGATTGCTTCCGGATTAGCTCATTTTCCAAAATGCTTTTCTGTTTCACAACCAATTTGTGAATACTTAATTTTGGACTATCTTTACTTCTGGAAGGGTCCAACGCTCCTCAGAATCTGCAAAAATCTTTGATGTGCTTGACATTTATTTTCTATTGTGTTTCTTGTCTTGAAACTCTTCTTTACGTCACGTACTGTTGAACAACTTTGCTTTACAACTTACCTGTCTCTTACAAACATCTTTACTTATTTCTTACAAACAATCCATATTAAAATATTTTATTACAAGCTCGCGAATAACCAGAGATGATTGTCCAGATTATCTTCTGATTCCTAATCATCAAAACGAAATTTAGCAAGCAAAGAAGAGATTAAACTGATATCTCAATGCTGATTATAGGAAACTCCTGAAAATTTTGAAATTTTTACATTTTAAAGAAAACTCGCAAAATTAAAGTTGTCTGACATATTTTGAGGCTAGTTTTCACTCTCTATAACTTAAGAATTTCTTTTTTTAATAGTGTAGGCTAAATTTAACTTTTGTTTATGAAAAATCAATAGGATTTCGATAGTTGATTTATAGGGATATGTTTTTTTAATTATGTCTTATGTTGAAAATTGCTTTATAAAATATCAAAATATCCGAACTTATGCTTTGAGCCATTATATTTTCATTGTGTTGCACATTTTCCACCATTGGATGTGGATTTTTGTAACGTTGAATGTTTCCTTATGACACTGGGCTCACTCTTTTCAATAAATTGCAGCATTATTAAACACTTAAACGAAAGTAAACATTCTGAATTTCCTCTTGTAAAATACCTAGTTGGATTGCCCTTTCCCAAGCGCTGCAGTTGGATATTCTTGCTAGTGTTACAAATATTACACTCGCATTTTGCTTCTAAAATGTAATCGACCCAAAAATGAATAGCACTTTTGGTACTTTATCCTTTACTGAAGTTTTGATACCAGTGATAGATTCAAATTTTTTGATCGTTCGTGTTAATGAATACGGTAAAATCTTCAGACCTATCCATATACAGATAAATGTCTACGTCAAGGACTTTGTAACTTTTTAAGCAGCCATGTTTTTAAGCAGTACCATATTTCCGCTAGTGAGAACTTAATATGAAAATCAATGATATTTTGGCAGCTAGTTGATTACAAATAAGTTTATTTGAACAAGTGCGCTGTCAGACCGCTTGGTGGTTAGCTGAAGCTGAATGCCTCGCAATTGTCACAGAGTTCCTAACCAAATAAGGCACAGAAGTTAGTCCCTGGGGAAAATAATGAAGCAAATCCCGAAGTTCTTTTAATTCTGGTAGATGTTTTTGTGTGGTAGATGCGGATTTGATAGTGGTAGAATTAATTAATTATGGGAAAGCACACTTGAGCTAGCAAACTATAGGGAGTTATGCCTTCATGGAGGATTTTCTAAAAAAGTGTCTCTTGTTTATGTTACATGTGAAGGAACTTGCGAAACTCTCATGCAGCTTTATATGTTCAAACGCTGGCATAGAAAAAAAAAGATAAACTACCAATGTTAGGCGGCTTTAATCACTCGATCACTGGTCGGCATTGTTGATGGTAGGGAAGAAGAAACACAAACCCATGGATTTGATTGACATTTAATCAAAGTTAAACTAGAAGTTAGGCAAATGTCATGAAGTCTAGTCAATTATTGGATATTTTGAAACAGTGTTTTCTCTGAAGAAGCCTATTTGCACTAAATTGCAGAATGACATATGATTCCTTTTCAAAAGTTTTGCCGAATATGGGAAAAATTGTATGAGGTAAGTTTTTACGAACACAGCATAACACGAAATATTTCTATAGGTTTGGCCGTAGAGACAATAATTGCGTGTACCTTTGGTAAAATTGGTGACATCCAACATTATCTGCTTTATTATATTCTTACCGGAAATAGCCATTTTCCTGGGTCTCGGATAACAATTTCTCAATCTGGAAAGGCAAAGATACACACAACAAAAATGGTTTAATGAAGGTCCTAAATGTAATCAGATTCATTAATGTATATAAACTTTGATAGATTTAATATTTTCAAAAAATATATATACATATATTGTTCTTAGTATTATTTACTCATGATTGCATCATTATATGTTCCAGCAACTATTTTTGAATCTTTATATTTTACTAAAATTGTATTTATGTTTCTGTACGGAATACCGTATATGCGTCTGTAGCTCGCAATTCTATGTATTCTCGTATTTATATGCATCATTTTATATTGAAATATATACATTTGTTCACCTCTATTTATCTAGTAACTGCAGTTATGTATTCTGTGCTTCTGCAGTGCTATATTTCTAATTCCTGTTCTTCTAATTCCAGATAGTTCAACACAAAGATACATTACTCTTTTGTACGTTCGCCAATGCAGCTGAGACTGCAAGCAATAAATCATTCCTTAAGTGCGCTGTATGCTTGCATGTAGTTCTATGAACCCAACCCCTCCTTGTTTCCTGGACTGCTTTGCTTTACTGTAGTTTCACGAGGATATTTGATCATTGTCTGTTCACGTCAGCATCGTTAAAACGTTGTTTTCTCTTTATTTCTGTTTATGTCAGTTACAGTTTTTCTAAAAATCATTCTTTAAAAAACTTTTCCTTACTACTATCATCATCTCCTTACTATTTATCATCTTCTGAATTCTGTCTTGCCGTGGCTACCTTTCATTTTATGTTTTCCTGTTATTTACCGGACTCTGTATTATCTTCGACGGCCGCTAGGTGGCGCTCTTGAAAGCCGTTGGGTTACATCGTTAATTTATAAGCGTTATTCTAAAACATTTTTATTGATCTAAGGCAAAAATATATAATAGTACAATTTGTATCATATTTTAGAAGGCTATTAAATTAAGTTCAAGGTGCATTGAATAATTATTAGCTTACAGTAAAATTAATTAAATATAAGCCAATAATCATAACATACACACATTCATCTCATTTAACTCAATTATTTGACATCACATACGTATAAGGTAACTCGTAGAATTATATTATGAAAAAATACTCGAGCGATATCTACCTACGTGTAGGGATGCCTTCGTGGAGGATTTTTAAAAAAACTGGATCGTAGCTACGTTACACCTTAGAGAAATTCAGGAAAACTCCTGAGCAGCCAACCGATTTGCCGGAATTTTAATCCTGTTCAAGCAACTAGCTTTCAGCTCCCATGCCACTCTACGTCTGCTGGGCTAAGATTATTCCTGTCAATGCATTCTTTTAAATGCCATCATAACCTTTCGCATGAAACTTTACCGCAAACTGCAAATGAAAATTGCAAAGTAAAATCTAGCCAGTATATCACACAAATTAATCTAGTTATTCATAAGTTGCTTAAACATTTAAATTAAAAACATTTTTGCAGCCAGAATTGCTAATTACTTGTTCTTTTAGATGTGTATATAGATCATACAACATATATATATATATGTGTGTAAATTGCCTTATTTCTATGAAAGATTTTTTTATTTAAAATATAAGGTATTCTAATTATATGCATTATGATGTTTCTCAGCTTCTTTAAATAATTAAAACCTATTATTTAAAAAAGCATAAAATTCCGAAATACCTTGTAAATTTGGCTGCAAAAAGCGCAATAAAATTTCTGTCCTGAGATCTATAAATACGCCATCTTGTAACATTTACGCGAAGCTGCTGTGTTCTTATCGAACTAACGTCCTTGAACGCGAAATTGTTCTCTTTAAATAGCAGAATATATGTCGCATCATCTACCCCAACCTTAGGGAAGTAATAAAGGGGAACGATAGAATTTAGATGCACGGTAAATCATTTTTGCGCATGACTTAGTTTTATGCTGGTTACGAGGTGTAAACATTTAATCGGAGTTTGCGAAGCGCATAATACCCTGAAGCACTGAGATATGTTTTTAGCACACGAGATAGTTAATGTCCTCAAGGTTAGCCGAATGATCGTATTATAAATCGATTCTAATGAGCAGAACTTTGTGGTTAATGTAATTTAAATAACAATTCAAACTTTATAAAATTGGTTGAAATTCGCAGTTTCGAAGACCTGCAAAGTTTAATAAAACCTGTGTTAAAAGACGCTTGTGACTCTGTTTATATCCATGTTCAGCTGTTCTGAATGATTAGTTTAATTACGAAACTATGTTTGTAAATCTGAGTGAATAGTTTCTCAAGGAATTACGGAATTTTCCCGGTCATGTTCTCGTTGTTTCAACGAGTCGCACACGTCGAAATGATTTGTAGAAGATCCGTGGTTCAAATCCCACGGATACAATTGAGTTTTTATGTTTTCTGTTCCAAGAATATCAAATAATCTCTTCAGTGGCTCCCGAACTAAAGTATCATGGACAATTTATCATCACCACTTAGGTTTATAAAATGTGATGAAAGACAAATGTCCCCACCTGAATTTGGTCGATGCCTCTTCCCATTCGCTCTTTGAGTGACAGTGTAAGGAATTATTGCATTGCTCGAATAAAACCAAATGGTCTTTGCAGTCTTTTAAATAACTGTTTAGAATTATCCAATAACTGACTAGACTTCATGACATTTGCCTAACTTCTAGCCCAGCTTTGATTAAAAGTCAATCAAATCTATTGGCCTTGTGCCTCTTCTTCTCTACCATCAACTGTGTCGCCCAGTGGTCGAGTGGTTAAAGCTACGTTACGCTGGTAGTTTATACCTTCTTTTCTATGCCAACATTTCAACATACAGGCTGTAAATTACATTCGTTATTCAAATTTTGCAATTATTTTGTCTTTTAACATGACCAGACTATAAAAGGGTTTAAAATGCAATTAATCGCTGCCTATGCGGACTGCTGACAAAGATTAGACAAAGAAGCTAGACATCTCAATAACTAGTCAAAAGTACTGTATCTTTCAGTAACAATATTCAGACACAAAGAAAATTCAATTGAAGGAAACCGCAGCTTTGTGAAATTAATGGCAATATATGTATGGCAACTCGACGGCAGGTGCTTTCGCAGAAAAAGCTAGTTTGAAAAACAAAGGCAGCAGAAGTTAGTGAAATTGGAAGGAGAAGTAGCGATATTACACCACGGTCGGCCCAGCTTTTGTTTTGAAGAAATCTGCGCGATTTGAATTTTTTTTTTTTTTGAAGAAATCTATACAGAAAGAAAAGTCTTGGATAAGGGTAGCGCTTTCTGCACTTACAACCTTGGTATATACCTTTCGACTTGTAATTGTCCCATTTTTTCCCTTTCTAACTTAGAGATCCTTTCGAGATCCACTACATTTTATTTGCTTTTTAAAGCAGCTGTCCGCGAGACCATCTGCCGTCAGGTTGCCACACGTGTATTGACATTCACAAAACTGTAGTTTCTTCGCAACTGGCTTTTCTTTGCCTAAATATTGTTACACTTTCAGCATCACGAAAAATACTGTATTTTTGACTAGTTAGTGAGATGTCTAGCCTCCTTAAACAAACTTTCAGCAATGTCATTGTCATCAGTTTAAACATAGAAAAGGATTAATTTTGTTTTATAGGTTTTATTCAAATGGACAATAATATCGAGTAGCTCACTAATATGTAGTGTAACTTTTGAGAGCCTTATTTTACTGCATTTGTGTCGAAGACAGTGGATTATTATAAATTTCCCTTTGTTCGTATTCATTAATAAGAGGTATATAGTTAAAATGTGGATTGGATTAGGGGAATTTTATAAAAATACTTAAAAACAATTATTAGATGCGCAAGATTTTTTATTTCATTACTTACCTGTTCATCCGCTTTACAAGTGCACCAGCTGTACCTTCTAATGTGTAATGTGATACGTAATACATAATGTAGACGTAAATTTGATACGTACTTCTCATACGTAATGTGATACATACTTCTCATACGTAATGTGATACTTAATGTAAAACTGGCGTTCAGAATCAGTTCGAGTGCTAATTTTTTAACCAAACTGTAGTGTAAATTGTATTTTAGGTCCGGGCCTAATGCGTAGTGTTTAAAAGTTTCTTGTGAGTCGACTTACCACAGGGTGTATTAGTTGCAAAACAAAACAACATCTGTAATCTCTACCATTGAAATGAAGTGAAGGAGCGTGATTGAGTTCTCAGTTCGTAGAAGATAATGATACTTTTTGTGCCTTAGTTGAAGGAGAAGAGAATTTAATGCAGGACCTCGCTAGGAGCAGATGTACTCAACATTCAGAAATCTGGACATGGACCTAGGTCTGTAAACAGGCCGCCCAGATGGGAAAGTGGTTAGTGATTCTGACTTCCATACTGGACAGACCGGGTTCGAATCCCGGAGAAGGAATGGATGTAAGTTATTTGTCAGTAGGTAGAAAATGCCAGCTCTGTATCACAGGGATCAAGGATCTGAGGGATCCACAGAGGACGGAGCTAATGAGGCGCTGTGGTGACGTGCTGCTGCTGCGTTATTAAGGACGCTTTACAAACTGTTACCTCCTGTTCGTGACGCCCTCTCAGATTGCAACATGCGGTGTCACGCTCATGTTGCATATTCTTCGGAAGGGAAGTCCTACGTCATACCGTGTTGCAATTTGCGGTGACAACACTCCTTTCAGAATGTTCAATAGTTGCCGCTAGCATGTTGTGATTGGTTGTTGTAGATACCAATAAGGCTTGAGAGACGCTAGATTGTTTTCCATTATTTCTTCTCATAGTGTTTACCCATCTATAATTGATTTTCACGATGTTTCAGTTTTAATCTTTTTCTTATTGTTTTTATATTCGCATATTTTTATCTTTTTATTGTTTAATAATTAAAATTTTGACAATTTTATTTGGTAATTATTAAATATTCCATATGTATCATTAAAGAAATCAACAATATGTTTTTTCAGTTTATTTTAATCTGCTGTTCTTTTGAATTTCAAACTAAATTAGTTGAATTTCAAACTAATTAGTTCTCATTTTCCGTACAACAATTAAGGTAGTATTCTTCATCAAATGCGAATGTCTTCCGAGCTAATTTTTAAGTGATTAGGTACTTCACTTGTGATACACTACTTTTCGATGTTTCATTTTTCATTCGAATCTGCTGCCATTCGGGAAAGCATAACATATTATTTTTTCATATTTAACGTCTCTTATTAATTAACAAACTAAACTATTTAAAAAGCAATATTTTCAGCTCTGAAGAATATTATTTTCTCCATTTTAATCTGATAGATTTAAATAAATATATATTTAACTCATGATAAATCTAATTAAAGGAATTAAATATTGTTTCACGTTTTAAATATACAGAAAATATATAAATTTCTCACGTTAGTGTAAATGCATATTCATCTAATATCCGATGAAATGTTCAGCTATTCCACTTGGGACATCTCTACTGATAAACCATATTAAACTTTGAAAGAACTCTTTTGGACGATCGTTAAAACCTCAAGCCTTTCAGGGCCTACGAAAGGCGGAGCGATAAATTCGCTGTCCGGCGAACGATCTGACCTTTAATCATAGTTCCTAAGTCATAGAAAATCCGACCATAGAAATCAGTGAGCATTATTTTGCAATGGGAAAAATAAGGCATGTTAGAAATGTCGCCAAGATGGAAGTGAAAAGTTTTCTTACGAAGACCATAAATTCAGGCTAGCAGGTATTTCCTGACGATAGTTGCAAAAAGGTAACCAAGCTGGTGGCCTGTCCGATACTGAAAATAGAGGAATGTCTAGGGTGTCGTTGTCAGGACAGCCTTAAGCTGTGCTTAAGTGAAGCACTGATTGTCGGGTATTTGAATAAGAATTAATCCGAGCGTTGGTATGCAAACAGTATTAAAAAAAAGTGTAGAAGGAATTTGAAGACACGATTTTGGATAAGAATATTACTCATGTTTTTACGTAACTGCAAAATTCTTTTCATTGGATCTTAATTAAAAGCAGCGTATTTGCATAAGATTATTTAGTTTAGCAGTCTTTAACATTGGATAGGAAAACAAGAGAATTACAGTAAAAATTAGGATGTTTATTTGAAAATAATGCTAAATTTAAAAAAAATTTAATTAGAATAAATCCTGTAGCTGCTCCATTTGGATTTAAACATTTAGTATATAATGTATCCTCTTGTGACAACCACCTTTATAAGACCACAATTTCCAAAAGTGACCAGTATTTACAAATGCATAAACAAACTCTTGTTTTGATTATCATCTCTCTGAAACGATCACCAAAGATCAAGACTAACTAGAAACGAGCGGTTGAGTCGCTAAACATTGGTAGTTCGATCTGGGTTACATTCCAACCGAAGAGGCTGACTCATAGACGCTTTCGTCGATTGTTCCATACGTAACATGGATATTAACCAATTTCCTCTAGAAGGCTCTCCACGAAGACATCTTTTGCCATGTGAAGCAGATAGATTTCCTCTGCTTTGCTATAATCAAATAAACCAAACAAAACTAAGAAAACATAGCAAGTCTTGAATTAAATTTACGCCAAACACAAGGTTATTGCTTTGCTAATTTTATAGAGCTATTAAGTTATTTGAAAGCAGGAAAGATGAAAAATGAGCATCGCCTTCTCCGGGAATCGAACTACGGACCTGTTAAATACGCGCAGAGCGTGCTGACCACTGTACTACGAAGACCTTCTAAGAAGGAGGGAAAAATACCTTATATACTCTCCCTTCTAAAGGGCGACTGGGGTTCCGGGGCCCAATTGCCAAATCCTGGGTGTGGAGAATCATAATCCACCACTCTTTTAGTACAAGCATTACTGTAGAGACATTAGGTAATTGGAAGTAAGAAAGATGAAAAATGAGCAACGCGTTCCCCGGGAATCGAACTACGGACCTCTGGAATACACGCTCAGCGTGTTCACTATTAAACTACGAAGGCGGGAGAAATACCTTATAACTTCATGGGTATGTTTTGTTTCATCTTTAAGGTAGCTTATTAATTTTAATTTCTGTGTAGGTACCAAATAAATCATACGTGGAAGCGTTTCGTATTTAGGAGCTAAAACATTTCAATAAGGAAAATTAAATGAATTTAATAACTTATTGTAGCTATTCGTATTCAGATTATCAATTTTTAATTGTTCAACAGTTTAGTATTAATAATCATGTAGAACACTTTTAGACCGATAACAAAAAGTATGGCCTAAAATTGATCGAATGGAGAGAGCTTAGAGTTATTTCGTCTGACGTTCTATTCAGCGGGGGTAAAGAAACTAGCTGCCTAGGATTTCATGTCTTTTTTATTCCAAAGGTTAACTGTGAAGAGGAATTGTTTCTCCACGAATGCATTAATTCAAGAGAAGACAACCATCAAGTGATTTGTCGTAAATAATCTAACCATAATACAGCTTTCTTCTGTTAAATAGAAGCAAATAAAACTTATTCGAAAAAAAAATTAAATTGATATATGTTATTGTATAAAAAAGTGGCAATTTCTTAGGGACGTAATATACGATTTTTAAGCGAAAATATACGATTTTGCCAGAGGCATTTCGGAAAAAATATTTTCCTAAATGACTGCAGCTAGCTCAGCATGTTACGCTCAATACCTCCCTCAAGGGATCCCGCTATAACCTTGCTCAATAAAAGAGAACTTTTTTTCCGGTTCCTTATTTTCCGGTGCCTTTCTCTCAGTTTCATTTTTTTTCTTTTTGGATGACTTTTTTCCCCGTGCACCTATTACTAACAGCCGAAGAACGAGAAGATGTTCTTATGCTAATCTTGTTCTATGAAAGAATTGGCTTTTTTTGTTTTGTTATTATACAGTGCGCATCCTTCTGGATTATTGTTTGACCATGTACTTGACATCAAGGTTTGCAGTTGTTTCTAAGATGCTTGTAATGTTCAGAACGTCAAGGTTATTAAATTGGTTTTGAAGACCATCAAGGTTTGCAGTTGTTTCTAAGAGGCCTGTAATGTTTAGAACGTCTAGGTTATTAAACTGGTTTTGAAGATTTCCATTCTGATAAATCTTCCAAATATCTCTCTTGATTGAATACAAGTAATAAGAATGAAGCTTTTTTAAATCGGTTTATTTTTTATTACTCAAGAAATGACTAAACAATAGGTTCGCTCCCCCATCAGATTTTCAATATGGGACCGATTAATTTCAACAAAGTGGTCAATTCATTAAAAAAAATAACTGGACGTTTGGAAACAGGGAACATAAAAAATCATCTGTCCCCTCTCTGTGATTCGAATCAGGGAATTTCTTCTTGCCAGTGACCACTTCCAAAGGCCACTTGCTTGTTTGTACTACGAGAGCAGCCATGGAGAAATATCCGTCCAAATCCGAATGTGGTGATGAATTATCGAGCAACACATTTTTAGTTCGGATGTCGATGTAAAAATTATTTGGTTTTCCGGCGTCAGAAAACATGAACAAAATTAATTCTATCTTTGCTGAGATACGAGCTACGTATCATCTATATCCTAAGACATGCTAATAACTTACACTGCGAGAAGAAGCACAGGAGAATAAGATTATTCCCTCCGTGTTCATTGATGAATTCTTGACTTATAAAATGTAAGTTTTACTTACACCTTTGCTATGAATTTGTTGTTATTTGACAAACACAAAGCATTCGAGAGCAAGCGGCCTAAGTGAAAGAATAGCTTCTTAGAGGTAATAATAATAGTCAATCGTACTCCGCATCTTCGGCACTACATGGACCGGTCCCAGCTGAGAATCCCCATTTCAGGCAAGGGGTGGGTCACCATTCAAAGTCTCCAAGAGGTAAATGTAAGCTAATCATGCTACCTCCCCGGCCCCCCCCAATCCAATGTGGCAGACTTAAAACTTTCTCTATTACCAATGCTACCTCCGCGTGCGCGGGGTCACCACTTCCGATTCCCAGGCACCGTTTCCAGGCACATCTGAAGATCTGACTGGTCGTCAAAATGCTATCCGCCAGTACTACGCGGGATGCCTAATGCCCACACTAGGTCTAACACAGGGCTTACACCACCTTGGCCTGTGGGCCAGTTGAGTTAACAATTCAAGATCACTTGCTTACACCCACAGGTTACGGGGAACCGCCAGGCTTGTGAGTTTATCCTCCTTTGGTCGAGATAGATCCTAGCCAGTAGCTTCATAGGTTTTCTTACTTCGACCAGTGAGGAATTCGTAGAGGTAAGGCAAACTAGTTTTTACTGACGTTAAATCTAGGGAGAACCAATTATACAGCTTACTCGTTTGCCTGAAGTCGAACTCCCATTATTCAGCAGTCTTAACCACTCACACACTGTGGGGGGGGGTTACATATGTAATTAAAGAGTTCCAAAGAGTTATCATTCTAACCAAATTGTGTGCAGATCACGAAGCATAAAACACGCTACAAAAATTCTGGTTTAAGTAATTATTTGAAATAAGCAATATTTAAATATACCTAAAATCTTAAGTAGCATTCTGAGAAACGTGTGCTTATAATCATCATCATCATCATCATCATCTTCGCTCGTGTAATTATTTTAAGGTCAAATACCTTACTGTAAGCAGTTTCTAATGAACTTGTTTGAAATTATTATAAGCTCAGTTTCTAATGAACTTGTTTGAAATTATTATAAGCTTAATCCATCTTTTGTAGCACAGGTACATTTCTCCAATTTCCTTTTCAGTACATTCTTTAAATATTAATTTTTATCAGTAACCTGAATCATAAAATCCCATTTCCTTATGCTAGCTCCTATTTCATTTTCAATTAATTTTAAGAAGTTTTAATAAAATACATTCAGCGTTAATTGCTAGGGCAGTAGCATACTCCCAGAGCACCTTTTCGACGAATGTTGAATAATTCGGGAAATTTCGAGTTTTTCCTATTATTTATAATTTTATTTTGTTAGATTATTATTATAGTTAAGTAATACCTATACTGCATTCCTTTCTTACAAAAATACATTAGAAAGTAAGCCTAATACATACGAAAGTAATCCTATTCCAAAATCTAAATTAAACCATTGAAAATACAATCCGTTTTACTGGATTTACAGAATACAAGAAAAAGCCGTTCCCGACGTTATATATAACTACCTTTCGTTACCCGTGAGCGCCGACAAATAGTTTCAACGCTGAATGATCCTTTTCTTAAAAACGTACTACTGATAAAGATAATCTGCGTATGCATGTTATAATGAAATGTATAAAACGCTGTTTTTCTTCATTAAGTATCCTTTGTAAACATTATATGATTAAATAGTAATCTTTATGTAAAATACCGGTTTTGAATACATTACCAGAATTTGATTGATTTATAAATGCAAATTTCAATTGAAAATGCACAATATACACTCATGTCCTTAAATTAAGGATAATTCGGAGTCACGCGGAAATCGAACTCTAAAATAAATATATCACCTGTAAAATCATTACATACATCTTCAAGAATCATATGCAAATTTCAGGAAGAAACCAGATGACACCGATGGTACATCACAATGACAAGAGTGTAAAAGAGTGATATATAAGGAATACAGGCAAAGAAGTAAGATTGTTCGCAGGCGCTTTATAAGCATTTCAGTGCAATAACCGAATAGTTATGACACAAAGGACGCATTTGGATGATTTTTTACGTGGTAGAATTATCGGCCGTCTCCAGGCTTTGGCAACGATTCCAAAATGATGGTAATGTAAGTAGACGTTACAGCACAGGTCGCCCCAGAGTTACAACGCCGAATGAGGACCGGTATTTGGCAGTTTTGGCAGTTACTGCCAAAAGAAACAGGCGGAGCACAGCCTCAGACCTGTCTCGTCAGCTCTCTTCAGCCACTGGTACGAGAATTTCAAGGCCGCGTACAGACGCTTAGAGCAGATTGATCTATATGCTCGCAGACCTGTCAGATGCGTTCCACTTACTGCAATTCACTGTCGCCTGCGGTTATCCTGGAGTAGAGAGCATGCATTGTGGACACCGCAACAGTGTGCTTGTGTGATTTTTCCGACGAGTCCAGGTTTAGCTTGCAGTCTGATTCTCGCCGGACTCAGGTACCCGTTACCACCAAGAAACATCATTGAACGACACCGTTATGGTGGTGCAGGAGTGCTCGTTTGGGATGGAATTATTCTGGGTTCCAGAACTGACCTGCATGTTCAAATTGGAACCAAGACAAGCCAAATCTATCAGGTCGTCATTCTGAAACAACATGTACGTTTGTTTCGGGGCGCCATGAGCTTTTTTGGATGACAACGCCCGTCCTCACCGTGCAAACATCGTAAGCGAATGCCTTCAATCGGAGGATATCACCCGTATGGACTGGCCAGCATTCTCACCGGACTTAAATCCAGTAGAGCACCTGTGGGACATACTTGGCCGACGAGTTGCAGCCCGTCAACCTCCTCCTACATGTCTACCGGAACTTCGGAGAGCATTGCTTTTTGAGTGGTGTAATATCCCCCAAGATCAGATCGATAATTTGATACTCAGCATGCCTAGGCGTTGTACGGACTGTATTGCATTGTATGGGAGACATACAATGTATTAAAATCATACCAACCATGTAATATTGGTTTTTTGTAAATAGGTTTTTTCTTGTCATTTGCTCCAGGGAGAAAAAATCGCTAATTTTTTTAATAATATCAAACATATAGCATCTTTTTTTGCTGTTTACCTTTTGTTTACTAAATAAGCTTTACAAATAAGTCAAATTTGTTTTGCTTCTAACTCTTCCTTTGCCTGATTTTGCATTATCCTTAATTTATGGACATGAGTGTATTTTTTATTTAGTTAAATACTAATCACTTATGCTATTGTTTCATTTCTATTATATCACCCTGGATATATTAATGAAAAATATTTCACCGCGAACCCTAAATTATTAAAATATTAATTTTAGGCCGTTGAAATTTCACTAATTCTGTCTTACCGTTCCTCTAATTTTGCCTTTTTATCACAATAAAATTTCTATCTGACTAACTGCTCTTTAATTATCGAGAAAGCAACATTTCGTTTCGCCTGCTGTGCAAGGGTTCGCAGTGCTACACAAATTATGATTTATTATACAGGATGTTTACAAAGGACGGGTAATATCTAAAAGCTCGATGCTTGATTATTCATTCCGAGTACTACACCCGTTAACTGAACTGTTCGCTGCATGAAGTTTCAGTGATTTTCCCTTCGTGTGGGGTAAGGCACAGGAGAGGCGCTGCGCTGATGGTGTTACTCCATGTGGTAAATTAGGTTGATTGCGTTTGTTAAGGTTGCTAATTTCTCATATACTGCATATAGAATAAAATATATTACTATATCTACCATTCTTTTTCAAGAAAAATAAACCCTAAGAAATTACATCCTCGTATCGCCCAGTCTGTCTCTTACTTTTCCTTACGCAAATTTTTGAAAAACTTATTCTTACAAGACTAAACTATCATTTTTACAATCATAAAATTATTCATGGAAATCAAATTTGTTTCATGATGATTAAATCTATTGATAGAGCTTAAAAAAAGGCCTACAATCCAATAGGACTAACTTCAACATTCTCTACTGATTTCTTTAGACAAAAAAAAAAAAAAAAAATCAGCCTTTGACTCCATCCGTTGGAAAGACATTCTTCTAATATTACGTTTCATCAACTGTTCAAACTATATATTATTACTCATTATAGATATCTTCAGTAGACTTCAAATACGGGAGTCCAAAAATATAAAATTACAAAAGGATATCCACAAGGTTCGCGTCTGGGATCTGTCTTATAGAACTTAAAGGGACTCATACACCTTAAACCCCTCATGATCTTCGAATACGTGACTATTGCAAGAATTGGGATATTTTATTTACTTTAAAAGCAATTACTTCCAACTTTTTACAGCTGACTACATGATATAGCTGCTTTGGAAACTAGTAACCAGAAAGTTTGTGCTGCCACAAATAATTTTGTAATTTAACCCTCTTCGTGACAAAATATTTCACCATGTTTCCACCTTGCGCGCATGATATTTTAAAAATGACTAATGGTACATACTTGAAATTTGATGGAATTCTTTATATGGGCACTATTTTCTAACTGAACCAACAATCTGATGAATATTTAATTATTGAAAAATTTCATGGACGAAAACATTACAAATTTTTTTTAATAAAATACATTTTATAAACTCAACTCAAAATAAAATAAAAATTTAACATGAAATTTTTAGAATTTTAGGTTCACAGTAGTTTCCAGATGTTATAAAAGCTATATATTAAATATGGAATTAAATTATGAAGCAGAATATTTTAAACTGTGCGCGCAAGTTGGAAACATGACGAAAAATGTTGTCACAAAGCGGATTAAATTATAAAACTATTAATGGCAACACAAACTTTCTGATTACTATTTCAGAAAGCAGCTATATTATGCAGGCAGCTGCAAAAAGTTGGTAGTAATTGCTTTTAAAATAAATAAGTTATCCCAATTCTTGCAACAGTCACCTATTCGAACATCTTATGGGGTTTTAAGGTGTATGAGTCCCCTTAATTGCTAATGAAGCATTCAAACGTTCAATGACAATGTTTCAGATATACATGTCCAAGTCTTTGTAGATGACGTTTTATTGATCTCTAGAAATCTAAACTCCCTAGAAATATTCCAATGATGGGCAAATAAATTTCAGTTAACAGTTCAGTTTCAGTCTATACAAAAACGCAAAATCTTGTATTTACTAAAACCAGGCTCCTCTTTCAGATGTATACGAAAACCAATAATAAGAATTTCACATGAAAAGATCAGTATCGAAAATAGCATCACGTATCTTGGCATAACAATAGAAAACAGCATCTTCTGGCATAAAAATATTAGCTATTTTCTTTACAAAACAAATTCTTTCCAACTCTCTGAAATCTACCTCAGGCAACGTCTGGGGAATATTCTCAAAACTTCAAAACATTCGGTATTTCACAGTAATAGGAAAAAGTTTACTTCACGAAATCCCACCCTGAGGCACAAATCTCAGTCACATGCTCAAATACATCTTCTGTCAAATCAAAGACTCTTCCTACTTTCAATAACAAAAGGTTACAGCACCACTCCTACAAACGCCCTGCAAATAATTACTGGAATTACACCATAACTCTTACACTACAAAAAGAGGCATTTAAAACAAAAGTCCCAAGACTTTATCACATAGGTCACTTTAGCAATACTATCTCTCTCCTCAGATTCCGTAAAGCAAAACTTGAGATTTACAAGCCTTGCTCAAATATAGAGACAACCTTATAATTAATACACATCTATACAATTATCCTCTGTGCATGATGTCTATACAGCCGGGTCAAAAAATTATATGGGAATGGGCAGTGCTTTCGTTGCATTTCAATATAACACAGAAATTAAAACATCGAACATTAAGCTTAACAAATTAAATTCAGTCTTTCAAGACGAACAAATAGCAACCACAGAAACCGTAATATTCACAAAGATATCTTCAGAAAAAAGCATAATTATTTCAGAGAGTGCCGTAGGAATTTAACACGTAGAGCGCGGCAGTGAACTTTCCGTGTGGCCGGCGTCGGCCCCTGGAGACCGGCACTGGAATTTTCGTTTCGCTGGCGTCGGTCCGCGGGACCGACAGTATTAAAGTTAAAAAATAAATATGATCTCAATGAAATGTGATCAAATTTAGTTTTAATGAAATGTATTGAAACATTCTAAACAAATATACGGCTTAGCTCGCTGCCGGCTGAACGGAAAGGACAGCAAATTCGGCGCCGCATTCAACGTGTTAAGCAATACTAGGTTAAAATCATTCACCACTAATGAAAGAAATCCAACATCTTCTCTCGCTTTATCCAAAATATTTAAAACCCAAACTGCACTACACTCGCGCACATGTAGGTACCACAGGAAATGAAATAGCAGTGATTTGTGATAGTATATTACATGGCGCAAAACCTTTAAGGCCGAAAATAAGTGAAAACATTCAAAAGAAGCGTAAACTAAAAACAAGCGGAACCGAAATAGGAGATCTAAAAGCAAAGGAAGTAGTAAATAGTCCTACTGTATAACCAACCATCCTACCTAATGCAATATTATATCTCAAATCAAAGCTTGAAACAGATCTTATATCAATATGGAAATTCAACTATTTCCAAGAAGAAACAGGTCGATGAACTTATAAATCCAAACCAATACCATCAAGAAGCCTCATATGATCAAGTCGCGCCCTCACCTTCTTAATAACAGCTCATGGGCCATTTGTCTCGTACTTTGTTTAAAAATATTAAACAGTGCGGCAAACAAAATTGTACGTAAAAAACTAGTAAATTTTATTTTTAAATAAATGCCTCAAATCTGGCCTTTTGCTGGGCATAGTATATACTAGATAGTTCCACGCAATGAGCATTAAATCCAGAAAAGTCTCCAAGACAGTGCAGCAGCTCATTTCGGGATCTCCTGCATACAGAAAAAAACTTCACTTTATATAAATCTGTGAGAAGTTCTAATAATACTAAAATAACCACAATTTTTATTGAATGCATAGGTAAAATAAGTACTGCAAGTTATTGTCCTCATTCTGTGAGGATCTTAGCGGCAAGAGTCCCTCTAACCAAGAGTTTAAGAGCATTTTTTGATGCTTTAATTTACAGCGGGAATTCATTCCGCTCTTACCAGAATTTATCACGGAATCCCACGAGAGGCCTCACACGTAAGGGCTCATTGAATTGTTCCACCATAAAGATGTGTACATTACGATAAAAAAATAAAAAATAAGAAAGCATTGAGATGCATTGTCTCTAAAATCTGACTGCAGAGCATTCTGAGTTCCTACCTTGTCTAAAATAGTTTGCTGACTGAATTAAACATGCCTTCTCATTTTTCCGCTTGTATTTTACGCCATCTGATTCCTTATGGTTGAAACAGTATCAGAGGAGCAACAGGTAGGTCCGTCAGCTTCCCTGAAATCGAGAGGCTTTGGTTACATATAGAGTACAGATCGTTAAACTTCCTTGACACTGACCGTGAAGTTATGATTCTTGTAATGTCAAGTGGAACCATTTTTAACTGAACGAATTATTGCTTCTACAATTCCAGAGCTTGTCGTGTCACACCTAGTAACAACTCGAACACTACAAGCTCTTTGGACCACTTGTGTGACGTCGCACTCGTCATGCCAATTTTACTTAGAAATAGATGATTGAGATTATTTGGATTGCAGCAAAGCATGTGATTTGTTTAGTGGGACATACCTTCCATGAAGCAATGGGCTTCATGGGAGGTATGCCTTCTTGGAGAATGTTTTAAGAGAAACTGGCTCGTATTCATGTTATGTCGTTTTCCTTTTACCGTGAATTATTGGAGACTTTTTACTGTTGTTATTAATAGAGGGAAGGGGAAATTCCGACCACTACAACTTGATACACATGTACGCTAACCGACAATATGTCCTCTAATCCAGAAATTTCACATTAGACAGCTATGATATCAAATTTAAAAAATTCGTGGTGAAACATCGAAAGATATATAACAGACTTAAATCCACTATCAAGTATCTACATCAAAAAGGCCTCAGCTTGTCTCACCCATAAATTCTACTCTCATAATCTGTAAACAGCGACTCCATGACAAACTTCTTGCAACCCCTTTGTAATTTCTTGTAACCTTTTTAATGTTATAAATAAATTTACAGTTGGAGGTCCTGAAGGGGCAGGACGGTTAGTGTGTCGGGGCTTTACTAATATTGTCTATGACACTATTCTGGTGCCGCACACATTTATTTCTTACCTGAGCTGCTGTTAATATTTGAATCTAACTTAGATGAGGCGGAATGTTCAAAATCAGGCATTTTTTTGCTTTCCCATTGAGCTAACAGCACAAGGTATAGAAGTGATACACATTTAGTATACACTGAATATGAATCTTATTTTTTATTTTTTTTTGGTGTCTGTGTTCTTGTTTTGGAGAATCTGCGTCAAACATCTTGTTGACACTTTTCGTTTCATGCTAATTAATAAAGACAGCAGCAAAGGTTATAGCCACAAATTCAAAGGTTGGAAGGGAGATGTGTATTAGAGAATGTGTATGTGTGAGATTACTGTGTAGACATCTGTCGAGTCACACAAGGTTCTTAAACTGAATCTTTTTGAGGTGAAGTAAAGTGATGTGATGTGATGTGAACAAAAAATAACATTTTTTTTCTCTAATCTTTCGAGCAGTATGAATATGTCGTCAATATTTATTTTATTCTTACTATAACAAATTAATGAAAAGCTTCCTGTCATATCCTGTGTAAATATCCTGGGCAATATGCTTAGAGGTGAAATAAATATTTAACTAATGAGAAAACATGCATCCATTATTTGCCCACAGAAAATGGTGTTTTTGAAATACTTCCTTTCTAAAACCATTATTGGTGAAATCAAGGAAAAAAACAAACATAAGAGACGAGAAAAATGAAGGGCGACAAAACCGGTCAAATATGCGGAAATGTTTGTAAATCAGTAAATGATAAGGCTGAGTAAATTGGTTATTATTCTAAACTAAATCATCTAGTATTTTGGCCCATTAATTTTGTAATTTGTCTTGTTGCGTTTATAATAAATCTTACCCCTGCATGACCTCGTTATATTTTATAAAGACACCTCGCAACAAGCTAGCTGTTTGTTAATATTTACATGCCTGTGTTCTTAACTGACAGCGCATAAAAATCTTTAGGTTCCTTATTTTTCAGATATTAATTTCTTTTTTTTCATTTCATTTGTTATTTGAATTTAAATGAATTCTTAAGTAATTTGTTTCATCAGAAAAGTAATACATTTTATTTATTGTAAGGGGACATTTCTGCGCATTTTAGCACTCTTTTAAATTCGAGAGGGAAACTGTAGAATATAAACTTAATTGAATTCAAATTCAAAACAATTACTTAATGATATATGGAGAAAGTTTAGAAATCCGGTTATGTTAGATTAACCCCTTAACCTACCGAAATTGTATACAAGCTCTCGCAGCATTCGGTACATTTGCCCGACTTGTGTAACACGCTAATCCGGGCAATCGTAAACATGCCGAATTATGTAATTTTCGAAGAAAGTATAGGCGAATAATTATTGATGATACATCCGATGACAATCAGCTACCAGAGTCCTGGCTTTGGAAAGAAATAAGAAATAGTCCAAAAATCTGGGACTATACGATGACTTCTGGCATAAGAGAGGAAGGCTTATGCCAATTAGGAGGAAGTAGAGGAGAATTTGATATATTTAATCTAATATTTGATGATATATTTTAGAACAGTATTGTAACCGAAACGAATCAGTATGCAGATCAAGCACGAGAAAATCCACATAGAACAGGAGTGTAAAAAGTGTAAAGTTCCGTTACATGTACCAGAATGCTTTGAAATATATCATACCGTTACAGATTACTAATTTTGTATTTTGGAGTTTTGTATAAATAAAAATTTTGTAATACTTGCATCTACCACAATTATTCCATCAGACTGTAATTGCGTATCAAATATTCCACGTAATATTCACTTCTGGTCCGATCACCGTACGCGGGCTATGCCCGTGGAAGTTAGGTTTGGCCCGACCATCGTACGCGGACCATGCCCGTCATTGTAGATTAAGGTGTTAAATGACCAAGATAAAATAACTCTAGCTTATATGGCCAAAGTGAAGGATGCCTTCGTGGACAACTTTCTAAGGGAACTGGGTTACACATAGGGAAAATCAAGAAAACGCCCCTTGCAGCCAGCTCATTCTCCGGGTCTGTCTCGAACTACCAGTGTCTAGCGAATTTATCGCTCAGCCTCTGTTGGGTCTTTCGGAAATCTGGTGTGAAATTAATCCATTAGTGAAACAAATATGAGTTAGATGTGGTGTCCGAACGAAAATGCTTGACGGAAAAACTGTGCGGAATTTTTTCCCCTCATAATACTTAACTAAATCGTAATGGAATATATAATCCCTAAAATTCTAACTGAATTTATCAAGTTAAGAGTTACTAATTCAGAATTTAAGACTAATAGTTCTAACCAATTCACTGAATTGTTATAGCATTGTTATGACTGAAGAAATTTAAAAAAAAAAAAAAAAAAAGTTCAATTATTAAGAAATTTTTAAAATATCCCTTTTTATATTTTTGTGTGTCCATTTGACTAATCTACAATGTAACAGTTTTAAAATATTTTAGTAGCATATTAAGACGTGATTTTCTTATTAATATTTTACATGTTAAAAAATAAATTTAGTAACAAAAAGTTTCTTTTGAATGTTCTGAAACTGAAAATGAGGGAATTTCCAGCAAAATAACTGCAGTTTATCGTTTTGCCAGTATAAACTGGCAAAAAAAACTATTTCTATCCTTCAGAGTTATAGATATTGAATTCGAAAATATCTAAAATATATCAGGTGAAATATATATTCTCCATGATAAAAATCTCGTATTTTTGCCACTGCAAACTTTTATTCTGAAGCACGCAATCTCGCTTCAAGGTGGATTTGAAAAATCTGCTAATTTTCTTGTCACAAAAGTAGTCGTATTAGGAAATATTGAGAGCGCAGCAGTACTTTATTAGGTTAGTGTTTTCTGCTCAAGAAGCGAGAACTCTAGCTCTTTCAAATCAGACATTCAAGTTAATTCTGCTTGCCTAATTTAATTCTAAAAGCCGGTTGATCAATTATTCAGTCATGTTGCATTAATGATTAACATATATCGCCGGTAGCGGAATGCATTATTCAATTCACTTTTCCTATAGAATGCTTACACGTGGACTTGCTTATATGCTACACATAGAGAAACTCGTGGCCAGTGTCCGTGTTCAGTTCCTGGGAGCTGAAGTCAGAATGAATTACAGATTACTTGCCGCTATGGGCATTTGACCATTTATGGGACGAAAACTCATTCTGCATATATTAACTCATTGTTTCTTAGAGATAAAAAGAAATGTTTCATTCTTTTGCTATTTCTATGCTTTTGAGATTCTGAAGACCTATTCCTTTTTTTAGCAGGTAAATGTTTTGGTTTTTAAATTATAAAATTTGCTCTTGATTGAGAAATTCGTTAGAATTCGTTAAATTGCAATTTAATCCTTTGTATCACGTAAATTCTTATCACTTGAAACCTTATTTTAAGTACGTTTTATTTTTAAGAAAAATTATTACAATTCATTAATTATCTATAAACATATCTAAATGTAATACGACAAGCAAGCACACACACAATTTACAAGTAACTGCTTATATATTCCTGACTTTATAATCTTACAAGCCAGCCGCAAGTTTGTAAGCGGTTATAATAGTAATTAATTGCATTGATGAGAATCTTTTTTTTTTATCCCAGGCCCGTTCGCGGCATTAAGCGACGAGCAGCCCAGTCAAATGAAAAAGAATCAAAATAAGAATTAAAACTAGCATCAAAAGTGTTGTCATTAAAAAATTTTAAAACAATGGGGGCAGTTCTTGAGATAGTCGTCATCCATGTTATTCTCATGACATAAAGGGCGACATAAATGCCTTTGTAAATAATCATGTCCAGTTAGTATTCGAAAACAAGCAACTCCAACAGATCGAGGCAAAGAACTGATAATTTTATTCTTTTGTTAAGCAGGATGTTCCACCTCTTACCCACAGCTGCATCTCTGTATAAGGACATTCTATTGTCCTTAATTTTATTCACTCTAAATTCCAAAGAGTCGTATCCGACTCCAAAGGAGTGACATCCCACCTCCCTCTAATGCCAAAATGGCACAAACCTCGAAGGAGCGACTTTTCGCTCTAGGAAAAAGCGGTCCCTTCTCACACAAAAAAAACCGAGTGACCCTTTTAGCGTTTGCTCTTCTCGATAGCGAGTTAACGCCCGAAATTCGGGTGAAACCACACACATTACAAGGAGTTATAATAGTCTTCTCAATCCTTGATGTTTCGATTTTTGTATACTTATTTTTTATTTATTTTATTTGCAAATTGAAAATTGGTATTTGCTGTGTGTAAAGTTTATGGCTGAAGTAAAGTTTTAGATTTCTGGTTAATATTATCTCTTGAAAAAATGCTTTACACTATTATTTAACATGCTATTGTGATTTTAAATATCCGACATATACATCTGCTTATGTACTTACAAAAACATTTATTGGTGATGAAGCAGATTATGAATCAAAGTAGACCATCACTGAAATAAAATGCATTGTTTTAGGACAATCATATCTTCATTGTTTGGACATATAGTTTTTCTTTCCAAACCTAACAAAATATATATTTCAAAAAATTACATCCACATTAAAATATTGGAAATTCCGTGTCATATTACACTATTTAACATTCTGAAATACTTAAAGCTATCAATTATTTTACAGAAACATGGGTTTTGCCTTTATCTATGTGTAGTAAGTACTAAAAATAAGGAAATCAATGCAACTTATACATAAAAATTGGAATAGCAAGAAATTTTCAAAATTTGATTTGAGAAATCAAAATGCTTAATTTCATAAAAAAAGTAAAAAATCATATATATATATATATATATGATTTTATCATATGTATTTAATCATATATGTATGATTTTATCATATATATTTAATCATATATATATATGTATATGATATCACTATATATACATATATATATATATATAGTCGAAACAGAAATTAAAATGCTGACAAGTAATGAGACGTAATACCTATTTGGTCTTAAAAATTTTTTGCGCAAAATGATGCAAAAATATGAAATAATAGGTAGAATATGAAATATGAAATAATAGGTTGCAAAAATATGAAATAATAGGTTTCGTGGAGCCACAGCTCCTGGTGACTTTTTAGCAAGCTCGCTGCAATATTTCTACCTATTATATATATATAGTGATATACATTTTGAATTTTGTATGCATACTTTAATTTTAAAAAACAAATTATGCTTATTCATAGCTTTCATTCACAAGATTAGAACATGTAATCATGTAAGCTAAATTTTCCGTTAAATAATCATAATAGTCGGAAAATTAATTTATTAAAAATATTTATTGAAATATTTTTTGGTCAGGAAAATTTGAATGTGCTAAAACAGCTGATCATATAGTATATATGTCTCAGTAAACCTGTATTATAATCTGCTAGATTTAACTTCTTAAAATGCTACTTATAAATGAATATTTTAATACAATTTGTGAATTGATGTTATAGTAAGTTGTCTACTTGAGCATAATATGCATAAAAAAATCGAATAATAAATTTTAATATACATTAAAATAAAAAAAATGTGAATTTAATTTGTCTTACATGAAAATTATTCAGCTTTATTTACAATGCAAGAGATTCAGAAACCATATAATACTCTCATGTATTTAACTCATATTGTATTTAACTTCATATATTGCACAAAATGTTACGAAGGAAATGTTTCTATTTCTTATTAAAAAATTATGAAGAGGTTAAAATTAATTAACCTATTACCCCAAATTATGAATAAAGCTTAAAATCTTCAGTTAGCTTATAACACTTTTACTTTTAAGAAGTTATATGCATACAAATTCCTATACATTAATCATTACAGGTGAATAAATGTTTACATATATTTTTAGACTATAACTTATTTTTATATATGCTAATTCTAATTCCAAGTCTCATATGCAAAGAGTAAAGTAAATTTTAAAGTGAAATAATATGGATTAACTCACGTGTGTAAGATAAAAATTCATTTTTCATAATTCTGCAGAAAATTCTTATGTATTTTATTTATTGATTAAATCTGAGCAGGAATCATTAACCTAACTGCAGAATTATAATAATTTCCCTGAACAAAGTAATCTAAATATAAATGTAAACAAGAAATGCATGAAAAGCGTTTTATTAGGAAATACATGTACATACATATATAAATGGACACTATGACACCAAAAATATGACAATAAAATGACATGACAAAAAATTACATTAAAAATCTAAAAATTAAAAACAATCTATTAAAAAGTACTATAAGTTGAAAACGATATAACTTTACCAGAGAATTTAGTGAAGTATATGATTTTTATTTCTTGCTGACATGCTGCAATTCTTCCAAATAATTTGCTCACTTGTGTTTTAAAAAATCAAAACTATAGTATGTATTTTTTTCACCGCTGTTGTTCCTATTTGAATTAAAAATACATACAAAACTGAATTTAAATAATTAAAATAGATAGTGTTGTGTAAATTGTACAAAAATAAAAATGATTTTAAGAAGTGTTTACAGAAGGTTTCATCCATGCATATAGCTTTTATCGTGTTAGCAGTATGTAATAAGTAAAACTACGTTACAGCACTACACTCTAAAGCAAATTTCAAGACACCTAAAAAAGAGCAAACTAAAACTTATTTTTATTACATCCTTCAATTTTTACATATAAATCTAACTATAAGACTATAATTTATAATGCTTAAGATATTTATATCAAGAAATAACTGTATATATGTTTTAAAAGCGAACTTACTTTTGACAAAGGAGCTACATCCATTGTTACGACTGCCTTCGCTTGAAATGGCGAGCTTCAGCAAACGTGTTCGGGAACTCTGCTTCGACAAGGGGTCTTCTGTCTCTTAACTCACTCCATTCTCCAATATCATACTTGCAAGTGGCGAAGCATATTCTTTTACCAATACAGTAAACCCGCGTTGTTTAACGCGAAACGGAACAAAAACTGCTGTCACTCTTCTAATCCCACTCTGAGAAGGGATTTAGACTATTGTTTACAATCCTTTTAATGTTACGCAAAGGCAGAGGATAATCAGGCTGAGTCATTAAAGAACCAGCTTTAGCAAGTATATCAGCTTGCTCATTACCAAAAATGCCATGATGGCTCGGAAACCATTGGGCGACGATGTTTTCTCTAGAATTTCTCAGTTCAAAAAGCCTTGCTCTCCAAGTATGGATATGTGTATTTTGAATTCACAAGCGACAATATAACAACTTGAGAATCAATGAGAAACACCATAATGAGATCAGGACTGTCTTTCAATTCATCAATTGCAAATGATATTGCCGCTATCTCTCCATCAAAATTGTCACAGTATTTCCTAACAGGATAGCTAATACTGAAAATACTTGAATATGCTCCAGCACCGGCGTTTTTTATAGCGCCTTCTGCAGAACTATCAATATACATATGTATCTAATCATCAGGAGGGTATCTACTATATACAGTAGCCAGAGCAGCACTTACTTTGTAAGGAGAGCTGTTTATTGACATTCCAAACAAGATCCAGGTGGTCCTCCAACATGGTTTGATCTAGAACAGGGTCTAGTTCCTGAGAGGAAACCTGGTGATTTGGGTGTAGGAATATCATAGGTATCATAAAGTTGGTGGAGAAATATTGCGTTTGCTGGTCTGTAATAATTTAGAAAATTATTTTTTCTTCGTAAGATTTTTTGAACAGTGTTTATGGCCCTTCCTATGGTACCTTTCACTTTTCACACGGTTCTAGTTCAGTCTGAAGTTCCATAACAACTATTTGGGGTTGATTTAGCGCCTCCAGTGATCAATCGCAAAATATTATTTTGGAAAAGGTCAAGCTTGTTCTTAACAGATTCTGAGGCGGTTATCAACGCCTTGTTTCCATATTCAACAGCAGGACTAGACTAACATAACTTTTATAGGTTGCACACAAGACATCTGGGATTGAGCCCCAAGTGACACCAGCTAAACGTTTCAATAGTCTTTGATCTGGCATATCCTTTATCAACGGCTGAATCAGCATGTTTCGTCCAAGTTAACTTTGGGTCTAAGTGAATAGCCAAGTAGACAGTATCAAAAGTTCTATTCAGGTCTTTGCCATTAAACTGAAGTTGGATGGCATGATATTTTGTACTGGGGGAAAAACTGAAAGGTGGTTTTATCAGTATTTACGACCACATTATTATCATAAATCCAGGTGTTAAGAACGTTTAAGGCCTGTTGTATTACGAGTTCCAGGCCAGCAAAGTCAGATCTTGTAACACTCATCACCGCATCACCAACAAATAGTAAAACATTTACGCCTAAGACAGAACTGGAAATAGTGTCTATTAAATCATTGATCATTATATTATAAAGAATCGGGCTCAGAACAGCTCCTTGGCGTAACCCTGTTCGGTTTAACCATAACCTGACACAGCATGACCATACTTAACACTTGTAAAGCGTTGCTCGAAAAAATGTTTAATTCATTTAAACAGGTAGCCTGAAATGCTCCAGAAAATCAGCTTCCTAAGCAGTCCAGCTCTCCAGACCCATCAAATGCATTTTTAAAGTCCACAAATACTGCAAGGGTACTTTGCCTTCTTTGAAAGCGATCTTTTATCTCTTGGGCCAAACGTACAATTTTTTAACTGCGCGTTTTTGTCTACGGAAACCCGCCTGGTTTTCAGATATTAAACCAATTTTGTTTAGTACAAAATTTAACCTGTTAGCAATCAAGCTCTCAGTTAATTTACACATTGTGCTTGTAAGAGAAATCGGGCGGTTAACTGCCCATATTTTCAGTCGGATTATTATGTTTGAGAATTGGTATTATCACGGCCTTTCTCCAAGTTTGGTTAATGAATGCCAACGAAGTTATTTTTGAATAATCGCCCAGATTAATACTGAACTCAGGTTGGCCAGATGAATAAGCCTCCGACTGGCACTTTTACCTTTAGCTAAGGCATCAGGGCCATTTTTCAATTCCCCAATAGAGAAATCAGCATTAAAAAGTTGTTCAAAAAGTGGAGAATTGTTACCCTGAATTGTTTTGGTTCACATTTTTTATTTTAATAGTAGGCCTGTAATTGCTTACCCTAGCAAAATGCCGATAAAAAGCGTTTGAAATGTCTTTGTCAGCTCTTTAAAACCTTTTTTAATTGATGATAATCAATAACACAAATTCATTCAAAACATTCCTCATCTTGCCATGATAAGATATTTTGCTATTACAGACAATTCTGCTGTTAAAAACGGTCGCAATATTTTTAATAAAAAAATAAAAAGTTCAATGTATTAATTAGCGCAAATAAACAATATTTATTGTTATTATTATTACTTTGTGGCTGATTATAATTTCGCTGGAGCTTTGTACAACATTATCCAAACATTGTTATTAGGTGATGAACGCGGTAGATGAACAATGTAGAACATGTAATGCTTGGTCCAAACAAAGAATAGCGGGGCTTGGAAATAAGTGTTTTTCTTGATTTCGATAGGAAAGGAGCAGAAATTGAGTTGATTTCTGCTAAAATTATACCAAAAAAAAAAGGGGGGGACGTAATCTATGAATAAGATTTCCTCGAATCTCTTCTCGATTACAAAAATCTTCCATCCTCACTTAACCATCTTTAGTTAATAACATTTGTTCAGTGTTATGCAAATTTTGTTCAACGTCACTAGGCTGAACCGCCGGCATGGTGCAAAATAGTGCTTTAGAATTTATGCTAGTAGTAGTAGCTTCAGTTTTTAAGTAGCTGAGTTCCAACTGTGTGTGTGCGTCTACGAGAAGTTTTTGCGAGGTAGAAATTAGGAGGTGTGCTTGGCGATTGTTGTTCTTCAGCCTATGTTTGATGTCGTTAAGGAATAATGAATAAAAGGAAGTTCAGCCCAGTATCATGAGTTTATGACTTCTTTTGTGAGTACGTTCTGCTGAAGTTTTAAGACGTTAACAAGTCTAAATAAAGTCTACTTAACATCAGAGACGCAGCAACATTAACTGCATCCGAGATTTTCACAAAGCTTTTAAAATTTTAATTTTTAGCTGTTTCGTTTGATTTCTGTTTGCTCAGTAGATGATATTATGTTCGTGTTTCGTCTCATCTATTCATTTTAGCTCATCCATTTGCTTGTGTTTTCTTTCCGACCCCAGCGTAGAATGTTTTTATTCCTTAAAAAAGCGGGAAAACTGTTAGGCAAAAACGACAAAGTTTATTTGATGTTTCTGCTAATCAAAGTTTTTTTTAACACATGAAATATGCGATTTTCTTGTATAAATACCTAGGTGTTATTACTTTACTGCATGAAAAATCGCGCATCATCATTATAAAATGCTCCTCTATGTCTCTGCGATGTATGATCTATGACGATCACTACAACTGAAAAGTGAGGATGCTGATGTCACTACCAAAGCTGTTGTTAGTTAACTATTTCAACGACTAAATTCATCGTCTAGACTTGGTTTGGAAAACCTATTATAGGTTGGCGTATAATAAACGTTGTAGTTAAATAATGAATAATTTTTTTCTTTCAAGATTATTTATTTTGCCGTACTTAACATTAAATAGAATTTATGGATTATATTTGCATATTTGCATTACGTTCAAAACACAATGAAAAAATAATCCATAACTATGTTATATGAACATATTTATGGATATGTTATGTGAACACATGTTAAATTAATATATTTGCATTATGTTCAAAAATAATATAGTGGTATATGGCGGCCATTTTTAGAATCCTATCTCTATTTAAGGATTTCTCCTTAAATCTTGTTAAACTAGCAGATCATAATTTTTTAATTTCTTGTTGAATATTGGCTATTGTATAGTTCGTGGCTGTAGCCCACAGAAAAAAGGAAAAAAAAAATTCTCGGTCGTAAATTTCACGATCACTGTATCCAGTTAAAATTTCAGAATTGGGAAATTAAACGATTGCCAAATTTTTCCTAAAGAGAACTGTTATTTGTTGGCGAAAATGTTGATCTAATCGGTAAATTACTGGTACACTAGGTGCATTCTGAACGTTAAAGAAATTGCGGTATACCTGATGAATCAAAATAATGGGGTGTGAGATCTTGGAGAAAAATTTGAACAATTTTCATCCGTTGCACGTTGATGAACGTTTCTAATCATAAAATCTTCAAGAATTGGCTGTACAATTTAAAAAAGTACAAGAAAAATTATTTATCATTTAAATGATAGAACTAATTGTACACTATTCTACATAAGTTCTTACTTAAACATTTGAGGCTGGAGAATTTTGACTATTTTGAGAATTTTTGAATTTTGACTATTTTGAGAATTTTGACATTTGAGATTGGTCGAGAATACTTTTGCTATGTAATATATCTTCGCCTATCAAATAACTTTCAGATTATCAAATAACTTTCAAACTTTCAAAGTGTATTCCTTATAAATTTAATTTAAAACTTCACAAATATGAAACGGTATAAAATATTTATTAATACGCACTTTGATGCTTTTCTGCATCAAATTACTTTATTTTTGTTGTTTGCCAGTATAACGTAAGGTGTTCTTCTGTTATCGGGAAGGAGTTCAGAAATGTATGAAATGTATCCATGTACAGTGGATGGACAAAAATATGGAAACACCTTGTGAAATGCATGTTTGAAAAGAAAGATTGATTTTAATGAAATATGTAGGTGACGCTGGGATTTTTGACTACTGACGCCACCTATACAACTTCGTAAATGTGCTAAACAGTTCAGTTGTTGTCGGAGTACTGTTATGTGAGGTTGTCATTGCATTATGTCAGAGTTAACAGACTTCGAACTTGGGCAAATTGTTGGAGCACGTATGGTAGGTGTTTCCGTAAGCAAGGTAGCCGAGGTGTTTAGTGTTTCAAGAGGTACTGTATCGAAGATTTATTCCGCATATTTGAAAAGCGGAAAACATCATCTGCTAAATCACAGCGCGGACGAAAGTGTGTCCTGAGTGATCGTGACAGAAGATCATTAAGGGCAATTGTGACGAAAAATAAGAAGACCACAGCTGCAAAAGTTACTACTGAAATGAATGTTGTGTTACCGAACCCTGTGAATACCAAAACAATTAGAAGGGAGCTTCATTCTGGCCGTGCTGCAATTGAGAAGCCACTCATCAGTGATGCTAATGCCCGTAACAGGAAAAGGTGGTGTTTAAGTCATAAAGCCTGGACTATAGAGCAGTGGAAGCAAGTAATATGGTCTGACGAGTCTTCTTTCACATTGTTTCTTACTTCTGGCCGAGTTTACGTCTGGAGAACGCCATCTCAAGCCTATAATACAGACTGCTTGTTGCCAAGAGTGAAACATGTCGGGGGTTCTGTTATGGTTTGGGCAGCCATATCGTGGTTCTCTGCTAGCCCCATGATAACTGTGTCAGGGCACATGACTGCCAAGACTTATGTGAACATTTTGGCCGATCAAGTTCATCCCATGGTACAAACTTTGTTCCCCGATGTTGATGGTGTCTTCCAAGACGACAAAGCCCCTGTTCACACAGCTCACATTGTCCAGGACCGGTTTTCTGAGCACGAGGATGAGTTGTCCCATCTCCCCTGGCCACCACAGTCACCAGACCTGAATATTATCGAACCTTTGTGGTCTACATTGGAACGGAAAGTGCGTTCTCGTTATCCACCGCCAACATCGTTATCTGAATTTGCCACCGTTTTGCAGGAAGAATGGTATAATATTTCCTTGGCAAACATACAGGAACTGTTTTTATCCATTCCGAGAAGACTGCAAGCTGTTTTGGATGCCAACAGGTTTCCTACACCATATTAAGCAAAGAAACATGTTTTTTTAAAGGTGTTTCCATATTTTTGTCCAACCCCTGTATATAGATGTATGTGTTCATATATGCGTGTATATATGTACGTACGTATGTATGTGCGTGTATACACACACATTTATACGCATAGACACATACACACACGTGCATATATACTTACATTTCTGAATCCAGTCCCGATAACAGAAGAGTATCTAACATAATTTTAGACTTCTTTTTACGTTTCTTGTCTTTGTCGATTCAAACGCATAATTCTCCAAAGGAGAATAAAAAGGAAGGGGTGAAGCGCAATTCACCGCTGTTGGTTTTATTCAACAGCCACGAACTGTTTCGTATTTTGTTTTATTTTAATCTGTGGAAAATTCAGTGTTTGAGTTGGCAGTTACAGATGATTTGTGAATTGCTTCGTGTTTTCAGGAACGCTTTTGTGAGTCTCAATAGCAGTGCCTGAGTTTTTATGGAATCTCTGAGATATAAGTAATTTTTTCTCGTACTTTTCACTTAGGATTTACAGGGTGATTAGTTTACCACTTCAAACGCTAGTGTATTAAATGTTTTCAGGGTGTATGTGAAACATAACTTATTGGAAAAGTTCAATAGTCTTAATATATTTATCGCCATATACAAACATGGCAAAACAAACAACAGTTCATTGAATTTTGTGTTAAGACATCATACACTTTTCTTCCTGTATCTCCATTATCCCATTCTTCTTGACACCGAATTCCGTCCTAATGTCTGATAATTCTCTCTAAAAAAGAAGTCGATATCGTTATATTATCGATGGTCTATAGATATAGATGTAAGGGTTGATTGTCTGTATATGTTAGAGTGAATACCCATTAAGACAACCATCCATGATTCCAGACGCTTTTGCTCAGTTGTGGAAGTTTTCATCCTAATGTTCAGTGTTTATATTTGATTATATTCTACGAAATACTGTTCATTTTCAGATGTAGTCGCTAGGCCAAGGTTCAAGGTACAACTCATAAAAAAATATAAACAAACGGGTTAAAAAAACGTGCCATGTAAATACTTTCTGAGACAATTTTTAGGAATAACCTTCATTCTTTTTTTTTTAAATCAAAGATTGCATATTTAGTCTTTTAAGAGTGACAGTTTTAATTTTATCACCGAACTGAAAAATTTTCTGAGAGTAAAGCCATTTTTTTCGTATTAGGGCTGAAAAACGTGAGGAAAAACTTTTCCTTCCCTTCTCAGAAATAGTAGCTGTAGACAATAAACAACATGGCGCGGTTCTTGTTAACACTGTTATGGGATGTCTGTGTTTGTGTTATGGTCTTGATGGATGGTACGCTGCAGTGATGCAATAAATAATATTTTTAAGGTTATTCACTGTGTAAGATGTTTGTAATGAAAACTCAAATACAATAGTGCATGCGAATACTAAATAATCTGCAAGGAAATGCCAGTAGAACCATTCACGTGTAAATGAGTCTAATGTTTGAGTGAACATCGATACTTGGAGTGTTATTTTGGTTCACAGTTATTATTAACATTACTTTTTGCTGACAATTGTAAAGTTCTGAAATGAAGTTTCTCTGGTGAGAAGAAACTAATGACTGCACCTGATTTTCCATCTTTACTTTTATCATAAGAAGGAATGCGCTTAGAGACTGAAAAGCGGTAATTTGAATCAGTGTGTTTATAGTATATGCAAAGCTTTTTTTTTTTTTTCAAATTTATTTAGAATGTATTTTTGAAAACTTGTTTTCAAATTACAATTTATAAATTCTTAAAGCTTCGTTAACGCAGATGTTTAATCATTTGGATATTATGTACTAATAAATTTTAGCATACCTTACTTAAAAATAGAAAAGTTTATGTGTAATTCAGTTTTGAATATTTCGACTACTTTTAATCTGATGTGGTTAGGTGATATTTGTTTATATCTAATAATGATGTTTTATATCTAATAATGATTTGTTTATATCTGATAATCTGATGTGATATTTGTTTATATATTTAAAAATGTGCTAATTATATTTCGCCAAACCAAAGGTAAGCTTTTTAATGAAGTAAACATTTAAATAGTAAAAATTTGCATTAGTGGGCAAGATTTAAGTAATAAGTTAGAAAAGATATGTAAACGAAAGAATCTTTTTTGTATTGTTAAAGTAATGTATGAAAATTTAGTAGAAGTAAAAGATGTAGTAAAAGATGATCATTTAGTAGTTTATGTTGTTTTCCTTTTAGCCCATTTTCTGTAAAAGCATGACATTAGAGTTACATTATGACAGTAAATATTCTGTTCTGTTTTATTAAAACATATGTAATCGAACGCTTTTATGCATCTTTTAATTTTCGTCATTATTAAAGTTTGATGAATAAAATTTCGAATGGTTTTGTCATACATTTCTTTTAAAATAGTTATAAATAAATAATTAATAGAGTTTATGTAATGTCCAATGTTCTAATCTTGGGGGTATAAGACCGAAATAAGAATAATTTATTTTAAAATAAATTAAGTGAAACCTCATACAAAAGTTAATTCCTTAAGATAGACCTCTCATAGTGAACCATCTGTCAGGAAGATAATTTAATAACAGCACTTAAAATCTCTGGTAGTTCTATGAGAAGACAAGAAATTGGCACTTTATCTGAAATTGGATAATTGTTTTATAAAAGTTTCTGTGTACAATCAATTGATTTAGACGTAGTAATTTTTACACGATTATGAATTATGTGAAGGTAATGGAAAGGTATTATTAGACAATTAAACCAAAGCTTTCTTTATAATGAGCTTTGTAAGGGCACTATTTTACCGTTACTTTCAAATATAGTTCAAGTAATATTTAAACGTTATTTTCTTACACTAAATATTGAATGAACTAACATTCACTGAAATCGAAAACAAGTTTTTTCTAATACTTACGCAACAGCTGCAAAGTAAATAATAATTTATTTACTAAAGAAATATTGATTATATTATCTCCTAATATAAATTTGGTAGAATGTACCAAAATGAGGGAACCCAGAAGTAGGAAGTTTAATTCCGAAAAAAATTTTTTAAAAAGGAATTTGAATGTAAATCATGAAAAAACTTTTTAAGGGGTCTTAAATTTAAATCATGAATAACAAAAATTCAAACTTTGAAAAATAAATGTTATAAACCAAGTAATTATCGTCATTGATCGGAAATTAGTTGACTTTTCAAGGGGAACAAACCAACTCCAGTTCAATGAACAATAATTAATAAATGCGAAGGTGTTTCGTCTTTTACTCAAGTAAGAATGCTGATGCCAAACTGGCAATTAAGTTAAGCCAAAATTGTAGTTTCGTTAAGTGAATGGATTTTTAGAAAATTTTGTAGAGGCATTAGGTAATTTTGGAAGCAGAAGTGTGTGTGATTATGGCGAAGACTCGAGGGCTATCTGCCTAAGGGGAGGGATGCCTTTGTGGAGGACCTTCTAAGGAAACCTGGGTCGTATACACATGGGGAAAACCACGAAAACTCCCATGCAGCTGGCCCCCTTCTCGGGATTCGGACCGAACTACCAGTGTTCAGCGACTTTACCGCTCGGCCGCTGGTGGGCCTCTTTGGAAGCAGCAGAGATGAAAAATTAGCAACGACTTCGCCGGGAATCGAGCTACGGGCCTCTGAAATATCGGCTCAGTGTGCTGACCACTTCACCACGAAGGCACGCTAGGAAGGCGGGAGAAATATCTTACAACTTGAGACACTAAAGCCAAATTAGAGTACCAAAGAAATCATTCTGAATGAAGCATTTTCGCTAATACAATAAATTCTTTAGAAATTTTGAGTGAATATCCAAATTATGTAGTAAGATTTACAGGATACTTGAGTAAATGTCCCCCGACACCCTCGCTTTTATGTATGTTAATTCAAGATTATTTTTATAAAAATAATAAGCATGATAAACAGTAGTAATCTTTATAAAACTCAAAGCAATAGAAATAAATATGAGAAACACAAGAAACATAATAAACTATGCTATCTTTTCAGAAACAAATCAAATAAAAGTTAAAAAATTGAAATATATATAATAAGAATTAATGAAATATGAAATGTACATAAAATATAAAAGACCAGAATTTTAATTAACTTACGTTCTTTCTAGTGGGATGTCGGTAATGTGTTTTTTTCTGTTTCTGACTCAGAAGGGGTGATGTAGGCCGTACTATCCGAAATTCCGTTATCGGCAGTGGGGAGTCTTTGAATTATTAGAGGCGGTGAACCTTTGAGAAGTTATTTTTGGTACGTGGGAAGGGACTTGGTATGGTTGAGGTGGGGGTTGTTGCGGAGTTTTTATGTGAGTGAAAGCGTCTGTTAAAATTTTGAATATACTAACTAATGAATGGAAATTAATTAATTTCTGGCTAGTTTTACATAAATTATACCGCAGAAATATTAGTTACAATATTTTACACCGAATTTATCTGTTTGGATAGATGGTTCTAAAGTAGATAGAACTGTTTGTAGAAACAATGTGTCTGTATATGCTATATTCGTTTAACTGGAATGAGAGTAACTGTAACATAAGGCTGTGCAGACGATTTGATTATACTGCACTTAAATTAATTTCATTTGGCGATGAAATACAGCTAATGCTCAGCACTTTTTGAAAGGTATTTTTATATTTTCCTGTATAGAGATTTAATTTTTATGGTATTTAATAAATAGCTAATTATAATTAGGTGTGCATGAGTGTGACTATATTCATACTTATTCAGAAACATAGAATTTTTGCAGAACAAAAGTTGATAATTAAGCTTTTTAACGTCGAGAACTACATATTGTATAAATACCTACAATGTTACAAATTTTATTTATATAAACTCTATAGAAGATTATATGGCAGTGAAAGTTATATACAAAATTAAATAATATACATTATATGCTGGCGAGATATTTCAGTAATTCCCAAACTGTGCGTTGGGAATCTTTGTTTGTTGAGTAACATAAATTTTTTAAAGTTTATTTGAAAACTTATATTATTAAGTTTCTTACATTTTTGTATTGATGTTTGTTTATATTCTGAGAAATACAGGTAATATTTAGAGATGGTTATTGTAGGAAACTGGTCGTCACACTATTTTTCTATTTTTTTAATACATTATATTCTAAGATTCTTTCTTTCTTCCACGCAGAGTATGTATGTGTTATAATAAGTTGCAGCCTGTTATCAGTGGTAAGCTATAAGGAAATACTATATTAAATTTGAACTCTTGTTAATTTCTAATTTGCAAGTCTCTTGTTCTTTTCTTGCTTGTTTATTTTATATTTTGACTTGCGATAGACTTTCTCATCCTGAAAATTAGAGTTTCCTCTAGTTTCATTTAAATTTGGTTAGTCCATTGTAGATAACTTAAAATTTAAGCGGATACTAGAACATGCTATTCGTTGGTAATAAATTTCTTCTTAGGTATAAATTGTTAAACAGAAAACTGGTGCGATGAAATCCCATAGTTTAACTTCCGAATAAAACATGTCAGTAAATAAGTTATTGCTAAATAATTTTAATATTTGTATTGAAATATTGAACACTCATTTTAAAATTACCCATTATTCTGTGTAGTTTTTCAGATATTTGGTGATTGTTTTTGCTTTTTAAAAATATTTCTAAAATTTTAGAATGTTTTTGTCTTGCACAATAATTTGTGTTTTCTGTTATTTTAAGCGAAACATTTAATTAGAATTTGATACATTTTTATGAGAGAAAGCTCTAGTCCTTTGTTGAAAGTTTCAGAGCTCATCCATTGGCTGCAATATTAAAATGTTTGTACCGCACTGAAATGCAGAGTGTTGTAGTTTATGCTATGTTATAATTTATGCTATGCGATGCAATACTGTATGATCTGATGGTTGTGAATCATGCCTATGATTGTTAATTTTCTGGTAACTGTATTTTAAAAATTATATAAGGAGAGTTGAAAATTTGGTAAAGGTAATTCATATAAATATTTTTTATAATACGTTTTTACTGACATGCATAGAGAAGGGCATATACCTCTGGGCTTCTAAATATTTAAAATTTTATTATTTCTTCCAGTACCTGAAGTATCATTTGAATGCCTTTAGATGATTAACAATAGCAAGAACAAACTGCATAGGATGAGAAACCACATTTGGACATATAAATGACATCTGAGTAACATTTACATAGCGTTAGACTAATAAATCAGATAAGTTTAAAACAATTTTGCAACCTTAAATTTTTATAAAAATTTGAAAAGATTCTAAATGATGTAGGATACTTTTAAGGCACTAGCATTTTCTAGTGATCTTTGTCAACTTGAACTTGAGACTAAGTCTTTACATTAAAGCCACAAGTAACTATGTTGCAGTTTAAAATATATAATCTGAAACTGCTCATAAATTACTTGGCTCAAGCGACATCATCTTAATACGCTAGAAGATTATGTAGATGTTGAAACAACAAAAAGCAACGCAATATTCGTAAATTTGTCAGGACTAGTTTCGAAGTGTTAAATATAGAACCTTCACCTTCAGCTGCATAAGTGCAAATCAATATAAGAAATGAAATTACATGAATATCAATCAATCTTAAAGAAAATATCATTCTCTTTATTTATTCCATTCGATAATATAAATGCGGAGGCTGCATGAGCTCGGTCTTCGTGCGTATGGTATACTGCAGTTAAACTCAACGCCAGTATACAAAATATAAGTAAATTTAAGACTAGAAACTAGAACACTTCAGTAAATTTAACACTAGAAAGACTGAAACTTAGTATATCCTGTATTGCCCAAAATGACTGCATTCTGAAGGAATAACTAATGTGTACAGAAATTTGTTTAAACTTAATTTTTAATATTTTTATAATATTTACAGTTATATAACAAGTTATTAGTAAATATTTACAATAAAATAATTTACTTCACTTGGAAAAAAATAATTTATGCATTATTATTTGTACATTTTTGGCAAATGAAAGTGGAAATCTTTTTATGTGTACATCTTTCGCAAACATACTTTTGACATTTTTCACATATATTATTATTTGTTTTGTTATTGTGGCAAGGTCGTATTGACGAATTTGCGTAGCCTGTTGCCCCTTTCCCACTCTTAAAACGTACAAGTAGATGATAATCTTTCACGAATACCATCTTCGTCAAATTTTGATCACACAGTACCATCAGCAGCTGTTTCGGTCTCCTGAAAGGTGTTTTCAGTTTCTTCATCAGAGTCTGAACTACTTAGCACTCTACACCTTTTCCTGGGCATATTGATGACACTTTCATTTTCATCGTTGGTGATCGACTCTTCATCGCTATCTTCAGTGTCAGATCTTTCACTTTGGACATAATCCGCTTCATCTTCAGATGATAGTTCAGAATTTATTGCATCTGATTCTATATTGGATCACTCTTATGTTCTTTAGTTTATGTTCGTTAGCTTTTCCAATAACTCCTTTCTATTTGACATTTCTTTCATGAATTTAGGGCGCAAAAGAAATAAAATAAACAACTTGTTGAAACAAGTATCGCTGCATAAAGATTCGAATAACAAGTGCTACTTTAGATTATTGAGAAACTGCAACTTATCAAGTATACGCCCAAATCGACAATTTATCATGTACTTGTATGTTATCATGTTACCGTAATCGTAAAAAAATGAAGACTATTTCAATATAGAGCCGAACTGGTCATATAAGAAATTTACTCATTTCAATAATAAGAGTCATTTGATTATTTAAAATTTTAATATATATTAATTAAATATAGGTATTACACATAAATATACCGGAAATTAAAGAGGGGGTAACTACAATTATTAATAAACGCATTTATATGTTGTACAAAAAGTCACAAAATTCTAAGAAATTGTGTTATTATATACATAATTATTTTTCTAATTGAAATTAAAAAGCAGTCAAAATGACTTCTTTGGACAATCCAGAGTTAATATTTAAAAGTAACCTTATAAGGTATTTTCTCCCTCTTTCATACATGCCGGTAGCACACTCGGCACGTATTCGAGAGGTCCAGGTTCGAGTCTCGGCGAGGGCATTGCTCATTTTTCCCGTATCCTGCTTCAAAATAACCTAATGACTCTGCAGCGTACATTAAAATGTTTATAATAGTTAAAAAAATACTTCACGTTTTGGAGAAGATTGGGATTAATTTGATTCAGGTAAAGCATACAAGGCTATCCTTGAGCTCCTTGTTACTCCTTGAGCTTCTGTTTAATTTTGACAGAATATTTTAAGAACAAAACTTAACTATAACTACTGTTCAAAGTGAGAGAAAAACGGCTTATTAGGCTAGAATGTCTAAAGGAAACATGAATTTTCTTCAAAAATTTCTAAACTGATCATTCTATGTACGCAGGAAAGACCAGTTTTTGACGCCAAAATAATCTATCGCAGACAAAATTTAGTTAAAAAAAGATGAGATTTACCATCTCATTCTTTCGAAGAAATCTAAATACACTCATGTCCATAAATTAAGGATAATGCAAAATCAGGCAAAGGAAGAGTTAGAAGCAAAACAAATTTGATTTATTTGTAAAGCTTATTTATTAAACAAAAGGTAAAGAGCAAAAAAAGATGCTATATGTCTGATATTATTAAAAAAATTAGCGATTTTTTCACCCTGGAGCAAATTACAAAAAAAAAAAAAAAAAAAAAAAAAAAAAAAAACACCTATTTACAAAAAAAAAAAGAAACAATATTACATGGTTGGTATGAATGTTAGTACATTCTATGTCTCCCAGACGATGCAATACAGTCCGTATTACGCCTAGGCAGGCTGAGTATCAAATTATCGATCTGATCTTGGGGGATATTACACCACTCAAAAAGCAATGCTCTCCGAAGTTCCGGTAGAGATGTAGGAGGAGGTTGACGGGCTGCAACTCGTCGGCCAAGCATGTCCTACACGTGCTCTACTGGATCCAAGTCCGGTGAGAATCCTGGCCAGCCCATACGGGTGATATCCTCCGATTCAAGGCATTCTCTTACGATGTTTGCACGGTGAGGATGGGAGTTGTCATCCATAAACACAAATTGTGCGCCCATGGCGCCCCAAAACAAACGTACATGTTGTTCCAGAATGACGTCCCGATAGATTTGGCTTGTCATGGTTCCAATTTGAACATGCAGGTCAGTTCTGGAACCCAGAACAATTCCACCCCAAACGAGCACTCTTGCACCACAGTAACAGCGTCTTTCAATAATGTTTTCTTGATGGTAACGGGTACTTGGAGCTCTCCATATGAAATTCTGGCGAGAATCAGACTGCAAGCTAAACCTGGACTCGTCGGAAAACATCACACAAGCCCACTGTTGCGGTGTCTACAATGCATGCTCTCTACTCCAGGATAACCGCAGGCGACAGTGAGTTGCAATAAGTGGAACGCATCTGAGAGGTCTACGAGCATATAGACCAATCTGCCTTAAGCGTCTGTACACGGTCTACCTTGAAATTGTCAGTGACTGAAGAGAGCTGACGAGACAGGTCTGAGGCTGTGCTCCACCTGTTTCGTTTGGCAGTAATTGCCAAATACCGGTCCTCATTCGGCGTTGTAACTCTGGGGCGACCTGTGCTGTAACGTCTACTCACATTACCATCATCTTGGAATCGTTGCCAAAGCCTGAAAATGACACTCTGAGCAATTCCAAGTTCGTCTGATACTTCCAGTTGGGTACTCCCACATTCCAGACGGCCGATAATTCTACCACATAAAAAATCCTCCAAATGCGTCCTTTGTGTCATAACGATTCGGTTATTGCACTGAAATGCTTATAAAGCGCCTGCGAACAATTTTACGCTTTGCCTGTATTCCTTATATATCACTCTCTTACACTCTCGTCATTGTGACGTACCATCGGTGTCATCTGGTTAGTTCCTGAAATTTGCATATGATTCTTGAAGATGTGTGTAGTGATTTTACAGGTGATATATTTATTTAGAGTTCGATTTCCGCGTAACTTCGAATTATCCTTAATTTATGGACATGAGTGTAGTTCAAGCGCAATCATTTAATTGCGCATCTGGCTAAAATGCAGTTTCGAAGAATGGAGTGTTTCCATAAGAATATATATTAATTCTGAAATTCACATAATTTTTAAAAACCTATAGCCATTCTAGTGGTTAAGACCAGAATACGTGGTAGTTCGAATCGGGCTTAAGCCCAGGCAAACGGGTGATCTGCGTGGTTGGCTTTCCCATGTTGAAAGGAAATACAAATCGGTCTCTCATAAAACATTCTCCACTAAGATATCCCTAACTTTAGACAGATAATGCTCTTTTTAAATAACCTAACCCAACTTAAAAAAATTCTAAGCTTTTTGGCCAAAAATGTGTTTTCAAACTAAAGCAAAATAGGATATACATTATTAAAGTGGTTGAAATACATTCGTGATATTTTCCTTTAGCATCGGCTGGAAGATGACGAAAACGTGTTTCACGTATTACGCTGCATTTATTTACACGTATTTTTATTTTCTCATAAATTTTATAAGAATTCATATTTAAAGAATACCTAATGTAGTATTTGCGAAATCTAAGTATGAAAGGCTCTAGAACAAGTGGCAGCAGAAAGGATGTTAAATTACTCGGATTTGATAATCTGGAAATAATCTTTCTTGTGACAATATCCTTAGGAAACTGTTCTATTAAATATTTCTTAAAACGATCTTAATGCAGGACTATATTTTTCTTACTCTGCGTGCAGCATTATTTTAAGGCGTCATCTTAAACAGAAGCTAGAACAGTTTATATTAGGCTTGCGAATATTAACATTTCCTCCCAAACTATTATTTGTGAAAAAGAAGTAATTAGACGTGAATCAAAGAGTGACATAAATCATTCTTTTACTTGTGAACTATGATTCTTACATTTGTAAGCTTATACGTAAGAGCGGCTTCATGTTTGTAAGCACATGTATTTTTACATATGTATAAACATATATGTTAGAGCGTTGAAGTGCAAATGAGAGGATTTCGTTAATCGTCAAATCCTGATATATTAGCATCTACGCATCGTAGATAGCTATTATTCTTGCACAAGATTTCTTAGCAGTTTAATGACTCAATTAATTTAAAGTGCAACCGTAAAAAAGGTAGAGGGCGCTGGAGAGTTTACTTATAAACTGTAATTATTTAGTAATTGTGAATGAAAGGAAGAAAGTTTTTTGTTTTATTTTTTAAATTTAAGCTCTCTAAGTTGAATTGTAATAATGTGAAGTTAAAACATATATATGTATACAGTGCAACGATACACATAAAAAAATAAATGAAAGTATTTTAAAAAATGAAGTAATTAAGAATAGTCGAAACTTTGAAATACGTGCTTACAGCTACTCTAATAATTTTGTGTAAATAAATATCGATGCAATGAAAATTAAATACTTTTGTCTCCTCCCCCGCGGACAACTAATATATGAAAATACAAACAGCAATTTTTTTCACTGCTGCAATGAAAAATGAGAAAACAAATATTATAATGAAAGCAGTGGCGTGCAGTTTCAATCCAATGTAAACGGAATCCACTGTAGTAGATGAAACAGAGAAATCTGCAAGGTAATTTGCGAAAAACAGTCCTACAAAATCAGGACTTTTCTAGTTAGCTGGAAACAATGTTTGAAATTCCAGTGCGACTTTGATAATTCAGAATTGAGACAGTTTACAAGAGACATAATGATCAAATTTATATCCTGTGTATGGAAGTTATATGACGATATTAAGGCACTTAGTCTTAAAAAAAACAGCAACTGCAATCTTTTTGTTCTATGTGTCTTTTTTTTTTTTTTTTTGGTAGTTCATGTAATGCTGTTTTGCTCCTTTAATGTCTTTCCTAAAATGTCTTCTCAATAAGGCTTTTCTTTTGTCATCAAAGGAGAGGAGGAACATCATAATTTTCTCATTTGTTATGTGCTTTGTCATTTTGTAAGGAGCTTTCCTTTGTTAAATGTGTTCTGTATCTAAAAGAGATGCTAGAAAATGGAGAGATTTTAAGCAATTTTATACCAAGTACTACTGATACGACAATTTTATACAGCTGTTTCTTCTTTATAACCTAAACATCATTATCAAGACATATTTCTACTATAAATAAGAAAAGGCTGTATAAAATTGTTGGACTCATAATGGCTAATATTAATACAAGGGGCTTCGATAGCGCAAATTCGATTAGTTTTTAAATTAGGAAAGTAATGTTATGGGATAGAGCATTGAGACTTCGTTTTCCTGTGCTTTGGAAGTATGTGCATTATTGACATTATTAAAAAGTCATATAACACTAATTTTTGAATGACTTCTATCAGAAATATTAACAAAAATAAAGTATAAATAGGTTTGTTACTTTTGGACAGGAAATGAAAGATTAAAAGGAAAGTTTTGAGAACTATAAGCATTTCTTATTTCACATATATACTTTGAAGCATATATAGGATGATTCAGTTAATCATGCAGAAGCTTTTGGGAGGGGTAGGTTGCGCAAAGCCAAATCAGAATCACACAGCTATAAAAATGCCAAATAGGAATCATACAGCTATAAAATCATACAGCCTGAAATCTTCCAGATTTAATATACTTTAAGTACTTTCTTTCGGATTACGTTAAAGAGGTGGTATTCAAACCCGTTATAAAGTGCCGAGGATACTATAGCACTACTCTTTGCAGCTGCTGGCAAGGGACGCCGGGAATTTTCGAAAATATACGTGATTCCATGCGTCGATAATATGAAGCTCATGGTGAATATCTTCTGTAATCTGCTTTTCGCAAATGGAAGTAATGAAAATCGTTTTATTCTCTTACATGGTCTTTTCATTTCTCGTGTTCTTTGCACACTAACAGAACAAACTCGGGTTTTCGACCCTGCATTGCTTCATGATTCCAATTTATAACTGAGCAGTGTGCATCTTCCAAACGTTTCTCACATTTAGCTGCATTGGACTGTGTTCAGATTTTGAAAAAGGAATTTTAATTCATTATTTATTAATCTTAGACGTATACTACCAGTAGTTTTCAAAAATAAAGTAAAGAAACTTGAAAATGAAAAAACAGTTTTAATACTGGTTTTTGTAAATACGGAAATAAAATTTTTGTACGTTTCCCTTATAGCATAACGTCCAAATAATAAAAATATGTGTTAAGTTAAATGTTCCTTTACGCGAGATTTTCGACGATATCAATAATTAATAGTTACATTTGATACGCTGTAAATTAATTACGATTTTACTTATTACAAATTAATAACTAAATTCAGCAGTTTTTGTTTTGCGATTTCAACTCTGTATCTAAAGAACAATCTACTCTAGCGCGATTCGGTTGAAATAACTGCACTTACAATATTTGCATAATAAGGTAATGTAAACCAACGCAAACTTTTATGCATTTCTGCGCTAATTGCATTACTAAATATTGAAAACTGACTGAAGTACAAACTAATTTAATGCATATTTAGTCTTATAATCACCCTTAATTATTAATCTAGAATTTTCTGAATTACATATACATATATCCTTATATACATTTTCTGAGTGGCATTTCGGCGATAGTAAAGATGTGTTAAACACTCAGTCAATCACATATAGGCCTACATTACACTTGAGTTTCCCTGTTGGCATGGTGATAGGAGAGTTAGCTGCCCTATCTTTGGGGCCAGGCTCAAATCCCGTAGAAAGGCATGTATATTTGTAAATGTATAATGTCTTTGCGGCAGGTAAAATTTTAAATACTGTTGAGCCGAAAGCCCTCTGAAGAGGATGGTGGAAGGGAAATAAGAATGGGAAACGCTCAGAACTTGGCTCCGAAGGAATAAATCTGAGATGGAAATGGAAAAATGTGTACTACTACTTATAAAGTGCTCAAAGAACTCTCAAACTTTTCTTTTGATAAATTTGGGGAGAAAGATTGCTTGGTAACATTGGGCCAAGATCTGGGAGGGGGGATAAACGCAAGCCCAACTCTTGCCCATGCTACAATTTGTGGACATGATCTGATGTTACTGTCAGACAAGTGGGAAGCCGCAACAACTACAACATAACCAGGTAATTTAATGTTGTAAGTACGCTATACGGTGGAGGAACTCATGCTTAAAAAGTGGTTTGGTTTTCCATATTTAGTTTTACGACTGCCTTTGGAGTAATCTGAACAAAGAAAGCTTGAATCTCGATAAAGACTTTCTATAGGACGTAATGATGATGCACAGTGAATACGTTAAAATTTTATCGCACTTTCATTTCCTTAAAAAATCAGTTTTTGTGAGCGAATATCTTGAACAAGCTAGGAATCAAGCCGGAGAACTTCTAGTTACTATTTGCATATCCTGACACCACCACAACAAGTACATATGGGAAGAACACCTTTAGTTCCTTACATCCTTTCCCAACACGCACACTTAATAAGCGTCTGGCTAGGAGACGAGGCCTAGTCAGTTAGGGTGGTGATGAATTATTGTCCACGCATTTTAGTGTCCGGAGCAGCGGTATAGTCATTTAGCTTTCCAATTAGGAGGAATCTTGAAAAATCAACCATACTTTATCAGGCTCGATAGCTTCCATTGACAACAAGATGTGTTGACTTCTAAACTGGAATGAAGGACAGGAGTTGTGTCTTTAATCCCTTGCATCATTGTTTAAAAGAATATATTCCGTAGTGCAGTTACGTTATTTATTTTACATGAACCATAATAAGAAACTTTATGGGACAGAGTATACTGAGAAAGAAACGTTAAATGATATGCAGGTTATCATGGGAAGAAATATTATAGATTTTACTTTAATAAGAAGTGCATTCAGCGAAACTAAATCTTACTGGAAAAGAAAAATAGGAATTCAGTGATTACTGGAAAAAATATTATTAAACATTATTCATTAGTTATTAAAACAGTATTAAAACAAAAACTAAGTTATTAATATTAAATTATTAAAACATTATTATGTTGGTCTTTGATTCTAAAGGATTAAAATATCATTTAGAAAAATTTTGCATTTCGATATTCGTTTTAGAACCATCAGCTATGAAACAATTTTTTTCCAAGTCTTGGAGCGCTAATGCAAAATGCATTCTTTCTAAAATATCTGTTATTTGTGTAATATGGTGTCATTAATTTTCGGTCTGATGAATTAAGACATTTGGATGTTGGCAGGTTTCTACCGTGCCGTATCCTATTGAAGCACTGGCTTCTAATTGTCAGTGCAGCAATTTCATTTGGAATTCTAATCTGCCGAACAGTGTCAAAAATGTTTGTAGGGTTCTTCTTGTAAAGGAGCTCCAGTCACTGTCTTTCAGACCCTACTAGTCTGAAGCAATTACAAAGTCGTAAGAAAGAAAAATAAACTTTTTATTTAACCTTTATCGGGATCCATTTCATTTACTTAAAAGTTATTTTATATTTAAACGGCTTTCCTATAGCTCTTGCTTTTAAATGGCACTTTCTTATCAGAATGCAAACTGACTAGCTCGGCGTGTATTCAAAAATAAGGTAGAAAGAAGTTAGTAATTGAGGAAAGGTTCTGAAAAGTCAAATCGGAGAGCGTTCTGTCTGCTTCAAGTCCACATTACTAACGCTTGATTCTCTAAAGATTAGAATTCTATCATGTTGAGCTGTTCCTGTCAGATTGTTAACGCTGATTTTCGAGTCAGGGCTAGCTTGCGCGATAGTTAACCTGAGAAGCCGTTAGATTATATTTAACTTCATTAATTTAAAGTGCCCACCAGCGGCCGAGCGGTAAAGTCGTTGAACACTGGTAGTTCGGTTCGAATCCCGCGAACGGGCTGGTTGCATGGGTGTTTACGTGGTTTCCCCCATGTGTAACGTGTATACGAGCCAGTTTCCCTTAGAAAGTCCTCCACGGAAGCATCCCTCCCCTTAGGCAGATAGCCCTAGTGTGCTTTGCCATAATTAAATACACCAAAAATACACACACACCATTAATTTAAAGTTATTGATTACCTTTTGGAGTTAAACCAAAAGTGTTGGTTTTTGCAAGCACGAGTTGGTGCCGCCTGTGAAACCAGATTTGCGTTAATAAAGGGTCCTTTAGACCCTTCTCCTGATTTTTTAGTACTTTAACGACTTGGTGGTTATTCATTAATCAATCTTCTAACGTCGAGCTCAGTTTGTGATAGCCATAAGTAATACTCATATTAATTGAACGCTCTTCTTATTCTACAGATGATCCTCAGCTACTTGAGACTATTTAAAGTAGCTTAAAAATGAAGTTAAATTTAGACTCATGTAACGTAGTGGAAAACTACACAAAATAAATTATTAAGAAATTAATACAGCTTGTTTTAAATGTCGGCTAGCAAAATGGCTAAAGACGGAAAGACTATGGCCGAACTGATGATAGTACGTAGCTTCAAGGAGAGGCACTCTGAAGCTCTAACTGAAACATTCAAACCCTCGGCTTCACTACACAGCAACTTATTTGCATTCTGGTAAGGACTAAGGAAAGAAGTTAAAGCAAAAGGTCAGTGCATAATAACTGGTTATTCAATATAATATCCTATAAAGTCAACATTATTAACGATTTGTTGGAAAATCTAACTTACGGCAGTTACATTGTTTTCAGTAGTGCGATTTGAAAAAGGCTTTTTTTGCCTTTATCAAAAACTAAAATAATTTGAAACTTTTTTTGGTAGCCGCGTAACTAGCGAATTGTCTCGAGCGTATGACCTTTGAAAATATTTGTGCTGGCTGTGGCATGGGAGTTTTGGTGTTTTCTTCCCCTGCGTCACATCAACGCGAACCATTCTTCATGGAAATCCCACCCCATGAAGGCATTCCAATCAGAAGCTCTTTCGTAATCCAAATTATACAATCGAATCCCAGAAAACTGCCTGAGAAACTGGCTGTTTGTTAGCTATATTACCTAACCTCTATGCTGTTATTTCATTCCACATTTTATTATCGAGTTATTTTCTAAAAACATGTAATAATGTTTTTCCCTACTTTCATTTCCATCGCTTTTCATTCGGAATTCCATGGCATCCTCGCTTTACGTTCGCAACTATCTTTGATAGCTAGTTTAATCCTTTTTAATTTAAATATAATTTAGAGCTTGAATCAACGTAGATCCTCATTCTTCCAGAACTGAGCGCAAAAATTACTTTCTATACATAGAAATTTAATTTTTTTGTCAGACATTAATGACATTTCCAAGTAAGGGGAAGATTAATAGAAGATTAGGAAACCAGTGTGATGATTGCATTCTGACAAGTCTGCCGAAAATGTCTGCTTAACGGACACCCACCTTTCGTCAGTGCGGGTTAAAATAAATATTTCATAAGAATTTTCCTAAGTAAATATATAAATAAGATGTCTTAATGTTTTCTCGTAACGCCATCACCACCTTGAATATTAAGGTCTCCAAAGTGTTCGTTATAAGACGGGATAGTTGATAAACCATTAAATTCCATTTAGTTTTACTGTCAGCACCTTTGACTTGTAAGGTATATTTTAATTTTATAACCGTTATTTTAATTTCAAAGTGATTTCATATCAATTCTTGTTTCCACTTACAACTCCCTACCAGAATGAGTTTTTAGAATCGCGTTGAATGCAAATGAGAGAGAAGTGGTATTTAAGGAAGGCTCAACTTATTTCGTGAGAGAGAGCTAGGAATCCTGAGTAGCGCGTGGTTGCCTTCGGGCTAAATCTTTCTTAAAGCTTTTACGCTCGGCCGTATATTACGTGCCTTTTGATATTCGCCGGCTAGTTTAAATTAAGGGCCAGCTACGTTAGATAATTGTGTTATCTTCAGCTACGTCTCTTAGTTAGTTCTAATTTAGTTTCTTATTCTGAGGTTAAGCCCAAGTGGAGGCTTTGTTGTAAGCCCTGAAAAAGGGCCATTTGCTCATCTTACTTTGAGTGTAATAAAGGGGAGTTAACCTTTCTTGAGTCTACGACTTTAATTATTTGAACTCAGTGATAATTCGCTTAACAGTTCATTAGGTTCCTCGACATTTACTTTAGCCAGAAAGAGTGAGGAACCGTACAAACTGTTTATCTGATTTAATGGGTTGAAAGAAAATCCTGGTTAGGAATTTCTTTGTATATTGATCCTAGACCTTAAATAAGGTAAAAAATGTTTGGAAAGGGTCTCAACAATGTGGGTGAGGAGATTTCCATCGGAATAAATGACCTCACTTTTCGGATCACCCACGGAAATAATAATTACTAATTACTTTCATATGAAGGATGTACTCAGTATTGAATTAATATTTATTCCTGTAAATACTTGTGTAGTAAGTACTGTTTAAGTTCTTATTATACTTATTAGCTCTAATTATTTAAAACTGAATCTTCCACACCTCATTATAGGCAATGTACAAATAGATATCTTTCAATTAGCATTTTTATCAAAAACTAAGAGGCTTTTTACAAATTCATAAACGATTGTTGTTTTTCGCAAATCAAAATTATTAATCACCGAAGCATGGGGCTCCCCATTTTTCAGAGGTCTATAATTTAACTACATGTAATATATATAATATATAATTAATAATTAAATAATATATAATTAACATAGTATATAATTAATGTGTCTATAATTAATATTTTCATACCTATCGACATAAGTTAAGCCTTATAGCCATGAAGCAATGAATTAAGTCAGTGAATTCATTCAAATATCTATCTGAATTTTGCAGGATCATATATATTATATTAAATTTAGTAGAACTCTGCCAGAAGACAACATTGAGAATGATTTCGTAAAATGTTCTATCGTAAATTGAGAAGCTTATGTGTAAGATCAATATTTTTGATATTTAAAGGAAATACAACTATTGGTTTTTTATTTTCGAATTCTCTCAATTCCGCAATATAAATACTCGAGCTTTCTGTATCTAATATTTACTCTCATATGCTGTTCGATTTTGGTGATATTGCGGCAAGTGGTTTGTGCTGCCGAGAAGATATTCTACTGCATTTTACAAAAAGCAATATGCAGCATTAATGCTTTTTTAAACCTTTTCTAATAAAGTAATTTGTTCGAGATTGTTCGGCTGAGTGAAGTGACTATGTCTAAGTACGCGACGGCTGTATATGTTTAAAAAGGGATCTTTTCATGAAGGGCTAAGGTAAAGATAATTTGAACGGAATAAAAAACTGCTGGTCAAAAGAATGAGCTTTTTAGAACCTTCTGAAGCGCTGTCAAATGATTAGATAAGCCATCAAATATTGCCAAAACTTGGTGGACTTCAGCAAATTCACTTTTATAGTTTTAACACATTTTTAAGGTTCCAACATCTATTTAAACTGAGTTATACGGACTACAAAAACATAAAGCAATTAAACATATAAAATAATATAAGAACCAATAATTTAAAAAATTCTCCAAAATACTCAAATAAAGTTGCCATAAAATAATTCACAAAATTAATAACAATAACTAAATAAAAATAAGAGCCTTATTATAAAATATACAACAACCATTACATAAGCAAAATTATATATAGTAACAAATAAACTCAAGTATTGGTGCAATCCGAAGCAAAACAGACATACTGCAAAAAGGGCACTGTGCCGTCAGGAAATGTATTATGGCTCTGCCTGTAGTGGTTAATTCCCTTGAGGGCACTGGGAGGAAGTTAAATGTCCTCCTACCTGTTAGCTCTTGTGACCAGTTAGTTTTCCACAGGGACATAAATTTCCAGGCTTGATTTAAGATGTGATAATGGAATTGGCAGAGAGATGGCTAGGGCAAGTTGTCGGTTTGCACCATCTCTTGCCAGTTGGTTGGCTGCTTCATTGCCCACTGAGGCCAGTGAAGCTTGGGACGGGTATTCTCTAGTAAACGAGATAGTAAGTGTTCAATTTAACTTACTAGTGGGGAGCGACTCAGTCCGATTATTGCATGTAGGCTTGAGGTACTGTCGGAAATTATAACGATTTTTTCTTGTTTCCTGGCAAATTTCACAGCTTCTGTGATGGCTAGCAGTTCAGCTTGGAATACTGAATTTCTGCTGCTAAGCTTTGTATGCCGTATTTTAAAGAGCAAATTAATTTTGTAGCCACAGAAGGTTCTTCTCAGACCCATTTTTGTTTTGATCCGCTCGTATAGATTCGAATTGGGAAATGGTCTATTGGAGAATTCACTATTTGGTTTTCTGTGTACAGATGGTTTGGATGTAGATCCAAATTGTGCTTATGTTCTTCATAATCTGTTGGATGACACGTCGTATTATTGAATGTGCTGGTTTGACGCAGTCGTTCTACTGTAATTTTTGTTGCCTCTTGTTCTGTTGTAATGGTGATCGGTGGAATGCCTGCTATGACATTTAAAGCGCTTGTGGGGGCCGTTCAATATGCCTTTGTGATTGCCAGGAGAAAAAGTCTTTGTACAGGAAGTAATTGCCTTTGGGAATGCGTATTGAGGATTTGCTCCAAGCTGAAACGCCATATAGTAGAATTTTTTCTGTTACTTTAAGGTACCATAGTTTTTGTAATTTTGGGGATATCGCTCAGTTGCTAGCAGTCGTGAATTTCTGATAGCTGCATAGGATTACGAGTTTGTCTCTGATATATTTTATGTGTTGATGCAAGGAGAGTCTGTTATCTATTTTGACTCTCAGATAAGGGATACTATTTTCCATTTTGATTTTCTCATTAGATATACGAAGGTTGCACAAAAGAGATTCGTACATCGATTTGCCATCGACGGTACAGCTAACAGCATCGGCAAGATATATTCCTTCGAAATAGAATGGGCCAACGATAAACGCTCCCGTAAACCCGCACTAAGTAATGACCTTTTCAGAATAAACAGGCAGTTCTTGCAATGAGAATGGATTATCCGTTGCCAATATTCTTCAATTTTGAGGATTGATAAAACCTTGGAAATGAACATGAGCTTCGTTTTCCCATAAAATGTTCCACGGCCATGCATTGTTCACTTTTATCCGAGCTAGAAACTGTAGGGTAAACATTTGGCGTACTGGGCAATTCAACAGGAAGAAATCCTGAGCTTGCGAAATTTTCAATGCATACCATTCCAGTACATTTCGCAAAACTGTCGAATAATGCTGATAGGCATGTCTAAAGATCGGGCAACGGTACTGCACGTTCCCACACCACGGCTCATTTCTTCTTGCAGTGCTGTCTCCACATCTTCCACTCACTTCGAAGCAGTTGCTTTTCTCCCTCTGCCACCTGTCTCGTCACATGAACCAGTTCTTCGAATTTACGAATCATCTTCTGCGGACCGTTGACAGACATTGGGTGAGGGCCGCGTCTTATACCCATTAATGTATGGAACTTATTTAAGGCAATTGACGCATAGTCATCGTTCTTGTAGAAAAGCTCCGCAAACAGAGCCCGATTCTTTTTTGACGTTGTGAGTTGCAAAATACCGGGGATGGCATGTACCCGTGTTTTTCTTATAAGTCTAACATGTGTTGCGTATGTCACATCTTTTAATTAGCATATCATTATGAGTACAGTGCATTTATTGATAAAGTTTTGAACTATTTTTGTTTCTTTCGCCAGATAAATTCCAATTACTTCTAGTATACTCAGGTCAAATTTCAGGTCATTCGGACCAGTAGTTCTTTTTTTACAGCCTTTTGAGTGAATATAACGGTGTAGGCTAATACACACATGAATGAATACGTGTTTGTCATTCGCTTGTTTATACCCTTCATACATTCCTCATTTTTCATTTCCTCTAAAGATATCATTTTTCATTTTCCTCAACGCATTTTTGGTAGTTATATTTAATTGAATGTTCATAAAACATTCATCGTAGTGTTAGTCGTACTTTCTGCGACGTAATTGAGCAATTAGTGCAATGTTACAAATTGTCCACTATAAACATTATTTCATAATTAAGTGACATAAGGGAATAAAAATTCGCCATGCTTCTTCATGCTTTATTGTTAAACAATTTCTTCTGTTGTTTAGCAATTACTGCTATTTGAATAATTCATTCAGATCACGTAATCAGGATATTGATCCACCGGAATCATTAAAAGGAGAAGCATTCAGATTAAACCGCGTTGAAGTTTTCGCACATATCTTGCCATTTAACGCATAATTTTGAGCTGATTCTTTAATTCTGAAAATCGATCGATTAAACGTGATCGATTAAAAGAGCTCTTGGATTAAATTAAAATATATTTCCTTATATAAAGCTTATGTATTACTGACATTCGTATATTTGTTAATTTTTACTATAAGCGTTAGAAATCCTATTTTAAACCATTACACTTCCTGTACGATACAGCTGTGTAAATGAAATAAGCCATTACCATAATTTCTATGAGGCGAGCTATAAGATAGATAAAAAAAAACTTTCTTCTATCTCTCTGTTTTTTTTTCTCTGTCCTGAAAGAGCATTCTTCTGTAATCAGCTCATAATATGTTTCATTCCATATCAACTCTGGTCAGTTGGAAAACTGAAAATAAGCTTTCCTAGGCATATTACTTTGGAATTTACAGGTAATCAGGATATTGGTTTACCGGTTATCCACTGAAGTTCTTATCCAACTTCATTCTCTAAAATTCATTCGCTAAAATTTTCTATAACACTGAATACTATTTAAAATAGCTGGCAGTGTAATTGTCTAGCGATCTACCTAACTTCAAAAGATTTAATTGTAAAAAAAAAATAATAAAGGAAAAGAAATGTCCCATATCCGACATTCTAGGCTATTCACTGAAGCAGATGAGTTTTGTTGTTCACATGCAGACAAACACCACGCTAGTTCATATCCTTCCCTTTTCTGACGAGTTTAATCTGCATTGAAAACATTTGAAATTAAACATGTGCTTCAAAATTATGTTTTCAAAGGTACAAAATGAAATTTGTTATGCACATAATACATGTTGCACATTTATGTCATGAATCAGTTGCTAGCAGTCGTCTGAGCCATTTGAGTTACCTCATATTGCAAATTTTGCATTTTGATTACAGAAAGCAAGTATTAACACACAACGAACGTTCATGTATAAAATTATCTTTAGATACATGAAATCATAGATTTCTCAGAAACTATGAATTATAATTTCATAAAATTGTGCGGAGTAATACATAAGATCATAATACAAATATACAATGGAAAAAATTAAAAGCATATGCATATGATATAAAACTGTAGCATGAAACAATAAAAATAATAATAAAATGTTACAAAGAGAGTTCAGAAAAAAAAAGAGAATGATTCAGAAAAAACATTAAGGCTTATTTCATATAGAAAGTTGTCTCCTGTGACTTGTACACTCCTATTTCAAAGTGTTCTCATGCTAGTAATAACATTGCTAACCACAATTTGAGGAATTAAGTTCCACTTCTCCAACAATGCAGTCTTTAGGGCATTTATATTTTCAGGAGGAAGATATTTAAGTGCAACTGCTTTATCAAAATACACCTTTAAGTACTTAATCAGGTTAAGAATGGGATATTTTGATGGTCATGGTGTTCCCTCAATGTCTTCACTTTCCGGAAATTCGTCAGGGAGTATTTTCTCGATGTAAACAAGTATAATCGCCCGTAAATAAAAAATCAGATCCATATGATCTGATAGTCTGTGAAAAGCTACATACTTAACATAAGGTTCTAAGACCTTATCCCGTTATCTCTAACGGGTTACAAAAATTCTGTTGACGACGTGTAGAGGCGTACGTCTATTACTCCTAATATCATCACACATGCATTACCGAAATGGTCATGTTCCATAACGTTTGAAGGAAGATTTTGAGTTTTCTTACTCCGTTCACATGTAAATACTTTTAGAATCAAATGTTAAACTAAACATCGACTCATATTAAAGAGAACATAGGACCATTAGTGTTCACTCCAGTTCTGATGTTCTTTGAATCAATTTAAGCGATTCCTCTTTTATTGGGAAGACAAGAAAGTATGTAATTTGACTTTCTGGCATAAAAGCCTTTTTCATTAAGTCATTTTTCACTGGATACAGTTTACGGTGATACAAAAGTTCGAATGGCTGTTCTGAACATAACTGCCGAATAGTAGACTAGCTGTTATTACGGACAGTTATTGCTATACATTAATCTTGAGAAGCAGTTGTTACTCATTTAAGACCTTGTGTAGGCCTCCTTACAACAGTTCCAGAGTTCTGAAAGTTTTTCCATAGCATAAAGACTGTCTGTTTTGAAATATTTACATATCTCGGTGTTTCCACGATTGTCTCCTTTGCTTCTAAACAGCCGATGATTCTACATTTTACATATTCTTCAAAATGATACTTCGTAGCTCTAACACACCGTTCTGAATCCTTTCACATCAAAATCAAGCGCTGTATTTCAGGAATTCGCTTTGCGCAAAGCGAATTTGGCATATGCAAGATACTGATTTGTATATCAGAAACCTTTTGATTACTTTTGATTGGATAAAGCTAATTAGGTTTTTCTTTTACATATTCCTACCCACCAGCGGTCGAGCTGAATACTGGTATTTTGATTCGGGGTTCAAATACCGGACCAACGGGCTGTCTGCATAAGCGTTTGGTGGTTTTTTTCATGTAAAACCTGTATATGAGCCAATTTTCCATAGAAATTCCACCACGGAGGCATTCCTTTCCTTAGGCAAGTAGCACTCGAGTGCTTTGCCATAATTAAATAAAGCAAACCGAAACTTTCGCAGATTCCCTGCAAAAATGGTTTATTTCGATTGGATATTTCATGAAATAACCTTATTTTGGAGCATGCAAAGATAAATTTGGACATGAGTATATATTACAAAAAGTAAATTGTGAAAAACTGTTATGCGGTACATTATTTTTAAAACAAGTGAGGTTTTCTCACTGTTATATGTAAAATGGCTGTAAATATGTTAGTTCAGAGAAATCATTGATTTGCTCTTGACGTTAGGCTCCTCCATCCCTTTAAAGATCAACTGGATAAAAGGGCACTCCGGGCAGAAAGGCAACGAACGAGCTAATGAACTAGCTAAGACCGCAGCTCTCAAACCAGAAATTGACAAGGAAGTTCCGCTTTCCGCAGAAGTTGCAAAAATGCTCCTCAAGACAACATTCCAAGAGACATTGTCATTACGATGACAGGAAGAAGAGACAGGAAGATTTACTTACAATATCTTCTCAATACTCACTCTCAAGAGGCTCAAATGCAACCGACTCTTCCTCCAGGCCTGTACCAACCACTGGAAATTCCTAGCGTATTACAGACGATTCCTCAGACGGGATGTTAACTGTTCTTCCGGTTTTGGCAGGGAAGATGTGGACGCACTTCATTACCTGCTCTCTGACAGAGCACCTTCGACAGCAGTTCTTTCCTTCCGACTACATCACATATCCTGTGAATAGGCTGTTCACGGACAAACAAGGGCATCTTAGAGATAAAGAAGCAAACGAATGAAAAGAATTATATCCAAGAAAGCAAAGATTAATGTAAAATGTAGAAAGGCGGCCTAACCGTCAGATTGCTAGCAACGACTAGGATGACTTCCTAACCCTGTATAGCCATTAACTTAGTTTGGAGGAACAGGTTAAGTTGCCATATCTCTTTATTGCTGAGATTAAGCAGCTTTCCTTATTAATAGGGAACTGGATAGCGTTTTCTGCTTATGGGCCTTTTCTTGTCAATAAATAATGATGGCGATTTTATTCCGAACGAAATACAGCACAATCTATTGTTACAATGATAAATTATGTTATGAACCCAGCACATAAAGGACTATGAACCAATTTGCGTAAAAGCTCCTTTCGTGATTCATACTGTTTGCTTTTCAATTTGCGAATTAAACCTCGATAGTGTTGCGTGCGTACGGGTTCGTAATAAATTGAATGCACAAGTCCGATGAAAAGTGAATAAAATTTATTCTTATCACAACAAATAAAACAAAGTGCTGAAATTTCCTCAGAGATATTCGTACAATATCGCAATTTCTCACAGTAGTTATATTTTAAACTACTAAAATATACATAGAACTCAAATTCAAAAACAAAGTGAAAGCTAATTCGATCTCACTTCGAATTCGCTACAATCAATAACAACAATAAGTAAACAACTGAATTGAGATGTTTTTCTGCAGCTTTTGTAAACTTTTTAATCACGCACGAGAACCTTCTCGTATTTTCTCGAACTTTCTGGATAGCAAAAGTGTAAAATTACGAGACTTTTATTTATTAAAATGTTAAATGCGTGTGCTCCTGTGTTTTAATTTTTCCGGCATAGCTTTCTCTTCAAATAAGTCTTGTGCTGCATTGCATGGGAATAGAAAACAATTTTAATTACAATTCTACTAAAAATAGCTAAATAAATATAAAAACCGTAACAATATGAACAGTTAAATGCGTGTCTGCAGTCAAGACGCAATGCTAGTAAATGTGTTATATAGTCTCAAAGTTTCATTTTCCTGTTCTAAATTATTCTGACGAATCCCATATAAAAAATACCTTTTGGTGAGAATGTTTAAGCAATGCTTTGCATTGTTATTTAAATTCATGTTTGGAGGTATTCGAATATCATTGACATATGAAATATTATGACAGATATTGGTCTGAAGACTGCATAAAATTGTTTCTGTGTCATTAATAAATGCTTATTTTTTCTGAAACTTCATAAAGGTATAATTATTGAAATAACGTGCGGGAAAACAGATGTTAAAGGTGCTATAGTAACAAGAATCAGCATTAGTTTAAAAAATTAGCAGGACTTCTTTCGAGCGTTAAATAGAATCTTTTTCTTCAGCTACTGGAGTGAAATGACGAATGTAAAGTATGTGATAACAAGAGGTAAAGAATTCTAGAAAGTTCCAGCCAAAGAAAGGGGAAAAGCTATTTACGTCATCCGTTGACAAAAACTGAAAACAACTGTGAAATAATTTCTTTAAAAACTGAAGGTAAAGAGGAATTAAAACTGGAATCATTAACCAGAACTGATACATTTTTATTAATGTGAATTATCGTTAGGAAATTTATTAGCCAACAGAAGACATTTTAAAAGTAATTTTGGCTGCAGAGAGACGGATAATGTGAATTTTTGACCAACACTGTTGAGCAATAGAGGATTTATATGTTTGCACCTAACATAACCGAGGTATAACAAAATTTTCATTCTAATATTCTGAACGAAAAATTTTAGAGAAATTTATATTTTGAGTGATTTTAGGTATAGATCTGCTGTATACAGGTGTGCTGTTTATATAAGGTACCACAAACATTCATTTCATAATATTGTTCACAGTTTAATCTGCAAAGAAATATAACATTCCCCATGCATGTTCTTACGTTGTAAGGGGTTAGTAGGTTCCGCTAGCAGTTTAAAGATCAGTAGTTTGAATCCGGGCGAAAGCACAGTTAATTTTCCATGTTTCTTGAATCGAAATATCTAATGGTATCTATCGTGAAGCCCATGACGCGACGTAAAATGTGATAAATGATAATTCGTCAACTTTCAGATTTGGTTGACTAGGCCTTGTGCCTTTGTTCATCCTTTAAATGTGAAATTATCGCATTTCTCCGTGCACTCTTGTGATGCAAGTGGTTAGCACATCTAGCTAGAAATCAGAAAATCCGTTATTCAAATCATGGCGAAGACTAAGCTAATTATTCAAGGTTCATGTTTCGAAATATCTGTATAAATCTAGACTGAAATGAACGCACGTATGAAGTAATATATACGCTGAAGAGCCAAAACATTATGTCCACCTACTCAGTAACGCGTTGGGCGGCTTTGGTCTGCAAAATAACTGCAACTCGCTTTAGCATAGACGACACAAGTTCTTGGTAGATGACTGGAGACAGGTTTTACCAAATGTCTAAGCAACGGTCAAGCGAAGTCGAGATATTCCGACATAGTGGTGTTTGAGCTCTAAGCTGCCACTCTATGACATCCCAGTTGTGGTCTATCAGATTAAGATCCGGCGGCGAGTTAGGTGGCCAGGACATTAGTTGGAATTCATCGTTTTGCTCCTCAAACCACTCCAATACAATTCTATGTAATGTGCTATGTAATTGCTATGTAATGTGCAACTGATCTGTAATTATATTCAGATAGTCCGCAGCTTTCATGGTCTGTTCTACCACAACTAAGGGTGGATGATGCGTGGACGTCCAACACCTTGGCATCTACTGCTGGTTTTACCGTCATTTATCCACTTTGTATAAATACTAACAATGGCAGATCGTGAACACACTACCAGTCGTGCAGTTTCGGAGATTTTCATTTCAAGTCTTTGGGTCATAACAATCTGAGGCCTAGCAAATTAGCTTAGATCAGCACCCTTTCCCATCACCCGCAAAAGTAAGTGCAATATTGATTCATTACCTTCACCATCAGCAGTTAAATACCATTTCCACTTAATCAATGCCCTTTTATTCATCCAGACGGATTCATTGAAAAATGTGGAGATGGTCATAATATTTCGGCTCGTCAGTGTATACTTTTTTTGTTACATTTCGATACAGTTAAATAAATGGATTAGAATACAATTTACTTTCGTTTAGTGCAGTTGATTATGACAAAGAATACTGAACTATCTACGTTTAATGGGATAAATTTCTTCATGGACTACGTTCTATGGGAAACTTGGTCGTACACACTTTACGCATGGGGAAAACTACGAAAACGTCCATTCAGTCACTCTTCGTGAAAGTCCTTTTTAAGGCTAGCTAAATTATGAAAGAGGGAAAGGTTTAAAAATCCATTGAGGCGATGAATTAAGTTGCTTGAGTCTGATATAAACTATCAGTGTTTAGCGTCTTAAACTTTCCTGGCCAACTAATAGCCAGCAAATTTTCTGAAATAATTGTGGGCAGCAGAAAAGTGGCATTTATCTTTATGCATCAGAATAAGTAATATAAAGTGTAAAACACGAGTTTCATTTCATGAATTTACATTTAAATTTATACTTTAGCAGTGTAATCCTAAGATATAAAAAACTAGAAAATATGGCATATAATCCTGCATGAGTAGTAGTCTTCAGTTACCTGTCGTTCTGAAGCATATGAAAATCGATCTCGGAGTGGAGTCACGACTTCAGGATGTCGTGAACATCATTTTTCTTTGAGACGAGTTACTTCTATTCGAAGAGCCTGGGGTAAAATTTTTCTTTTAAAAATTCAGCGTTATTGCGTGTATGTATAAGCAAATGGATAAAATATTGAATGAATAAATTCAAAAGGAATGCTCCTGTAAAAATTCTTTGAATAAATGGGCATAAGAATTTTAACTTTCAAGATGGTGGTAAAAATGATGGAAAGCTGACATGCAATTGTTGAAATTATTACTGTTACTGAAATTATTACCTTTCATTACTACTTTTTTCCCCAGTCTCTTTTTCGATTCAGATGTGAATTTCGTTTCGTAGAGAATGTTCTAAAATGATTTAAGATTTTTGGTAATCTCAGTTTGAGATTTTCCTTGCTGTTTTGAAAACAAGATTTGGTATCATTGATTAACACTAAGTTATTTAAGTTTTGACGTTTTCTGTAAAAACGACTTTAATTTTCGAAATTATCAAATGATTATCTCAATGCAATGATGAAGTTACCATTGAAACAAAGTAACTTGATAATTTTAATAAAACTTGTTTTTAAAAGAAAACGATAAAAATGAGTTATTGAATTGCTTGTATGCTTTTATTTTTTTACAAATTGTAGTAACTTAAAAAAAATTAATATTTGTTTACCGATAAGCATTTAAAATATTGGGGGATGCCTAATACTTTTGGTCAAACTTTAAATATATTTTAAAAATAGCTTTGAAAGCAGTAGTCAGATACAAAAATGTTTATCTGTAAACAATTATTAATTTCTTTTTAAAGTTACTACAATTTGTAAAAAATACAAGCACGCAAGGAATTCAATTCTTAACTCGTTTTTTGTCGTTTTCTTTAAAAAACTAGTAATACTCTTATATAAGACATTTTCTCTCTCCTTTCTGCATGCCTTCGTGGTGTAACGGTAGCATACTCAGCGTGTATTCCAAAAGTCCAGGTTCGAGTCCCGGCTGGGCATTGCTAATTTTTTCGTGTTTCCTACTTCAAAAATCCTAATGACTCTACACTCTTGGCCCAAAACTTTATTGTTTATCGAGATTAGAGATTACGCAAATAGGGCGCAGTTGCTCATTATATTAATTAAAACATTTTATTATGTAAGAAGTTCCTGGTTTACTTAACAGTTCAGAAGTATTATACCTTCCATAGTTTTGCAATGCATTGTGTTATGGATTAAAAGAAGTGATACCTAATTTTTTTTTTTTTTTTTTTTTCGCAGAGTGTGCAAGAGCTAGTCAACTACAAGCAAATAGTCGAAGTGCGTTAGAAGATGTGATTGGCAAACACTTCTGTGTGCTTTCTGAAATTGAGAAATTTTCTCCATTGATGAACTCTTGCACTGTAATATCTTGATAAAGAAAGCTGTGTTTGGAAATAAATGAGCTAGATTCGAACGTAATGTTGACAAAAGTAATGAAGACAATTAATGTAAAATCCAAAATCGCCAAGTCGACTTTATTTGCAGTTTTTCGTGAAATAAAGTATGAAAAAAAAAATTTTTCTTCTGCATAAAGGTAAAGATGTAAGGTATTTTCTCTTTCCTTAACGCGTGAATTCGCAGTGTAATTGGAAATCACGTTCGCCTAGTAATCGAAAGGTTTGGTTTGGTTTATTTAATTACGACAAAGCACACTAGGGCTATCTGCCTAAGGGGTGGGATGCCTTCGTGGAGGACTTTCTAAGGGAAACTGGCTCGTATACACGTTACACATGGGGAAAACCACGAAAACGCCCATGCAGCCAGCCCGTTCGCGGGAATCGAACCTCGGACCGAACTACCAGTGTTCAGCGACTCTATCGCTCGGCCGCTGGTTGGCCAGTAATCGAAAGGTCAAGATTTTGAGTCCTGGCGAGGGCTCTGTACAATTTTCATGTCTTCAAATAAAAATAGTCAATGGCTCTATTGAGTGAGTCTTTTAACGGGAATTTGCTTGTTTGAGCAAATGAAGACAAGAGATTCTTGGTCTCGGCTCAGACGGCAAACATGCGCTCAATGGCTGATTTAAAGACAAGCTTTGGTTGTTAAGACTAACTTTCTGGGCTGGTACCTTCTGTTGGTGAAGTAACTAGAGAAAGACCTTCAAGATGAAACCTCAGTATCGGTTCATGCCAAAATGCGAAAATATACAACTTAAAATAATGTTGTGAAGGGACCCCATACTAGGTATGCTGTTCAGCGGCACTGATTGCCATATCAGTGGGCCCGTGTTCGGGTCCTGGAGAAAGCAAGTAGGTTTTCTGCTGCTCCTTCTCGTTGATGCATTGTTGGTCTAACTCTACGATGCACACTGGGCAACGTGCTCGGTAATGAGACAGAAGACTTAATGAAACATGGGTTATCATCACTCCCGACTAATGACTACCTAAACTCTCTGAGCTCCGCGAATAAATGCTGAGATATTTGGGGGAGGGGTGAACCCTGCGAATAAATCTGCATGTTATTTTTCATTCATCAATTTTATTTCACTATCATATTTTACCTTTCTTAAGCATCACTCTTTTCAATTCCTGTCGATTTCGAGTATGAACGTTTTTTATCTGAAAATTTTTAAACTAATACCTTTAACTTTCACATATCCAAATAGCTTAATGTGAGAATTAATTGTAGTACCGTCTTCGTGATGGTTAAATGAAGAAGCGTTTAATGAGGTGAATTTGCATTGGAAGCTTATGCCGCAGACATGCATTCAAGGATAGACAGGCATTTTAGGATTTACACTAATTATTATTTAACCATCCATTCAGCAAACATTATCTGTTACTTTAACTTTTCCTTCATTTTTTTTTTGACATCAGAGCAGATTTATGGAGTCGTGCAAGTTGCATTAACGAGGAGCCTCATCGTATTCCATGTGACTCATAAATCGCTCCTCGGGATTCCAAGACAAGCAGAGTAAATACACTCGTAGACAAAATCAATACAATTTGCACATTATGTCTATTATCTGAAAATATAATCACCATACTTCAATGCAATTTGGTACGAATCTATAGTTAGAACAAAAAGAGGTGTATCATTCAAAATGCATTTCATGTACGCACAGATATCAGTAAAGCTCATAACGTTGGGATGTCCAAAATCCACGTTGTGATATCGAACTGAACATCAGTCTAATATGAGGTATAGTCCCCTCTCACAGAAAGACAGGGCGCGCAGCGAGACGGCATACTGGACAAGAGGAAGTTGAGGAGCCCCTGTAGCAGCCGATCCCAAACGCAAAAGATGAAAATTTTGCTCTCAAGATCGTCCCACGCATGTTATATAGGGTTAAGGTCAAGACATCTGGTTGGCCAATTCATGCTGCGAATATCCTCACATTCCACGTAATCGTGGACCAGCTGAGTCCTATATGGGCAAGCGTTGTCGTCTATTAATAGAAATGCAGGACCAACTGTGCTTCTCAAACGCCGAACATATTATAGTTCATAACAATCAGGGAGTATCTGTCAAACACATGCAGAGGTGTACATCTTTACTGCCCTAATGATCCTTTTCTCTGACGAGGGAGGAATGATATCGTGTTCGAGGCTGTCCCTTGATAAAAGTACTCCGAGCATCAGCTTTCAGTTTAAATCTAGACTCATCTGTAAAAAACGCGGTGCTCCACTGAAGTCTGATCCAAGGCGCATCCTGTCTGCAAAATGCTAAACACGCTGTCTTATATGTTGCAGTTGGCGGGACGCAAACAGTGGTTCTTCTGGCATACAACCTTGCCGCCTGAAGCCTTCGAATAACTGCATACCGTGAAATTCGGGTACCAGTGGCAGCATACTGCTCCCGTGAGAATGAAGTTAGAACAGTTCTGTGTCCTCGCAGTGAAAGTGCCCAAATAATGAATCGCATTCGTCGTTGTGGATCTTGGTCGACTTTCTCCAAGTCTTCTCTATATGGATCTAGTGTCCTGAAAATTTTTACACAAATTGAGGTGACATTGAACGTTACATAAAGCTCTGTAGTCACCTGCGCTTGTGACTAGCCTGTTTCCAATCTACCGACACTTCTAAATCTCATTCCGGTATTCATATGTTTGTGGCTACTCGTTTTCCCTTGTAGAGTTATTAGGTTATTTTGAAGTAGGAGGCATGAGAAATGAGTATTGCCTTTGCCAGGACTCGAAACAGACCTCTCGAATACGAGCTAAGTATGCCACCGTTACACCACGAAGACATGCGGAAGGTGGGAGAAATTACCTTATATACTCCCTCTTGGGGCGATTGGGAATTAGTGAACCCAGTCGTCAAATCCTAATGGTGAAGAATCATCATCCACCAGCGTTTTAGTTCGTGCGCCACTATAGAGTTATTAGAATTTTTTTAATGCTGGATACGGGATAAATGAACATTGTCCTCGCCGGGACTCGAACCTGGACCTCCCCATAAGAGCCGAGTGTGCTACCGTTACACCGCGAAGCCATGCAGAAATGAAGGAGAAAATACCTTATACTCTGCACGTATAAATTTTACCCAACTCTTGCGAAAAACATGGCGAATGTAGTGAAAGGTTAATCATAAATCTTCGAAAACCCCTCATGCGTTTTTATCCCCTCAACAATCAGAACCCCACAGACGCGAACGTGGCGCTTAAGTATTCGACTATTAATATTTGCATAATTTTTCAACGGTATAATTAGTACCTTTGGTTTAGTACATTTCGCGAAAATAAATATAAATGATGAATTAGCTTAATTTTGCTCCTGAATTCATTAACACAATAGCAAATATATCATATGTTTTTAGATTACGCCCCAAAATTTCGTGTGAAGTTATCTCCTTCTTCATAAATCTGCTAGTGTTTGGCATAGTGTACTCCGTTAATAATAAAGTTCTGTATTTTGTGTTTATCATAATCAGAAACATCGGCATCTTAAATTATTGATTTTAAAAATTTCTTTTAAACTAGCATTGGAATAATTAAAGTAGTCTGAGAAGTTTCAAGTTTTACTTGCTCGTTATTTTATCATTTAAATTTGAAAGGAAAAACCGATGTGTTTCACATTTTGGCCAGAAGAAAACAAATTTAAAAATCAAATAGCACCCATGACCTTGTAGTAAATTGAAATCATTTCTTTTAGCAAAACTTCGCATGCGAGGCGAAACTATTCTTTTTAATCCTTTGGCTCCTTTTCAGGAATGCTGCGATTGTTTCTATCATTAACGAATTCTTTTCTTTGAAAAGAGACCTTTAACCCTGGTAAATGTTTGCTCCGAACGTTTCGCACTGCTCATAATTAGGTCTCACTTGTAGTTAAAAAACTGGGTTGCACTTTTTGGTAATTTCGTTTTCCGTTGAATAAGCTCTAAATTGTTATTGCATAGAAAGCCTAATTTAGTCATATAAGTATTTAACTTTGAAGAGAAACTTTCACATCTTCGAATAGAAAAAGCTGAAACAGTGATTTTTGTATCTAGGTAAATGTCTCTATATTTAGCTGTACTGAAAAACAAATTTTAACTTAAACTTTTATTATTTTAAATGCGCGGGTATGACAGAGTTGAGGACAAAACGTCTGATCTTGAGATTTCTGGAGTAAAACTGTTTTGGCATTAGCAAACAGTTAAACAAACACAAACAGGAGTAGAAAAGCAAACTTAAGTTTTTAACACAAGTATACATACAAATACATATAGTTTCATTTCCAAATTTTCAAAAACCAAAATTTGTTTATTTAATCTATTATGACAAAGCATTCGAGAGCTAGTTGCCTCTGCAAAGGATGTCATCGTGAATTTCTCGAGAAAAGCAGACTCATATTTATGTTACACACAGGAAAAACATACAAAAGCTTCTATACAGTCAGTCATTCGCCAGGATTTGAACCCGGCGCGAACTTTAAATGTTTAGCTACTTTACCACTGGTGGGCCGACTTTCTAAGGAAGACTGGCTCGAATTCATATTGCTTATGAGAAAGTCACGAGAAGGCCTGGGCAGCTAATCCAATTCGTCGGGGCTCGAACCCGAGTCGAAGTACCAGTTTTCAGTGGACTTAACGAATTCGCCACTAATTAATGAAAAATGCCTTAGAAATTATTTTATGTCACTAAGCATTTAACATTTAAGATAATAGTGTTTAAGGGAAGAATTACCTGTTTTATAAATGAAAGAATAGTTGCATTGCTTGTTTGGATTTCTTTCATCAGTATAGTTCAGTTATATGTGTGTGTTTTCTAGTTATACTAACTGCTATGGGACCAGAGCTAGAGAAAATCATGCGCCTTTTACTAATAGAAATATTGAGCCTTTTACCTTGATTTTGTTTTGTACTAAATGCCATTGCGGACTGAGTTAAGCTTCCGTTTTCGTTTCTTTTTGAACAAGTTCTTTTTTAACACTACTCGATTAATTCATGGTATGCCTTAATGAATTACAGTCACTAGCTACAGGTTTTTTTTTTAAATTATAATCTGCCTTTAAAATCGTAAAAATGTTTTTTGCGAATATATAAATCGATATTGACACTTTTAGTTGACGTTTCAAAAAATGTTCTCTTATTAATCTTGAATTCATATATTTGAAAACTGTCTAGACTTTTTTTTCGAAGCATTTAAGAACGTACGTACGTTATCCTTTCTCTCAACATAAATTATAGGTATATGAATCATATTAGCATTTTATAATATGAAACTTTCGACTAAAATTATTTAATAATTACTGTTATTTACTTCTAAATTTCGTCCGTTGTTGAGCTTTTATATAAATAACTTAAAAAAGGTGTCTACAACGTTTATTCTTTTAAATATTGAATCTACACTATCATTCTTTTAAATATTGATTCTAAACTGCCAATATAAAATTGTTCAAATAAGTTATAAGGTATTTCTCCCACCTTCTTGGCGTGTCTTCGTGGTGTGATGGTCTGCACGCTGGGGGCCTATTCCAGAGGTCCGCGGTTCGATTTTCGGCGAAGGCGTTGCTAATTTTTCATCTCTTCTGCTTCCAAAAAATACCTAATGTCTCTACAAAGTTAAAATAATTTTATGGGAATAATTACGACGTTGATTCTAGAAGGGTTCTGTAAATGTAAAATCTACCGTTTTATGTAGACTCCGCCCAAAAAAGCGTGTTTTTTAGCATAGAAGAGCAGGGTATAAGTGCTATAAATTTCCTAGCCATCGCAATCGATTTTACAAAATTTTTACCCGCATTTTTACTTTATTAGCTAATATCTGTGTTTTCAAAGACGGGAAGGAAGAGCTTAGGGCGTTGTGAGAAGGCAGTTATTTGTATTTGGCTTCGTCGAAAACTAAACTGAACTGTGGGATCTTCGACTTGCTTGACCAAATACCATATCTCAGTAGTTAATGCAATACTTCATAAGTAATGAGTTCTTTTCATTTTTGAAACATTTCTCTTTGGGGTTTATCGGCAGGAAAATGATTATTTTCGATTAAAGAAACTGGTTTTGAGTAACACCTCAAGCTAGCATCAGATTCCAGAAATATATTTTTATGTTAAGTTTTAGGTTTAATTTATGTTTATTTGCTTAACGGCTTACTTATTAATCACTGCAATTATCGTCGGATTTTTGTTCGGTTATGACTCTGAGACCTTTGCTAACTCATTTTTGCTATTCATCAAAAATCCTGGAAATTCTCAAAGAAGAAATCTTTTATGAGGTATCATAATGAAGAATGAATGCATTGTTGAATCATTTATTTCGTAAATAAAAAATATTTTTAATTGAATAAATTTCTTCCGTCTTTCATAGCCACAGCAGACGAAGCTTGGCTCCTCATCGCATAATTAAAAACGAAGCAAGTGTTCTAGTGACTTCTGCTCCAAATTAACAATGAGACTATGTCTTCCTCGATATTGTAGTAAATGAAGTTGGATTACAAAGGAAACAGCAAAGTTTTGCATTGCTTTTGCGAGTCTTAATTCTAAGAGCTTAATTTAGGTCCTCATTGCAACTTTATTCCATTGCAATAATGGTAAGATCTTATACACATTATTAACGCTTTTAAATTTTTCTTTGCCCAACATTCGGAAACACAGTCCAGTACCTTCCTTTTTAAATAGAGAATTGATAGGGTATTAATTTAAATAATTTCCCCCTTCTTCCCATTGCAATTCTTGATTTAGCTACATTATTTTAATATTACTTTTTTACTTTCTTGATTTAATTTATTTACTAATCTGAATCGGTTCCTCCCTTTTCTTTTTTCAGTTTAATGAAATATTTCTTTAGCATTTTGCCTAGTTCATTATTTTACAAATTAACTCTGCTTATGCCTCCTAATATCTCGTGTGATAAGGGAAAAAGCAATATTATGCAAGTAGCATAGCCACAGCAGTTGTTGGGAAGTTGTTTTCCCAAGAGCGACTATTACTTTCATTAATTAATTAATTAATCAATTAATTTAAAATTCATTAGATTCTGATACTAGAATTTTGAATCTCATAACGCTGTGTTGTTTGATGTTCAATAAAATCGAAAATTAAGTACTTCACATATTTATCCTCAGATGTAAGTAAATAATATAAACGCAATAATATTAATATATATAATAGGGGGACCGGAAAGTAATGTCACTTTCTTACATTAAATTCAAACGAATACATTTTTAACAAGTTTTTATTTTTAATCAATAATATAATCACCCTCGTTATCAACAACCATTTGCCATCTAATGTGCAGATTTTCAATCCCGGACCGATAAAAATCAATTGGTTTTTGAGTAAAATACCTCGAGAGGACATTTTGGACACCATCCAGATTTTAAAATTTTTTGCCACTAAGAAAATGTTGTAGGGATCCGAATAAATGGAAATCCAATGCTGCGATATCGGCCGAGTATGGTGGGTGAGTATGGTAGTACCTCCCACCCCAATTCATTAATTTTTTCCAGTGTTCGTCTTGCACAGTGCGGTCTTGCATTGTCATGTTGCAAAATGACGCCTTTTCTGTTGACAATTGAAATTTTTCGATTAAAGATTGGTTCTCTCCAATTGTTCACAATAAAGGTCTGCGTTAACATTTTGTCCAGGTTTCAGCAATTCAAAATGAACAATTCCGCGAATACTCCAAACACCCAGAAGCGCCTTTTTGTCCTTTGTAACCCTTATTAAAACTGCCTTTTGAGTTTTGGATTATCATATAGGATTTATTTTTTTGTCTCCACTAATCAAACGATCAAAAAACGGTTCTGTATGGTGCCATTGAAGCAATACGTTGCATGTGATGGATAGGTTGGCTTTGTTCTTTTTGGACAGATTATGCGGGACTCAAACACCTGCTTTGCTTATTTTTCCATTCTGCTTTAAATGTGTTTGAAATGGATTTGCTTCCACTTCTGCCCTTAGCATGTTGTTGTTGTTGTAGTCCCCTCTTACAGCCAGACAGGTCGCGCAATGGGAAGTCTGAGTTGACAAGACCCAATTGAGGAGTCCTTCTGTCTCGGGATGATTTATACGAGGAAGATGACGAAATGAAGTTGTCTTCCCAAGAGCGTCTCAGACATGCTTTGTAGAATTAAGGTCAGAAGATCTAGCTGGCCACTTCATGCGGCAAATATCCTTACTTTCCATGTAATCGAGGCCAGATTTGCCCGATGTGGACAAGCGTTGTCGTCCATTAATAGGAACCCAGGACCAACTGCGCCCCTGAAAAGTCGAAAATAGGGCTCTAAGCCTCGTCTTGATACCTAATATTTTTGTCAAACCTATCTAAATTTATGGAGTCGCCCGGCATAATGTCTGCCCAAATCTTTACACACCCACCACCGTAATGATCCTTCTGCCTGCTGAGGGTGGGATCTTGTCGTGTTCCAGTTTTCCCCTAGATACAAGTACGCAGAGAATCAGCGTCCACGTGGAATCTCGATCCATCTGTGCTTAGTGCTTCTGACTGCCGTACGGAAGTGCCCGGGTTCGAATCCCTGAGAAGTAATGTTTGGAATGGATGTTTGTACATGTACAATGTCTGTGCGGCATGAGGGCACTCAAAATATTTGGCGATCTGGAAGTCCTCATGAGAGATTGCTGTTAGGAGAAGAGGAGTGGGAGACCCTCGAAACCTCCTCTCCAGGGTGCTCTCCTTCAAAATTGGGGGCGGAGCTGAGCAAAGTCGCACTGCCCTGTGCTCTTATCAACGACGTGCGCAGTCTTGCGTCCTTGCCATGAACCTTTATACCCTGATATCTTCTTTGTCTCCTTAAATACTTAAAGAATTTGCATAATTCAAGATTCTGGACAGAGTTGTATTGTAAAAAAGAAGCAGAGAAAAACAAAACTTTTAACTACAGCTGGTTGATTGAATTCTAAAACCTTAGAAGCTTTCTGCTTAGTGATAGTCAGAGTTAGATATTAATTTTTTGTCACGTACGAGATGTTTTGCAGTTGCTCATAACTTCTGTTACTTCTATCATTTCACTGATTCTTATCAGAGAAAATAAATCCTGGTGTTAGACTAGCAGTTCATTAGATCAACTTTTAACGGTAGGTAAAATAAAGGGTTCAACACAGGGAGAATTATTTAAATAATTCTACTAACGGAATATATATTAAAAGCTCTGCTTGAGAAACGGTTTGCGATGATTTAAAAGAATCCTGAATATGAAGATAAATGTTTACTAATCCGCTTTCCATGAGCATGGGTTTGTTAGAATATCAGAAGAAGAAAGAAAGAAAGAGCAATAACAAACATTTTAGCAAAGGAAATTGGTTGTCAGAACATCAGAATCAGGAGAAATGATTCACATAAATAGCTACTGAGAGCGAAATAGGACGGTGATTCATCTCAATAAATAATGTAATATTGTACTGGTTCAGTCGGAAGTAAGCATTCATGACAACTGGTGCAAAATACACAGGGAATTACTGCAAGTGACAAGTTTGCATTGCATAAGATTTGGGAAGAAACGCGTTTGCCCTTGCATTTCGAATATTGGAGAACTAATTATTAAAGTTAACAACATACCTGTTGTGTTTCTTTAGATACATGTTTAAAATTTAGATTTTTTTTTCCGTTTTTATAAAATCGTTCGCTGAGGTTCAAAAAGATGAATTCCCAATATATAGAACAAAAAAAGTAAATTTTATTTAAAAATAAACTAGTTGCTTGTATACAATATAAGGATTTCAAAGTAGATCCTTCAGAACTTTGAAAACATTCAGTGCCTAGCTGTAAAACAGTAATGATAATTTAGCATTAAGGAAGTGTATTTGCATGCCAGCTTAAGTTTTGAGCATATTCAGTTAGTCCATTCCAAACCCAGATACCTTTGAAATAGAGATTATTGACTCCCTATTAATTTCAGCAGGTCATATATTCGATTTCTAAACTTATATTTTCTGAAAACAAATATTATTTTATCACATCTATGATTTATAAAATGTTTCCTCTAGTAAAAGTGGTGGGTGTATTGACCTCTAGGATGGATGCATTAGCCACATGCTTAAATTTTCTCAAAGAATAAATCTCGCAAGAATAATCTAAGCTAATTCAATAATCAGATGTAGAAAACGGAATATATGATTTGAGGGGAATAGGTTTTAAGTATATAATAAAGGAAGTTAACAGGAATTTGGTTGATCCGGAATCCGTTGATTTAAAAGAAAAGAAAATTTTAAATTTAAATTTTTGAAGCTTATTTCATGCGAAATGTCTTCAAAAATAGCAGCTTTGTAGAAAAAGTACGTATAAAAGCGAATCATTTTTATTTTTCATGAAAATTAACGTAACTTAACAGCTAAGCCAGGATATAGTGAATCAGTGTTACTTTGCACTCAAGGCCGAAACCAAAATTGAAAGGAAAATTCAAATGTTTAAACGCTTGCTCTTTATTTTAAATAACATAAAATGGTAAAAACGTAATCAGTTTGCATTTCAGCGACCCTCGATATAATGATCTGTAAAAAGCTCCCTGACCAATCATCCACTATTCTAATTTTTCTATATTAGAGATACTTTAAGTAAGGTAAAACCAAAACCCTTCCCCCTATATTTTTCTTTTAATTTTTACTCAACTGCTTGTAGAGACATTAGGTAATTTTTGGAAACAGGAGAGATGAAAAATAGCAACACCTTCGTCGGGAACCGAACCACGGACCTCTGGAATACGCGCCCAGTGTGCAGACCCCCCACACCACGAAGGCGGGATAAATACCTTATAAGCTTCTCCCTTTTTAAAATATTTATCTGTGTCTTAATCGTGCAGTGTCGTCCAACTGCACGACTAAGGGGAATTCTCTGTTTTTTCTCAACGCCATGAGATGAAGGGAGCGTTCAGACACTTGTCACAACTGTTTCTTAGCTTTCTTGTGAATTGAGTAACAGGGTTTAAACTGTAGCCAATCAGGGGAGATAAGGCAGTGAATACGTGAATGTGCAGTTACCTCAGCGAAATCGTCTACTGTATGTCAGTTCGTGTTTATTTCGAATTCAGTGTGAATGGTCCGTTTGTGTACCAGGTAGCATAAAGATGAACCGTTAGAACATTTAAACTGACTCTTAATACCAATTTCTGAGACGTAATAGCTGGTTGTCTATCAGCAGAGCCTCAACTTATGTTGATTGGGATCATTAAATCCTAATGGGAACCCTCCATAAAGAAGAACAAAGTTTCGTCCCTTACTTAGTAGCACAATCGCAAGACACCCTGCTCTATTATTCAAAAGTGACACGATCCTGTTTTGTTATTGTGATATTGCACTTTGACACAAAAATGATTGATTTATTTCAAATGGGTAAAATTTAACTTAAGGGATTAAACTTTTTCACTGTAATGACCTTATTGGAAGATGGAGATAATCGGAAAAGTTGTTAAAAGCCTTCCTTACCCGGTCTTGAGATACTGCTAGATCTTATTGAACATTTAGATTTTCTAAACGCGTAGTATACGGAACGTATTAAATTTCTTTACCTGGATAATATGGTGGTTATGATTTGACGGTCTTGTTATTCATTAGTTCCAAAATTCTTCTAACGTTTGGGAACTAACCGTACAGTTCAGAACAAAATTACATGAACAATGTTAGTTGCTCTGAAAAGCAGTAAGAAATTCTGTCGGCTTTGTGTTTCAGCAAGGTCTTTCGTAGTTGCTAACGAAGCTTCAGTTAAGCGTTCTGATGTGTCATTCGATGCTAAACTAAAGATTTCGGAATATATAGTAGATAAGCGTTTCACATCGAAATCCGAAAGCGTTTCAGTTTTAAATTCATTGCTAAAATTCCTTTTCTTACGATTTCTAAAAATAGTAGTAATGCTGTAGTACATAACAATAGCACAATACCGAATAAATTGATGATTCAACAGGGCATGCAAAAAGGGAAATTGTGCAGCATTTATTATAACCAGAAAGTAATGTCCTATTTATTCGTCATATCAAAATAAATAATTTTATAATACATATTCGCTTTGAGCCAATGGCTCACTCTCTATGAATGAATCTTTGACAGCTATTGGGCAAATTTTCAATTCCGGATCTGTAGAATTAAAATGTTTTTTATATGGGAGAAAAATTGAAAATTCCATTTTTAATATCTCTCGCATTTCGAATTATTGCTCCCACGCTACAAATCTTGCAAAGATCTGAGAAACTGGAAATAAGGGGAGGCGATTGTAAGAAAAGTAAGATGAAAAGGTAAAATCTCCCATTGCAATCCTTTTATTTTATCCAGAATCTTTCTCGCAGAGTGACGCCTTTTGTGTCAAAGCTTGGTTTTCTTGGTATCTCGTTGTTGACAATAAGTTGTTCAGTTACAATTTGACCTGGTTCTAGCACCTCAAAATGAATTATCCTCCGAGTATTCACCTACGGTACTTTTCTATTCTGTAACCCTGGCTTTCGGGTGTTTTCAAGTAGTTTTACTGTTTAAGGAAACACGGGCTCTTTTATGAGTAAATAAATCTTTGCATATTAAATGTTTCTATCAGACATTCGTCATTATCATTATTTAGAACAAAGACCTAAATCCAGTTTGTTATTGCGCCAAAACATCAGTTCAAAAATGCTGGTTCTTTGATATTTTTTTTGGTGTGTGACACTAGCTGTAGAGCAGCGGTTCTCAACCTTTTGACTAACGCGTATCATCTAAACAAAAATTGAAAACCTTTAGTACCACCACTACAAAGTACTACTACCATCACCCTTCTTGAACAAACCTCAAATCGCTTAAATTTACGAGTGTTAGAGAAAAAATTCAATCAGGATGTTGGGGTTTAAATTTTTTAATTTAATAGTTAAAAATGTCTTTCTTCTTTGTGTACCACATCTTTATCTCTTGCGTACCACCAGTGGTACGCGTACCAGCGGTTGAGAACCTCTTCTGTAGAGAGTTATTAAAAATGAAATAAAGAATATTAGTAAATTCCTATAAGATGTAAACTTTATTCTGAGATTTTAGGCGGTTTTTAATTTTTTCTATCCTTGAAGCTCATCTGGTTTATATTGTTTGCGTAGTGTTGTAGGGTTCCTGACTCTTTCTGGTCTAAGATGAACGTCGAGGAACCTAGTGAACTGTTAGGGACTTATCTCTGAGTTCAAATAACTAAAGATGAAGGCTCAAGAAGGGTTAAATTACCCTTTATTTTACTCAAAGTAAGATAACAGTCGGCCCCTTTTTTGGACTTACAATAAAGCCTCTACTCGGGCTTAAACTCACAATAAGACCTAAACTATAACTAACTAAGAAAGACTTAGTGGAAGCTAAACAGAAGTATCTAACGTATTTGGCTCTTAATTTAATATCAAAAAGCACGTAATAATACGGCCTAGCGTAACAGCTTCAACAGAGACTTAGGCCGAAGGCAAACACGGGCTGCTTAGGATTCCTAGGTCTCTCTCACGAAGTAAGTCGAACCTCTCTTAAATGTTTCTTCTAACTCATTTGCATTCAATGCGATTCTGAAAACTCATTCTGGGAGGGAGTTGTAAGTGGAAACAAGAATTGATAGGAAAAGAACTTTAAAATTAAAATAACTGTTATGAAATTAAAATATACTTTACATTCACCCTCCCTCCCCAGAATTTAAGTACTCGAACAAAAAGGTCTCTCAACGACCTTGTAATGTTGCGCGCTTCCAACCTGCACGCAACAATAGTGGTGACTGCTGAGAACTGGAAAGTAGACAAAGTCTTGAGAAGGGTTTAAATCCCTTTTTATTCAACTTTAGAAATTACAAATGCGTGCTCTTGACGCTCACAAACTACGCCGACCCGGCGGTAAAATAAAAATAAGAAACTGAAAAGAGATAATAACAAGTGACTAACTACGAGGCTCTCTAAACGTAACTAACCTCACCACGTTCTAAGATACCGCTGATAATTCAGCAAACTTCTGAATATTACGTTGAAAGATTAACAATCTGCCGAGGCAAGCATACAGGCCGAAACGCGTGGTTCTTCAATTTCTAACTAGGCACCTCCACGCTCGTGAAGCAAGAAAGCACACTTTCGAACTCGTTTCCTTTCTATTTAACTCAGATTACTTCCGCTGACAATTCGAATCCTTGCGCGTTCTACTAAAATTTACATACTCTGGCATTGGCAATTCTAGGGGAAAGTAAGGCTTGACAGGAAAGATAGTTTAAACTTAAAATAAATGTTAGTTAAAATAAATATAAACCCTACAACCTTCTTGAGAGATTTAAATCTTAGGAAAAAACTTTCTATAAATTTTACTTTCAAATCATTTCAAAGTTTAGATTTCTCCAACTGAATTACACTACTGAAAATTGAAGTTTTAACTTCCTTTCAGGGCCAACTTTACAAAGTGATCTAAACCTAAGGTAAAACTAAGATAAATAAAATTATTTTTACAATTTTTCTTTCTTCGAGCTGGATCTATATCATTATCTTGAAACATTATAACAATTTATCTTGTCCTTCCAATATATCTGGAAAGAAAAAGTATTAGTAATCTATAAAGGGAAATTTTTTTCACTTTTTCGTACAATTTACATTTTATTGCATTTATTTGTTCCTCAATCAAATTTAATTCACTCATACTTTTAACTCATTCCCCCAACGCTCCCCAGAAGTTTGTTCTGTAAAGATGCGAATGTTGTGTTGAAACGACCAACACTACCATTTAGCCAACTTCCTAAAAGTAAAATAAAATCTAGACACTCTAGACCTAAAAGGACACTTAATTTCAATACTATACCTAGTGCGAAATTGTTTTAAACTGTAAAAAGAGTCTTAAACACACGTATGAAGGTATTTTAAACTTTCGTGTAATTGGAGAGTCTAGCTGTAATACATTGGCGACGGAGAAGATAAAGATCCTATCCGACATGAGAGAGTGACAAAGTGTGTTTATGTAATCTGATTCGACAGAAAGGATATTCTTCTAAAATACAGTCACCACAGGACGGTCCTTCCACAGTCCTAAATTGGCTGAACGACGTCGTAGTTCCATCCGTAGGTCATCAAATTCGAAGTCTAAAGTCATTCATTATAGTCTAGCTCCTTACTGTGGCCATAGTACGTAGTTCCCATACTGTAAACAATGTAAATTGAATACTAAGATTGTAATGTTGCGCGCTCCCAACCTGCACGCAACAATAGTGGTGACTGCTATGAACTGGAAATTACACAAAGTCTTGAGAAGGGTTTAAATCCCTTTTTATTCAACTTTAGAAATTACAGATGCGTGCTCTTGACGCTCACAAACTACGCCGACTCGGCGGTAAAATAAAAATAAGAAACTAAAAATGAATAACAACAAGTGACTACCTACGAGGCTCTCTAAACGTAACTAACCTAACCGCATTCTAAGATACCGCTGATAATTCAGCAAACTTCTGAATATTACGTTGGAAGATTTAACTATCTGCCGAGGCAAGCACACAGGCCGAAACGCGTGGTTCTTCAATTTCTAACTAGCCACCTCCACGCTCGTGAAGCAAGAAAGCAGACTTTCGAACTCGTTTTCCTTCTATTTAACTCAGAATACTCCCGCTGACTATTTTGAATACTTTGCGCGTTCTACTAAAATTTACATACTCTGGCATTGGCAATTCCAGGGGAAAGTAAGGCTTGACAGGAAAGATAGTTTAAACTTAAAATAAATGTTAGTTAAAATAAATATAAACCCTACATTTGCCGCTGCCAGAATTTGGTAAACTTGGAAGCAGGTCCTAGAAACGACCTGTTGAAAAGTTTCCACAATTCTGAACTAAAGTTTAAGAGCCTCGTTTACATAAAAAAACTGTCTTCTCACAAAAGGTAGAATAAATTTCTGTAGATACTTATTTAACCCTCTCTTCTTAGAGCAACCTTTCCTGGACTTCAATCTGTTCTCTTCCTTCCAGCATCTGGAAGGAATAAGTATCAGTATCTTTCTAAATACATTATAATTTACACTTTCTTCACACTGAATAAGTTTTTTGTTTTTAATCGATTTATTTTCCTTAGTTACTGCTTAATTCACATTCATTCAAGTATTCAAATATGAATTTAACTTTACCCTCGCTGTCCACCATATGTGGTGTCAAACGGGAATATTCGTGTTTTAGTATTGCAACACTTCCCCTAACCACAATGATTTGTTAGAATTCAACGACCAAATAGACACACCTTACTCGACATTCTAAAACTCGATGAGCTATTTTAACATTCTTAAAATTCAAGTGTAGGTGGAGAACACTACAAAACACATTCATTCTAAATTCCCCCTCATTCATCTTTAGACATGCAGGCTTTCGCTCTAAAGCATGATTTTATCTACAGTTTAATACTTAAATTTGAATTCATTTCTTTTGAGCATTTACTTTTAGCATCTAAAATTTTATGCTTCTAGACTAAATTGTACTTTTACATAACTTTCAAGTATTTACAAAATTCTAATATATATGATTTTTACAATTTACCATAAAATGAATAAGAGAAAAATAAATTTTTACTTTACGCATTCTTCGCCAAGTTGGCGGCACTGAAACTAAATTTCTTATTAATACAAGAATACAAAGTTATTTTTATCTTCTGCCAAATTTTGGCTTTAACATAACAGAATTAGTCTTTCGACCAACAGAAACTGCTTGTTCTTAGATTTTATACTTAAAGAAAATAATACTTTTGCCTTAGCTAAATAAAGTAAAACAAAACTAAGTCTCAACCGAGACAAATTGACTTCCGTCAAAACATAGAACTTCGTATTTACGCATAACATTTCGGAACAAAAGAAAAAAAAAATATAGAAGATTTTAACTTATCTTTGAGTTTTCGATGATTGGAACTCCGACATCCTATTCTGGCAGAACTGCTCCCATGATATGGAATTCATCGACGTCAGTCGTCTCCTTTGTGTCCTTCGAGTGTCTTCCATGTTGATATTTCTTTTTCGCCCTCTGCATGCTGGCCTCTTGGAGTGGTAGTCGTCGGGTTGCTGTCTTTTCCGTTTTGCCCCTGGACGGCTGGTCTTGGCGTCCTCCGGTCTGGAATCATGCTTGAATTTCTTCTGTTGGTGGTGGTCTTTTCGTTCCTCCTGCTGTCTTTTCGTTCTCGGGAACGGCGGCCTTGTTTGTACCTGACTCTCTGGCCCTGGAAGCGTTCTCCTCGATGCAGAATTTTTACTGCGATACGTTGTAAGTGGTGTTTTCCTCTTTACCAAAGCTTCTTTATGCGGCGGCGTTGCTCTCTTGTATTTCTTAAATGCTGGAGTCTGAACGTTTTCATATCTTCTTTTCGGTACCGTCGCATGACTTGTAGCAGGGCTAGGTTTCTTTTCAGTTCTCTGCTTCTTGGGTGGTGGAGCGGGTGACGTTACTTCTTGACCTTCCACCTCTTTTACGCTTGAATCCTGCAAGAAACTTTTAAGGATTTCAAAATAATTTTGATAATAATATTTTTTCACCTGGTCGGGACTTGCTTTACAGATTTCCCCTCTCTCGTTCTTAAGGTACAATACGACTCCCTTTATTTCCTGAATTACATAGGGGCCTTCAAATTTTGGAGCTAACTTTGCAGTAAAATTATCTGGGGCACTTGATAAAGAAAATTTCCGCTTCAACACTTTATCTCCAACTTTAAAATCTGCTTCACGGCGTTTTTTATCATAGTATAACTTTTGTCTATTTCTTGCCGTATCCGAGCTATTAACCGCCTGGTCAATAAGTTTTTGCACATCTTTTTGTTTAAATTCTTGCTCTCTTTGTTGCACAAAGAATAATTTATCTAATGGCGTAATTAACTTTCTGCCTAAAAATAATTCTGCTGGGGTTTTTCCCGTAGTATCGTGATTTGCCGTTCTTAAAGCATAAGCTAACTCATTTATGTAGCCATCCCAGCGCTTGTGATGTGTGCTCACGTAACTGCGAATTATTTTTATTATGTTTTTATTAACTCTTTCTGCTATGTTAGCCTGTGGTCTATACGAAACCATTTTGATATGGCGTATGCCAAGTCCATTGCATGTGTTTTCAAATATTTGACTAATGAATTGTTTTCCGTTATCGCTAATGACTTTTATCGGTGCACCGTATTTTAAAATGTATCTGTGTAAGAATGCATCTGCGACTGTTTTGGCTGACGCGCGTTTAAGTGGAACAATTTCTGTCCATTTTGAAAAATGATCTACTATTACTAAAAGAAAACGATTTTTATTTAACTCGCTCTGGGGGAAGGGACCAAGAAGATCTATGCCTAAAATTTCATTCGGAAATGCAGCGCGAATGCTATTTAAGTACCCGGCCGGGCTGTAATTAATATCATTTATTAACTGACATTGATTGCAGGACCTGACATACGCCGTTACTATTTTGTATAATTGCGGGAAATATACCGCCTCGCGTACCCTTTTTAAAGTCTTTCTGACCCCTAGATGGCCCGCTGTTTTTGCTTCGAGCAACTCCTTCAAAATGCTTAATCGAAGCGAGGCTGGGATGACTGGTTTATACTCAAGATTTTCGTTTGTTGTTTTCGTATAAAATAATAAATTATCTATTATTTCATAGTTTTTTGCTCTATTTCTTATCGCATCGATATCTGTGTGCTCAAAGCTTTCGGGGTCTTTCAAATAAGCATAGATATTTCCAAATTCAGGATCAGCTTTCAGTTCAGTAATAACCGTATCTCTAGAATCTAAAATTTTTGAAGTCAACACAGCGCATTTAAGTTCATTTCCTTCATCGTCCAGTTTTATACGAGAAAGTGCGTCAGCTACATTGTTTTCCTTACCCGGTTTATATTTTATTGTGATATTATATTCTTGGAGTTTTAAAGCCCATCTTATTAACCTGGGCGTCAGATTTTTCCCCGAGTAAAGTCTACCAACAGCCGCATGATCCGAAAAGACTGTTACTGGCGATTTGCCGAAATAAACTCGAAATTTGTGTACAGCCATTAATACGGCTAATGTTTCTCTCTCTGTAGCTGTATAATTCCTTTGTGTAGGCTTCGACTTTTTACTAAAAAATGCCAAAGGATGGCCATTTTGCATGAGAACAGCACCTACAGCATAGTCCGACGCATCTGCTGCAATTTCCAGGTTTTCGTCCCCCTCCAGGAATTTCAAAACAGGGGCATTGATGAGCGCTTCTTTTAACATTTCAAATGCGGTATTTGCTTCTGCTGTCCACGTGAATTTACTTTTCTTTCTTTTAATTACTAACAAGGGTTCAAGAATATTAGCAAAATCTTTTATGTATGACCGATAATAAGAACATAACCCAAGGAAAGAAGAAAGTTTCTTGGCGGTGTTGGGAGGTGGGAAATTCTTGATGGCTTTTATTTTTGAATCTTGAGTTTCTATACCCTTTTGCGAAATTTTATAACCCAGATATTTAAGTTCCTTAGTTGCGAACTTGCATTTTGAGGCGTTAATTGTAAGACCGGCCTCTTTTAATAATTTAAAAACTTCTTCTAGGTCTTTAATATGTTGTTCCAACGTACTACTCGTTATAATTATATCATCTAGATAGATAGATAGAAGTCGATTTTCCTAGGACAGGCTTTAGAACAATGTCCATAGCTCTCTGAAATATTGACGGGGCCCCACACAACCCAAAGGGCATGCGTAAAAATGCATAAGTGCCCGATTTTGTTATAAACGCGGTTTTATGTATGTCTTCGGGTCTCATAGCTATTTGATAGTAGCCAGACGTTAAGTCCAACGTAGTCATGTATCTTGTAGATTTAATCTTTCTAATAATTTCCTCTATAACCGGCAAAGGGTAAACTGGGAATTTAGTAACACTATTAAGCTTTCTGTAATCGATAGCAAACCTCCAAGCCCTTTTATCCGAAGGAGGAAACTCGTTCTTTTTCCTACATAGTACGACTGGACTCGCGTACTCAATATTTATGGGCGTTATTATTTGGTTCTTTAACATTTCCTGAATATGTTCTTCTATGATTTGCTCTTTCTAATTATCATAGCGGTAAGGTTTAGTCCTACAGGGTTTGTCGGCTGTTAACTGTATCTCATGCGTAACTATTTGACAACTACCAGGCCGTTCTGAAAACAAGTTTGAAAAAGTACTCACCACTTGCTGGATGGCTTGGCTTTCATAGTCATTCAAATGGCTAAGGTCGACTTGTGGTTGTTCCACTAGTTCCACCACCCGCCGATCCATCTCCAGCACGATAGAACTTTCCTGAAAATTCAGTTTGGCCTTCGCGGCTTTTATAAACTCCATACCTAAAATAAGTGGACTTTGCAAGTTTTTTACTACAAAAATTAATACTTTAAGGCTTTCGTTTTGAACCTGTATTTTTAAAGATAGCTTTCCAATACAGTGACAAGTTTGCGCTGCTATGATTTCTGTGTTTTTATTTTTAAATAATCGTAACCTATTAAAATTCTTCTTAAAAAAATATTACTCATAAAATTACCTTCTGCTCGTGTATCGATGAGGGCTTCTACTGGTACATCGCCAACCAGGACTTGTATAATTGGTAATTGTGAGTCTTTTACGATGACCGTATTTAAGTATCTTCTTGAGGGTTTTTTCAAAACTTCCGGGGTCTGAACCCTCGCTTTCCCCCAGGCCCCTCTACTCGTTTAAAGCTTTCCTTTCAACTTCTGCCTTCTGGGTACGCGGACGGTTGTTTTCAAATTTCCTTTTTGGGCCTTGACCTTCGAGCTTCGATGAGTTAGCTTGATAGCTCTTTCCCCCATAAGAGCGGTTTGCATTTCTGGTCTGCTCATTTGAAGATTGCCTTCGGATACTTTGAGAATACGATGCCCCTCTAGCTTTTTCCTCTATTCTGCGATTTTGGAACTTGACCGCCAATTCGAAGAGCTCCTGCAATGTGCTTGGGATTCTAATTTCGAAGTAATCTTGAGCAGCAGATAGCAATCTTGGTAAGATTATTTCAATAATCTCCACGTCGGGTTTCTTCCCATACAGCATATCCGTTAGCTTAATTTTTCGCAGAATAAAGTCCGTCAACTCTTCTATATCCCGTTGATAAAAACTATATAGTTCGGCTTCTAGCCTTGCTCGGTCTTTCACTATGGGGAAGGCCTTTAATAACGATTTTTTGAAATTTTCGAATGTATATGTCTGGCCTCCGAATTCCCCTAATAAAAATTTGCCTATATTTTTCCACCATAGCGAGGCCTGTCCTCTTAGTGCAGATATGGCGATGGCAACTTTTTGTCTTTCAGTCACAGGGTAGAGCTGGAAGTGATTTTTGAGGCTTTCTAGAAATATCGGTACCGAATTTTTTCCGTCGAAATTGACGTTTGGCTTGATTGACGCTCTCATCGTCTGGACCAGGTATCCAAATCTTTCCAAATGGCTTGCCATTTCTTGTTGTTGTCCAGCAGCTTCCATCCAATTTTCGGCCATTTCAATTCGACAAGTGTTCGGGCGCCAATGTAATGTTGCACGCTCCCAACCTGCACGCAACAATAGTGGTGACTGCTGAGAACTGGAAAGTAGACAAAGTCTTGAGAAGGGTTTAAATCCCTTTTTATTCAACTTTAGAAATTACAGATGCGTGCTCTTGACGCTCACAAACTACGCCGACCCGGCGGTAAAATAAAAATAAGAAACTAAAAAGGAATAATTACAAATGACTACCTACGAGGCTCTCTAAACGTAACTAACCTAACCGCATTCTAAGATACCGCTGATAATTCAGCAAACTTCTGAATATTACGTTGGAAGATTTAACTATCTGCCGAGGCAAGCACACAGGCCGAAACGCGTGGTTCTTCAATTTCTAACTAGCCACCTCCACGCTCGTGAAGCAAGAAAGCACACTTTCGAACTCGTTTTCCTTCTACAGTAAACTCTCGCTACAACGATACCCGATACAACAATAACTCCCTCTACTACAATAATATTTTTAATATTTTGTGGTCCCGGTGATTTTGCATATAAACTAATGTTAATCTCCCCTCAATATTGCTATATTCTCTAGAACAATAAACCTCTGTAAAACGATTTTTTCAATCTAAATTTCAGAATTATTTTCTTCCTTTAACCCCTTCGCGCCGACTGTCACGTATACGTGCCAGCAACGAACACACTTATCTACCGGCCGACACGCAGGCGTGCCAGAGCATTGTTGCATTCTCTACCGACTGTCACGTATTTGTGCCAGTATTTTGGAACGTTTTTCAAACTATAATTTCTGCCACAAGATGGCACTGTATGTCCATATGGTTTCAGATACATGTGCATTAGACCTTCTACTTGAAATGAGAGAAGCATGACTTACATACACGTGTTTTTGATTATATAAACAAACGGGGAACTAAATGTTTCCGAATCACGTGATTTATGATGTCTCTTTAAATCGCACTTTATTCGCACGTGGTAGTTGTTTATTGTAAGTACAAGTTTTATATGCGCTAAAGCGTTGAGTATTTCCGTTTACAGTTCAGTTTTTAGAAAATAATTAGATCTTGTTAGACGTGAATTCTTTCTGTTTTTACCGTTTCAATGTCGAAGCGTCGAAAATGTTTAACAGAGCATGAAATAGCAGAAATGATGCAAAATATTTCTGATATTGATTCTGAAATTCTGATATTCTGATATTGATTCTGAAAGATTAACTGAAAGACATTTTCCAAAACTTTGTTCAGAAGAGACTGATAAGAAAATGAGACGACGATGCTTCGTTTGTTCACATTCCCGGAAAAATCCTCCAAAACGGCAAATGAGTTATTACGAGTTCAAGGAATGTAACGTAGGACTGTGTGTAGATCCCTGTTTTAAAATTTTTCATACGAAAAGAGAATTTTAAGTAATATATTTAGTTTTCAGATTATAATGTTAAAAGTCATAAAATGGTGAGTAATTAAAATAAAATGTGTAAAATATGCATTTAAACAAGAAATAAGGTAATTAAAGTATATATATAAAAATATCTATAAAGCATACGCCGTTTAAATACTCTATAGAGCATTATTAAACAATGCGTTGATACTTTGGAAATTTCATGGATTTAGGCTTAGTAGCAAAAAAGCCCCCGGCCCTGGAGAGACGCTCGCGGAAGACACTGCCGGCCTCCGCGATAAGCGCGCGTTTTCGCTACCCGGCTCGAAGGGGTTATAATAATATTTTGATTTTCAAATGCTTTTTTTTTTTCGTTTTCTTTTGTTATTTTTTCCGTCTATTAAGACTCATTGTGGATATTCAACTTATCCCTGAATAAATAGCTATTGTTCAGATTTCAAAACAGATGAAGACCACCCTTTTGGGAATTGGAGTGGGTGAGGGGGGTGAAGTGTAAATGTATGCCTAGTCTCATTTCCCAGTAAGCTTTGGAATTCTGATAAGGTTTAAGGACATCTAGACCTGTCTGGTCACCTTGTCACAGAACAAGTGCCCTTTGTTAGAGGAACAGGGGAAGATGGAGGCGGGGTGTTGTTAAGTGACGTACTGAAAAGTGAGTTCAAAGGTTGTTTTATAGTCTTTAACGATTTTGAGTTCTACGCGAAGCATTTGGTTTAAACTTTTCTTTCTTTCACGCGATATTGTTCCCTAAGATGGCAGGGCGAAAGCAACTATCTTTTCGAGATAAACTGAACGTTATCAAAGATATTCATGAGGGAATGAAGCAGATTGATGCGGCTAAGAAACATGGATTGTCGCAATCTACAGTTGCAACGTTCCTAAAGAAGAGAAAGCAAATTGAAGATGCTGTAACTTCAAATGAAATTAACCCAGAGCGAAAACGACTGAAAGTTGCGACAAATGAAAACATTGATGCTGCTGTTTTAAAATGGTTTCAAGAGATGAGAGCAACAAATGTCCCAATAAATGGACCTTTATTATGAGCAAAAGCACGGAAATTTGCAGCAATGCTAGGGAACGAAACTTTCAAAGCTAGCAATGGTTGGTTAATGCGTTTTCGAGATCGTCATGGAATAACTTTCCAAGAAGTTCACGGAGAGAAAAAGTCAGCCCCGATAAACGACGCAAATGAATGGCGGCAAAACAAGATGAAAGAAATCTTAGAAAAGTATGCTCCAGAAGACATTTATAATGCAGATGAAGCTGGGCTGTTTTTCCAACTCCTATCCGATCGAACATTGGCATTCAAGGGTGAAAAGTGTTATGGAGGGAAGAAATCAAAGCAGAGACTGACTGTTCTTCTGTGTACAAATAGCACAGGAACGCATTGAATACAACCTCTCGTCATTGGTAAATCATTGAAGCCAAGGTGCTTTAAGAACGTGAAAAGTCTTCCCGTGGAGTATAAAGCAAATAAGAAGGCTTGAATGACGTCTAAATTTTTTTCCGAATGGTTACAGAAGTTAGACAATGAAATGAAGAAGAGAAAGAAAAAAATCGTTTTGTTGATCGATAACTGCGGTGCTCACATGTCATTTCCAAAGCTACAAAATATCGAAATCGCTTTTTTCCCTGCCAATTGCACTTCAGTTTTACAGCCTCTTGATATGGGCATAATTACGTGCTTCAAAGGATATTACAGAAAACGGTTGGTGGACTCCATACTTGTAAACTTTGAAAATAAAGTAGAAGACCCTTTCAAAGCTGTAAATGTCAAGGAAGCGTGTGACAATATTGCTGGAAGTTGGTGGGAAGTAACAGAAAAAACCATTCGGAATTGCTAGAAAAAGGCCGGTCTTTGTGTTATGCAAGATAAGAAATCTGATAATGATGAAAATTCCATAGACAATGATCTCTCAGATGATCAAGAATGTGTTTTGCACATCAAAAAATCCGTATCCCAACTTGAGGAAACAAGCGGTAAAAAGTTTGGAATTAGTATAGAAGACTATTTAACAGCAGATGATGATCTTATGGTTTTCGCAGGAGTTACTGATGAGGATATTCTCTCTGAAATTACTGATGAGATAGGAAACAATGATGAAGATGATGATGATATTGATGATGATAATAATACAGGTCCATCGCAGTCCTTATTGTCATCCCAGGAAGCTCTTCAATCTGTGAATTCTCTACGGACATTTTTTTCAAGCCTTCCGTCGACAAATGAAGAACATTTTCGTGCACTAAACTCAATGCATACAGTATTGGTGAACTTAACAGTTAAAAAAAATCAATAAACAAACAAAAATATTGGATTATTTTCAATAAAAAGTGTTTTCAGGTATGTGAATATTTCTGTGCTTATTTTCTGAATTTATCTTATTTATTTATTTTTTTAGTATTTAAACCACTATTATTAGTATTTTACAAATTAATTTCTTATAAATATAGACTTAAAAGTAGTATGTTATGCACCTTAAACTAATTATAATAATAAAAAAAACTTTTATTAAATGCTCAAAATATGTGAGCCCTCGATATAACAATATGCCTCTCTACAACGATATATTTATTTGGTCCCTAAAATATTGTTGTAACGAGGTTTCACTGTATTTAACTCAAATTACTTCCGCTGACTATTTTGAATACTTTGCGCGTTCTACTAAAATTTACATACTCTGGCATTGGCAATTCCAGGGGAAAGTAAGGCTTGACAGGAAAGATAGTTTAAACTTAAAATAAATGTTAGTTAAAATAAATATAAACCCTACAAGATCATGTTCCTATTTATATATAAAATTGCAAATTTATGCATTTATCTATTTTTAGTATTTTATTTGTTTTACTGAAATTGTTTAAGTACTGCATTGATTTGCCTTAGCTGTACGTTGGACTTCTGTCCAGAGATTGTACTGCCCTGGCCATGCAGTCCTTGGGAAGGGACAATGTTCCGAATTTTGTGCGTAGATAGATAGTTTTAGCGAAATTATATGTGAGATTGTTGCATTTTTCTGAATAATCTAACATGAAAAGCTTCAGAGAAACGATGTTCTGCTTGAAAAATAAGAATAACAGGGGCAAGTCTATTTAACATTGAGCAAATGGCTATCTCGCTAATTTGTCGACATATTGCCCAGCTGGCAGAAATTTTGTCGACTAATTTCTGTCGTCAAATTTGGCGACATTTTGGTTTGATCCCTGCATAACTGTTATAGAAAATGTAATTGAATAACTGTAATTGATTCCTATCTTAGCGGATTGACCCACCAGCGGCCGAGCGGTAAAGTCCCTGAACACTGGTATTTCGGTCTGAAGTTCGAATCCCGCGAACGAGCTGACTGCATGGGGCGTTTTCGTGGTTTTCCCCATGTGTAACGTGTATACGAGCCAGTTTCCCTTATAAAGTCCTCCGCGAAGACACCCCTCCCCTTAGGCAGCTAGCCCTTGAGGCTTTGCCATAATCATATACACCAACCTATCTTAGCGGTAACCGTACCCGGCCCTCGTATGCCTTCCAGTTATTTCGAGAAGGAGAAAGTGCTAGAGATTTCTCGGCGACCAGGGAAAATTATGTAAGCCGGGGAGACCATCTGTTTCTCTATAGTTATAATTTCAGACTTGAAGTCGGAGTATTGAGATATTCGAGAGAGCTTCGCCTTTTAGATGCACTTACCACTGCGTTGTGTTTAATGCTCTTAGTCGTTTGAAGTGTAATTAATGATTGTACCCTGCGAAACTATGAAGAGTTGTATGAGTAATTTTGGTGTTATCGCAATTACTTAGTTCTCAGATATAATAAAGTTTTGAGTGCACAGGTGAGTTGATTTATTAAACTAAAGCTTTTAAAGTTGCATATTAGATTTTCAGGAATCAATCTGAACTGATTTCCAAAAGTTGTGTAATAATTTGAAAAATCGAGGATAAATCTGGTAAAAGTAGTTCGAAATTCTAGGAATTTGGGTATATTACGAATAAGAGTCAGCTGCATCCAGTAGCACTATGGAGCAGAGCGGCGCTACCATCCCTTTGTGTAACTACGATACAGCTTAAAACTAACGGTTTAGGAGGGAATCGCTGTTCAATGAGTGACGATATATTAAACACTTTCGAGATAGCTAAAGTGTAAAAATGAGTTCGAGGCACATTTGCCAGCAGAATTGCGTTGCCGTAGGCCGAACAGAAGCAGGTCAAAATTGGCTAAATGTTGACTGTTCCCGTAAGCCGGTTGTAGAATCAGTTTGTAACTGCTAGTTCAACTTCATGAAGAACTACTCAAGGTAGGCCAAGAATGATCACTTCTGCAAATGACCTTATTTTCCACTTAGTGCACATCGCAACAGGACTGTAACTCCATCTCTTCTTAGATTCGCGCTTATTTCTGCTGCGGTAATGATAGTGTCAGCCACGACAGTATGCAGGAAACAGTAGACGACTGCAGTATGGGACCTGCCACTAGAGGGAGCGTTTAGATTGGACATGTAGTCATATAAACTGGATTGAAAATTAGTGGAAGTCTGTTCTGTTAACTGATGAGTACGGCTTTAATTTACAAACGGTTGTCTTATAGAATAGAGAAGCAAACACTTGACATATTTTCTCTAACATACGGGAAAGGAATACCTATGCAGGTGGTAGTGTTCTTATATGAAGAAGAAATATCTTTAGGTGCGTGCACTGACCTGAATGTGTTGCTGCTGAATTCTGAATGCTCAGGAAAACAGAGACGACATACTAGATCCTTTTTTCCACCAGTATGCTGCCGCATTTAGCGATACCTTCATTTTGCAAGCAAATAATACCCTCTCTCACGATCCTCTCTTTGCCCTCCAATTTCTTAAAGAATGTCAAAATTTAAAGGCCTTATCTTAATCTCATGGTTACGCGCTCTCAGGAACCGTGTTGCTGGCCTCAAGCCACTCCCCAGATTGGATTAGAACTGCTTTACTCGATCAATGAGCTTTGCTATCCATGCTCATGCTCATTTACATCATCATAAACAACATGCGACATCACTGTCAGACCTGTATTGCTATTCGGTGTGATTATGCTCGCTATTGAGAAATCCTTTGTATTTAAATTGTTTATCCGAATTCAGGAGATTTTATGCTACTGTTGATATCATAAAATATAGGTATAATAAATATTTTCATCACGTTCCGTTCACTTTGCTTGCGTACGTTTGACTTATCATCCTTTTCCGTTTGCTGCTTTACTTTTGATTATTATTTATAATTTTCAGCTTTGACATATATCATCACATCACAGACCGTTAGGTAAAACTAATTTAGTACAGTTCGAGTTAAAAAGCTTAATTTACGTAATGTGACGTCATCCATATTAAATTGGTATATGAGAGACGTCAAAATGTTTTAGAAAGGTAGCTTTCTTAGTTTGAAAAACTATTACACAGCAGTTTTTCATGGAGACTTTTCAAGGAGAAGTGACTTCCCGTGTTAGAGCTCATGCATCAAAAATACAGAAAAATATAACCAAAGGTGTAGGAATATGAGAGGAGAAATTCGTAAACTGAAAAACAATCATGATTAAAATTTTAGGCTATCAATTACAGCAGTTAAAATTTTATTTTACGTATATGTCTAGGAAACCTTTCAACGAGAGTTTAAAAGATTTAATAAATTCATCTATTATTTCACTTTATTGCTGATTTGCATACACGTGAAAACACTAAAAATACATTTCAAAAATTTTGTCTGCAGCTCTTGAACGAAATCTGTTAAGTGAACGATATTAAATATGTTTGCAGTTGTTCCTGTTTCACACTTGCGTAATTTTTCTCAAACCATAAATAATTTTACTTTTTATTAAAATAAGAGATAAATATGCTCTCTTTTGAATATGTTTCGTAAAATGAAACGTCAAATGAAGAAAGAAATATAATTTCACCATTATTACTTTCTCTAGGGTAGCACCATTAATGTATATTAAATTGTGTTTTACAAAAATTTTAAAACGAATTCGTGATTTTCTGCTTTGCAGCAATTTAAATCTCTTAGCGATAAATATTCTCTTCTGAGATCTTATTATTTCGAAAGAAAATTAAAAATTTCCCTGCTTTGAAACTGAAAAATTTCCAAGAAGTTTTCGTCTTTTTATTTATAATCATGAAATTCCCGACATGTTTTCCTGAAAGTAAACAAAATATTTTTATTCGTCAAATCATTTTTCGAATTCTTTATAGTTTTAACTTTAATAAGTTAAGCGAAATGGGTTCATTTTTTCCATTTATCTTTATAAAAATATTGTAAAATAGAAGAAATACTTTTGTTGAAACAACTCATAGTTTACTGGCATTCCAATTTTTTGTTTTTTTGGGGAAACTAATATTACAATTAAAATAATAAACTTTTATCGCTGCTGATAATAACGGGGTTCAGTAATTTGAAAAAAAGCTGATGAATTTTTTGCTGTGTCTAAAAATGCCTTAATGCTATCTCATTATTTTTATTAAGTAATTAAGAATTTTTAAAATTGACAAAAATAGAAATTCTTAATCAAAATATATTTATGATTGTCATTTCTGAAGAATAGTAATAGATGATAATGGTGATAAATATAGGTAATAGGTGATAGTGATCTTGCAATAAACAACAATAACAACAACAAAAAACTTTTCAGTTTGTAAATTTTAAGGATTTATTAAGGAAGATAAGTTTCTCGATGAAGGTGCTAGATGCTGTATTTCCGTAGGTATTGATACTGAAAACAGACTTCGAGTTAAAAATTATTAATTAAATTTCCAACTTTTTAATATAAAGAATAAAACGTTATTTCCTTAATGGCTGCTTTTCTAAATCGTTAAATGCACCCTCTTGTTGGAATTTAATGTTTTCTTTCCCTAAATTGTAAGATTTATTTTAATTAACACGTTTTTCTTACGTTAAAATCTGCCCTAAACACCTAATGCTCCTTCTGCTCCACTAAAATATGCAAATGAGATTTTTAAATGGAATTAAGAATCTAATTTAGAGAATTAGAATTGGTTATGCCATCCCACTTCAAAGAGATTCCTCTGTTTATTTTGGAGCTGTCTTTCTGCCAATTGTTTAGCTTCCCTTTTGTTATTAATCACTAAGTAACAGTTCGTGAAATTACCGAGCTAGGTACTTTGGGAGAATTTTAACATTGTATTTTGAAACCCGATTTTGAACCCGATCAGTGGCCGAAGGGTTAAAGACTACTGAATGCTAGTAATACAATCTGAGTTCGAACTCAGGCTGAATAATTGATTTTTAATGGTTTTTCCTATGCGTAACGTGAATACGATCCAGTTTTCTTCAGGAAGTCTTCCAGGAAAGCATCCCACCCCTTAAGCTGATAAACGACGTGTGCTTTGTCAAGTTCAAGTAACTAACCCATCAGCCTTATATTTTGAGCTGTTAATAATCTTAATTCCGCTTTGTTTGTCATTCTTAGAGCGGAAGTCGGTTTGTTTTGGCTAGTTTTGTGCTGTACTTTGAGCTGAAGTTAGCAATAAATTTCAGTTTTCTGATATCGATGTTAAAACCGGAGCAAAAGTTAGTCTTTCAGGCGAGAGGGTGAGACTAGTTTTATCCTTATAAAAATAATCCTTCATTCGCAAAAACTTTACCACTTGATTTTTTTTCATTCTTTCGTATCAGAAGTGAGTGTATTATGAAGCTGATTTTTTTATTTGAATTTAAGAGAATAGGATAATCTTAGAGAGATTTCATAGCACACATCAAGCTTATTTTATTCTTTCGCATTATATTAAAACCTTATAGAACGAAACAGAACTCCCTGTGAGAATAAATATTTTTTCTCCGTAGCTTCTCAGCCGGTTGGAAATTTCCATCTCTTCTTTCGAGTCGAAACTTAAGCTCTGATAATATTCGGGCACTTACGTGGTTGGATGTAATTCATCTAGCAATACCTCTCGATTTTTGGATGTGACTAGCGAAGTCGTCTAAATAATCTAAGAAGTGCTTCCTCTTGAAAGACGAGTAAGAGAGAAAAGAGTTTTGTTTTGAAAGAGAAAATTGGGGAAATACTCTTCTTCCTAGTAGAAATAAATGAAGTACCTTTACCTTTATTGCCAGAATGGATCCTGAAATAGTCACTGTACGGGTGTTTCCAGATTGTCTGAGAAGAGGCCTGTGTTATCAGGCATAATAGTAAAGTCTCTTTTATCTAAAATAAAGGAGGCGGAGCAATTTCGGATATGACTGTGTTTTAAATGGGCTTCAGAAGGTATTTTTCGAAGTTATAAACACAAGTTTCACAAATATTAAGCAAAACTGTGCATTGGGATTCACTCACATATTAGACATTAATGTATCTATTTGTTAGTTTAAAATGTGTGATCATTTCCTCTTTTTCTTTTCCTCTACTCCCCTTGCCTTATTTTTCTTCTTTCAGTATTGGCAAGTAAATATGTCGGGCCACTGCTTGATAACTCGTATGCTATAGCCGATTCATCGCTTTGTATGACGAAATATAAGGCTATAAGGAGTTATCACATCCCTTGCCTCCCATGCGGGATCTCGTAGTGTAAGTGGTAGCACGCCTAGCTAGGAGTTGGAAGATCGATGTTTTCGTATTCGAGGGAGGATATAGCTGCTTTCTGGCTCCAAAAAAAATCTTAACATAACTTGAAGCGTGACATAATTATCATGAATATTTGTCAATTAATAGATCGGTAGAACGTATCTTTGATACACACTTTTTGTTTTGGTTAATATGAACGTTAAATTAAGAGTAGTCTCCATTAGGAACAGTCCATGTTATCCAGTTCTCTTACTTTAAGTCATTCTGTTTTTCTATTAACAGTTGGGTCAAGACCTAATGATCGTAACTACTTTTGTTTTGACTTACGTACCACTTAAAAGGTTTTCTTCCGGTAAAGTTTTTTTCTTTTTACTGTAAATCAGCTTTACTTCTCTTGCATCATTGATTCTTCCTTGTCCTATTTCCCGTGCTACTGATTCTTTAGAAATCCTCCATTAAATAAACCGTGAAAGATCTGTTTGTATGATCTCTTTTTTTTTTTTTTTTTGTGTGTGAGTTAATATCTCTCAACTACAGGATGGAGAAAGCTGTAAGATTTTGATTTCTGAATAAATGTACACCGCATTTAAATTTCTTCCGCACATTGAGAGGGGGTTTCATCATATGACGCATTCTGACCTTTTAATACATTTGTAAATATCAAAGAAATGCCTTTTTTTTCGAATCAAATAATTTACGAATTGGAATATATTATTAAATTAAGGCAAAACCCACGAGTTCTTCCTGTTTAGTCCCGTCTCATGTTTAATCACAAACCCACCCGGGATTGAAATGCAAATTTTTGAACAGCCTCTTCCATTACAACTAACCTCTTGAGATTACGGTTTGAAAGACAGATTCTGAGTGCCAGCAATCTTCAAAGAATTGTAAATTCAAAGCGTCTGTGTCTTATCGAGGATTCATATTTGAGCTTAATAGTGTGTGCAGTCAGCCATCATTAGTCACCATGTTATCGGGAGCGGCCTAATTCTTTAAGATAATTTTTGGCTAAATAATGGATTTGTTTAATGAATGTTTTATCACTTTAGCTCTTTATCTTTTCTTTACCATAATTGTTTATAGGAAAACATATTTTGAAAATATAATACGTTTGAGATATATCTTCTTATCATTTGCTTTGTACCTCCTTGTTCCTATGCTTTCGAATATTTATAAAGATATCTGTTGCAATGCGACGTTTATTAATGTTATACGTTCAAAAAAAAAAAAAAAAAAAAAAAAAAAGCACGATAGAAGTGCTATAACTACAACTATGAAAGAGTAAAAGTGGGCTTATAATTTTTGTACTTAGTGTGAAATTACCCTGTTACATCCGCGTAATGAAAAGAGTTTAAATTTACTTAAAATCATCTATTTAGAATCAGCTGTTTAGAATAATATGCTTTCATATATTTCTTTTTATATTTGTATGTAGTTTAAAGTATTCAAAATAATCGTATTTCAATTAATTCTAAGTGTAAACCATTAAAATCTTCTTTTATTAGAAATTTGTAACAGTAAGAACATAACAATACCTGACCGTTTTGAAATTAATATTTTCCCTGCGAGGCAGTGAGTACTGTAGTACTTTTCCCATGTCTAGTACACTGACTACCAATAAGTATTGGGACACCTGTGATAGAAAAGAAAAACTGACTTTATTCAAAATCAATAGTTGGTAGAGCCTCCACGAGAGGTAATTACAGCGTGGACCCTCCGGGGCATACTTTCCACAAGTCTTTGTATGACAGCTAGTGGTATTTTCTTCCACTCGGCTTGGAGAAGACATAGAAGTTCCCTCACCGAGTTTGCACGGGTAGTGCACCCCTGAATTCGGCGATGCAACTCGTCCCAGAGGTTCTCGATAGGGTTTAGGTCTGGACTCTGGGCAGGCCAGTCCATTCGATGAACTCCATTGGAACCATACCAAGCCTTGGTTAACGTCGAAACATGACAACTGGCATTGTCGTCCTGAAAGTAACAGGGGTCCAAACCGTAAAACTGCCACAACGTAGGAAGCACATTGTCATCCAAAATAGTGCAGTAGGCATCGGAGTTGAGCTTACCATGAATGGGGACCAAGGGTTTTAGCCCATACCAGAAGAAACTCCCCCAGACCATAATTCCACCTCCGCCGAACTTGACTGTTGGCACAATTTATTCTGGCAGGAGACGTTCTCCAGGTAGACGCCAGACCCAGACCCTGCCATCCGAACGGTAAAGGGTGAACTTTGATTCGTCACTCCAAAGAACCCGTTTACACTGATCTACGGTCCAATTTCGATGTGCTTTCCACCACATTAACCGAGCAGCGCGGTTGGACTTTGTGATCAAAGGCTTATGGGCAGCAGCACGACCATGAAAACCAAGCAGATGTGCTCTCTTACGGATGGTATTCATTGAAACAATACTCTCGGATGCCTGTTGAAACTCCTCGCGGATGAAGGCCATCGGTATGGTGCGGTTCTTCCGAATTTCTCTGGACAGCACTCGTCGGTCCCTATCTCCCAGTTTCGTTGGTCTGCCGACTCGGGGCACATTCCGACACACACCGCTCACCTTCCACTTCTAATAGGCCACTGTCGGTTTTGGGTACTTCAGATCGCTAGATATGTCCCTTAAGGATCGGCCACATTTGTGATACCCGATAATTATACCTTTCTCGAAATCAGAGAGCTCCAAACTGCGAGGCATCTTGCATGCGACTAAAGCCGATGCTGTTTCCTACACGATATATACCGTCGGAATCTGTGAAGTACCTTAGGACCGAAGATATCGTCATTTGCATAGGTGTCCAAATACTTATTGGTAGTCAGTGTATAAGAGAAAAACTGTGTCTATGTTAAACTGTGTCTATGTTATAAATTTTCCTAATGCTTTGAAAACCCTCAGCTATGGAGATTATTATGATTGGCAAGTAATGAGAGGAGTGCCATTTTTATTGTTGTAAAATAACATAGGGGCAGGAAATAGAGACTCGGAACTGATTTTTTCCATACACTGCCTTGAAGCAATGACGCACTCCTCTTGGTGACCAAAACATTCAGTGACTTACCATTAACGTCAATAGATTTTGGCAAACTCGGAGGTAAACATTTCGTAAATATGTCGTAAATATAGGTATAAATGTATATATTTTCATTTTTTAAATATTTCAGAGTCCTAAATATGCGAAAGAATACCTTTTTAAACAACATTTTATTCTAAACCGAATTAAATGCTACACCTTTCCCAGAACAGATCGCTCAGAACACTTTTAATTTGAATGAAACTTTTTCACAAGTTTTCTCTAATTACATTAGGAAGAAATTTTAATGTAATTCTAATTTATTCAGTTAAATTAAAATTTATTTATTCCTTTAAAAATTAAAATTTATTCGGTTAGAAATTAAAATCAAAATTTATAGTATTGTTAATTTTAAAATTACTCATTATTTCTTTTCTTTTCTATTTACACATCTTCTTTCTGAAATACTTTCTCAAATATGAGATGATTTTCTGCTTCTGAGGCATTCTTAAAATCAAAAATCATAGTCACTCTATAATTAATGTTCTCTTCGGTTCATTTCAAATTAGCGCACCTTTTATTTTAATAATGAAATATGTTAAATATTGCTGCTGGTTTCTGATTTCTATGTACTTAATTTTCTATGAGTGTTTCTAAAAGGAAAGAGGTGTTGCTAATATTAGTTAAAACTTGTAGCTGATTTACTATAAAGTGCTAGGAAATAATTCTTTTAATACTTATAAAATTTTTTTACCCTTGATTTCAATAATAGAGTCAAAAAATTCTACTTTTCTGATATTCATAATTCTCCTTAAGTACGCATCTCATAGACTCTGCTTAAAAACATCTCTTAATAGATTCTTCTCCATTGCGAACAATTCTTGTATAATAATTTAATAGATATATTGGTCAACAGAATTTCAGTTTATGTTTACAATTAAATGTTAAGGTTATTATATACACTCATGTCCATAAATTAAGGATAATTCGGAGTCACGCGGAAATCGAACTCTAAAATAAATATGTCACCTGTAAAATCACTACACACATCTTCAAGAATCATATGCAAATTTCAGGACGTAACCAGATGACACCGATGGTACGTCACAATGACGAGTGTGTAAGGGAGTGATATATAAGGAATACAGGCAAAGAAGTAAAATTGTTCGCAGGCGCTTTATAAGCATTTCAGTGCAATAACCGAACAGTTATGACACAAAGGACGCATTTGGCTGATTTTTTACGTGGTAGAATTATCGGCCGTCTGGAATGTGGGCGTACCCAATTGGAAGTATCAGACGAACTTGGAATTGCCCAGAGTGTCATCTCCAGGCTTTGGCAACGATTCCAAGATCATGGTAATGTGAGTAGACGTTACAGCACAGGTCGCCCCAGAGTTACAACGCCGAATGAGGACCGGTATTTGGCAGTTACTGCCAAAAGAAACAGGCGGAGCACAGCCTCAGACCTGTCTCGTCAGCTCTCTTTAGCCACTGGTACGACAATTTCAAGGCAGACCGTGTACAGACGCTTAGGGCAGATTGGTTTATACGCTCGTAGACCTGTCAGATGCGTTACACTTGCTGCAACTCACTGTCGCCTGCGGTTAGCCTGGAGTAGAGAGCATGCATTGTGGACACCGAAACAGTGAGCTTGTGTGATGTTTTCCGACGAGTCCAGGTTTAGCTTGCGGTCTGATTCTCGCCGGAATTTCATATGAAGAGCTCCAGGGACCCGTTACCACCAAGAAAGACGCTGTTACTGTGGTGCAAGAGTGCTCGTTTGGGGTGGAATTGTTCTGGGTTCCAGAACTGACCTGCATGTTCAAATTGGAACCATGACAAGCCAAATATATCGGGACGTCATTCTGGAACAACATGTACGTTTGTTTCGGGGCGCCATGGGCTCACAATTTGTGTTTATGGATGACAACGCCCGTCCTCACCGTACAAACATCGTAAGCGAATGCCTTCAATCAGAGGATATCAACCGCATGGACTGGCCAGGATTATCACCGGACTTGTATCCAGTAGATCACGTGTGGGACATGCTTGGCCGACGAGTTACAGCCCGTCAACTTCCTCCTACATGTCTACCAGAACTTTGGAGAGCATTGCTTTCTTAGTGGTGTAATATCCCCCAAGATCAGATCGATAATTTGATACTCAGCATGCCTATGCGTTGTACGGACTGTATTGCATCGTCTGGGAGACATACAATGTATTAACAATCATACCAACCAGGTAATATTGTTTTTTTGTAAATAGGTTTTTTTTTTGTAATTTGCTCCAGGGAGAACAAATCGGTAATTTTTTTAATAATATCAAACATACAGCATCTTTTTTTTTTTTTGCTCTTTACCTTTTGTTTGATAAATAAGCTTTACAAATAAGTCAAATTTGTTTTGCTTCTAACTCTTCCTTTGCCTGATTTTGCATTATCCTTAATTTTTGAACATGAGTGTATTTAGATAATATTTACAATCATTATAAACTTATATATATATTTAATAACTAGTTTTCTTCACAGTAACATACACAGGAGTTTATGAAAGAATATATCCTTTATTTCCAAAAATGTTTATAAATAATTTAATAAATAGTTACGTATTTTGTTAAAGGCAAATACATGCTTTTTAAAAAGGTATGCATAAATACCCATATATATTTAATATTTTTTATTTTCAGTGTGTGCAAATCTTTAATTTCTGTACATTCACTATATTTTTCGAGTAAAGTAATTTAGCATATACCAAAATTCTTTACATAAGAAATATGTAAAAGTAAATATTGAATGAAAATTACCCTGTTTAAAAACCTTACCTATGTGCCTAACTGAAAATATTTTAACACTCATAAATTTGTATTTACATCAAGTTAGACATCACAGATATAGTGTTTCAAACTTTGGACTTAAAACTTAATTTTCTAGTGAATATATTATCGCAGATAATATATTCACTAGAAAATTAAGAAATCATCACTAGAAATTTACTAATTTATTCAAAACTTAGCCATGCCCATTTCAAACTTAGTCATACCATCAAATTGAAATTTCCTAGTGAATTTATTATCGCAGAGAATTCAATGCCTCTCTTAGGAATTTTATCCAGTTTAATAGTTCTCTGAAATTATAATAAATAACAACTATCCATTTCGCATTTAAAGCTTTACCTCGTTATGACTGAATCACAATCTAGATTGCCTTACTGTGCATACCAGTATTGCCTCACTTTTCTAAGTAGTTAAATCAACTAATTGATTTAAATTCCAAAATTCCTGAAATTTACATATTACAAGGTAATCCAAAATGCAACAATATGCAAAATGTGTCTACATACCACTTAATAACATTGACTTTACCCTATTTTCAAATTCCCAATCAGCTGTTATTATGATGTGGCACGTTCACGTGGTCATATCACCTTGAACGCATACGATACTTCCGCCGGATTGCTAAATGTTTCTGTATACAATATTACACAAATATATGGTTACAAATAAAGGGAAAGTTAACTTATTAGCATATCTATCTGCATATTTATTAATAAAGGTAAAACGTACTGCACCAACCAAACACCAAGACACCTCTCTACAATTTTTGGATCAAAGCTCATGCTGGATATCGGGGGAATGAGGTTGCAGGCGCTCTTGCGAAAGAGGCAGCCCTCAATATTGAGCACACCACGTTAACACCCTTCTTCTTAATAAGAGTCACATTAAGCGTGCAACATGGAAGGCAGCTATAACTCAATGGCAGGAAGATTGGGACACAATCCCACCATCTCGTTTTTGAGAGAGGTATTGCGGGCACCAATATCTATGTGTTTGAAGAGGTCGGAGAACCCGACCACTACCTGACAGCCTGCCCGCTCGCAGAAACCTGGCATGTTAGACTTCTAGCAAACGTGGTTGCGCACAAAAGATTTCTAGTTAAATATCCAATATTTCATAAAAATTTAAAGTGCATCATGAGCAAACTGGCAACTCAGGGCACAGAACTCTGCAGTATAGAGATTACTTCTTTGAAAATTTAAGTCGTAGTACTCTGCCTCTTCAGTAGCGTGCATTCAAGATTCGTAAAAACATTAAAGTTCATTTCAAAACTTAGCCATGCCCATTTCGTATATACTGTTACGGATTTGGTATTTAAATAGCTAATGTTAGTAGAATTATAATCTAAATTGTTTTATTCTCCGCGCAGTGCAGCGCGTGACGGATATTATGAGAAAGCTGTGCCGGAAAATTGAAAGTACAAGAGCACGGGCATTTAATATTTAATAAATAAATATCTCTTTTTGATTTCGAATTCTCGCGCATTTAAGAAGCTTATATAAGCGGCATGAAAACTTCTCAATTCGTTAGTTAGTTTTTGTTTTAAGAGTTTGTTTAGAAAACTGCTCTTGTTTGACTGTAGCGAATTCGCGGATTAGCTTTCTCTAGCTGTTTTGAATTAAATTCTGTTGAACGTTTGAGTAGTTAAACGATAACTACTGTGAGATATTGTAATACTGTACGAATATATGAGGAAATTTAAGCATTTTGTTTTATTTGTTGTGATAATAATAAATTTTGTTCATTTTTTTCATCGGACTTGTTCATTCAATTCATAATGAACCCGTACGCACGCAACAATACTATTTCTTACTGTGTTTTTTACTTATTCTAGATTACACATGTAGATAGCCGCGACCAGATCCCTGTATATAGAAGTAAGTAGTTATGGCAAAACTCTGCAAGCCAGTATTAATATTGATACTATTTGGGCTGTACATTTCCTACGCGGTCACAAGGTATGATTCTTATTGATGTCGCTGCAGCTTATTGTCTAACGCTAACATCTTAATTGTATGTAGGGAATATGTCCTTGTAACTCAGCATGTATTTTAGTGCATCAGTATGAGTGATATAACTTAAGGATTCGACCAGTCGTATGAATATAACGTTTTACTTGCATATGTAGGTATGTTTCAATTTACCTGAGCGCATCAACACATCTCCTAACGAAAGAATTGGTATAACTCAGTGAATCAACGTCTATTCCGTATTTATATAAAATATTTCTAAATGAACTTCTGATGCGGTGTTCGAGAATCAGGAGCTGCTTGCCCTAGACCGCTGTGGTCTCCGGACAATACCCGAACAGTCTATGCAAGCCGTCCAGGTGTCCGGACCCACTTTCACCTGTTATATGTATATTTATTAATTTTAACAAGGATTACAGGATTTGGAGGCAATTTCATTTTCCATTTAAAAATTTTTAAAAAGTACATATTACAGTAGTATGCGGATGACAAAAAGTGTATTTTATTTAAATCATTTTGGTATATGGAACATAAAAGAAAAGTAGCAAATACACTATCAAGGTCATTGAAAAAAATGTACGAATTTTTACGCTTATAGCAGTTATTTATAAGGAAACTGAGCTTTAAAGTGTGTTTTGTTTTTGTGGTATTTTGATGGTTTAAAGATACCTTAAGGCCTTTATCATTCTTTACACATAATATAAGCATTTTAATAAAATCCATATTTTTGTAGCCCAGTAGCTTAGAATTTTATAAAAGAAATTCATTATCATGGGAGGCTTGGTCAAATCTACTCCTCCAGCCTTATAAGAAGTTTTCAAAACAGTGAGATTGTGTAGCTGCATACGTACACGCCGGAGCACGTATAGAAATCATTTCCTTTAACTAATTATCCAAATAATATCAAGAACACATTTTTTCTGGTAATGCTGCCTGCATCTCGGATTATTATTGATGATTATTGACGTAACAGAAAGACTATAGAATTTGGAAACAGAAAACATTTCGGTTCATATTCTGCGTTTGATTAGTATAGTTGAAACATGCATTTGAAAGAGATATTATGAATATAATCTTACATTGCTTGTTTACAAGTCAGTTTTGATATATATGGCATTATACTTTGTTTTCTTTAAACTAGAAAACAGTAATTTGAAATCTGCAAAATCTGCACTAGCTAAACCATTATTATGAAAATGTCTTACACATACTATAACATACAGGAATACGCTTTGTGCTAGAAAATAATGTTGCTAACACTTTTCTTTTATTTCGTTATTTGCTAAGAAAATGTATTGTTGTTTTAAAAAAAGACATTTACTGCCGGGAAAATGTAAAATACGGCAGCCAGTAGCATTTCGGACTTGCCATTCTTTAAAAGAAACTTGTACGTTTATATAATTCACAGTATAGCATCAAATATTCGTGTCAGGAAAAGCGAAATGCAAATTGAAAAAGATTTTCTTACAATCCCTTTCCTTTTAGTGACGTGAGACCGAATTTGCATTCCTACAAAAATAGTGGGAATCAATGCACAAACGGTAATCTACATTTTTCCAAAAGGCGTTGAGTTAGCTTTTGTGGGGTTCAAATTTTCTAATTTACCCTAATCTTACTCACTTCACTTAAAAACGATTTTTGTAGTTTCCGAATCATGGGTATCAAGTTTCAAATTAAGTTCACTACGTAAAAAATTATATGTACCGCTGATATTTATATAATAATACACTATATTTAATATAAGTATTTCTCTTTGAGTATATATCATAAGAAAGCAGTTATTATAAAAAAATGTCGGATCTTTTCCATTGTAGGGCTACATAGGAAAACAGTTTTCCGCAGAAAGATATGTGCTGTATATTGGCTATTAAATATGTTCCTTTATCTTTTATTATAGTGTTTTTGTTTTAAAACTAAACATTGTTCATAAAAAATTTCAAAAGCGTCTCAATTTACTTAATTCTTGGTTTATTGGAATAAGTAACCTAAAAGGTGCATTTCTTCGGTTTAGAAGAATTTTCCCACATTCGAAATGAGAGGAGGATGGAAGCATGCTTTCTCACTGAAAATGTAAACTTGACTAATTTATCTTTCAAGAAGAATTTTTCTTGGCTTATGTTGTCCTATGACGTGAAAAGATCTAAAATTCGTTTCTTAGAAATGTAAACATTTGATGATAAACAATGAAGAGTCTGCATTTAATTAATATACCTTTCAAGCAAGTACTTATTTGTAATTAATGCAAATGTCAAACAATTATACCCTTCAGAAAGAACCCAAATAATGCTATATACCCATTTTTTTGGCATTGTAAGGAATAATCGCATTTCCTTGTGCACGCTTTGGTGGTGTAAATGCTTACATACCCCCCTGTGGGTCCACGTCGGCATGCTGAAGGGTTCCCCGGACTGGAGAGCTACTAACGGGTCCGCCACCAAGCAGCGGATGGCCTTCCCATCATGGCAAGCTTGAGCAGATCTTGGTGGTACACCTTTTAATATCATACTCACCTCGGTAGTGAGTACTCTGACTTGGCTGGCGATGCTCGTAATGGGGCCGTCTGGTCGGGGCAGGTCTGAGTGAGTGTTACATAACCGGTGATAGAACGTACTTTGGTCTTGGGACCGGTTAATTCCATATGGTGTTGTAAAGCTTGCACATCCGGTTAACGAAAGGAAGATTGCTGGTTCGAATCCAAGCGAGAACATAGTAATTTTCCGTCTTACGGCTCCAAAAATCCTAGTATTCTCTACAGTGGTGTCCGAACGAAAAATGTGGTGGACGATACTCATTATTGCTTGGTCTAAAGAAGATAAATTTGTAAAATTTAGTAATTATATTTGATCAAGGAGAGCTCTATTTGTCATTTACGCAGATTTGAATGTTAATTAAAAATGATTACCACTTGTCAACCAAATTCCGGATTATCTTATAAATATGAATTAATAATAATTTATAATTTAACAGAAGAAGAAATAGATAATGGATTGTGTAAAATCACTTCTGAAAGATAAATGTAATCTTAGTGAGGGAAAAATTAATAGAAATTGTTAATAATTATATAATGAAGACAAACTTGAATAAAAATTGTTATGCACCTGATAACAAAAGTGTTATTCAGGCGAATTAAGCTATTATATTAGCTAACCAAGAAAGTTTGTGCGGTTTTCGTCACACATCAAAAACGGCAAAAGAAAATCTCAAACATTCATTTCACTCTTTGAAATAATCAACACTGGCTTCAGTTACACATTGCCAACGAGACACGAGCTTACAAATGCACTATTTGAAAAAATCCTTTTTTCTGGAGTCAAAAAATTGTGATATAGCATTGAACTTCTGTTCCCGCAGGTTGTTATCCATACCCAAAAATAGGTAGTAGACAGATAGGGCGATATCCAGGGAATAGGGTGACTGAGATTGAACTTTCCAGTGTTTGATCACCTCTTTCATCTGAAAAGTGAAGACTTTTCAGATGTTCATCCAGGTTTTGCCGTATGAGGTCGGGGATCATCGTGGAGGAGGAAAACTCCTCTTCTGCTGACCAGTGCTGGCTGCTTCTGGTGCCAGTGCAGCTGAAACTCTTTGCCGGTTTGACCAGTAAACCTTTTTCCGCTTTCTAAATAATCATAGTATAATATACCAGACCTAGTCTACCAAACACACAGCATTACCTTCTTTTAATGAATGTCCGGTTTAGCGGCCAATGAGACCGAATGAGGAGTCGACCAATGATGTTTCCTCTTCCGGTTACCCTACATGATCTAAGTTTTGTCACATGTCAAAATTTGGTCTAGAAACGAGGCTTTGGAGCAGCAGCAAAGAAAAGCATGTGTTCAACTGTTAGAGCGTGTTCTCTTCGGACAGGACATGGGATACCCTTTTGCTTAGTTTCAGTGTCATCTCAAGTTATTAAGATACGATCGAATGGTTTCTTCAGATACTTCAAACATGTGTGCAAGGTCCTGGCAGGTTTTATAAGGATTATTCTTGATTTCTACCTCTAGCTGGACTTTGTCGAGGATGGATGGACGACCAACACGAGGCTTGTCTTCAAGGCTCTCGTCTGTAGAAGAAAATCGGCTGAACCACTTTCGAGAAGTTTGTTCACACTATGATGTATCACCGAGCACAGAGCATATTCGTTTAACGACCTCTGTAGCTTTATTTCCTAATTTATACTCATAAAGCGAAATAGGTCTCAAAATTTCCTTTTTAAACGACATGTTCTTTGAAGATTACGCATCTTACAAAACAATAGCGAACCGTGCGATGCACTGAAGAACTCTTTACTAAATAAGATTTGAAAAAAGTGTACAAATATGATGTCATCAGAATCAATTTGACCACACTAAAGCGCCAAAGATAACTATTCTCAAAAACCGAACGAACTTTCTCGGTCGCTTGGTATTGAGAAATTTAGTAAGAAAAAAATTGAAAGATATCAAATCTATGATTTTTGACGAAAATCATTATAAATCGATTACGAATATGTGAAAACAATTTTTACCAGAAGACAAAAAAATAATTGATCATTGTAATTTAAGTGGAAAATATAGAAAACTAGTGCACGGAGTTTGTAACTATAAAATTCCAAATTTTGTAGTTCAAATTTAAATTAATGAATAATGCACCATATGGGAAATTTATTGAAAATGTTATAAAGAGAATTGATGCAAGGTCATGTACTAAATACGATCAATCTAAAAAATTGATTGCTAAACTAAATAATAATGGTAGAACAATTTATTAAAAATCTAGTAACTATTCATATGAATAAGAGAAGTAAAATTAAATAAGCCGACTTGTATAGGAATGTGTATTTTAAATTTATCAAAACATTTAATTTATGATTTTCATTACAATGGTATGAAACCAAACCATAAAAACCTTGCATTACTTTATATGGATTCAGGTAGTTCAACATACGATATTAAAACAGATGTGTTTTATGAAGGTATGACAGGTATGATTGATTATTTTGATTCAACATATTATCCTAAAGCAAACAGATATAATATAGCTTTAAAAAATGAAAAAGTGTACATTCTTAGACAAAAAAAAAAAAAAAAACACCGAGAAGATATAAAGCAAATTGGACACAAATTGATATGATACAGGTTTCGACGGAAAATGCAAAATTTTACATTTTGGCTGCCAATGAATGAACGGTTGTCGCTACAGCGCATCTGATCTGCGCAACTGGCAGGATATTTAAGAGGAAAAATTACGATTCCAGGTCATGAATTCTTCATGAATTTCATTTCGTGTACTCTGGTAGACAGTAAATATGCCTCGCATGCAGGTGCAACGAACGATATGCGCAGATGTCAGATTTTGAGAGGGTCGTGTAGTTGGGCTCAAAAAAAAGCCGGTTGGTCTTATCGGCGAATAGCTCGACATTTGAGCAGGAGCGATGCTACTATTAGACGATGTTGGCAGGAATGGATGAAACGTGGCCGCACACAACGTCAAGAAGGAAGCAGGAGGCCTAGAGAAACGATAGAACGTGAAGAGCGAGCAATCGTCAGAGCGGCACTCACAGCCCCAGATGCATCATTATCATCGATTGTACGTGCAACTAGTGCTTCAGTGACCGCAAGGACCATTCATAGACGGCTCACAGAAAGGAACCTGAGGACACGGCGCCCCTTGCGCCGACTACCATTGACCTCTGTACAACGGCAAGCCCGTTTGCAGTAGTGCTGGGGCCATTCGCACTGGAATATCACTGACTGGAGTAGAATAGTCATCAGTGATCAGTCTCCGTTTTGAACTGAGCCCCGATGACCAGCGAAGGCGAGTCTGGAGACGCTCCGGACAGCGGTGTGATACCAACCTGACTCTTCCGGCAGATAAGCCGACAACCAGGAGTGATGGTCTGGGGTGCCATTTCATTTCATAGTGGGACCCCTTTGGTTGTCATCCGTCGCGACCATACAGCATAGCGGTACGTCGACGAAGTTCTAAGTCCCGTTGTGTTGCTTTTCATGTCACGTCATCCTGGGCTTACACTTCTGCAAGATAATGCCCGCCCCCACACTGCACATAATTCTACTGCTTGCCTTAGTGCTTGCTGAACATTACCTTGGCCTGCAAGGTCGCCGGATCTCTCTCCTATTGAGCACGTTTGGAGCGTTATGGGCAGGGCCCTCCAACCAGCTCGGGATGTTGACGATCTAACGCGCCAGTTGGACAGAATTTGGCACGATATCCCTCAGGAGGATATCCGCAACCTCTATCAATCGTTGCCTCGCCGAATAACTGCTTTCATAAGGGCCAGAGGTGGACAAACGTGTTACTGACTTTTTCACTTTGTGATGCTTTATCACTTCAATAAATCATCCAATTTTTCTCAAACTGTAATCATTTGTTTTTATGTACATATACATCACTTCTATCGATTTTCGTCCCATTCTGATAACTTTTTCTTGGTGCGTCTTTTTTTGGTCTAAGAGTGTGTTAGGTAAAAGGACAGGCGAAAACAAAGGTAAAATATTTATTGAATTTGTAGGATTAAAAATAGTAGATAAAAATGTAAGCTAATAAAATTGATGACAAAATAATTAAAATATCCGAATGAACTAAGAAATGTGTAGCTGAAAATAGAACAACTTTTGGAGATTATAAAAACTGTTTATATAATAAAAATGAACAGTATAATCCATGACTCTTATTAGAAGAAAGAATCAGCCTCCCAAGCGGATAGTGGTTAGCGACGCTGACTGACGTACCGAAGGGCCCGGATTCGAATCCCGAAATAGGCATAGATATTTGTAAATGTATAGTGCATAGATTTCTGTAAATGTATAGTGCGGCATGCGGGGCACTCTAAATATGCGGCTAGCTGAACGTCCTCTACAGAGGGTGGGGATAGGGAAAGAGGTGTGGGAGACTCTCGAATCCGTCTTCCGCCGGGTACTGTTCTTCAAAATTGGGGCCGGAACTGAGCAAAGTTCGTATTGTGATATGACGCTCAAGCTCTTGCCAACGGCAGGCGCAATCTTCACCGCTTGCCACGATGATTGGCGTAGGTTTGCTCGAATTAGAGATCTGATCTGATGTTACTGTCCATCGGAAAGAATCATGATTTATATTAATTTGAAATAAACAAATTATCATTACCTCAAGAAGATAAGATTTATACTAGACGATGGGATTCATACAAGAGCATTAGGTCATTATCAAAATAAACCTAAATAAATGATTTTAACCCCGACGTTTTTTTGGGGGTTAAGCCGAACATTTAGGAGCGAAAATCTCCGCTTTCTTCATCCTAATAAATGGATCTATTATTATTTTATCGCAATTGCCTTTAAAAATGTTTACCAATAAATGAATGTCAAATCATACCAAGAAATTCAGAGCTTAGGGAATTTAAATCCTGGAGAATATCAGGTGATATCTTTAAGAAAATTTGCTGCAAAATATGGTGATAGACTGTTGACAAAATTATAAATTAATGGTGAAGAAGATAACTTACTTCACCTTAATATTATATATTTTTTATTTTAGTGCTTTGCAACGTCCATCTCCATTTTTATACAAGTTCTTTTATTTTTTGGCCTATATTTTAGATTTTCTTATCTTAAAAATATGTTAAAAGCATGTAAAAAACCTACTTTTTCCACTTAAAATGAGAGACGTTCACGTTTTTGGAGAAGTACGTCATTTTTCACTGTATGGAACGTATTTAGGTGAAACATTTTATCCAGCTTATGTGGCAACAAAAGCAAAATATAGAAACCAATTAATCATAGAATATGAAATGCGACTATGAATAACATAAACAGAGCTGGACTTCAACAGCTTGTTTTACAAAATGCAAGAACACAGCTGTCACTAAACACCTGAGGTACGAGTTAATGCTATTAATGAGTAAGTTACGCTATGTTCATGTTACATTTTTTAATAAAAACTATAATATTTTCTTTAATTGTCTTTAAATACAGTACACATACCATATAGATCTATTTTTAGTATTTTAAGATGTTTTTGCTAAGGTTATTTGGGTTTCCCAAATAAACCTATAGTTCTAAGGATTCTCTGAATCCATAAAGTTTGAAGGCCACTGGGATATATTAATTAAAATTAGCTTTACACTAAGTTTAAAAAATTATTTAGTTTATTGCCGTTTCATCCTGCAGTAATATATTTATGATATGATAATTGTATGTAAAATATTTTACAGTCTGCCACTGCTTCCATAACTGTCAGAAAACTATTTACTCTTGAGATTGCTTTTCCATTAGAGAAAAGAGGAAATAACACTAAGTGCATTAAACAGCGAATATGAATTAGCCTCTCAACCGAATATCACTCATCATCAATTAGTTGTCTTAATTAGTTAAGTCACAAGGAGTTGGTATTTTCGAAATGCGTTGAGGTGATTTCTGTCTCAAATGCAGAGTTTAATTTAAACAGGTTGGTCGGATTGATCTCGAGGAAATATATTTCAGACCTCAGAACCCGCTTTTGTGATTTTTATAAAGCCAAAACTGATTTATGAGAATGTGAGATGATTTACAACATTTCTAAAATCTGGGTTTTATCCCTATAGGTGAAAATCAGAGTACCTGCTTTCATTCCATCTACTGTATTTTACTTGTAAGGCCTATCTCTATTCTTCCATATAAACTAAATTAGATCCTACAATGAACCTGGCGAATTCTCGCACAGGCGTGAATTAAATACCAGCACAGAAGAAAGGTGCAAAATAACCTTTTATTAAATCAAACTAATTTAACAAAAAGGCACGAACTTCGTGCGTTACAAAAACACCGTTCACCTGCGACGGTAACTAAACGTAGATTATAATACAAATCAAATCTGAAAAATAAAGAGTGGAAGAACGCACTTCAGTTTACGCCTAAGAGGTAGACTCACAAGAAAGCTAACCGGCGTGATACTAAACTGATAAGGCAAGAAGCTTACTATATAGCGTGACCACGAAATAACAACGAAACGTGCGCTTGGCTAGCGAAACACGCTCTGAATTAACTGAGATAATCACACGTTTAAATAGCACTTAATAATCACAAATTTAAATTTACATCGTGCCGAGAGAATGTGAGGGGAAGTTGAGAAGTTTAGAACAGGAAAACTTAAAATAAATTTGTTATGCAAAAAAAGGAAAACCCTACATACTAACCCAAGTGTTCTGCTCATACCGGATTAAAAAGCATATTATCTAGTGAATGCAAAATACTGTATCAAATTTCAATCAAAACTTTGTATTGAAAACAGCCAAATGTGGTACAGCTGCTGAAAGAACAAGGGTGAGTTATTCTAATAAAAAAATAACGCGTTTAGAGTTTTTCATGCCTTCGGTTTGAGACAATTAAAACTCACAACATGTTTACATGTATATAAATCGTAGAAATTAGCACAAAATTCCTAATTTCTTTTCGTTTCTAAATGCTAAATAATTAGAAAATTAGATAAATATCACTGTTCGTAAAAGTTTCTACTTTTCTCAAAGCTTTTCCTTGCTAAATTTCATTTCCTGAATACGAATATGCAATTTATTTTTAACATTAGTTCTTATTTAGAAATTGAAACAAGGCTCTTGTTGCATTTTGTTGTTTTGATTTACATTACTTCTCTGATAACATCAAACAAATCGACGGTTTTTTTGCATGCTATTGGGAGCAGATCTTTTGTGCAGGTATGACTTTGTCACCAGTCCGATTTTGCACAATTCCGTCCAATTTTGCAGAGCAGTTCTTTAGGGAACGGGTCCAGGGTTTCCAACTCCTCTTCCCTTGCCAGCAAACCACTCGAGAGGGCATTCGGCTTGCATTTATTTTAAATGCTCTAAAAATAGTACAGTGCCTCGTCTGGGATTCGAACCCGTGCCAGATGATTCGGCAGCCAATAACGTTACGCACTATACTGATTAGGACGGCATTTTAATTTGCGTTAGCAACGTTTTTCTCGTATTTTGAAGCTTTGGCATTATTGAGGAAAATAAATTAAATGAGTTTATATTCACTTCCTGATCACGAATATGCGATTTATTTTTTAAGATTGGGTTTTGTTTAGAAGTTACAGTAAACTTCACCTTACATTTTAACACACATTAGCAATGTTTTGCAGGTACTTCGAGAATTCGCCATATTATTATTTATATCCTATCGTTACTTCTAACTAATTAATCAAGGTAAAACAAAACTGCTTACCTTGTTCCAATGGGTTCGGCCAGGGCCACTGGATGCATTCTTCTCAGGGACTCTTATCTGCAAATCTTGAAAGAGATAATCCATAAATGATAAACTTTCTTAACACAAACCATATTTAATGAATACGCAAACGGTTACAGGATATTTACATAATGAAAAGGTTTAAATGTTCGGACGACGCAGCGTGCGACTTCCCAGTCCCCAGTTCTCGTGATCTCTAAGCGAGAGTTCAGAGTTCAAGATGACGTCACTCAGCCATCGGATCTCAGCAAGAGTTGAGTTGCAACATCCTCTCGCCCGGAAGGACAATTGCCGTAATTGTCCTTATTACATTCCAGCTCCACTGGATATAGTAATTGCACTGGTCTTTTAATCGTATGCCCATTGGGCAAGCGGACAGCACATGCTCTCACCTTGACATCTCTCATAGGAAAGACTCCCATTATGATCAGCCTTGGAATTTTATCTTCATGCACTAATACAATAGTTCCTTTCTTCAAACAGGTTAGTGTTTTCGCCAGTTTGGAATGATGAGCAGATTTTAAATTCATCAAATAATCCTGCCTCCATTTTCGCCAGATTCTTTCTACCAGCATCTGTTGATGTCTAAATCGACGTGTAAGACTCTCCTTTGTTGAAGTTAATTTAGAGATTCCTTGTGGCAATGATAGTAATCGTCTTCCTATTAAGAAGTGACCAGGGGTCAAAGATTCTGGCTCTCCTAGATCCGAGTATGTAAATGTTAAAGATCTGGAGTTTAATATAGCTTCCACTTCTGTTACGACTGTCTCTAATTCCCTGAATGTCAAGGATGATTTGCCTAAGATTCTCTTTAGAAGAGCTTTAACAGACTGAACCATACGCTCCCAAAAGCCTCCCCACCATGCCTCCCTCTCAACTATAAATTTCCATTTGATTCCTTGCTTAGAGAACTCGTCTTGAACTTCATTGCTTTTCATCACCTCGTTCAATAGTTCTAATTCTTTTTTCGCTCTTTTAAAGGTTTTGGCGTTATCGGTGTACACTATTCGGCACAAACCTCTTCTCACTATGAACCGTCTAAATGCAAGCAAAATTTTTGCTGTGGAAAGGTCAGCCGTAAGTTCTAAATGCACGGCTCTAGTTACAGCACAGGTAAACAGTAAGACGTATGTCTTAGATAATTCTCTTCCACTTTTGACATACAGTGGACCCGCGTAATCTATTCCGGAGTTCTCAAACGGAAAGGCTTCTCGGCATCTGTCTGGTGGGAGAGGTGCCATATCTTGTATGACAGGTTTAGTTCGAAATATTTTGCAGACATTGCAATTGTACAGAACACTTTTAATTTTTCGACAAGCCTTCAGCAACCAAAATTTATCTCTTATCTGATTTAAAGTATCTGCTATTCCTCCGTGCCCTACCACCTGATGACTGTGAAGAATAATTAGATCAGTCAAATGATATTTGTCAGGCAACACGATTGGATGTGCTTGTTTGTAATCCAAATTTGAATTTTCTAATCGTCCACCAACACGAATTACACCACTTTCGTCTACAAATGGATTGAGGGACCTTAGTTTTGATTCTGAACTTAATTCATCGTTGTTCTTCAATGCCCGTATTTCATTTGTAAAATTTCGCTCCTGAACACGTTTGATCCAATACGTTTCTGCCATTTCCAATTCGGTAACCTGCAAACATCCTGATAATTTCGAGGTATTTTTAACATTGTTGATGAACCTTAAGCACCATGCAGTAATTCGGTAAATTCTGTGTAAATTGCTGTAATTTTGGGTTTTAAATAAATCTTCGGAAGGTTCGGTAACGCATGCATTTACGAAAACTTCCTTTGATGTTTTTCTTAGTTCCTTGTTGGAATCTTCAATGTTCTTTGTGGAACATAAAGTCGGTTTTGGCCAGTGTTCCATTTCTTCTTTCATCCACGTGGGCCCTTCCCACCATATGCTATTCTGCTTCAGATGTTTGACATTTTCACCTCTCGTTAGTAAATCAGCTGGATTATGTTCACCAGGCGTATATCTCCAGTTCAAGACCTCTGAATTCTTCTGTATTTCCTTCACTCTGTTCTGAACGAATGGCTTCCACCTTTTCACATCACTTCTAATCCAATGTAACGTTATACTAGAATCGGTCCACATATATACAATTAAATCAATGTCACGAAGTTTCTTTTGAATGTAATTTGACAAGCGCCCATCAATTCCAATCTGGGAAGTGATAATTTTTTCAAAGGTGCTACTCGTGATTTTGATGTAATGAAACTTGTATGAATGACTCCATTTTTCGAATAACGAAAATACAGAACAGCCCCATAGGCCTTCTGACTCGCATCTGTGAAACAGTGTAACTGTAAACCATCCTTTATATCTCTTTTCCCAGCACCTACAAACTGATGTCTTGGTATTTCCAAACTAGAAATATGAGCTAATTCATCACACCAGCTTTGCCAATTCTTTCTGAGATTTTCTAGTATTTCAGTGTCCCATGCTATCTTTTGTTCCCATAAATCTTGTAATAAAATCCTAGCTCGAATGGTGCATGGATTTAAAAACCCCAGTGGATCAAAGAAACGTCCTACAGATCTCAAGATTTCCCTTTTAGTTGGTATGTTATCTATCCTTTTGGCATCTTTTACCAACTCTTCAATTTCTATCAAAAATGTATCATTTGACCTATTCCATATGTATCCCAATACTTTAGAACAAGTCGAATCGTGTGAAAAATCTTCTTCATTCCATACCCTTTGTAAATTCGTTTCATTCGTTTTCCACTTCCGCAAGTTAAATCCACCTTCTTTCAGTATGCGTTTAATATGTTCCGATTACTCGAATGCTTCTGATTCTTCATCTGCTCCAGCGATTAAATCGTCAACATACATATTTTCAGTTAGCATGGAAAATATGTTCGGATACTGTAACTTGTATTTGTCAACATGTACATTAAGAGTTGCTCTGAGAAGAAACGGACTAGATGTTGCTCCAAAAATTACCCTTGTCATACGAAGAGCCTTTATTTTGGTTCCATTTAATTCACCATCGTTCCATAGAAACTTGACTGCGTTTCTGTCTTCATCAGCAAGAGAAATCTGCAAGAATGCTTGTTCGATGTCATCTGTAAACGCAATTCGATTTTGACGGAACTTAAGAAGCAATTCCAGTATGTCTGGACACATCTTAGGACCTGAATGTAAACAGTCATTTAATGACAAACAATTCTCCGCATGTGACGAAGCGTCAAAAACCACACGGAGTTTTGTAATTTCCTTGCTTTCTCTTATAACGGCTTGATGCGGCATAAAATACGTTTTTGGTCCAATTTCAATGTTAGTCTCTTCGGCGATTCCTTCTTTTAAGTACCTATCAATTACTTCGCGATATCTGTCATAGAACTGTTGATTATTCTGAAATCTACGACTTAAACTCTTAAATCTAATTTTAGCAATCTCCAGATTATCTCCTAGCTCATTTGAATTATGATTCCAAGGAAGGCGCACCATATAACGATTGTTTTCAAATTTCACAGATTTTTTGAAATTATCGAAAACTAAATTATCTTCTAATTCGAGTTCCTTATCCGAATCATAACTTATCCCCATAGAATCGAGCTCCCAGAGATTCTTCAGCAAACTAGACAGTGATTCGTTCTGTGTATCTTCATTATTATAAACCACAATCTTCATCGTATTCACATTAGTTTGTGAAATTCCGTAAGCCCTTTCGGTTCCACTAATGGTCCAACCCAATTTTGTTTCAACCGCTACTAAGGAATTAGACAGTCTGTGAACCTTACCCGTAACTATCTTCCAATAAAAATCCGCTCTTATCAACAAAGAAATTTTCGGCGGTTTATTCCCTGGTCCCCATTCATCGGAAAGTTGTATGCCCTGTTTTTTAATAAGATTAACTATTTCATTTCTAGGGGAATGAATATGTGATCCATTAATGACAGGAATAATTAAAGCTTCTATTTTGATTTCATATCGATTCTTCGAATTACGCAAAATGAGCCTGGTTTTTTTTAACATTCTGCGCTTCAGACGTCGTGCAGCCGAAAGAGAATATTTTTATTTTTTCTTCTCCAATAACGGGAAGTTTTAATTTCTTACAGATGTCCTCTCTAATAAATGTTCGCTGCGATCCTAAATCAAACAACAAGCGAACGCTTTGCTGGCGCCAATTGCCTGTGTTTATAAGTTCAGCTCATGCTGTCAGAAGACATGAGTTATTTGCTGTTGCGCAATCGGAAACAGAAGAGACTACTGCCCTTTGGACGGGACTCTTGTCTGACGCATTCGTTTCGTCAGAGTGTATCAATGTATGATGTCGCCGATCGCAAATACCACAAGTTAGTTTTAATTTGCACATCCTCGCTAAATGGTATCCTTTGAGGCACCTGAAACAAAATCCCCTTCGCCTTAACGCTTCCCTTTTTTCTGGCACAGTTTTTTGACATGATTCTGACGTATGATTTTCAGAACAGAATAAACAGCTATTAGATAGTGATGTGTTTAACGCTGCCGCTGAAGGAATTATACCCTTATTATAATCCCGATTTCTTTCGCTGTCTCGAAAACGTTCTTCAAACTGCCGCTTATTTTCCAAATGGGATTTCTTTTCAGTGACTTCAGAATCTGTTGGCTTAATTAAAAATCCTGTACGTTCTCGACTTTCTATTTCTTTTCTTAGAAAATGGAGCAAATTCGTAATTTTTGTCTGATTATTATCTTCATATTTCCTATTAAATTCTAGTGCTAAATCATTCGGAATCACCTTTATTAATATAGGATATAATAAGGTACTGTACGAATTCGGTAAAATATTACACGATTCTAATCCTCTAATTTGTACTTCACAACGATCATATAATTTTCGAAGTGCTGTCACATCGCCAGACCTTTTAACCGAAGTCAGAGTTAATAAATTGTTCATAGGGGTATCTATTATTAGTTCTTTGAGTCCGAAGCGACCTTTTAATATTTTCACAGCCTTCTCGTAATTCTCCGCTGTTAATGTCAACCCTTGTATTGCAGTTTCTGCATCGGAAGTAAGAATTGACTTTAAATAGTTAAATTTATCTACGGCATGTAGACTTTCGTTTTCGTGTACAGCTGTCTCAAATCGTGCCCTAAACCCGGCCCAACTGCACACGTCCTTTCCCGAAAATGTTTCCAGGGCCAATTTGGGAAGTTTAATTTTGTTCTGCGATTCAGTGACAGTTCCATATGAAGTAGAATTAGCGCTATGTGGATTAGTATTTAAATATCCTTTCGCGCGTAATTTCCAAACAATAATTTTACTTTTATACTCTTCTCTAGACATTATTTCATCTTCTAAATTTGCTACATCAATTAAAGTTTCAATACTATTATCCGCTAAGATTAGTTCTTCTTCTTTACTAATTAACTGAGCAACCGTTTCTTCAATTACATTTTTATCCCCCTCATTAGCAATTTCTGTTTCTGTCTTGTTTATCAGCCTCGTAACTACTGCTCTTATAGCAGATCGTTTCTTTTTTAATTTTTCTAAATCCATGTTTTTGCTTAAGCAAAATCTATTAAATTTCAGTTCAAATTCAACCCTATGGCCCACGTTATGGCGCCACAATATTATTATTTATGTCCTATCGTTACTTCTAACTAACTAATCAAGGTAAAACAAAACTGCTTACCTTGTTCCAATGGGTTCGGCCAGGGCCACTGGATGCATTCTTCTCAGGGACTCTTATCTGCAAATCTTGAAAGGGATAATCCATAAATGATAAACTTTCTTAACACAAACCATATTTAATGAATACGCAAACGGTTACAGGATATTTACATAATGAAAAGGTTTAAATGTTCGGACGACGCAGCGTGCGACTTCCCAGTCCCCAGTTCTCGTGATCTCTAAGCGAGAGTTCAGAGTTCAAGATGACGTCACTCAGCCATCGGATCTCAGCAAGAGTTGAGTTGCAACACGCCATAACTGCTGAAGCTTTCGTACTGTGAAGACAGATGTTTTCAGCCCCACAGATAAAAAGGATTTTAATTCAAATAAAATAAGTAACGTAAATTTTGCATTGCCAACAGCAATTCTTTATTTAGTCATAATGTATCCACTTTCTGTTAGAGGCGAACGGACTACCTGCACGGGCGTTTTCATGATTTTCCCCATGTGTAACATTTATACGAGTCATTTTGCTTAGAATGTCCTCTATGAAGGCCTCCTTCCCCTTAGGCAGATAGCCCTAGTGTGCTTTCCCATACCTTTTCTGTTATACCAAAATCAGAGATATTTAATGGCACTTGCGCAATGATCCACCTCTCATTATTAAATATTGGGCACTTATACAACAAAATGTGTACAGAAATAGCGCATTTATTACTGTTAACATTTCGTATCTATTACTTAATTCGGAAGTCGAGAACAAAAATGCTTAATTTGTTCTAATGTTTAAATTTGACTTCTGTTTAAATAGATTATCAGTGAAAAATTGTATGTGTTATTGACCTTAGTTGTAACACTAAACGAAACTAAGGTAGCAACAAGAATCTTAAATGTTCAAAGTCTTTAGCCATTAATCAAACCGTAAGTAATTTAATGTTTTTTTAAATTTTTTATTGTTTAAGTTTTTCATTGTTGTTCATGGTAGTGACATTGTACTCTTGAAGACAGTATTGCGAAACTGTGATTCAGAGCTCGTTCTAATACAACGAGTATGAAATGCTCATATTATGGGATTACTCGTTCTAGTTCACAATCTACAGCAGGTTAAAATGGAAAAAAATATTACTTAGCTTCTATAGAATGCAAATAAAAAGCAATAATAATATTTTTTTATTGAAAACAGTAAATATCTTCTTATAAACTTTTGCTAATAAAGGAACAAGCGTTCTTTTTTTAATTAACGGTATAGCCTTTTTGCTTAAAGAACTTTGTTAAGTACATTTACTTAAAGGCTGAATGCGACAAGCTACCATCTAGTAACTAAATGAAATTTGACGTAACCTAAAAAATAACCAGCTAAAATTTCATTACCGCGACTTGCGAATTAACTTCTGGCACGTCAAATGTACAACTTCATAGCTATACCTAAAGCAATGTGTCAAGAGGACCTTACGGATGCTGTCCATAACAGATAAGAAAAGAGCCAGAAGAAACAATTTTTTTTTTAAGTTTCAAACAGTATAATTTATTTTGTTGATCATCCTGAATATTATTAATTGCTACGAACATTTAAATATGATAAAAAAAAATTCGCTCTTATCCATTTTCTCCCCCTTTCTCCCCTACTGCTTTCTCCGCTGGAGCAACTCAACTGCAAACAATTATTTATTTCTCCGAAGAAAAGGAAAAGAAGCTGCTTACGTGTAACGCTATGTTTGAATAAGCAGGCCAATATTCAACCACTTTGACCATATCTTTCAGGGGTATGGCAAGGAGGCTGACAATGCAACTAGAGTTGCTATGGTTACTACGCTTCATCATCAGGCTTTCACAAAGCCTTCGAAGTGTATTCTTTGAGGAATAAAACCCAGCATGTCGTCTCTTCCTTATAAGTACGTTTTTCTAGCAACTATGAATAGGATAAATGTGAGTTTTTTTCCTTTTAAAAAGACTGCGCAAGGAAATTAAGCTGTCTCAAAAGAAGACATTCGCGTGTTTTATAAGGTCGCGTGCACCTGCATGGTACACCGTCTTATTATTGTTTGAGACACTGTCAATCGAACGCAGTTAGATATAATGAAAGCTGGGGTGGATAAACAAACAGAAGTTGGTATACATTTTTTTCCTCCACCTTTAGCTAACAGATGCTTCTGCTTGCAGAAAGCACGTGCCAAGTGAAGCAAATATACAAGGATATTCAAAATAATTGACCCAGTTCTTCAGATGAAAACAATTTAGTATTTCCTGATCGTGTGGTAGGTGTTTGTTTGTTTGTGTGTGTGTGTGTGTGTGTATAAAATTAAAAATGAAACCTGCGAGTTTAATTTATGCCATACAAAGGCTTTAAAATTGTGACTTTTTGGAGAAAGCAGCTTCTCAACCATTTTTGTGCGATGCAGTTTTTCAGATTCCGGTTGGTAATCCTAAGCGATGGTTGTTTCTCTTTGATTTTATGAAATTGATTCCCCATTTGTTAAGACAGGGTCTGTGCTAGGCATTTTGCAGCTAGGTGCAGTCTCTGTGGGTCCTTAATTCTGGCTGCTTGTTGCCTTTCTACAGAGTTGTATCTAAGGGTTTCAGAGTCCCGGAAGAGCTGAAGATTTTTCGTCCTTCCTCTTTGCTAAGAATGGAAAATATTTAATTATAAAATTTCGTAACTTTACTTTGGCTCCCTCTGGATGCTGCCCCCAGGGACAGGTGCCCCCCTTGCCCCCTTTCTAGCTACGCCCCTGGCTTTCTAATTTCTAAAACTTTTAAAGCACCTACATTTTGCCTTTTGTAAATTCTAAACACATTGCCGTCTCTAAATTTTGCTGCTCGATGCTTCTCTAAATTCTAAACTTTTGCCGCCTCTAAATTCTGCAATCCTGTACAACCGTACCGATTACACAGGCTCTAGCGTTGGATCTGAAGATTATTCGTAGGTGGTATCGGGAGTTGTGTTGAAAATGCTTATGTAAAAGTAGAATGAAAAAGAGAGAGACGTCTCAAAGTTAATGATGCTATGTTCACGCCTCTTTTGTCCACAAACCCTTTACTCATTTATATGATCTCAAAAACTACCCAGGTATTTCTGTGGAGGCTGAAACAACAGATATACAAAAAAATATGGAGAGAATGAGTGACTATTGTTTTGATCACTATTCGTGGAAGCAGAGGAAGTTTCTTAAAATACTTAAAAGTTAAATTTGAATAATTATTCTTACATTGCTTGTCAACTTGTCTCTGTAAATTAAAAGAAAAATGGCATTTGAAATCATGCTATTCATTTTGATTAAATGTAGTATTTTTTACGCCTTCCGAACTTTTGAATACATATAATTATGTCTTTTCAGTCTTTAAATCAACAAAAAGAAGTACGACACAAAGGTTCAATGAATACTTGCATTCTAAATTTCTGACTTTATTAACACCTTATATCCCTGAATACTTTCTATCAAGTCGCTTTCGTTAAGAACTGATAAAGCATACTTTCATCTTTTCCCCATTTACTTTTCTAACAAGAGAGTAAAGACATTAGTTTTTTCTAAAGTTCAATATGCTCTGAAGGCACTAAATACGATTTATGATGCAGAATCTCTACCTTAAGTGTGTGTTTTTACATGCTAGTATAAAGGAAATAAATGCTTACTAAAATAGCAATAATCCTATGCAAAATGGAAGGGAAACATTAAGGTAACAAGGTTATGAGAAATTGTAAAATTCTCATCCGTTAAAAGCCGGTAGAGGTTTTATTTTATTTTGTTAATAGTTATTTTTATTTTTGAACGAGCCATTCCTTTACCTTCTTAATTCCCACGTTTTCCTGCCAGAACCAGTTTTTAGTATTACGCCTTATGCAAATAAGGTAAAAACTATCGTGTTTACTCGGGTGATAGTCCAATTTGTTTTGTCAAATTTTTTGTGAAGATCTAGGATCGACTGCTATGTGGGGAAATCTATTACACAATATTGTACACTCTAGTGCTAAAACATTACTGGTATAAAAATACATTATAATAAAATTAGTAACTTATTAAGCGTCTCCAGATTATGTGCTCTTTATTAAATAGTCTTTTTGCCTATTACACAGAAAAAAAGGCATTTTTCTGTTTTGGATAATATTTTTATGGACATAAAATTCATAAATAATATTTGTGAAAATTTTGACAAAAACTTTATTATAACATAATACATAATTCATAATAAATCACTTTCACTGAAGGTATCAGTATCACTGTTGTAATGTGAATCGGTGTCTGAAGGATCTCCGTCATTCCATAGCGTTGAGATACCTGTCTTTTTAAACCTTTCTGAAATTCTATCGCTTGTTATACAGCTTTGTAATATCCAACTACTCATATGGTTTGTTAACCGATACGTCCAACAGTTGCAGAATCAATACGAGTCCTCTAGGAACTATGATATGATCTTTTTTGTCTTCTGAAAGGTTCTTCTTCACATCATCAACAAGACGTCCTCGGAAGCTATCGAGTACCAGCATCGATGGTTTTATGAGCAATGCTCCAGACCTTTTGTTCCAAACTTTGCGAACCCAATCTTTCATAATTTTTTATCCATTCAACCCCTTTATTGAAATTGCATATGGATTCCAGCCAGTAATTTAATACCTTTAGGAATAGATTTTCTTTTAAAAATAACAAATAGAGATAGCTTACTTCAATCTGCTGTAATGCCGAGCAATGCAGCGCATTTTTTCATATCCGCTTGGGCACACTAAAAGCACCTTTTTCCGAAGCAGTTGGGTTACGTGGCATGCCAAAATAGACTGGCATCTGATCAGCATTTCCAATTCCGGATGGGAGATAATCCATTCTTTGCCGAAGTCGGATAACGTACTTGTGAAAAAGTAGAATTTTGTCCGTATAATCCGGTGGCAGTTTCTGGCAAACACTTGTCCTTCTTCTGATTGTTAAGTCGTTACGCCGCATAAATCTACTTAATCATGCACGACTAGTAGCTTTGAATTTTTTTTTATGGAACATCTTGCTTTATTGTAGTTTCCTTTGCATTTCATACGAAACAGTACATCCATCATTTCGTAATGCACGAACATAAGAAAAAAAATTCATTTTCTATCAATTATTATTAGTCAAAGTTCATTGCTACAGCATATGGAAAAATTTCATGCTTTGGACCTCTGAATGCTCGCCTATTTACATTCGTTTCTTGTAGCGATTGTTTGGATTTTCTCCAATTCCTTACTAATTTTTCACTTACATTTCATTCTTTTTCAGCAGCTTTGTTTCCATTCTCTTCAACATATTCGAAAATGTACAGCTGAACTTCCGCGGTATAACTATTATTTTTTTTTAAACTTTCCCATAATCAAGCAAAAAAGACTTCCAAAACACACCACCATGAAATTCACCGGAAAACGAAATATTGGCAAAGATTCTTTATCTGTACCTTTTTAGGTAAGTGCAGCCCAGTAAATTTAGAGCATGTGCATACTTTCTTTAACGAAGAACGAGTTGAAAGTTTCAAAATGAGGAGGGAATAAGAAATCCTGCACCAGGGAGCTCTTCCATCCTCCCAGGGAAAGCAAGCAATTCGTTATTTCGTTATGGAGTGACCTTTGAGAATGTCAATGGAGTGACAGAACAGATGAATCCATTATGGGCATTCTGGGAAGAATACGGCTGATATTTTTCTATTTTCTAGATGAAGGTCAAATACGCGAATGCGACTTTTATGCAGAGAAACTATTTTGACGATTTTTTTTTTCTGCTTCAAAACGGGCGGTGCGACTGTTACGCGAGGGTCATGAGGTCAGAGTTACTTTCAGTAGGACAGCATGTTCTGCCTTTCGGCCACGTTGTTGCTATTAGTTAATGCTTGCTATTCTACGGCCATACTTAATTCATGCCTGCTAGTGTACGCCGGTGATTCTTAATTAAGAACCAAGTACGTGATTTTGATTCTGTGCAGCTTCAGCTGATTAAATATATCTAGAATTAGTTTAATTTTATATTTTTAGTTAAAGCTCAAGTGGAGGCTTCTTGTACGCCCAAGAGGGGCCATCTGTAAAGCTATCTTGAGTTGGAATAAAATGGTATTTTAACTCTTCTATGGAGTTATTACTTACGCAACAAAAACTCAGTGAATAGTCGCTATATAATTCTTCAGTATCCTAGCTTTCAAGTAACTCTACTATAGCTAAGATATTGCAAGCCAAGAATTGAGAATAAAAAAAGAGAAATTTTATTTAGAGATTAATAGAAGTCTCCAAGCCCACTGTCATGATACTGATTGGAAGAGATGCCGAGCATGAATCTCTTATTGTGCTAGAGGAATATCCTTCTTAATCGTTGCATTACTACCGCATATTGAGAAAACGGAAGGATTAAGTCTTTATTTTTCGCTCCTAAAGAACGACCTATCGACGAGGAGGAAGGAGCAATCGACGCCTGTACCGCCAATCGCAATTACTGATGAATTTAGCTGCAGCTATAGACACAAACGGCCCTTTAAAGCAAGAAATCTAGGAAGTTTTAAAGCGAAAACCTAGGAAAAATAAAACGGAATTATAAAATGAAATTATTTTCTCTCCGGAGTCGGAAATAGATTCTCCGAAATCAGGCTCGGTTGTAATGAAAACTACCTAGATTTTGGTTTCTAGTATTTGAATGGACTAGTTTTTGGAGAAGCTTTCGTTCCCCTCCACCCCGCCAGATCAGCGAAAATACGTATAAAAGCAATCTAAGCATTCCGTCTTTAAACAGGTAGCTTTTATCTATTTTACTATAAATAATCGAATGCAATCCATGGATTCTTATCGATTGCTATGAAGTAATTATATGCAGAAATGTTGAATATGGCTGATTATTTTCCTTTTGCATCTTGTAGCATAATCTTACATGCAATAATTAATCACTTTATTATGCAATTATTTATAAATTAACTACACGGTCGGATTTTTAACTTAACGAATCGAAAGATGCTTCTATTCTTCGTCTCTATCGATTTTCCCAAGGTAACATAAAAGGTACACTCTTTTTTTAACTCATATTAATTTTTAAGACAATTTTGAAAACTGTTACATCCGAATAAATTTTTAAAAGCGGTACAATATACAGATAATGCATGTGATGATGAATTTAAGTAGCATAATGGATAATAAAAATAAGAATATATTGTAATAGTTTAGCTAAAATTGTAAATGTAAATTCCTTATATGTTTAATTATTTGTATAATTAGAAATTGAGTTGTATCATCTTTCCTTAGAATTGTAGAAGGCAATTCATTTTTAAGAAGTCTGTACACCGAATGTCGAAAACCCTTTTTCGGAAGGCGCTTTAATTTTTGAGCTAAGTACCGAAGTCATAATTTTAAATAGATATAAAACTTGCGGTTAAACGAGGTATTCATGAGTCACGCATTAGAATGCGCTAGACGTTCTTTTAAAGTAAGCACGTGGGAATTTAATTTGAAATAATATTATTTCCAACAACTTGGATTATTATGTTATTAAAATTAATTTCCAAATTTTACTAATTTCCACAATTTGAGATATCATTTATTCTATCACCTAAATAATATTTAGTTATAATTCTCTTCAGCAGCTGTGAAACTGCAAAAATGCATTTTCAATTTAATTTGCGTGTGCTACCATCTTTCAATATTGTGTGATGCTTATCCGGATTTCGAACCTGATGCCTGGCAATTATCTTCAAGTAACCACCACAACACCTCAATGAACGAAAACATTTTGAATTGAAAACAGAAATTTTTATGCCGAAAGTTAGGAATTTATTAACATGAGTTTGGTACTTATCATTTATTACTGTATGCATATAATGGCCGCGCATTTTTAGATTTCAAAATAGATTTTTGTCTTAAAGTGCTGAATATTTTTGGTAAATACTTAAAATTCATCGTATATCCTCGTGCGCGCTTTCCTAGTGTAAGTGGTTAGCACATTCTGCTAGCAAGTGGAAGTCGCATGGTTCGAATCCCTGAGAATACACGATTAATTTTTCATATTTCGTGACTCCAAAAACCTAACGATCTCTACAGATACACACATTTTCCGATGTGTGTCCTCTTGTTTTATTCGATAGTTCAAACAAAGACAGGGTGTTCCAAATAAAAATAAACCCAAACCAAATTGAAAAACGTGCTTTGACGTGAAAAAATTTGATTTGTGTTGATACAGTTGTGGACATTTTTAGTGCCATTGCATGCGTAGCAAGGCAGTAAGTTACACGTAGTTTCCATCAATAACATAAGTAGTAGATACTAAATTTATATTATAAGGTATATCTCCCGTCTTCTTAGCATGCTTTCATGGTGTACACACTCGAAGCGTATTCGAGAGGTCCGTGGTTCGGGTCCCGGCGAGGGCTTTGCTCATTTTTCATGTTTTCTGCTTCCAAATATCTTAATGACTTTACAGTGGTGGCCGAACTAAAAAAGAGGGTGGATGATGATTCTTCACCACCAGGATTTGGCGATTGGGCTCCCTAATCCCCAGTCGCCCTTTAAAAGGGGGAGTATATAAGGTATTTTTCCCAACTTCTTAGCATGCCTTTGTGGTGTAGTGTTCATTCGAGAGGTTCGTGGTTCGGGTCCCGGCCAGAGCATTGCTTATTTTTCATGTCTTCTGCTTCCAAATAACCTAATGTCTCTACAACATCAATAGAAGCAGCGTTTTGAAATTCTAAGCTTTTATTTGGAGCAGGCTTGAATTTTATAGCATGTTGGTTTTCATTCCTCGTTAGTGCATTAAAAATATTCAAAATCTGTCTCCTTTGATATTTTTATTTGTAGGTTATTCGTGAGTAAAATTTTGTTGATATTGCTTATTTTTCATATGCTGTGTGGAAATAACGGAAGTTTTTGCATAAACATGAATTTTTACATCGCCAATAGTATAGGTAACTTCTTTAGATCTTAATTTACTTATTATCACATTATTTTTTTCCTGGAATTGAAAAATATTAAATCAGCCGGTTTGTGTCCTTAAATAAGAAATTTCTGAATAAGGTCATAAGATTGAAGATTTTACAGTTTTCATTCATCATTCCTGAGGCTGTTGAGCCTGGTAACCGCAATCTAATATTCATAAGATACCGAATTTCTGGAAATGACTACTCTGGAAATAAATGAGATTCGCTGGAAGCGGTTAATGCATTTACTTTGAGAAGCTTTAATTGAAATTTCAATCCAAGTTGGAAATTTTACGTTAAACTTGGAGAAACTATTTCATTTAGATAGCTATACTCTAATGTAAAGAGAAAAGGGGAAGTCATTTCAGAAGCCACTAAATCTACAGTTTCAGTATCAACTGGCAAACTGAAGCGGTATCAACCGTTCATCCACTAGACTCAGTTACAATTTTATTTAAGTTTCTTGACTTTTTCAAGTTCACCTAATCAGGAAAAAAATACAATATGAGCGAAAATGTTCTATATATTTCGGCATTAGCAATCATTCACATGAAGCCCGGATATACTGTTTTCATTACTGAAATTTTTATACTGTCCATTAGAAATCTTATCAAAAGAATAGCCTTAAAAATTAAAGTGTTATTTGAATTCCAAATTTAATTACTTTAAATTTTTATAGCTTTCACGTCAAGAAATAGAAAAGAAAATAGCGCTAGTTATTTACACTAAAAATAAAAAAAAAGAGTGTTCTTTTTTCTGGGGGGGGGGGAATAATAATCTGTTACACTGAGATAGTGAATAAAAAAATTAGCTGTTTCTTAAGCTATAAAGAATAATTAATTTGAATAATTTTGTAATGTTTCCACGTGAGAACACTGTCAGCATATTACAATTATATAAGTAACTGGAATTTATAAAAATAAACATATACAAATATTACACAAATAAGCGGAACTAATGGTCTATTTCGTTATGAAAGGGAGGATTTATCCTAACTGACTGGCGAACAGTAAACGTCAATTTATGCCCTGGAAACCGTTGATAATCATGTGCTAAAGCATTTTAAAGACGAAGATTGTTAGTTTGTATTAAGCTGTCTGGCTATAACTTCGTAATATATGCAAGAACATATCTAGTCGTCTTCTCCTGTTATGGTAATTACTGCCGTCATTTACTATGCCTCTGGTTTTACCAGCGTGTTTCTGAACAAATTTATGACGGTGATTGATTACTTCGAAAGGAATGATCCATCCGTCAGGTGTAGTGATTAACGTTACGTTACCTCTATGCTCGATACTTCCTTCTTGAATAATGATCGGAATATGCTGAAGTAATGAATAAATGTGATTAAAATGCACTGTTACCGCTAACATGAAGGGAAGTAGATTTATCTGTATTTACGCATATGTGCGGTTATTTTGGAATAGTTACTTCAACTGCAAGAATTTCTGCAAACATGACTGATAACATGTGATGCTGTAACCTGTAAAACTGTTTAAGGCAGTCTAGAAGAGAAACACGTTAATGTGACAATCAAAATCGTAAAACCAACCTTGTATTTAGCGTAAGTATATTGAAACAATCAATCGATTTCGAGGGCAGCTAAAGGTCCCTCCTCATCAGGAGAAAGAAATACCTAGAAAGACGAAAACTAAAGGGGAAGGAGTCTCAGAAACACGCGGTCCTTATCAGCACTGCACGTGGTTATAACCGGATTTTTAATCAGAGTTACACTGGCCGCCTACTTTTACTGAGCCAGGCATCTGATCAAACATGTAACACAAAGGACAAAGAATTAGCGAAGTTAAAAATAGGGAGCGAGGGGCAACTGCACCTTCACGCTCAAAATCTGAACTTCGAAATTCGAAGTTCAGATTTTTCAGACCGCGTGCATAAGGACCACGTGTTTCTGAGACTCCTTCCCCTTTAGTTTCCTTCTTTCTAGGTATTTCTTTCTGCTGATGAGGAGGGACCTTTAGCTGCCCTCGAAATCGATTGAGTGTTTCAATATACTTACGCTAAATACAAGGTTGTTTTTACGATTTTGATTGCTTAGGGCAGGTTAAGTAATTATTACAAAGGCACTCGAGGGCTATCTGCTTGAGGAATAAATGTATCTTAGGTGACCATCCGAGGAAAATTATTTCTGTAACAAGCGAGAAAACCGCAAAATATCTTTTCTGGAGCTCGTTTGGGCAAAGCAGTATCTTGAGCGAACTAAAGTTTCACAGTTTTAATCAAGGTTACTGTACTATAAACTTCGCTCTTGTGTGATGTCACTGACTCCTAGTCTGCTCAAAAGTAACTATTTCCCTTTGTATCTTCATTTCTGGCACTTCTTAAGCAACGTCAACGTTGGGAAGTGCCTAAACCTTGTTTATCTACTGACCTTGGTTTTAATCACTTGGCCCCTCGTAGAGCTGTGAAAAGCATTTACATGGTAAGGCAATCATAGTATTCTTTATCTCTGAAATATCTAAATTTTCCTAAGGTTTGGTAATTTTGTGAAAATATAAATTCTAATTCTACTGTAGTAGAAAAGTTTTTTATTGTCTGAGTTACGATATTTTCTCAGCTCTAGCAATTTTATGGAATCTCGCGTACTTTGCTCTAACAAATTGTATGCTACTTACTTACCTGTCTAACTAGACCATAACACATGACTGAATTTCAGAATTGTCAAAATGAATTTGCGGCTAGATGTACGCATTGTCATAAACTGGGGCTTTAATACAGTGTTACGTTTAACTACTTCTGCTGCGATCTAAAGAGGAGCTAATTAGATTATTCTAAGACATTGGGACTGCATTAAATTTTTTTTTAGAACGCTGCGAACTTTAATAATTTTGCATGTCATTTTTACAGCACTTGCAATCCTGAGTTTCGGAATGCAGATTATTGTTTTTATTAGAAAAGGAAAATGATGTACTTATGAAAGATATAAAGTATCATTTAAGGTTCTAACTACTTATTTTATGGTCATTCCCTTTTCTAACAGCTTCATTTCAATTTTCTGCCAGAATGTAAATTTCCAGAGCACGATATTCAAAACTAGATAGAAAGAAGGAAGTATTTAAAGGAAGGTTTTTTTTAGGGGGCAATCAGAGCGTGTTCTGCCTGCTTGAAAGCCACATTGCTAACTTTGATTATCTAGTGATCAGAATTCTGTGGCGTCGATTTATTCTTCTTATTTGTATAGGCTTGTTTACGCCGACTTCGGCCAGAGCCAGCTTGCGAGCTAGTTATACTAAGAAGCCGTATAGCTAGCTGTATAACTTTATACAGCTATGCAATATCTTTTATCAGTTTTAGTTCCTCCATTATCTTTGATTTAAAACCAAAACTATTGGCTTCTGTAAGCACGAGCTGGTGCCGTCTGTTAAACTTTATTTGGATTAATAAAGGGTCTTTTACATCCTTTCCCTGTCTCTTTGGTAGTTATATGGTTTTCCCCATGTGTAACGTGTATACGAGCCAGTTTCCCTTAGAAAGTCCTCCACGAAGGCATCCCTCCCCTTAGGCAGATAGCCCTCGAGGCTTTGCCATAATTACACGCACACTTTTCTTTTTGGTAGTTATAAGACACAATGAAAGTTATCTTTTAGGGTTCTGTTAAACTTTATTTGAATTAATAAAGGGTCTTTTACATCCTTTCCCTGTCTCTTTGGTAGTTATAAGACACAATGAAAGTTATCTTTTAGGGTTCTAGTCTAATTTTATGCTGCCTAAGAAGACTAGATCTTATTAAGAAAAGCTGGATATTTTTAACTTTTACATTAAAATAAAATTAAACTATTAGAACATGGACTCTGATTCGAGTACCCTAAAATTAAAGCGTATTTATCTTGTCTTTGGAGATCAGTGTAACTGCGAGGTAAATAAAATAAAAAACTTGCTGAATAATCTAATAAACTGATGTAAGAAATTTGTACAGAATCAGGTAAAAACTAAATAGTAACGATTCCCACAGCAAGAAAATTTAATTTCGTTGGGAACGAACCTTGGAAGAGCGGACAACAAAATTAATGTTATTCGGAAGTGACTTTCAGTGTTTTAATTTGCAGAAATTTTACACACATGGGAAATAAAACAACAAAATAAATTTTCCTGTGATATGAATACCTATCAATGAATTGCTTAGCTTGCAATGGAATCAAAGGTTGGAATTTTTCAAAACTCTTATTTGTTACATGTAACTGTTTTATCAGAAAACACAGAATTATTTTTCAAAATTTCTTTAATTAAATCTTCATTAATATTTATTGGCTTACTGGTGTACGAAAAATATGCAATATCTTTTATCCATTATTTGAAAATAAATATTTTAATAAGGAATAATTACTGAATTTTCTTCTTATTAATTGTGAAAATTATTTCGATAGAAAATGAAATTGGTATAGTTATGATAATTAACAATGATTAAAAATAAAAATTGAGATATTTATTCTTCTATATAGCATTTTACTCTTTATATCAAGCAAATATAAATCAAATAGCCTTTTGTTAGAAACGGAAAAATGATGGCAATATTTGTATAGATACATGGGAGTGTTCGGTGGATAACAAAGTTTTAAGTGGACTAGAATATGTTATTTAAAATCGTCTGTAATTATGTCTAATATTCAGGCATTTGTAAAGCATCAAGCTTCGCTCACTTTAATTAATTTATGCAAAAATTTAAAAACGTGTAAATAAATAAAAGCAAGTTAATTTTTGAAAGAGAACAAAAATTCCGGATAACTGGGATTGTATATAACTGGAGATGAGGCCCGTAATTTGCCGTAATTCGCTCCAGTCCAATCCGTCTCATTTTATTCCACAGGAGAAGTGTAGGCAAAGTCTATGAGAAGAAATTTTGATAATTTATTTGTATTACTATAAAACACATTTAGACATTTCGGTAGTTCGCGAGAAACATAAAGCTTTTGTATAAATACCACAATAATAGAATTTTAGGCTTTTGTAGCTGACACTCGTTATAAAGACTCGCATTCTTAAGAAAAAGGATCAAGAAATAACAAGAGAGACAGATCATGTACAATAAGATCATATAACAAAAGATCGTTAAAATGAAAACTGATTTCATATACTCTCTTTAGGCGGAAACCCTTTACGCTGGTAGTTGTTGTGGAATGGTATGCGGTCATTATAAGTTTGCAGGTCTCACTATTTGAAAGCGTTTACTTTTTAAACATATTTTTATTTTAAAACATAAGCGTTTATATTAGGATTTGATCAGTCTTCAAAATTTATTTTGAACATGAATTTTTGGTTTGTGTCCATGGTTTGACAAGTATTGACGATGACAAAAAATACTAAATAAAGATGCGTTTTCTGACTTTTTCAGTGTGCCTATTTTTGAATTGGGCCGCTTTTCTGGGGAAAGATCGATTGTCAGTGAATTTATTTCTTTTTCCAAAATGAATAAAAAATATTCAAACAGAAATCCAAGCTCATTTTCAGCTGGAAAAGAATCTCATCTTGAAAGGAGACATTTGAAAATGGAGAAAACGGCGAGAGGTTCCCGTAGCAATTTCTACTGAAAAGTACGAGTTGGATTTCTTCAGCATGAAAATTTGCCACTCGATTTACCGAAAACATTCGCTGTGAACATGGCGTGTCTCGAAATATCGGTTGTGAAGTGCATGTAGAAGTCGTTCTTACTCTGATTAGTGGCAGTGTTGCCATAGCAACAGATGGCGTTCTGCACAGGGAGGGGATAATATCAGCTGCCTTAGCCGATACTGGAAAGTGGAGTGAATGAAGGAATCCATCAAGGGTACCTTTTGTTTAGAAAAGAAATTAAATGTACTTAACCAGAGTAACGCATTTTAGTGAAGGATATGGCCGTGAATAAATGCGCAGTTCACGACGGCTGAGACAAATGCTCTCTCAAATCACTAGGTACTTATTTGTGTTTTACGGCATTGCTGTTCTATCTTGAGATTAAGTGAACAGTGCGTTCTGAAAATTTTAGCTGATACTTAATAATAAGAAGAAGTAGCAATAACTGTCATTATCATTTGGAAGAATACTTGTAGCTGTTCTTTTCAAATTTGTCTCTATTTGTAAAATTTTCCAATTGCGGAAAATACTCGGAATTATGATAACTGTGAATATTTTCTGAACACTGTTAATGAACACTAAATGTCAAGATAATCTTACAGACGAAGCTGCAAAAATTAAGTAACGGAAAATTTTTTGGCCCTTTACAAAAACAGAATATTTTTTTTTAAATCAAATTTTGTATAAGCTCAAACTAAATATCTGAACTCTACATGAGTGGTTTTAAATAACTTAGATTAAGTTATAGTGTAAAGCACTTTAAGATTTCATATTATTAATTAATTTTATCAAGTCGATCACATTTAAATTATATGCATTCGATGAACAACGATCGACACAACTAGTTTCATTTCTTTTTTTTTTCCAGTAGGTTGACCCAGTTTTGTGGTACAACAATAGTCAAATTACAACAATTTAAAACTGAATTGCTGAAACTGGACAGTTAAAAATACTTGGTTTCCGAGAATGAATGGTGAAATTTCCTAAGGTTTCTAGGAAATATATACATCGGAAAGTGTTTTCAGTTAATTAAGTTACTCGAAAACATTATGTGCTTATGCATTAATGCTTTAAATGCAAAAGTTGCGGCCTCAATGTGGATGAAGCTTGTGCGAATCTCTACAATTGCCGAATTTGGTATTCTGCAAATCTGCGTATGACACATGAATACATTCAAGATTTTCCGAAAATCAGAATGTCAATTTTTTTCTTGAAACTAATATCGGCTTTATTGCGTTCTTAGATATCCCTGCACATTTTTCAAATCGAAATTGAAAAATGCTAAATTGTACGTCTTATTTCAATAAAATGCAGCACTACATTTCTTTATAAATCATGTGGGAGACAAGATGAATTGCCTATTTCCAGAACCATGGAAGGCTGAAATGCGCCTGTCCTATGGTCTGCAACAAGATCTGGTCTTACGTCCCGAATCCTCCAGCAGGCCTACAAATACAAATTCATCCAATAATATTTTAACTAAAGCCTTTGCGTAAGCATATACTCGTGCATTTTTTAATATGCCCAAATAATTAAGGCAATATATTAGAAGGAAAAATGAATCGAGCTGTAAAATAGCAGGGACATTACCTCTTTCTTATGGCACTTTTGGAATTTGAAATTTTGAGTCAAGCCGTTGGATGAGTGAAAGTCTAGACTTATTCCTTTTAAGGCTTTATCAAAAATGAAATTAAAAGTCAAAGAATTGATAATTTTGGCCATCTAAAGGAGAGAACTGCATGAGAATCTGCAAATACTACCCTAGATATTCTTACTAAAGTACGAACCGAAAATGCTTATCGTTGTGAGGCCTGTTATAGAGTTAATGGTGCACCTAATTAAAACTCATTAATTTTGTTCGTGATCTTTTTGAGGGTCTGAATTAAATAAGATCATATTCATCCCATTTCACCCATCATATATCTTCAGCAAGGGTTTATAGAATCCCTCCATTCATTCTTGGAAATCACGTAGAATGATTGAATAGTTGAGGTTTTAGAGTCATTAGGTTTTTTGAAGCAGGAAACGTGAAAAATTCGCAGTGCCCTCACCGGGACTCGAACACTTGACCTCTCGAATACGCGTTGGGTATGCTTCCAATTACACTACGAATACATGCGGAAAGAAGGGAGAAAATACATTATAAGGTGAGCAAATTCATGAAAGAAATGGCTAACTACCTAATTATATGTTCGTTTGGCTGCCACTCATTTTGTTTGCCTGAAATTTACTCACAGTGAAATCATGAGTCTGAAGCTTTTAGATCGTGGCAGAGATGACCAAGATTATCAATTCTTGGACCGTGGCAGAGATCTGAACAACTGATATTTTTGGTTGCCGATTATCTTGGAATCTGCTGAGAGAAACCTTTTAGTTAAATATTATGGTTTTCCCTCTTCAATAATTTTTTAGTCCCAGAACCGAGTTATTCTCGTCAGGCAAAGGCTCTTGTATACTGTAATTAGAGTTCAATGAATATGCAAGTAATGATATTTAAAATTTTTTAGCCTTGTTGATAGTTTTGCCCATCTTTCAAGAGCAAAAGAGATTTTGAAAAAATGACCGAAGGAATATTTAATGATTACACGAATTCATACCGCAACATGATTTTATGTACCGGAATCATTACCAAATTATGGGCACCATATGGATTATCTAGACAATCTGCGAGTAAATGGCCTGCCATATTATTCTCTCTATTTGTTGGCTCTCTATTTAATGGCCGAGTGTTTAATACCGCCTGTTGTTGGTGAAAGCGCTGATTACAGTAGTGCTTTAACTTGCTTCTTTCACGCGTAAAATATATGAAAAATGGTTTTCTTTCAAGTTCGAAATCGGCTTTCCAAAATCTCCATTTTCCCAAGTTATTTCATTCAATCCCGAAATTATTTTGGGAGCCCATGGGACGTGGAGTCTCTTGCGATTGCAGCTTGCGTAACTAGCTCTATAAATTCGTCTCTGATTTCCGCAAAGGTCAAGGGCAACAATAGTTTCTAAATGCTGCATTTTGGTGTGAAAATGCTATGCAAAGCTATTTAAATGGCTAAAAAACCTTTTCATGCAATTATTTCCTTAAAAATATTTTTCATGAATAAATTTTCTTTCAAAATAAAATAATGTTAAAACTACAGGGGGATTTTTTTTTAGAAGTGACCTATTTCATTTGGCTGTAGTTCTGTTAAAACTATCCGATTTTATTGCGGTTTACGGCAAAAAATTTAGGAAGGGTGCAAATTTAATGGTTAGTTTCGTTTTTTGATCTGCAATGTCGAAAAAAAAAATAACGAAAACCGCGACATTCCGTGAAATTCCATACAAGAGGGTCTGCATACCGTTGAAGTCAGAACAGCTTGATGACGTAATTTTTTATTCACTAATTGCTGCAATTCTTAAATTTTCACGAATTGCATGCTTTGGGTTAATATTTATAAACAGTGCAAGCTTACTATTGCATTACATTCCTACATGTTTGGGCCTATGGCTTGGATCTGCTTGTTGCCTTTTTTCTGCTTGTTGTTTTTCTTTGATTTTTAATTTATTGTTCTACTCTTATTAATAAAGTAAAACAAAAATTATCCATCGGCAGGTATATTGTAAAATCTTAAATTTCGATGAAGGAATATCCTTTTTTTTGCTCTATACTTTAGTAAACTGCGCTATAATCTAACATGTATAAGCAAGAATTCTTCAGGAAAGTCTTTTATTTTTAATGTTATTGTATTATTTAAAATATCTTATGAATTTTCTGTGAATTTCCTAACACTTTCTTAATTTATTATATATTGAAGTTAAAATTATTTGGTAATTGCGTATTATGCCGTCGACTTAAGCATTCATCAAGCAGAGCATACTCATCAAGCAGCGCGACTTAGTACCAGTTGTGGCTATATTGGGACATACCACCATATTCCTATCATCTGCGCTTTCGTTTAACGTAACCTATATTGATTCCTGATTAGCCAGCTTTTGTTTTTATAAATAAGGATGTAAATTAACCATTGTGTTTCTATTTTATGGCATTTTGAAAGAAATGATTAAAATTTGGGACCTGTTTCTTACAGAACATCAAGAAGTGGAGTATTTTCAAAGTTATTCGATCCTATCATAAAAAGTATGTATTAGAAGATGCGATATGGTCAGTTCAATATGCCCGACAATTAGTAGATTGCAACAGTTGCCTGCGGGAAATTTATACTCAAAGCATTCTAAAAATTGCTTCTGGTAAACTCGGAGGGCCTAGCAACACTTTTTACGAAGCGCAAAAACGAATTGGGTTGAATACTGATTGTTTATTAATATAAGAGGTGTTAGTTCCTTCAGATTTTCGCAGGAACGTTTGGCACAACTTTCATGGAATCTCGCCGTACAAACCAGAGTAAATATTTTCTGCCGTGCATGTTTTTGAATATACATTTTACGAGCATAAAGAAAACATAAAACAGAGGTTTTGAAACTAGTGCTGGAAGCCACCACGTAAAATATACTGGGCTCGCTGAAGCATTTAAAATTAATTAAATATATTTCGTACTTAAATAAGAATAAGTACTCCTAGTGTGGCTTGTACATTGTAAAATTCTTCTAAGCCCTTTTCATTTTCTCTTCAGTTTGGAAGTATCCATGTCCATTAGCAGTAAGTACAAAAAAGGTGACTGCATAGCGTTTTTTCGACTCTTCTACATGCATGATGATAGTTTCTTTGAATAAATTCTCCACCAAGCCATCTCTTCTTTAAGAGGACAGTCCTTTGCAGAGTTTGTATTAATCAAGATACAGACCAGTTAAGAGCTTTTGCGTGCTTTGTGTTATTTAATAAACCTATTTGGTAATTTGCGTTTTACGTACTACATGTAATTTCCTTTTAATAAGAAATTCCTTCATATTTTAATAAGCTAATCCTTCATATATAAAAGATATTCCTTCATATTTTAATAATTTCAAGTTTGTAAATCTCATTAATGGATTGTAATTTTTGAAAATTACGTCTACACTAAATGTACGGAATAACGGAAATTTCCATTTATTAAAAAGAATTTGTTAACGAGAAAGATTTCAGAGAACCTGCAGTGAATAATATGCATATATGCTCTTAACTTTAATACAAATTTAATCTCTATATGCACTGAGCTATCTAGCTGGTAAATAAGAAAAGGTGTGCATTCAAAATATATTGGCTGTGATTGCTGAAAAAAATATGAGCGCCTTTACATTCTTATGCGATGCGCATTACGGCGTTGAATGGAAAACTGCTATTCTTCCGTTTGACTTTCCAGAAATTTTCTTGAAATGATGGAAAGTTTTTATTAAATTGTTGTCGCTAAATTTTTATGGTTATGGGTTGTTTTGTTTTTTTGCTGTTAGACGCTTAAAAATGTTCCAGTTCTCCATTAAGAGAACAGCTTTTTCTTTGCATAAAAATTATTTCTTTTCAAGCTGCATTTTACCGTAATGTCAAAGCGAAGGCTAATACGTTTTTATATTTAATCTAAGACAATAATTCTGAAATGATGTTCGTAGGAATGGTGTGTGTGTGTATTGAGAATACGGCAAAGCACACTAGGGCTATCTGCCTAAGGGGAGGGATGATTTCGTGGAGGACTTTCTAAGGGAAACTGGCTCGTATACACGTTACACATGGGGAAAACCACGAAAACGCCCATGCAGCCAGCCCGTTCGCGGGATTCGAACCTCGGACCGAACTACCAGTGTTTAGAGATTTTACCACTCGGCCGCTGGTGGGCCCCTAAGAATTGTATAGTTCTAGAATGGTGTTTTATTGATCTACTAAAATATTTTATATAATTATTAAAGAAAAAGCAAAAATAAATTTAAAAGTTTCGGGTTTATTTTTATTTTTTATAGTTTTTATTTAAACTTTTGAAATTTTAAATTTTCCTTTAGTTTGGTTGACTTTATACATTTTAACGTGATATTATTTGTTAGCTTTCTGAATCTTCGAGTAGCAGTGAATGAGCTCTCTCGAGATTCTTTCTGTCCGCATTCACGTATTTTAAATAAAATATATTCTCCTTAACGCTATCGGTTGTATCTGTGACCTGATCCGTCACGGCATATCCAAGTTGCTCTCAAATCAAATTTGCGAGAATCGAATTACACTAAGGCGTGTTCCTCCTCAAGTATACCTATTTGCTTTCGAAAAGAATGGTTGAAATGCACTACTTTATGTCTACCGAAGGCTTCCTGCGAATCCAGCTCAACCCCAAAGGAATGAAATGGAAGGAAAGATAACCAACTGGGATATTTCCTCGCGATTAGCGTTATTTTTTAAACTTATCAAGACTGAAGTTCGATTGCAATAGATCTCTCTTGGAAAGTCATCTAGAAATGGAAATTTTGGATTCCTTCGTCTTTACAATATATTTTGCAAGAAATTGAGGCCATATTTTAGTTAGCAATAAAATTTCAAGTTTCTTCAGAACCGAAACTTGGTGAACAGTAAAAGCATTAAATTATTCTTTCACTATATATGGACTTAAACTGAAGTATCTTCTCTTAAAACGAATTGAAAGGAATACTGAGCAAGAACGTAAAAGTGATGGGATACTTTCGCTTATGTCAATTCCGCGCCAAGTGGTATTTCTACTCATCACTCCTATGGGAAAATGAAATGTAATAAGTTTAACCAATCATAGACAAAAAGTAACACATGAATAACACATGTACTGACATGATTTTTCTGAAGTACTGTCCATTCCTGCTCTGGCAGTTGTTCTGAGTATTTTACATGTGATAGTAGTTTTTTTCGCCTCCTGTTTAGAACGTTACATAAAATGAATGAATTTTTCCTTATTGAAACATCTAAGCTTGCGCAACCTACAATCACGACTGGTATCGGCAATTTCGTGTTGATGCAAATTCTTAAGTGACTACGTAGAGACGCATTGAAAGCGATATATTAAAACCTTCTTTTATTCCTCTGAAAATATAGCTCTGCTCAAGATTTAAAATAAAGAATTTTGTTTTAGTGATGATTAAAAAATCCTGTGATGGTTATTAAATACACTAGTATTTTGCTGCGGGTGTCTGAAGGTTAGATAAAATGTGAAACCAAATTACAAATGTTTATAAGATTTAGGCTTTGCCCACTACTAGGCCAGAGCGATGTTCATTTTATTATGAAGGCTTATAATATATGGCCACCATTGTCTCTCATGAAGAGAGAGACAATTTACATCCATGCCTTCTCCGGAATTCGAACTCGGGCGCATCTGTACTGATATTCATTTAAGGTATTTGAAGGTAATTTCGTCTTTAAGTTAAGGTCTCTCATAATTGGTTTTTTCCTGCTTGCGTCCAGAATCCTCATTTTAGGATATTTAGTATGAGTATTTTATTCTTTTAAAAAGATTTGAGTTGCTCTAAACAAAAATTAAATAATGAATAATGCATTTTAAAAGAAGTTTTATTTTCTTTTGCAGATACTAAGACATATCTCATCACTAGGCTTTACCGACCAAGGTAAGTTTAATAAAATTTGTATTTTTTCTTAAAACTGTACATATATGTGATGCAAAATATTATTTACTTTCTTTGTTGTAATTCATTGTAAAGCATTTATATACTTACCCATGATTATTTTATTCTTTTGCTGAGATACTGCGCAAAAAATCTATTTCTCTCTTACAAATACAATGACTTGAAATATATCTCGAAATCATGGACCTTATAAGAAATAGACTAACCCAGTGGGCGGGGCGTGCGGGAAGACATGTCGGGAAGAGAGAGTAGAGACGATTTAGTTTATCGTAACATTGAAACATATGGCGTTTGTATCACATAACTCTTTTTAATTATTAAATGTGATACGTTGTATAAATGATGAGGTAATAAAAATCACAGTTTTTGCTAATAAGATTTTATATATCTCATGAAACCACTTTTTAGTGCATTTTGAGTATTTTTTTTTTTTTTTTTTTTTACTGCATTTTGAGCATAAGCGTAATTCTTGTCTAAACATCATTACTTTGATAAAACGGAAAAACTCTAAACAAAAAATTTATGAATTTACTTTTGCCTACAAATGCTACATGATGCTATGAAACAAATAAGGTAAAATTAAACAAGATTTGGTAATTTTTTTTTTTTTTTTTTAATTTTATGAACATTTTCAGGCAGTAGTAGCAAATATTTATCATTTCAAATGTTTATAGAAACCAAGGATTGTTTTATTTATTTTTTTCTGTTTTCAAAATTATTATGGTATTAAAAGATGATCATTTATGACAATATTAATAACTCATAAAATTCGGAGCATAAACTTTTCTGAGTGTAAGGAAAAATTAAAAAAAAAAATCCGCAGTAAATAAAAAAATCTTATGCGGGACTAGAAATAAATTAAAAAAAATAATTACTATAAAATACAAGATATTATATGTCCAATCTTAAATTTTTTTTAATGCGCCTAAAGTAACCTTGTAATTTTATATACCTGTAAATACAGCAGAATGACTATACATCCATAAATACATATGTATGAACGTAAACAATTTAGGATATTTGTTGCATTGAAAAATTCGCTTACTTCACTTTTTATTTCAAATATTTGTGAAAACAAGATTACATCTATTTATCTATTAATGTAAATACACACACCTATATATATATATATTTAGAGAGAGAGAGAGAGGAAGAGAAACAGATAATATGATTTATTGATGCTTAAATAAATTAATTTAGTAAATCTGCTTCGAATATTTTCTCTCTGTTTAGATTCATTGTAACATGCAACTGCATGATGCATTCTGATTTTTAAATATTGAAATATTACTGCTTTAATTAATTTAATCAGGTGGTTTTTATCTGGCTCATCATCATAAATATGGTCTTGAAGAGAAGGAAATATATGTGTTCCTACGCTTTTTAAGACTTTTAGAGTCATGAAATTTATAATATTTTTTTATTCAATTTAAACTCCTTTTCAGTCTGCCTAAAAATTATTTCTGCATTTTTGCAGATCATTCGGACGTCACTGGAAGGAGAAGTCAAACCTTTACATCCAGATTTATAATATTTGAAACCTAGAAAACCATCATATGGTTCTGTTGAAACTAAAGCTGAGAAACAGATATTACATTTTACTTTATAAGCTAAGCTTTTAACAACAAAACCAGCTATATAAGATGTATACTTTTCGTTCTTAAATATTCTTATTTTTGATTAGTTATAATGCTAGGAATTAAAATTTACCTGTAATTTAAAAAAGCAGCAAAAATTTATGAATTTTAAAGAAAAACTTTCAAAAATTCATTTTTAGGCATTTTAGTATTTAGTTATAGTTTAGTATTAGTTATAGTTTTAGTAATTGTAAGAGAAAATTACTTGGTTGAATTTTTCTGTTAGTTCAGATTTAAACTATTATTTTCTAAAAGAAGAAGTTACAAATTCGCTTACATCATAGGAAAAGCTAAAAATATATACAAGCCTGAAAGCATGCATAATTATTTAGAACGTTAATTATGCTTGAAAACATGCTAAGTATTTAAAAAGCAATCTCAGTGTCAAAAATAAAAATATTTAAAAGTTCTTACTTGTGAAATGAGGCACTACCACCAGCTTTTTCGTGACAATTGTACGCGCTGCAATAGCCAACCATTGCTAATTTCTGGAAGTCGTCCCTACTCCTCCGGATGTGATCAAGGTGACAGCCGGGAACGCGCCAGACAAGGGAGAAAACGCAATTGGGTTAGTCTATTTCTTATAAGGTCCATGCTCGAAATAGCATTACGACGTATTGTTTCCAAACTGATTGCTTCTTAAAATTTAAGTAATTAATTTTTTAATGAAAATATCTCTTCTGTAAATCAGAAGTTTATGGTATTTTACTAAATTATATTTATGTTTGACAACAGGAATTTAAATTTCTTCACTGTAAGAGGGATTTAAAGCTTTCTACGACAGGTTATGTCTATTGACATAGTGGCTAAAATATTCACAATGCTTTGTACTTCCTTTATTATTTTTTGCATCTTTTATTTAATTGGCACCAAGACTATCGATAAATTTCCAACGCATATCACAAACGACCGGCAGTGCTTAGCACCTCTACGTAAATCGAAAACTGTAGGAATTTTTTGGGGAAAAATAAAATACGATAGAAATACAACGAGAGCATGTGCATTCATTAGAACATTTTTCGCGATAGGATGAACTGAAAGTGACCATGATTAGGTCTGTCGGGCGTATGGTGACGTTGTGCGCTGTCACTCTACGGATTATCTTGGTGCCAATTAAATAATATTAAGAAATATAAAAACTTTTATGCCATTTAAAACTGAGGAATTGACAGAATATTATTGTAGATTTTTAGCTACTACAAATAATTGAAGCTTTAGCGTTATTTGAGATTAAGGAGAACTCTTAACATTTTATAGTTTTTAAGAAAAAAGAACAGTGAGGGTTTTAAATTAGTTTCTTTGAAGATATATCTCCTTTTAATATTGCAATATCAATGTGTAAAAATAAAGCTTCAGAGCAATAAGAATTGAAAATAACTTTCGTAAGTGGAACAAAAATGAAGACTAAGACAAAAAAGGACTTAAAAGAATGGACGAATGAGAATGATTGAAAGGAAAAAGGAATTTCTTATTTAAAAAGATAAGGCATTCCCTCTTCTGTCAATAAAAATTAAAAATTTTTGTTGCTTAACTTAGATCAGCTAAATGTTTGTTCACATAAAAGTTTCTATAACGGCATAATAATTACTGCGACAATATGATTTAAAAATGCCAAATCCATGGAAAGAAATGTATATCTGCTCACCATATTCGTTTGAAAGAAATAACCGGAAGTGATGCATTTTTTTTTCTGCATTTAGAATTCCGTCCTTAAAAATTATACGATGATTTCAATCACATATATATGTTTAGCAAAGAAGAATTTAGGAGCGATTCATGCAATTTATTCTTTCATTAAGTGCAAATTTAATACCAATAATCTTAGTTATCTTTATTTCCTAAGAATTTATTTTGTTAAACTGCACATTAAATATACTGGTGAAAGAATAATGCTAATAATAGCTTTGTTTAATCTTTCATTTCCGACTAGAACTTAAAATTTTTTTCCCCAATGAATTTGTTTTTGTATTTTTATTATGAAGTTTCAGAGTGCTGAAGTATCTTTTTAAGTAGCACGTATTTTGTATCTCCATTCTTCAACTAGTTAATTCGCTAAATACAATTTTTATAGGTTTCAAAAAGTTATTATTAAATTTACTGATAACGATGCTTGTAAATAAGAAACAAATATTCGAAACTAATATTTACATTAATTTCAGCCCTCACACCTTTTCTTTTGTGTATGTGTGTGTGTTTTCATTTTTCAAATTGATTAGTGCGTCGTAATACTTGACGTAGTAGTTACTTCAGTTTAACTAAGTCCTTAAATATTAGAAAAACGTAAGGAATAGAATGTGCTTCTTTCCTTCCTGGTTTAATAAAACATAATGTTTCCTTCTTCTGCACTTTCGAGCCTGATGTATGCTGACAAAAGGAACCTATAGCTTAAATTGTTTTCCACCTACTCTTTAATTTCTTATTAGCCGTGTCTGTTAGTTATTGAGCTGCGATGCTGGATTATTCATGCGAAAAGCGAATGCTCCAAACTTCCGACTGACTAAATTTAATAATGTTCATTAAGATAATTAGGCACTATTGCGCTTCGTTAAAAATACCCTAAAGGGATTAAAGTATCTTTTTCTTCATTCCGCTGCGAGAAATATTTAAAATTAGATTTCAACTCATCTGAAAGTAGTTCACTAAGTGCTTCGTTTATATGGTCTTAGGTGAATAAGAGAAGAAAAAAATATTTCTTTAGATCCAGTATAAGAATAAAACCTTAAGTTAATGTTCTTCCATCTGCATAAGGTTACATCAAAATGCCTGTGTGGAATAGCATAAATTTTAGAACGAGCTGTAATTACTTTATGTATTTATCTATATTATAAATTATTTAATTGGTTTTCTTTTTTTATATTTTTGCCTTCATTTACTGTTCTTTATTTCTTAACTTTGAAGTCGTCTTCTAACAGCAGCCCACAAACGGCCGAGCGGTAAAGTCGCTGAACACTGGTAGTTCGGTACGTGGTTCGAATCCCGCGAACGGGCTGGTTGCATGGGCGTTTTTGCAGTTTTACCCATGTGTAACGTTTATATGAGCCAGTTTCACTTAAAACGTTCCCCATGAAGGCATCTCTCCTTTCAGGAATATAGCCCTCGAGTGCTTTGCCATAATCAAACAAAACAAACCATAAGTTCTAGCACCAATGTAGAGACATTCACTGTCGAGAAATTCATTGTAGAAGACGAGTGTAGAGAAAGTGAAGCAGAGCTAAATCAAGACAGTCTAGGACTCAGATCTTTAATAACCCCAATTCTCACGTTCGTAGTTTTCGTGAAAGAAATACAATATTCTTAAGAGTTGTAGGATGACTGTGGAGCCCCTAAACTTTCGGGCCTTTTGGTTGCAGGCACCAAATCACTTTTCATAGCTAAGAATAGTGCTTTCCATGTAGCTAAGAATTTTGAGAAACTGGCTCCTAATAAGATTACGCTCGCAATAAAATTGCTTTTGTATGATAGAAAATTTCCTTATAAAAGCTCATAACCTTGTAAAGATTAAATAGAATAAAATAAATTCTCAAAAACGCAAGCGTAATTAGTCTGTGAAAAAAACTTTGACTAATGCTCTTTCAATAGGCCCGCAATGTAAATGTCAATGCAGTTCTTTAGATAAATGAACATAGTTTAAGGGACAAAACAAGAAATATTATCTGAAAGATTAATCGATTTATATTTTTGCGAGACAAGAGAGTACAGCATTTGCTATTACGTAGATACATTATTATAAATTATAAATATCATTTTCAATTACATGTTGTAGAGTCATTAGGATTTTTTAAAGTAGGAAACACGAAAAATGAGCGATACTTCCGCCGGGACTCTAACCTGGACCTCTCAAATACGCGTCGAGTGTGCTATCGTTACACCACGAAGGCATGCAGAAAGGAGGAAGAAAATACCTTATATACTACTACTTTTGAAGGACGACTGGAGATTAGGGGAACCGGTCACCAAATCCTGGTGGTGAAGAATCATCATCCACCACCTTTTAGTTCAGGCGCCACCGTAAAGTCATTAGTTTTATTTTTTTGAAACAGGAGTACATGAAAAATGAGCAATGCCCTCGCCGGGACGCATATTTCGCAAGTGCACACTAGCGTAGCCACTGAGGGAGGGGTTTCGAAAATGAGCCAATGAGCTTCTATTGATTGCTCTTATGACGCTAAATATTCGTGTATGTGAGCGTATGTTGTTTACATTTTAATTTGCAGTTGTTTCGCAGCTATAAATGTATAGCGTAATAGTAGAAAAGCTCGTAGTGCTTTCGTTTTATGAGTTTAATTAATCGCTGACATTTCACTTTTGCGGTTTTCATTACGCATTAATATTTGGATTGATGTTCACGGCATATTATCGCTCTTTACATCGAGAAAATGACTCAAGCTACAATTAGCCTCGAATATTATGCATTTACTAACACCTGTGGATTAAAAAAATTCAAGTGTATAGTTTTTTTTTTTTTTTTTTTTTTTTTTATAATTGAGCTAAGAAGGACTGGAAGTGTTACAATTAATCTAGTGTTTTCTTATTTCAGTGCTTGCATTCTTTTGATTTTTAAAGTGTAAGATTCCGAATACATGCTGTGTTTAACCTGATTATATCCATTGTTAACATTAAAAGTTATATGTGAATAGATTGAATATAGTCGTTGTGAATAAGATAAATTCATTCTGTTTGATGAGTATTTCTTGTGTAGACAGTACATTTAAGAGTGATCAGTTATTAAATGTGAAATTAAACTCGCTAAATGTATACAAATGCAAATTAGTTAAGTTCGCGTTGAATAAAATTCTGCATTGGCTATTATTATAGAACATCTTTTTCATATAGACTGCAATAAAAAGTGCTGACTTCTATTTACATATATAACTGGAGTAAATATTTTTCTCATATGCATAGTTTTATGTAAAGATAGCATTTGGACTCAGATGTTTATCATATATTTCTTTCTTCATCTTATTAAGTAATATTTCACATGGATATTTTTGCGGGGTGTCCAGCATGTGTTTGTATTCATTTCAAATTCTTTCAACCAGGTAGTGAAATCTTCACAATTATTTATATTTGATCTAACTTCGCAAATGAAAATTTTCAGAATTGCGTGACAAAATATTTTCAGCCGTCTTGCGTAAATCTTAAAGCACGCGAAAGGTCATGTGACATGACAGAAATATTACTGGATGCCCATTGGTTCATCCTAGAAGCCACTCCCTCGGTGGCTACATGGATGCGCACTTGTGAAATATGCCGCCGGGACTACAACCTGAACCTCTCAAATACTCGTCAACTGTGCTACCATTGGAGCACGAAGGCATGCAGAAAAGAGGGAGAAAATACCTTATAATGTATTTAAATAATTTACAATAGCTTTTGCTTTTTACGAATAATATTCATACCATTGGTCAAATGAAAAATACTGCTAAGCACTGGTATCTAGACCCTAGTATAAATGCCGGTAAAGGGTCTGATTGCATGGATGTTTTGAGAACTTCCTCTCTAATATGGATACAAGCCATTTTTCTTAGGAAATCTTCCACAAAAGCATCCCTTCCCTCAGACAGATAGCTCGTGTAGTTTGTCACATTCATGTAAACAAACCTACGAACTAAATCAATATTATCTTTTTATTCGCGATGTTAACAACCTAACATTGATTATTTATCTTTTTCTTTAATACTGCTTATTTTTGCCATTTTAACATTTTGTGTGGTTTCCCAAATACTGAAACCGATTTACATTAAAAATTAAGCTAGAAAACCGGTTCATATTGCATCAAAATCTAAGCAATATCCATTAATTAAGCAGGCTGACCAATAATTTCTAAGCATTTTAAAGTATCTCCTTGAAATGAAAAATAAAGATTATAAATAGCATTTTGTGAGGTAAAACTAAGTGAAAAAAAATCTGACGAACAGCGATCAGCTTGAAAATATTTTCATAGATACAAAACAGAGTTTACCGTCAACTTTATAATTACTCTGCCAAAGTATTGCTCTAAATACGAATAATATGTGAAATTTATCTGGTATACTAGCTTACTAAATATACATTTAGGCATTAGGTGTACTGGACAGAGTGTATATAAAAAGTGTATATAATTTCTTAATAAGTCCTTTATCGAAAAATAACCTGTTCTCAAATTCATGTTCTTAATTTATGCGACACTGTATGCCTGTATTCTATGAAGTCTATTGGAAATTTGAGGAATAGAACAATGTTTGTCCTTTAGGGGAGAATTAATGCAAAAATGTCAGATTTGATAATGTTTTGTTATGGAAAAAATTTTACATGTCATTATAAATTAATTACCGAAACTGCACTTAAATTATTATGATATACTCCTGTTTAATAAACGAATTACTGTTTCCTAAATTGTTTTATCAGATTTTTAGAATATGAAGCATAAAGCGATCGTACGATTCATATTACAATCTTAAATCGGCAACAGTAAAAATTTTATGACTCGTCGGATCATTTTCGCGTAATGTATCCTAAACAGGTTCACAGATTTGCCTGAACATAGCATGGTTTGTCAAATAGAATCCAAAAGGATTTCAGATTTTTTCTTAAAATCTCTCTTAACGTAAATGACAATTAGTTTATAAAGTTTCTCGGCAATCATAAGCTGTAACTAAATTTTAGATAGACTGGCAGCGAAGTATTGTTAAGCTAAAATAACAACTGAAACTTAAGAAGGGTGTAAAAGACCCATTTAAAACTAAGAAGAACAAAGGGCTTACAAATCAGCGAACTACTTGTGGCGATGTAACTTAAGTAACAGTTAGACAAATTTAAAATTTAAATTAAATAAGCTAGTAGCCTAAAGTTTCACAATTCAATATAACTCGAAGATGACTCAACTTAACTGGTGTGGAGATTCAATATTGGCAATTATAAATGTAAGGCTGAAGATTACAAAACTTATCTTCTCTAGCAACCTAGTAGCATGATTCCAAGAGGCAGAACACGCTCTTTCTTACAAACTAAAAAACCTCACTTTACGCGCGAATTGATTTGCATTCTGACGAGAAAGCGAAAAGGATAATTTACAGTAAAGATCTAAAACATAAAATAGCTGGTTAATTAACATAAAGAAACTTACAAGCTGATAATATAAACTAACACATGTCTTAGTGGCTTGCATAATTTCTGAAATATCCTATAGCTCACACTGTGTTAAGCTTTACTTTTTTCTTTAAGGATACTTACAATGAAAAGACTGATTCAAAATAATGGATCAATAATGGATGGTTCGCGATTAATAGTATAAATATACATACCTGACTGTGTTATTTTCCAGATTTCTTTTTATATGTATCCCTGGGATATGTTTGACCAATTTTTCCCCCTTCCCCCACCAACCACCCCTGTCTAGCTTTTGCATGCTGGCAGTTGGCTTAGTGACGATTCGTCTAAGGACAAAAATCACTATTGCAAGCCTTGAAACTCCATATTGCTCACTCATGTGGCGAGAACCTATACTTTAAAGGTCGATTCGTTACATCATGCCCAAATTTAGAGATTTTATTTTAGTTCTGTCAACACGTTTTAGTACCGACCAAATATGCATTTATTAAAGAAAAAAATTTTATTAATCACGTCTTATTTAAGTTCTTGTATCAAACAATTCTACAGATTCGTATGCATTTACAATAATTTAAATTTATTATCTTTTTCTATGTATAGGTCTAATTAGATTGTAAAGTGGTTAAAATTTTAGATAACCAGTCATTTTATGATTTAGGTCTCTGCTGGCATTTCCGATTTCCTACTAGAAGGCAAATTTGGCAAAACTGAATTTAAATTGAGGAAAATCTAAGTTGTTAATTTGTTGTACGGTAAAAATGCCAGATACAGAGGTAATACAAGTTATACTGCCTAGATTTTTACCGCAAATTCTGGATTTTGAGTTAAAAAAACCCGAGCACTCTCGAACAATTATTTAAGCTCGCTGTAACGTTTTAAAGTAGGCGTAAGGTAGGATATGGCTAGAGATCAAATGCATATTTTCATAGACTTATAGCGTAAGGAAGCCCACGGTCTCACGGCGGCAGATGGTTTGATTGCAAAAAGAAACTTTCAGCAGCGAATGACCATCGCCGAGGTAATTCACAAAAGAGGAAACAGGGAAAAGCCAGAAAAAGTTTAAACTAGTAAGAATACTGAAGTACAGAGGGTAGAAACTCCCCGGGAAGAGCAAATTCCGTCTTAAATTTAGCTGAATGCAGTTTTAATCAAAAATTTATCCTTACCTGTAATTCAAATCCTGCTAAATAACGTGTTAATAGACGAATAGTTGGATACAGAGATAAAATATAATTTCTTGCAAAAAAATATTTCAGAAAGAACTTTAGTAGGTACAGGTACAGGAATGAGGGTTATTGCCTCCATGGTAATCAACGTCAATGTATAGGTAAGGTCAAATTAAATGTGCAGGGGAAAATGAGAACCACGAGATACCTGAAGATTTTGTTGTTGTTGTTGAGAAAAGTCTTCAGGCACCTGTAACTTTGAAAATAGATTTTTTAAAAGCGGCGAACTGAAAATTAATTTTCAGGAAACGATAGTGCAACTGGACATGATTAAATTGGAAGAGAAAGAAATTCAGCCTCCAGCCGTGCTCTTCAAGGATCTGAAGCCAAAAGAAAATGTAAGGATGGACTGCTACTTTATTGTGACGTCAAACGAAAGATTATTTGATGAAAGATTAAGTCAACATGACTACACTAGATCTCACTTCGGGGAATATATTTTCAAACATGTGTAAAACCAGATGTGCCAAAAACCGCATTACTACAAAGTCAGGCGTTAATGCCTTTTTGAGAAAGTCTTTTGGCTTATATGGAGCTCCCACTACGTTTCAGGGGGTGGAGCATGGGATATACTAAGAATTCACCTCAGAAAAAGGACTTTTACTTAGCTAGATGATATAATTGTAACTAATGAGACTAAAGACAAACAAATTAGAGATTTGCACTATGTGTTTTCGCTTTTCAAGGAAGCAGGATTAAAAATAAATGCTCCCAAAAGCAAATTTGGGTTACAGTCGCTGACAAAAGCGTCGCAGAGGAAACAACGCAAGGAGAAAACGTCGTGGTACAAAACATCGCGGGAGAAAAGAAAGCAAAGATATAACATCGCAGTTCTAAAGCATCGTCGTCGAAAATAAAGCGGTTCAAGTACTTCGCAGTTTAAAAACATCATCGTCGAAAATATCGTGGTAATAAAACATCTACAAATCATCGCATGACGATAACATCGCATACGTGCGTTCTTCAAGTTTCAAGTTTTAAAAAGGTGTAAATGCATATTCGCATAAAGATTTGGAAGTGCAAGAAATGTTAACGACACTTTACGAATAAACGGAAACAAAACAAGATATAATTTTCACCAAACAGTATGAGATTAAACAAACGCGAAAGAAAGTATTTTGATAATTAACTAAGCAATCTTTATAGATGTAACCTCGTGCAGTTACTTATCTTCCTTTCTAAACATTTTTAGGCTGTTAATAAGGTTTCTAAAAATTTTTTCATGAAAAATTATGAGTAAAACTTCATAAAAAAGATTAATTTATTAATAACCTTTGTAAATTAACTATAAACATTTAAAATTATATTAAGTGCTGTAAGTTGCATTGATTTTCTACTCATTTTCAACTTTTAAATGCTTAAGTTTCCTTCTTACATTTTCAGTAAAAATTTCTTATTTCATTCAAAAATATGAAATATTAAAGTAGAAATACCCCTGTTTCCTTCTTACGCTCCTAAATCATTATGCAAAATCGCATTTACAGCTTTTAAAACCTGAAAAACGCATTGTGTCATGTTATCGTCATGCGATGATTTGTAGGTACTTTATTTTTTACCACGATATTTTCGATGACGATGTTTCTGAACCGCTTCATTTTCGATTTTCATATTTTGTACCACGATGTTTTAGAACTGCGATGTTTTCTCTTTGCTTTCTTTTCTCCCACGATGTTTCGTATCCGCGACGTTTTCGCCTTGCGTTATTTCCTCCGCAGCGTTTTCGTTCGCGATGTTTTCGGCGGACACCCGAAGTTGTGGCCAAAGAACATTGTTACCTGATATATCTCAGAAAGGAATCGAAACTGAAAATTCCAAGAGAGTTGCAATAAAGCAATTACCTTCCAACTAATGCAGCGAAGACGTTAGTCTCATTTTTAGGATTGCGCTCTTATTATAGGACTTTTATCAAAGATTTTGGCCACATAGCAGAGCTGTTATTAAACATGAAAAGAAAGAAAGAAAGCCAGGTTTACCTGGTCGAGCGAAGCAAACACAGTATTTGAAGGATTAAAAACTGCATTGATGATTAAAATTCTCTGTCGCCAACGGGACATTTGACATTTTTGCAGATACTGCAGATTTCATGGTAGGAGACGTGCTCATGCAAAAGCATAAGTTGCATATTTTAGTGGAACTCTTAACTGAGAGGAATTAACGTCTACAGAAAGGGAAACGTTAATGGCGGTTCAGAAATTTTGAGTGTACAGGTACTTTGGGAAATCAGTAGCAATATTTTCACAGATCATGCTGATATCGCCCGTTTGTATTCCGGAAAGAATTTATCACCCAAACGCATAAGATAGGCCCTTAAACTTCAAAAATACATTTTAATATATAAACACACTCCCGGAAAACAGATGTGATAGAGGATGAATTAAATTATATGACGACGGGAATGAACTCAAATGTGCAATGTTAACAATAATAATTTTAAATTCCCGTGAAACTATTATTTCGGAATTACAAACAGACCCGGAATTAAAAAATATTTATGCTTACTTTAAAAGATTTTTATCATTTTGAACTCTATAATATATCGGCTACCAAAAAGAAGTTGAAAATTGCCAAATTATTGACAGTTTTTTGTCCAAAGTAACAAACGAAAATGACGAATTAAGATCAGTTATCCCAGCAAGTTTGATATTATGTATTTTACAGAAATTGCATAACGAAGCAAAAAACGAGTGAAACAGGAAATTAATTTTCTTTAAGAATCTAGTTTTCTGTTTATAACTAAAGTACAACAGTCGCTATTTATTTTAAGTTTTTGCCTTAAGCCCGGACATCGCAGTTTTGCTTTACAGCGAGAAGCGTTTAATTTAATTCTGCATTGTCTAAAAGTTTATTTTTTTTGTACAAACATTATATTGTGACTTTGGTCCAAGAGACTTTTGAGAAAATTCTGGCGTAGTTGCAGAATATATTTATTTAAGCAATATGTCTTCTGATGTAAAGTGCAAACTGAGTAATTTTCTGAATATTAATGAACTTTAAATGCTTCATGAAGTATGCTTGATAACTATTTGTAAATGTAAAAGTGTTCTGTTAATGATTTTGTATAAATAAAACTGTCGATGTATGCTCAAGATTGTTAAGTTAGCAAGTTCTGATAAAATAAGTTAAAGCAAAAGGTAGTGATGTGAATGTATTTAGCTAAAAGCTAGGTTCTCCAGCCAGTACTGAAGTTTAGTAAATTTTAAGCTTAGAATATTAGGAATAGTTTTGAATTTAAGATACTCGTTGAGATTTAGTGTGTCTTAATTATTAACATGTAGGATTTCAATCAGGAGGCAGAAGATGAAAATACTTGTATAATGGAACATGCTTGTAAGTACATGGCTGGAAAACAGGGAAGAGAAATAAAATTCTAGAATAACTGCAAAGGTTATGGAAGATTTTGATAAAGTTGAACCAATAACGAAAATTTATAAAACGTTTAAAAGTGTTTTGCTGAAGGTTTTCCTTCCAGACGCCCGGAAGGAGATGAGTGCTCGTCAAAATTTTCCTCAAGAATTGCACAATGATATGTAACGCCTGTAAAATTAATTTAAGATTTAGAAATTTCTTCTAAAAAGTTGTTTTCTGTTTAAGTTTAGAAATCAGAATCTTATCAAAGTCATTAAAGACCTATGTTGTGATTACTTAAATTCTGGTGGGGAACGTGGAAAGTTTTTTATGATTTAGATCTTTACTGTCACTAATCCCTTCCAGAATGCAAATTTAGTTTCAGAGTATTTAAGCTGAGGTTGTTCGGATTTTAAGTCAGAGCGTGTATCTGCCTCTCGAGACCATGTTACTAGGTTTCGCTAGCTCATATAAGATTGAGTCTTCGGCTTTGCATTATAATCTCCATTATATTTTAAATTATTATGTCAGTGAGAAATATGAGCCAACTTTAGGTTAAATCAGTTGTGTAAGACTTAGTTTTTAATATAGTTAGTTAATATTGAAGTTTGTTACTTACATTTCATCACCGCAAGCGGTTGGTTGATTTATCAAGTACAAGACGTGCATTTTATTATCCAGTTCTGATCTTTTTAAGACTTTGTAGTTTTTTTTAAGTCGAAGCGATAATTTGCTTGAAGGCTGTTAAGAATTTGGATATCAGTTTATGTACCACATAATACGAAACTCTGTAAGATCTAATTCATTTCGAGTCAATAAAAAGTGGCAAAACTTAAAGATTTGCTGTACTTTTTATAATTATGTTAGCAGTCAAATTAATTCTAATTCATTTTAAAATACAGCCTTTCTTAAAAACATCTATTTAGAAATGCTATAAAATCGTCATTGGTGAAATTCTATCATTTTGTGCTGTAGATTACCATTTTGTAAACTAAGAAATGTGAGAGAGAAGTTAATTTTTCCCTTACTTTTTCCCTTTAAAAATATTAAAAGAGTTCACATCTAAAGACATAAAATCCCCGTTATTTGTAAAGAACTATACAGAAATACCTTTTCATCTGAAGTCGCATTTTTCAAGTCATGCGTCCATAAGTAACCAATTAATTAATTTTCAAATGCGCATTTGCGATGTATTTCTTCAGTTGCAGTATCACGAAAATAAGCACTAGATAAGAAAACCCGCGAGCTGAATGAGTTAATTACGTAGTTATTTAAGTATGACACTTTTCTTCATATTTTAAATGATTAATTAACGAACATTTATTATTAAAAATCAACCAGATTCTACCAAGCCCATTCACGGAGTCACAGCCAATTATTATTTTGTTATTGTCCGTTCTTTTTCACAGAATGCTTTCTATGTTTAGCTATCATTCATGTATCATTGAGTTAGTTTCCATTTTATATTGCAGTATTTCGTTTTTCTTAGCGTTGTTAAGCTTTGTGCTATTTTCCGCCTCTTTTTGTTTTCTTTAGGGGCGTTTTTATTATAAACTTTTCTTTTTTGTCTTTTTTGACTTTTTTGTCGAGCATAAAAGAAACCTGTTACGTGTATTTCTTTTTCTTTTTTCAAGGTAATCCCGAGATGTTTCAAAATGCTGCAGTGTTACTTCACTGCTGTGTAGAAACAAACTGGGATACCTTGCAATCAGTCAGTTGTGTTGCAAGTAAGTTGCAGAGTTATTAAGGTTTTTGATGCTGGTGACGTGAACATTGTGCAGTAACCTCGCAGGAACTCAAAAATTGGACCTCTCAAATATGCGTCGAGTACGCTTCCAATTACACCCAAAATCGTAAGGAAAGGGGAAATACCTTGAAACGTTACCTACCAGCGACCGATTGGTTAAGACCACTGTATGCTAGGAAATCCACCCGGCTTCGATCCCAGGCGAACGGTCTGGCTGTATAGTTGGTTTTCCTCCGAACAAACGAGAATACGAGCCAGTTTCCATAGAAAGTACTCTACGAAGGCATCCCTTCCCTAGGCAGATAACCCTTGTACGCTCTTCCATAATCAAATAACCTAACCTGTATCACGGAAGCTTCGATTTTAAATGTAGATTTTAGAACGTGGCTCCATTTTCCACGACACATTTCTGCAAAATTTTGTTTTCTTCAATGGAAACGTTGAAATTTAGGCAGAGAAACAAACATATGCATTCTTAAGATCCTTTAAGTATTTAGTCTAAAAACCTCCGCCTTGGCAAAAATCAGCCAGAATAGATTTAATAGGCGGAATGAATTATTTGACTAGTGGAAAGAAAATAAAGACTTTGGTTACCTAACCTCCACTATGATTTCGACCCAGAGATAAATAGTAGAAGTCCTGGTTTCGACCTGGTTCGAATCTTTTCCAAGTCCTGGTTTCGACCGAACTCTTCAAAGGGGAGGAGGAGAATTATGAGCTTTTGCTACATTTTTTTTAATCCTCTTTAGAGGAAACTCTAAAGTTTTGCTGCTTTTAAATATTTTGTGATTTTGCTGTTGAACTGAATTTTATGTGCCGTAAATGAGACGTTTATGTGCCTTAAAGTTTAGAAGATATTTCTCCCCCTCCTTGGCATGCCTTCGTGGTGTGGTGGTCTGCACGCTGGGCGCGTATTCCAGAGGTCCGCGATTCGATTCCCGGCGAATATAGTAAATAATAGTAAAAAACTGGTTTTAACATGTTTATTTACACAGCACAAAATAAACTGAAACTGTGGAAATAAACATATAGAATAATGAAAATATAGTTTTTGTTTAAATAAATCTAAATAATAAAAAAATTATTAGGTTATTTACATAATTTCCATAAGGACAGGAATAAGTATGGAGGGAGGCTTCAACACAGAAAGCAAAATTGGTATAACCTTAGCTCAATAGTTATCTCGAGCAACTCAGATCAGCAGGAACCCGCCAGCGTCCTGCGTCAAGAATTTATTGAACGTTTAAAAGACGGGTAGTTAGAGTGCTTCGAACATATTTCCTGAAATGTTCTTCTACGGTTTCTGTCGTATCTTCTAAATTAAAAAAAGATTAAAGATTTAGGAGCTTCTATAAGAGGTTTTGCCTCAAACCTCCTGTTTTATAAATAGGGCCCTGTTAATTAATGTTTTATGGACAGTTTGGAGTTTTTTGGTTTATGAAGTATTTTTGCATCTGTGTATTAAAAACGTAATACAGGGTGGGCTACAAATTTTTGCAAACGACAATCATTTGTTTTTTAAAAACAGTTTGGGAGAGATCTGTAGGAATGACGGCTAGCGATACGTGAGTTCCGGGAATTTTATTTATCATGGAAGGCTTGAAAGGTTAACAATGCGCTTTTTGCATAAAAAACTTTTACAAAAGCACAATTATTTTGTAGCTGCATGGCTCATGTATTCATTATGCTATGATTTATATTAGTCGGTGCTCCGATATTAATTAAATCATGGAGCAGGAAATTCCTGCAAATTTATATACCATCATAAATGTGAGACAAACCCGACGGCCACGCTCTTAGCGTAGCGAGAAAATTGTGCAAGCAATTACAGTTCACCCACAGATGACAGGTTTCTTGTTGCAAGCGTGCTAGGAAAGCTCGATTCCCATTATAGGAGAAAAAGGAATGTTTCTAAGATTTCTTATCCCATGTAAACACAGATATACTTTCTTTAACATTTACAAGAAACACTCTGACCTTTCTTTGTGCCGTTTTGGTTGGCGTCTTTTTGAAGCCATATAATATTTGTTAAACAAGAAACTGCAGCAAGATCTTATCAAAACATGAAATAAACCGATGCATCTCCACAAAACTGACTACCCTGTTTTAGCAAATGGATTGTGTTTCTTAGCCCTGCACAGAAGCTTCGCGGGGATCAGCTTAACTTAGGTAAGCATTTGACAGTGGGACAAGAATTTGAAGACTATAGCAGAAATTGGATGCAGCAGAGTGGTACCGCATGCCGTACTTCAAACGTGCCCATACCACGTGGTTAAAAAAAAGTTCCCCAATAAGTTGGTTTCTCATACAAATAACATCCGAGATCTGTCTTGTGGACCTTTCTCTTAAATTAATTGAAGCACAACTTTTTGTAGTGAAATAGCCGCAATTCTGTGAACCATGTCACTGTGTTCTTCAAAAGCGGCTTTACCGGTTGCAAGAGCGCAAACGTACATGAAAGGAGACATCTGGAAATTATTTTAAAAAGTTAAATTCACGAATATAATTTTTTTGATAAATAAAGGCTCGATAAGTTAAATTAACCACACTTTTTTACTATTCGATTGCCAAAAATAGAAAAAATTATGACCCAACCAATACCGTACGACTAGTTATGATCATAGAAATAAGTTTTAACTTAATGGCTTTGGAAGGCTATTGCTAGCTTCCTCTTACCTTCATTACTGCGAAAAAGGTTGTCCTTGGTCTTTGTTCACTTTCACGTTGTGATATTCTCCCCTTTCTTTGCTGATGGAATCCACCCCTCGCTTCGAAAACTCTGTATAGGTCTTGCTCTTTATTTTGTTTCTGCACTTAATGTCTTTTATCGGATATTATTCGGACCATTATTCGCAGGAATCCCCGCAGAGTTGAGAAAAATAAATAACTATCTATCAATGGGTCGTAAAAGGGAATGAAGCTTAAGGACGAAGAAATCCTCTGCCCAGAAAGCTAATATGGCTCTTGGATTGGTTCTTAAGTCAACAATAAAGATAGAAAAACAAAATACGTAAACTTAAGGGCAAATTTTGAAAAGCAGCTAAAAATGATGAATAATAAGAAAGGCAGTGTCATTTTACGCAACGCGAAAATACAGCTTAAAATGACAGCAAAAAGTATGAAAAGTTAGAGATTAACAGGGTGAAAAGATGAGCTTTTGATATGAAGAAAATATAGAAAAATAAATGGCATAAGCTAAACGAATAAAGAAAAATATTTTGTTTGTTCAAAATTTTTCTTACTTTTGCGATCTTAAAGATTTTATACAGGATGGTCATCTAACTTCCCAGATAGATGAACACCCAGCAGCCTATCCGCTCAACCAATCGAAATGAAATTTCAGGTACTCTTATTTGAAGGTATGTGCTCAAGATTGTGATGATTTAAAGCAATAAAACGCTCAAGATTATAGTTCCAATGAAAAAAGTTCCGAACGGCAATACCGACTTGTTTGCTGCGCAGATTGATCAGCGCATTGAAGAAACATAAATGGCATTGGGACGATACATGCATAACAAAAATTGATGAAGTAAAATATCTGCAAAGACGAACATTTTAAAACACATATGACAGCAAGCAGAGGAGGTGCATTTGGCGCTGTTTTTATAATTCACAGAGATAGACAGAAGGTGTACCGACCACAGAACACCAAGCTCAAAGCTTTGCTTGTGGAAAACCATAATAAGCAGCGTGGGAAGACTGTTTCTTCAAACAGATGGGTTCGAACATGTTAACAAGACAACACTTGCAGGGAAAAAGCGAAATGAGGTTATAAAAATGTTTTACATGAATGGGGAAAATGCTGCCGAAGAAATTTGAGTTGGGAGAAATAAGCTAAGACAAGGCCCATGTTTCGTAAAAAATATACGGATTTGGTAAAACAAAAATTGAAGAAACTGGATGCACATGCGGTAGACCGCGATCTGAATGGCCATGTCTTCCTGTTGAAGATGTTTGGACATGCATAATGCTGCGTTACTGCAGGTCCATTGCATATCGTAAGCAGTGTTGCCCGCAGTTTGAGTGTACGTAAAACCACAGTCCTCAAGCTCCTGCGCTCTGTTCTGCGAATGTTTCCTCATCGATTCCAGCGCGTCCAGATATTGCAATCTGGAGACGAAAAATAACGTATCCACTTCGCGAATTTTTTTCTTATCAGATATGGCGAAGATAGCAAGTGGCCACTGCGGATATTATGGACGGATGAGCCGCATTCCTCATGAACTAGGAACGTAAACTCCAAGAACTGCATTCACTGGTCTGATAAAAATCCTCAAGATGCGCCACCAGTGCCTATACATGACGCTAAAGTGACTGTGTGGTATGGCATCGCCATCGCAAGCACATTCGTTCTCGGTCCGTACATCTTCGACGAGGTCCCTTCCGCAGGTATAAAAACGGGCTCCATTTCAAGTGCTCTGTACACAACAATGTTGCAGATTTGCGTAATTCCAGAATTGCAGCAGTGAGATGTCATTAATGGCATTGTATGGATGCAAGATGGAGCTCCAACACACGGAGCCACATGTATTCGACAAGTGCTCCAACAGCACTTTGAAGATAGTCATCTCCGTGTCTTTGCAGTTTCGTGGCCACCACGGTCCCCCGACCTCATTCGGATGGATTTCTGGTTCTGGGGTTATCTAAAATCTAAAGTGCAGACAACAAATATACGAGATTTTTCAGAAGTAAACGTTGTCGTAAATCGTGAAGTTATACAGATATCTTCTGAGATGTTGCATTCATCATTGTTGTCAACAATTTCCCGAATGCAACGCGTTATCATGTGTGAAGGTGGGCACGTCCAGAATTTGCAATTCCAATAATTTTTCTCCCCCCTGCCTTGTGTTGTCACTGGTTCTTTACAATGCGCTTCTTTGCAAATGTTTTACGCCGGCATTTTCGTCATTTGTGTTTAGTGCCAACGCCATTTATGGTTTTCCAATTCTCTGATCAATATGTATAGGAAAGAAGTGGGTGTTGCCATTGGAAGATTTCGAAATGTTTTCATTGTAACCGTAACAGTGAGAGTTCTGTTGTTGTAAATAATCACAATCTCGAGAGTATATCTTCAAATAACAATATTTGAAATTTTATTTTGATTGGTTGAGCGATAGACAGCTAGGATCTCTTATCGGAGGTAATTTTATATTACCATCTTATACTTACGTTCTGTTTCTAATTGTGGTTTGTAATCAAACAAAACATACAGGATATACATTAAAAACGATTTAAAATATTTGCGTTTCACACAAACTCTTTTCGTTATGTCAGTTTGTTATTTAAGAATCTAGTTTGTCAGTAAGAAAATGAATCAAATATTCATGAATTCACATGATTCATGAATTCATTATTCACTAAGCAAAACGATTTTTAAACATATTCAGATAGTTAATACATGCTACAGTTTTTAGTTAAAAAATGTCTTGTTTTTCACTGATAGCAGTGTAAGGTAATTCTAAAAGGAAACAAAGTGTACACAGACACATTAAATGCCCGCAAAAAATAATTATTTATACTAATTATAAGCTACCGAACAAAACTGCATAGGTTTTTAAGCGCTGTAAATATAAATAACTCGAACTCTTTCTCTCTCTGTCTATACATATATACCCGTATATGTGTTTGGCGTTGCTTACGTATCTCAGCTAAATGTCAAGTTCTAAGTTTGGGAGAACATGTCATATCTTAGGCAATTCTCTCCTAAACTGCCATCGCACATTTCGATTTAAATTTAAAGCAGGGATAAATTATTATAGCTGAAGTGGTGTTTAACATTTCCGAATGGCAGTCTGACATATCACATTTTACGTTTTCGTAAAATATTCGTACTTTTATTTCCTTTAGTATTTTTCATAGCAGTCTATATTGTAATTTAATCTGAAATGTAAATTACAAATAAGAGAAATCAGTATTTCTGAAGCTCTAAAATATTTACAAACACTTACTTTGCTACACAATAGTGAATGATTATTCAGACTAAAATTAGATAGCCGTAATTGACTCTGGAACAACTAAAGTCACTAAAAATTAAAAATAAGTAAATAATGCTAAACTATAGCATTTCAAGATACAGAATTTAACAAAAAGGCATTAATCATTAAAGGCATTGCATCTGAGTGAGATGACCTGCAGAGGAAGGATTATGAAAATTTATGTTATGGATGTTTTAGGATTTATGTTATTTATGTTTTAGGATTTAAGCGATATCTGCCAAAGGGTAGGGACGTCTTCGTGGAGGACCTTTCTTAGATAGTGGCTAGTAATCACTCTAAACATAATGGAAACTTCGTAAAACTCTCTTCAGCAGCTTGTTCATCGGGATTAGAACCCGGGTTGAAATGAAAGTGTTCAGCGGTTTTAACACTCGGCCGCTGTTAGAAAGTCCTCCATGAAGGCATCCCTCACTTAAGACAGATAGCCCTCGAGTGCTTTGCCGTAATCTAATAAACCAAACCAAACCAAAACCACTCGGCCGCTGATGGGCCTGGTGCATTTGGTATATTTTTAAACCGCTGGAACTCCAAATGTGACAAAGAGAATGCATACATAGGAAATGCTTGACTGAAGGATTGTTATGAACAGGATTGCATAAGGAATGGTTGTCAGAGTTCTGAAAATTTAGCAACTACTATTAAGGTTGTTGCGGTAACACGTAAGTACCAAATGATATGCATAAATAATTGTAATATAAAAGTGTACACTTACTCGAAGGAGAATGTGTTAAAATTTTTAAAAGACTGAAGTGTCCATACACCATTTCATTTGCGGTCATATTGCTTTACCTGAGGTTCGAATCCCTCGAACGGGCTGACTGCATGGGTGTTTTCGTGGTTTTCCCCATGTGTAACGTGTATACGAGCCAGTTTTCCTTAGAAAGTCCTCCACGATGGCATCCCTCCCCTTAGGCAGATAGCCCTAGTGTGCTTTGCCGTAATTAAATATACAAATACCATACCATATTGCTTTACCCTTTAAGATTTGTGTAATAAATTAAGAAACTGAGCTCGTGAAATAACAAAAATGGCTTCGTTCTTAACTTAATGTTAGTTCGTAATATGTATATTTATTTTTGACTTCAGTTTTATTTCCTTTTTAAATTTCTAGTATTTATTTATTTACTCTTCAGCTGTATGATTCCTTTTTACTCTAATTTTAATTGGCTCTTTAATTTTCCAGTTAGATCCTGTATAATCTGCAATAGACATACATATTGTCAATAAAAAGTGTTCCTTAAAAGTGTATATTAAACTAAGTAAAAATTATTTAGAGCTGCTTTTTCTTTTGTTCATGATAATCATCAATTTAAACGGTAATATCATCGACTTGAACGTTATGGGTGCTACACCCATAACATGGAAATAAGTATATTTATATTGCTGCGCAAATATAAACATGCATACCCTCATATGTAAATCATGCGAGAGGAAAACCTGGCTGTTATTTGAAGAAAAATCACATTTGCAGTTCTTACCCACTCTATCGATTGGCAACAGGCATGTCTTGGCGAAATGCCGTTACCACTTGATCACGTAGCTATCTATTATTTGCCTAAGGACATTACAAAATAGGAAATAAAACAATAAAGTTCTTATTTGGTATTATGCAGCATACAGTATTTCAGAATAAAATTTCAGCGACCTTTTTAAACAAGAATAGTGTGTAGTGTTGCATACATTCTAAGTTTCATAGAGTATATCATAAAATTTCCTTGTTGACCCAGTCTGAAAAGTTCTGCCTTTTGAAGTTTGACTCAATTTCCGGACGACTTCAGTATTTCTCAGCTTAAGACGTTTCGAAGAGGAAATGACTACAGATTATGGAAAGCCGATAAATTATGCCGAACAGGAAATTAAATGGCTGTCATAAGTGCATAACCCAAATGTACTACTCTTAAGCAAATAAATCGACTAGAGTATAAATCATCTCCAAAGTCTTGTCTTGAAGAATTTTTTAAATACATCTCTGGCTTACATACGTGTCTAGACTGTCTTTAAAAATTGACAGTTTTAAAAAGGGGAAATCTAGAAATGTGAAATATTTAATCCTACTTAAACAACTTTTTTCGAATTATTTAAAGTAATACAGCTGGGACTTCATTATCCCTGATATTCATGTCTATCGATATAATAAATATATTCCTTAGTAAAGGTCTTCTCATTATTTTGATCCATATCGTTTTATGCTATTAAGAAAATTTTGTACCATGAAATGAAACTTCTGGATGCCTCAGTCTTATTTTCAATAAAAGCGTTTTAATTCATCCTTTTTAATTTTTTCTTAAATGTTGCAATCCTCAATGTACTGAATGAATGCGTTCTCATGAATAGTAGGAATATTGTAATTAAAGTATCCAAACGTGTATAAGGACTTCTCATAAGATCCTAAAACTTTTATTTCGATTAGTAAAATTTATACATATGTAAAAATGTCATTAAATATGTAATTTTAGAGATATTTTATTTTCAGCACTTTAATTAAAAGCATATCACTTTTTTTCCAAATCAAAAATAATAATCAGCATTTGTCAGTTTTTTTTTCATACTTGCAAATGTTTGTTAATATTTATGCATCTATGCAATGGACTTAAGGAAAAATGTTGCTTGTATTTACTGCAGACAAATCGAGTTTAAATAGGATTAAGTATTGCACATTTCCTAGATTTTCCCCATTTTAAAACTGTAAATCTTTAAATTCAGTCTAGACACGTATACAAGCAAAAGACGTATTAAAAAATTCTTCATTTCTTTCATGTACTTTCTAGTTTAAATAGGATACTTTGCTAGCTAAAAATAACATTCGAAAACAGAAATATTAACCAGTTAACAATATGGTACTTCAAAACAAACTTACAACAGCTTCTGCGGTTAATTGTATAAATATTGATACATATTTCGAAAATTAGGGCAAGAGGAATAGCGCGTAAAATTATGAAGATTATTAACAACAATAAAGAAGCCATTCGCATTGTGTGATTCGTATATTTGTATAGTTGTGTGGTGATTTTTGTACTGGCGTAGCCCGTATAGGGTCATAGGGCAAACTTTGTTTTGCAAGGTGGACCGGGCTGCGCCCTAACGAAACAAAACAAAACAAAACATATTTCGTAAGTAAAGGGCATACATTTATTAATATATCAATTTCAGTTAGAGTATTAATAATGTACAATATATTTAGTTCATAAAAGTGTTTAAAAGCTCTCGCATGACTCATTTAATTACATTTTATTTATATTTAGATTATAAGGTATTTCTCCCGCCTTCTTAGCGAGACTTCGTGGTGTAGTGGTCTGCACGCTCAGCGCGTAATTGAGAGGTCCGTGATTCGATTCCCGGCGAAGGTGTTGCATATTTTTCATCTCTCCGGCTTCAAAATAACTTAATGAGTCTACAGTGGCGCCGGAACTAAAATTTCTCCCGCCTTCTTAGCGAGCCTTCGTGGTGTAGTGGTCTGCACGCTCAGTGTATAATTGAGGGGTCCGTGGTTTTATTCCCTGTGAAGGCGTTGTATATTTTTCATCTCCCCGGCCTCCAAATAGCCTAATGACTCTACAAGATGCACTTAATTAATATAAAGCGTCGTATCCTTAAGTGATTGCCCATCAGCGGCCGAGCTGTAAAGTCGCTGAAAACTGGTAGTTCGGTCAGAGGTTCGAAGTCGACGAACGGGCTGGCTGCATGGGCATTTGGCGTTTTCATGGCTTTACCATGCGTAACGTGTATACGACCAAGTTTTCCTTAGGAAGTCCTTCACGAAGGCATCTTTTCCCTTAGGCAGATAGCCCTCGAGGCTTTGCCGTAATCACATAAACCAAACCAAACTAAACCAAACCTTTAGGTGATTTGATATCTTAATATGTATTACTTAGACTACTACGGGAATTCTTTTTTAGGCAAGAATAATGTATTCCTGTTGGTACAAAAAGGAAAATTTACTTTCTAAAAAAGAGATTCTTGAGCAATTTATTTTAGGTCTGGAAACATTAGTATCTGCTTTGAGACGACTATTGCGTTTCCACTATCTGTATAAAGTACGACACACGTATTTACATTTCATGTTTACATTTCGTGTTTACATTCTAAGAGAAACTGGCTCGCATTCACTTTGGAATAGGCAAAACTAGGGAAAAACCCATGCAGCCAGCACATTCGCCTAAGATTTGTACCCGAGCCCAAGTACTAGTGTTTAGTGGTTTTATCTATTTGGCCAAGAATGAGTTAATACTGTATTATGTGGCAAGCAAGTCTGCATCCTCTTATCTGTTAATACATACATTGGTACTATCTCATATGGATGTCTAATATTGTAGATGCTATAAGTATACTTAACATTAGATTAACAAATGAAGGGTTGTTCTATTAGATTGATTCTTATCGTACGGTAGTGAATGATAAGATATGTGACTAATACCTACATACACTTTATACATTGATAACAAACTAAGGTATTTTTCAATAAATTCACCAGCTTAAAAATATCGAAATAAAAATGCTTGTTATTAATAAATGTGTTAGAATTTTACCAGAGTCGAAAAAAAAAAAAAAAAACGTATTTCTTCCGATATAATTTCGGCAGCTGATATGATTTCGGCAGCTTCCCGAGCTCGATCTTTCGGACAAGGCGTCGACATTTCCAGGCGAGGATCCCTTTTGAGGATGGATAGTCATGCCATCAGTTGCTGAAAGCAGCTTATTGTTTTTGAAATCTAAGGAAAAATTGTACTTCCTTAAAAAGTCCAATCCGAGTATGCATGGATCTGTAATATCCGCCACATAAGCCGTGTGATGGTAGGCGGCACTTCCAAACGTGATGCTTACGTTTAACTTCTCAGTTATGTCGATCTTATCACCAGACGCAGTCTGAAGGTTAACACAGGATGGCGTCCAAACAAGTTTATCTTTAAACTGTTCAGCTAAATCTTTCCTAATGATGGTAACATTAGCTCCTGTGTCAATGATCATATTGCAAGGAACTCCATCGATATTCCCATTAATGGACAGTCCGTTACTGTTGCCACTCACTGTATAAATTTTAAGCGCTTTAAAACAAGGTTTTTCTTTCTGTGGCAACCTCAGTTCCTTGATATGGTCACTAATTTTTTTCCTGTATTGTTGCTGGGAACTGGTCTCAATTTTCCGTACCTCGGGGTGTTTTGCAGTTTCTTCGTATGTGGCCTTCAACTTCGCAGTTCCAGAACTTTAGAACTAGTTTCTTTTCACTTCTGTTCCGTCTCAAGCCACTGACTTGTCTGGTAAAATCATCTGCTTTATATTCCGTACCCTGGGGCGTTCTGCAATTCCGTCTTAGGTGACCTTCACTACCACATTTCCAACACCTTAGAGCCACTTTCTTCTCGCTTCTACTCCGTATCAAAGCGTCGAATTGTCCGGATAAATCATCTAAACGAGCCATCAATTGGTCCCCTGGGTCGTGGACTCGCACAGCTCTGACTGGGTAGCGATCTCTAAGAGTTGCATGCTGGGCTGCCTCCAATTTCACGGCGTACAACAGAGAACTTTTTACATCCTTTACATCTGCCATTCGTAGAGCCTTCTGTATTTCGGGATCCCGGATGCCATCGATGAAATATTGCAGGGACAGGATTTCCCTTGTTTCTGTCGGGCACTCCGAAAAGGCGTGATGTGACAGCCTTTCAACATCCGTGGCGAGCTCCTGAAGTGATTCGGTGGGCTTCTGTTGACGGGATTTTAATTGAAATCTGCTGTAGTCTTTTAAACATTTCTCGCCATAGCGCAGCTCCAATGCGCCGGATAAAGCTTCGAAGTCAAGTCTTTGGTTTTCTGGAAGCGTCTGCAGGATATCCGCTGCGTCTGCTCTCAGAGAAGCGGCGAGATGACAGGCCTTAGTTTGGGAATCCCATCCATTCGCATCCGAAACGATACAAAATTGTGTTTTATACACTTGCCAGGATGTCTTCCCATCATATATGGATAGCTTCAGGGGTGGACGAGCAGGCATCGGTAAGAATTTAAAATCATCACTCCTGCTCCCTGCCGTCGCTACGAATTTCTTTAAAGTGTCAACTTCTTTCGCAACGGCTGAAACCCTATTATCAATTTGTTGCTCGACGGCAGAAACTCGCTCTTCTATATGGTCTTTTACAGAAGAAACTCTTTCTTATATTTCTTCTTTCACCGAAGAAACTCTTTCTTCAATTTGAACTTTTACGGAAGAAACCTTTTCTTCATTTTGCCCAACTTTATTTTCAACCACATCTATTCTGTCTTCCATAGCATCGAATTTGGTTTCTATTATGCAGGAAATTTCTCTTTTCATTTCGCATTGACTTTCTTCAATCTTTACTTGTACGGCTTTTATTTCGTCTTTAAAAGTTAATTGACCAGCTTGAATGGCCTTCATCTCTTCCTTAACGGATTCTTGTCCCGCTTCAATCCTTTCCTGATTAGATTTCATATTTAGTATTTGATTTGCATTTAGTATTTGATTTGTATTTGATAGCATTTGATTTGTTTTATTTATTGCATTTATTGTTCATGTTGTTCATTATTGTAATGTAATGCTTATTAATGCATGTATGCCACAGTTGTAAGTTTAGCTTCCTGTCCAGGGATTGTACTGCCCGGGACGTGCAGTCCTTGGGAAGGGGGCAGTGTTACGAATTTGGTATTTAAAAAGCTAATGTTAGTTCAATTATAAATTAAATGGTTTTATTTCTCGCGCAGTGCAGCGCGTGACGAATATTAAAAGAAAGCTAAGCAGGAAAATTGAAAATACAAGAGCGCGTGCATTAAATAAATAAATATCTCTTTTTGATTTCGAGAAAGTACTGGAAAATTCTAGCGCGTGATTTTAAAATCTTATAAAAGGAGGAAAACATCTCAGTTTGCAGTAGTTGCTTAGTTTTTGTTGTTTAGAAAACTGCTCTTGTTGATTGTAGCAAATTCGCGGATTAGCGTTCTTTAGCTGTTTTGAATTACGTTCTATTGAACATTTGAGTAGTTAAAAGATAACTACTGTGAGATATTGTAATACTGCATGATAATTTGAGAAAATTTAAGCATTTTTGTTGTGATAATAATACATTTTTGTTCATTTTTCATCGGACTTGTGCATTCATTTCATAACGAACCCGTACACACGCAACAATATCATCTGGTTAAATTCTATATGTAGAAATAATATTTGATATACTAATCGAAATAATGTATCGAAATAAATAAATTTATTTAGACATTTCCGGGCTGGTGAATTTAGTTTTTAAGTTTTAAACTGTTCGATATCTCCAAAACATTTTAGAAGATATTTTTTGAAAGTATCCGTGTAAAAATGAAGCCACGCACTTCAAATCTGCGTTGTTCAAGAATCAGTTACATGTCTAAATAATTCATGCAAATATGGCTAATGTTTTTTATCTTATTTTCATGTGTTTTACTAACATTGCAACTTATTTTTTTTAATCTGAGATTTTATCCTGAGATTGAATGAATTTTTTTATAATCTAGCCATCAAAATTTAATAAAGAGATTGTGAGGTTGAATAAAATATTTGTAAATAATTATTTCTTAACTTCAATATGATTTAGATCATCCTAACCGTATTCTCTTTCATGTAAAATCTTCCAAGATTCAGATGAAATTTTAATAAAATTAGGTGCTAAATAAATCTAAGCTATAGATCGCGCTATCAAGATCGGATGCAGTTACAGAGTTAAAAGAAGAATTAATAAGCCCTGTTAAAGGAATTTCAAAAAGAAGCTCAACTATATTTTACAACAGACAAAGTTACATTCTAGCATTAGAAACTTTATAAAGTTAGCAAAGAAAATTCTAGGCTTCCTCTAGTCATAAAATGATCTTTTTTCTGCTGATCTCGTGAAATTCCTTTCTGAGAGTTGAGACTTTCGTTTTAAACTTTGCTGGATAAGATTTTCTGAAAATCATTTTAAGTTCTTGTTATTGTGATTTTTTTTACTATGACTTAGAAACTTATTACTGTTAGATATCTATTTGTCAATAAACAATAATCTTTCAGAAAATAATGTTCAAATCTATATAGGATATATTTTTTTCGCATGTCCCAATGCGGTGCTAGAATAGTTCAAATTTGTGTAAATCTGAGCTGAGAAATACAGATGTACTTTTATAGCTATTAAATCCGAATCGTTTTAACATTGAATGTAATAAACAAGATTTAAATTTTAAGGAACAATTATTTTTCAGTTAAGTAATAAATCAGTATTCAACCGTTAAAATGTTTAAGAAGATAAAAAAGGTCATCAGAAACTTGATATTATAACTATAGAGATTGTAAATACTTACTTTCAGCATTTTTACAGACACTTCTTTAAAATGTTTGTTTCTAGCTTTCTGAGAATAGTAAACTATTTGAAGCACGGAATACGTGACGAGCTGATTTCTTGTCTGCTATTTGTTTGACTACGACAAAACTCTCCAAGATTATCTGATGCCTAAGGGAAGGAATGCCCTCGTGTAGAAACTTCTTACAGAAACTGACTTTCAATTCCGTTACACATGGAGAAGACCTCGAAGCCGCTTATACAATCAGCCCTTTCGTCAAAATATGAATCCGAGTAGAAGTAACAAAGTTTAACTTTCTTAATCATTCGGCAACTAGTAACCCAACAGTTTGGAGTCTGCATCGATTCTTAGGTTTGATACTAATTGGTTGTTTCATTAATTATAGCATGACATGGACATCGGCGCTTTAGTGGTTTTCCCTCATGTGCACCGTGTATACGAGCCAGTTTCCCTTAGAAACTCTTTAAGAAGGCATCCCTTCCCTGAGAAGATAGCCCTTGCAGGCTGTGGCATAATCAAATATGTCAAACCAACTCCACCCGCTAACAATCTGATCCAAATATTACCTCGATGCTAAAGTGATTCTTACACTGGAACAGCGTCGTGACTATAAATAGTTATCGAATGTGCTATAAACTACTACTGCTGATAAATTGAACTGGATTATTAAATTATTAATTTCATAATCGAATAATTAAGTTATTAATCATTTATTTGAAAAAATATTTGATAGATGCATTTTAGCGTTGGATTTCATATATGGTATTTGCCTAGAATCAAAGTCATTTTTCTGTTGATAGTACGGAAAGGAAAGGAAGGCGTCTTAGAATTGAAAGAGTACGTATAAGTGTTGATTAACTGGAGGTCAGTAAGTGAAAAATTGTATTTCAGTGAACTTACAGTGTAGAGTAACTCAGCTAGCACAAAATGCATAACATAGTGAAGGAGGAAAAAGGGTTTTTTCTTCTGCAAATATTTTTGTTAAAAGTATATTCTTTGGACGGTGCTATGGCTTAGCATCTTATTACTTGAGAACTTGAATTCATATACGTTAATAATTATACTTGAGTACTTGAGTTCATGGTTCTGCAAGTGAACTAATTCTGTCCTAGGTAAACTTTACATTGATTTGTCGCAAAACAAATTAATTCTTATCTTGTGGCGTCCCTTTATAAAATAAGTATTAAATTTTAAGGTAATGAGTCAAGCACGAGGTATGTATTGAATTTTAAATCATTCATTCACGGAGTATCACCATCTCATTATGAGTCTTTTATGAAAGAGTCTTCATGTACTCTCAATTTTTATCTTGAACTGAGTTCTGTCTGAATGTATATCCTGATCTAAAACCCAAGCATTCTAGACTGGAAACTCTCTGATGCTGATTAAAGAGCTATATGAATTCACGAGCATACAGAAATCACCACCTATTATCAGTGGCATAATTATATGAAATTGCCTATCGGGCGTGCATTAGTGATATCGGGCATTCATAAATGCTATTTCCTGCTTTTAAGCTTTTGTTCGTCTTCAGGCAGTTCAGGCGACATTCATTGTTTACTGTCATATACTTTGTGTTCTAGCACTGAAGAATTAACATTTAATAGACATAATTGTGATTAAAATATTATTTGATAAATTTTTAAATAATCCTGAAGATTTTAAGCTTTTTATTTTTATTACTTTAATATTAATAACGAGCACATGGTAAAATTTCTTTTTAAGAATTTACTAATATTTGGTTCATCCGTTGGTGTTTGTCGATATCTACTGACAGAAAATAAATACATTCATATCCGGGAAAATACTAGGCACAGCGTCCATTGCTAACTTAAAAATTGAAAATCACGGTTAATCTGAGAAGTTTCTGAAATCTGAAAAAAGCTGCAAAAAATAAAGGAGAGAGAATATCTATCAATGTAAATAATGTGTAGATAAGAATCTAATAAATAACTGTAATATTACTTGTTATAACTTTTGCTATTTCGTTTTTTCTTAAGTAGTTTCGTTTTACACTGAGGCCCACCAGTGGCCGAGCGGCAAAATCGCTGAACACTGGTAGTTCGGTCCGAGGTTCGAATTCCGCGAAGGGGCTGGCTGCATGGGCGTTTTCGTGGTGTAACGTGTATACGTGTCATTTCCCTTAGAACGTCCTCCACGAAGGCATCCCTCCCCTTAGGCAGATAGCCCTAGTGTGCTTTGCCATAATTAAATAAACCAAAAAAAAAACCGTTTTACACTGATGGTTTGTAATTGGTTTATCTTTTCCCAATAAACGAGCTTAACTTTTTTTAAATACTTTCCGGTAAATCCAGAACCCATTTCATTGGGTTTTAAATATGTTATATATAACTTCCGTACATTCCTGGTTCACTTTCACAGGTCATACGCTCACCAGGGCCGAGTGGTAAAGTCGCTGAACACTGGTAGTTCGGTCCGAGGTTCAAATCCCGGGAACGGACTGGCTGCATGGGTGTTTTCGTGGTTTTTTCCATGTGTAACGTGTATACGAGCCAGTTTCCCTTAGAAAGTCCTCCACGAAGGCATTCCTTCCCTTAGGCAGATAGCCCTCGAAGCTCTGCCGTAATGAAATAACCTCACAGGTCATACATAATCGTTGCATTCTGCATGTAACGTACATTTGCACATAAGTTTCACATTTAGTCTTGTTTAGTTGGCGTGTTCAACTATTCATGGGATAATAGGATACTAGTCTGTACATGGCATAAAGCTATACTAAAAGTTTATTTAATGTTATTCATGTTGATGATGAATAACGCAAAAAAAAACTGGTAATAAAAATAGACAGAAAAAAGTAAAATTTTAATTTTCGGTCGTACCTGCAGTTTAGATATATACCTTAAATTTAAACTTTTCACTCGATTCCATGTGGTATTTAGAGTTTATATTTTATGTATGAATTTTTTATGATTTATGAAAATAAAACGAAATGCATATTTTTGTTAGGAATTATGTTTCATATTTTAAATAAAAGGCGTTACTTATTAATATATATGACTGACACCATTACACTAATTTTTTGCATATTAAAACACAGTTTGGATACATCTTCCTAAATTTTTAAATGTAGTTAGAAACTAAGATCTTTAATAAATAAACATTATTCTACCACAACAGTAACATTCAGCCAAAATAAACGAAACGTTTTGGTTTATTTTATTCCTTTTCAGAGTCGGAGCCAAGGCTGAGTTCAAGGCAAATATTTTTGTTTGTGATGGCGTTCTTATATACGTGATCTTTCTCCGGCAAAAATCCACTCATGCTTCACCTAATAGAAAAAATATAAAAAATAGGTACTTTTATGAATTTAAAAGATTGTGTCCTTATAGCATATTTTTTATCGTTCGCTAAAAAGAATTCGTGTCTTGATTGGTTGTTAAAATCTTTTCTTCGACGCATATGAAGTTACGTTTTCTTAAGTGATCCGAACATATAAAAAACAAAAATTGCATCTCTTAATTAATAAATATATGTCTCGAGTGTTTTAATGAAGAGCTGCTTGTTTTGTGCCGAATCCGATAATTTTGTTGTTTTTTGAGTATTTAGAAATTACGTCCAAGGTATGATTATGAAGGATAACTTTTAATAGATTATCGGCTATAAGTTTGTGTTCAAAACGTCTTGAACTTTGATATTTTAGGTAAAGATAAGCAGTTTTCATTAAAAAAAGGCTACAGGAAAGTACCCGGTTCTTAGTCAAGTAGACCCGTAGTGTTTTATTACAATTTATAAAGAACTACATCGGTGGCTGAAAGGATAAGTACTGATACATTGACCCGACGATAACATCCTTGCAAATAGGTTTACTGTATGGGCATTTCCGTGGTTACATCTAGTACCCCGTTAAACACCGTTTTTAAAGGTGTTAGGCAACACCAAGATTGAATAGCGCAACAGTGAAGTGCGATACCCCTCGTGGATGAGAGTCTGCTTAAGCTTCCGAACGATTCTAGTCGTAACCTTTTCTGTAGAGATAAGTTAATGATGGCAATATGACATCCATAACGGCAAGCTGCTCTTGCCCTGACTTAATCATTCCCCATGTGTGTCTTTTCTGAATCACAATGGTTTTTATTTCTTTTTCTGAAAACAATAATGCCTCAGCACATCATGCATGTGCTGTAGAGTAATTATTAAAGAGTGGTGATATCTCTCAGCTGGACTAGCCTGCAAGGTCCTTACATCTCAGTTCTGCAGAAGATGGGTGGAATGCTGTAGGAATACGTCTCGTATACCACACACTATGTCCATCAACTGAAAAGAGCTCGTAGAGAGAACTAGCAATATATTACATTATCAGCCATCTTTTGTTAGGTGGGAGTAAACCCTGCAAATCCGCTATTGCTGTTAAGAAGTATCATAACCAGTACTAAATATCATCTCTTGCTTTCATTTCATCTATAGAACGAATGTATCTGTGCAATTACAAATCATGGCTTACAGCCTTGTTTTATTAAAACCTTCCTTTTCATATCTTACTCCCTTTTCTCGTTCTCGCACATGTTTTTTTTTCCCATTCATCATTGCCATATAAACCGAAGCCTCCTTGGTGTGACTTTCATTTCTTTACTTTGACGTTGCTGTTGCGAAGGTATTAGGGAAAAAAGTGAAATACTGAAGATCGAATGACTCCTTAACAGCCAAACGAATGATACTTAATATTTGGCCATCGAGGTCTATTCAACTGAATATAAACCATGGTTCTTTCTTTTTCAGATCTCGTTTTTATTTCATTCTTCTTAGTTTAGCGCCTTCTAGTTGCAGAATGGTTAAAACTGCTGAGCATCATTACTTAGACTGGAGTTTGGGTTCGAAATGCGGGCTTGGTTACCTGAATGTTTTTGTGGTTTGAACCGATATCAGTAGTCAACAAGGTTAGGCTCTCCTCAACACTAACGTCAATTACGGAAGTGCGAGAAACGAAGCCACAAAGAAAATATCGAGAAAACTAGTTTTGATAGTCTAAGATTAAGTGACGTCATATGAGAGTAAACCTTGTACTGTAATAACCTTGGTTTTTCTGTTTGTAACGTACATATAAATTGGCTTCTGTTAGAAGGTTCACAGAAGAAACCTTCCCTTTAGGCAGATACCCTTAGAGTGCTTTCTCCCATTTCCAATGAACAACTTCTTAGTTAAGGCCATGCCTAGGCTAGATTAAAAAAGAAGTAAAAAACACTAGAATTAATAATGTTGGCTAGCAATAAAAAAATAAATCATATACACTGCTGACCACCGAAATTGCAACACTAAGAAAGACAAGAGATATCACAACAAAATTTATTTAGTAGATAACATGTTGACCAAGTATCAAATGATTAAATTTATAGACTTCTGTGAAGTGCGGTTCCTTTTAGAATCAGTAGCCAGAGTATCCGCCCATTGGTTGAGATCACCGCTGCCACACGCCTCGGCATTGATTCAAAGAGACTTTGGATGTGTTCTTGGGGTACAGCAGACCAAGCAGCTTTCACACATTGCCAAAGTTGATCTGGTGTGGCGGCTTGAGATGTAATCTGGGTCAATCGTTCAGCAATTATGGACCACAAGTTTTCTATCGGCGAAAGATCCGGAGAGCGAGCTGGCCAGGGAAGCAATTCAACCTGCCGATTGACAAAGAACCCTTGGACAATGCGTGCCACGTGTGGTCACGCATTATCCTATTGAAATATGGCTGTGGGCAAGCCCTGAAAGTAACGAAGGACAACTGGCTCCAACACCTCGGAGATGTAGCACTGACTGTTTCAAGTACCGGCAATGCGTACTACAGGAGTGCGAGAGTGATATCTAATACCGCCCCATACCATAATACTCGGTGCAGGACCAGTGTGGCGGTGCATAACGCAGCTGTTCAGCATCCTCTCTCCGTGGTGTCTCCAGACTCAAATCCGACCAGCGTGGTGTTGCAGACAGAAGCGTGACTCGTCAGTAAAGACAATGTCATTCCATTCTGCCGTCCACATCCTTCTTTCATCGCACCATTGGCGGCGGAGACGTCTGTGGTTCTGCGTCAAGGGTAGACGTAGCAACGAACGTCTTGCGGACAGACCATTCTGCTGTAAACGGCGTCGAATGGTACGCGCAGACAATGGATGATGCGTTACAGATTGAATTTGCTGTGCTATGGTTCGTGATGTGACTGAGTGATCCGTCACTGCCATGCGCACAATGTTCTTGCCATCACGTGAAGTGGTGCCCTGAGGTGGATGCGATCGAACACGTCAGTCCGTCTTACCCTCCTGCATCCAACGGTCACATATCCGCATTACAGTTGTTTGGTTTCGTCCAACACAACTACCGATTTCCCTGAAAGCTAATCCACACTTTCTGTAGGCCACTATCCTTCTTCTGTCGAACTCGGATACTTGATCAAACGATGATCGCTGTTTACTACGAGACATAATTGATTTAAAAAAAAAAAAAAATTGCCAAACTTGAAATCGTCAAAAACTCTAAGCCTTATATAGCGCTTTGAAGAGGCGCCATAGTCGCGCGTGATGTGCGTATGTGCTGAAATTCTAATCGTTTGCATATCTCACCTCCGCTGATGCATGTTGTAAATTTCATGTTATTTGCATGTTTCCTTCAAGGTGTTGCATTTACGGTGGCCAGCAGTGTAGTTAAAACTCCTTAAGGGACAAAACAAAAGTTAACATATTAGATATTTCCTACAACCTTAAGATTGGAATTTGATTAAGTACTTTATACCGACTATTTTAGAAAAGTTTCTTTTTTATCAGTCACGAATTTCTTTAATTGATTAAAGCGCACAGAAATGGCAGCGACCTGAAATTACTCTTCTTAACTTCCAAGTTTCGAAAATTTCAAAGTGATTACATTGCTGCTTGACTCAGGAATCCCAAAACGAGACTGATTATATGAGATGAAAAATGGCGCTGTCGTCTGCCAATTAAGATATGGAAGTGAAAAAAGAATTTCTTCAGTAAACTCGTATTTCTAGATAGCTGTTTTAAAATAAGAATTGAATCAGACTAAACACTTGTCGCGTTATGCATAGTTGTTGCAACTGAAAGAAGACATAATTTCCTAAAATAATATCGTTATATGAAAAGAAAGCTGGAAACTCTCAGAAACTAAAAACAATGGGTGATAAAGAATTAAAACTATGTTCGCTGTTTTTTACGACAGACAAAAAAAAATAGTTCTTTAGACGAAATTTTGCCTATCACAAATCTTGACGACTAAAAGAATTCATGTCCACTGAGTTAAATAATACAAACGCATTTCAAATGGATATTCTGAAACCTCTTTGTCACAGAAAACTCGTGATAATTCAGTGTACCTAGTAGACTGGTTTCGACTTCACGTCAATAGTTCTCGAAATCGAAACCAGCAGCACTCACAAATATTATATCACACGATTCGTTGTTCGGTAGGTTTGTTCGTAAGACACATTCGCATTTCATCAAAGCTTTCTTATTCATTGTATTTAGCTCCTTATGATTTTTTCCCAAAATTAAAGCGCCATTTTAAAGTTCTATTGTGATGATTTATTCAAGATCCAGAAAATTGTGACGAAGGTTTAAGTAGACTTTCCTTCACCTGCTGTCAAGCAGTCATTCGATACACTTCTTGGTCGTGCAAAGCAGCGTATAGGTTGCAAACGGAAGCCTTTTCTCTTTCCATAATTTAATGCTGATTAATTTCATTAACTATTTTTTCTAGCATATCTCCTTTCCCACCATGTATACTCATTAAAACAGAGTTAATGCAATCTATTTGAAATAATATTCTATCTAGTAATTATTACATACGTAGTTATTTCGTAAATGTTTAAATACATCCCTATTCTAGTTTGTCGAATATGTGCAGAGAAAGTTAACTGAGAAATATGATCTTGTGCTATTATATTATTTTCTAACATAATTATTTCCTTCGGCAAGATAAGATTTCGCTTTCACTCATCCTAATTGCTTCTCCACGCTATTTATGCTTATGTTATTCTTGGCTGAGAGTAATCTCATTCAAAAACCGATGAAGTAAGCATCTTCAGAGTTTTCTTTTGCTAAGTATATGAAGATAGAAGGTTTTACTATTTAGTATTATTATTGATAAAATAACATGTACTATGTGTATAAATGTGATTCATACTTGTCCTAGTGGGTATCTTTGGTGGAACTGGTTGTATGCAAATGAATGAGCGAACACTTGTAACTGGAAGGTCTGACAGCAACCTTTAATAATTAGTTATGACATCTGTTTAAAGTATAAACAATAGATATTTATATGTTGCTGCACTTTACACCGTCCACAGAAGCAGAATTTTCGAGAATTTTTATTCTATTACTTTGTTACAAAGAAAAAAGCATCAGAAAATTATTGTTTCTATTGGAAATTTTCCGTGAAAATGTTCCATCTAACAAAACACGGAAAAAGTGGTCTAAAAAGTTAGAAAATGTTGATATTAACATAAATGGCAAAGAACACAGAAACCCCTAACAAACGTTTTTTTTTTTTTTTCTTTTCTGCAACCTAGTCAATTAGTGCTAAACGTTTCAAGTAATAATTAATCAATTTGAACAGAACACTAAAGAAAAAACGTCCAGAATATGCCGAAAGATAAGAAAAAGTTGTTTTCCATCCTAACAATTCTCACCCTCATATTGTGAGACCAGTTAAGGAAAGTTTAGGAGCACTTTACTAGGATCTATAGCATCACCCGTTTTATTTATCAGGTGTTGCACTTACAGATTACCGTTTGTTTTGATCCATGCAGACTTTCTGGAGAGCATTTAGTCCTTATAAGGATGTGATGAATTGACTTGGTAATAGGATTTTTTTCAAAACAGCAATTTTCTTTTTTTATCAATCGGTTTGTTGTCTGACTGATGGGCGCGTGATGTAACTTCTGATGGAAGATACTTTGAATAAATTTTTGTTTCATTTTGAAAACAAATAAATGACCTTTATTTTTTATAATGTGCGAAACTTATATATCCAGCATATTTTATATAATATTTTTGCAAGTTCTACCTCTAAAGAAACACTAGATGTTTTTCTTGCTCGTTTCATATTTATCTCATACAGATTCAGCTGCCAAACAAGCTCGTCAGCTTCTCAGCGGTAAAATTGCTGAATACTGATAGTTAGACCTGGGTTCGATTCCAGGCGAACAGGTTTTCGTTATTTTCCACGTGTGTAATGTTAATATTTGAAGTCCTCCACGAAGGCATCCCTCTTTAGGTAAGAAAGCCCTAGCGTTCTTTGTCGAAACGAAATCAATATAATAAATAATAAGTTGAAGCCGAAATCAATTACCCAAACTCGTATTGGCTCATCAGATCAATTAGAGCAACTACGTGAAAAGAAATATGCAGTCGCAAAAACTTGGGGTAGGAAAAATTTAATTAACACATTGGTCAGCATGGGGGTCACCGGTTCGACATCTGGTTGTTTTAGAAGAGTCGTGGGGGGGGGGTCATCGGTAACCGGCAAAGTAGACGGATCTTTGAACTATTGTTGATGGTTGCCGGTCACACTCTCTGTGTATTTCACTACACAAAGTGACCGACGTGGCCTTTCTACTTATTACTCCGATTTGGCTTGAGAATGTTATTTGAAAGAAACATAATATATGTTCAATATATAAAATAAAGTTTTCATCAAACTCATAATTATCAAACTGCATTTTGGGATACTAACTGTGTTGTGAAAGTAGTTTATACACTCGAAAGTTCAGGTTACGTTGTGCGATGAATATCTACATGTAACTGATAATACGCAAATAAGTAACTGTCACGAACGCCAGAATTTAGGTTGGCCGGCAAGATGATCCGTTCGGCGCATGCAGTAAAATTATTCCATTAGTACCGTGACGGACACTGGTGACCGCACATCAAAGTGACGTTAAGGGGTATCAGAAACCCCTATACCGACAATGTTAATTTGGCCATTTTCGATGTACCTTTTCTCAAAATCTGCTGCAGATACAAGCTTGAAATTTTTTCTGTAATTAAAGTATACCTATCTGATTATACTGAAATGAGCTTTTGAAACATTTTGAATTTTAGAGTAAATTCCAGGATATTTTGTTAGGCATAGTAAAATTTAGCTTTTTCTCACACAAAAAAATTTTAAAAATTTTTTTTCTAAGTTTATTACAAAAAGCTCATTTCAGTAAATATTAGGGAACCTAATAAATAAGCCATAAAAAGTTTAGATATCTGTGAGCAGTAGCTCCTGAGAAAAGGTACATCGAGTATAAAAAAATCACGAGTACATCGAGTTTTGGAGAAAAACTCGTTTTTATGTAAAAATCCTCATTGATAAAAGCAGTAGATGACAAATTAAAACTAGATAAAAGTGTAGAGAATTTGAAAATTCAAAAATCCGAAATCACAATTTTTTGAAGATTTTGGGATTCCAACTTCCCTTAAACTTTGCTAAAAAAGGGCACCTAAATAATAAAATACTAAGTATATTTACTTATCCTCACAGACTAAGCCTGAAAAACAATAGTCGTTTTTCAACCAATTTATATAAGTTTATAAGGTAATCAATGATTTAAAAAAAAAACCACATGGTTCCCGTAGGATAAACCTCCTCAGAAGAAAACGAATAATTCCGAACATCTATGATATGCTACCTAAACATATAAGGTATTTCTCCCGCCATCGTAGTGTAGTGGTCTGCACGCTGCGCACTTATTCCATAAGTCCGTGGTTCGATTCCCGGCAAGAGCATTGCTCATTTTTTATCTTTTCTGCTTCGAAATAACCTAATGTCTTTACAGTGGCGCCCGAACTAAAAGGGTAGTGGATGATGATCCACATCCAGGATTTGGCGATTGGGCTCCCTAAGAACCCCAGCCGCCCTTTAAAAGTGGGAGTATATAAGGTATTTCTCCCGCCTTCTTAACATGCCTTCATAGTGTAGTGTTCTGCACGCTTGTCGCGTATTCCAGAGGTCCCTAGCTCGATTCCCGGAGAAGACGTTGCTCATTTTTCATTATTTCTTCGAAATAACCTAATGTCTCTACAAGCATTTTCATCAAAACATTCACATCTGCTTATTTAATCAGGAATGGTGATTTTCACAATATGAACCCATCATTCGCCAAAGCGAGGAAATTGTTTTGTATTTGCTCCCTAAATTTGCATACAAGATTATGAATTTAAGTAGCTAATATTGCATGGAATTATAAACTAAATTATTGCATTCGTTCTAAAATATCTCTACAAAATTTGCATATAAAGGTACGAAATGTTTAGCTTTCAGTTGATTAAAAATGTAAGGAATATTTTAGCAACTGGAATTCTTTAATCTTGGGGAGGACAAGAGCATTAATTTCCCGATTCATTTCCTTCCATTCCGGGTAGATTGTCTTCCTAAGCTTTTGCACCTTGCTTCAGAAAGTTATGCAACTGATATTACATGTCAAGGATCAGTGTTTGAGGAAATAAAAATAGTCGCTACTTTTCCTTTTGAATACATTGTCGATTTACTGCTGTATCATGATCATATGTTTTTCGTGTTAAATTTGAATGTAACTGAACTGAGAAGAAAACCGTAATAGCTGAGAATTTGGGCAACTGGAAAAGCTGTGACATTCGGAATGTATTGATTTGAAGTTTTTCGGAAAGACATCGATTATCGCTAGGACTTATTTCGCATCCTATTGATTTCAGGCATTCTACGCAAAGACGTTTTATACGTAAAGTGGTTTATGGGCTCTCTTAACTGTTGCTAGACGCAATAATGTTCTTTACTATCACTGTGGTATAAATTCCAGCAGGTAACTAAACAATTTTCGAAAACATTCTCTCCGCTTTCAGCGATTAATAGCAAAAATTGATCAGCCGAAATACATAAACGGAACTTGGCTGTTGCTAATGGATACTAAATATACAAACAAAACAACTTATGTATGTTTCGCCTTGAGATTTCACTGTTTACTTTAATGCGGCCAAGAAAAAGATTAAAAGAAAACGTTTTTATTTGCATAAATGGCCCTTAAGCAAACAGCCGCCAGCAGGGGGACTCATCAAATTCAGTAATGGTTTCCTCGCTCTCTCCCTATTTATACCACTAGCTTTGGCAGATAAAGTTTAATATGAGCATAACACGTTTTTTTCTTTGAGCTTCCTCTGATTTAAAAGAAGAAAAACCTCCACAATATTCGTTTCCTGCAATTATATTTTTTGAACATTTTAACAAACTTTCGAAAGCCTGACTACAAATATAATTTATCTGTCACTTCACGCAAGCATCATGTAAACCACTATTGGTCATATTTTCTGCAAATATAGCATTTATGCGTCTGCACGAATGCATTGTGGAAATCAATGTTGACCATGCCTTCTATATACATACACAATATTTATGTATCTGCACGCATGTGACATGGAAAGGCTCATATAGTTGACTAGTCATCGCTTCGATAACCTCACCGTTCATAAAATGTGTCAAGAAACTCATTTTTTAAGATTTTTTATCCATCCTGAAGATTGCATAGACTTTCTGAAGTGAAAGGCTTGCACTGAAATACGATAGACACAATGGTATATAAGAAGTTAATGAAAGAAATACTATCTGTTTCCATAAAGGAAAAAATGACTAACGGTATTTGCATTTCAAAAATAAGTGAGCAAAATTATGGTAGAAAGGCTATCTTTTGCTTATTCTAAGAGGCTCTTAAAATAATCAAATCAAGATGTAAAAGCCGTTCCTTGATGAAATGTAAATATAAATCTAACAAATGTAAACCTCTGGAATCAAAGCATTTTGACATATTTTTGTTTATTTATGGAAATTGAACACTGGGAAATGGATTGGAAAACATTGGCAGTAGTTTCACTCCAAAGTTACACAGGAAAGAATTGCAATATTTGGCTTAATTGCATGAGCATCGTTTTTCCAACCGCCGGTATTTGTAACATACGGCTTTTTAGATTCATTTAAATAAGAGTTTGTATGTTGTTCAGCTTTGTAAATTCAATTTCTAGGAAACAATCTACATTTCAAGTTTTCGGCCCACAAATTGGAACCGAAAGTTTAGTTTAAACATGTAACTTCTCAAGATGCCTAATGCAACAATGTTTCTTTCGACGTAAATACTCGATGTCTTTACAGAAGGAATGTAAGTAGATGAGAAGCATGAGGAATGCATTATACATTTCAGTTATTTCCACTGGATGTAATTTTTGAGTATTTGAAATACATGAATCTTCAACATACATGAATCAATGTAAGGAAGTCAACTGTCATGAAATTCATTAATGTCTTGAAGCTTTCATGCGCAAGCTGTTCATTGGAAGAGAGAATTCAATACTAAAAATATCTTAATGTTTGAGGATTTGCTGTGCACTGAGAATACTGAGAAATTATTGTTTCCCCAATTGGTAAAAAAATGCATCATTGGAGAATACTAGAGATTGAATTCAGTAGCATGTTTCCTGAATTAAAGGATGGTGGTTTAGATTTTGTAAGAAAAACGTTAAAATATTCCGTTGAAAAACATTCCTGATGAATGTCAAGTTGGATTTCTGGAAGTAAAGAACTAATTCAGCAGCAAAATATAAATTCAATGAGAAATTAATCGGAGTTTCAGTTCTTAATGCGTAAATCTCATCCAAACGTTTGAGAAAGAATTAATTGTTTAATTCTTACATCTGCGGATATATTTTTGTGAGTTGAAATTTTCAGCTGCATTATAAATGAAGATGAAGCAGTGAAGTAGCGTGGTTTTTGAATATGATTTTTGTTATAAACATTTAAACCTCTCGCCGGTTATCAAAAAATGGCCAAGTGGATAAAACAGCTAACATCTCGCAGTTCAACTCAGGCTCGAATTCCGGCTCCAGATATTGTATGCATAAGCATTTTGGTGGTTTTCCCCAATGTATAACGTGAATGTGAGCCAGATTCCAGCAGAAAGTTTTCCAGATAGTGTACCTCTTCTTAGCTGGTAGCACTAGCGTGTTTTGCCGTAATCGAATAATCCAATCCAATGCAGTCCAGTCCACATACCTCAGATATGGTGAAGAAAGAAACAATCACAGATTTCTCATTGATTGTAAACTTTATCAAAACTGAATGAATTTCAAAATACCGTATACAGCACTTTTAGCAAATATTTGGTTGCAAATCAAATTTAGCCCGTTAAATAATGTATTCGAGAGTTTAGTTCAAATAATAGTTAATAAAGGAAATAATGAATTTTTTAAATTTTATTAAAAGTTTTACTGAATTGAAATGAATTTATATGTAATTCCAAAGTGCACTCAAATTAGGTATTTTGAATTTTGCAAATAATTTAGAAGGGATCTTAATGTCTCAACATGTTATAAAGGGGACGAATGATATTCTGAAGTAAGTGATAAAAGAGAATGGGTTATAAAGATTCAGAACCATTGTTTAAGATCACTGTGTTCGTGTAAAGGAAACTGCAATTTAGTTTTATTTCTATTATTTTATGGGGATGAAAGTTCATTGGCAAAAGAAAGGTTAATCAAGGAAAAATCAAGTATAACTGCCGAAAATAGATGTTATTAATTCATTTATAGTCCTTCTATTGTCCGTAGCTTGCCAAGACTGGCATAAATTGGGAAAATAATTTTTATAATTATTTTAGTTACTATAGTCTGTTTTCTATGAAAGAATTGTTTGAGGTTTTGTACAATCAGATAAATTATTGTTTTTTCATATACTGACAGACTTTAATCAAAACAGCTTTCTGTTTTGGTATAGCTTATTGAATGGCCTCATTATAGGTTCCTATAGGTGTAAATATATATCCATAGGAAGGGATATATATTTCTGAATGAAAGAGGAAAGTCCGATTGCACGCGATAGAGTCATTTGCAGTTCGTGTCACAGTATATTCTTTAAAAATCTCTATTTTTATACTTTGTGAGATTATTTTCGTGTTAAAGGGCTTCGCTTAATCGATTGCTCAGTTTCGTTATTCCAACTCACCGCCATATTCTAGAAATACTCTATTTCTTTTCAACCCTTCTATCACTTTCATCTTTTATTTTGACCTGTCATACTTCTGCTTTTTCTGTCCCAGTGCTCTGCTGAGAAAAAATAACGCTACCACTTTCGTATATACCGTTACATGTCAATTGTAGTGTATCTATGGAAACATATTTGATTTTTAAATTAATTTTATACGAGTCAGTAAAAAATAATAATTTCAAAATTTGTGAATATTGAATATTTCATTTTAGGTTTCCGTGACAAATAATTTGTCATTATAATATTTGTAACATTAATTCGCTTTTATAGCTCCTAAATTAAAGAAAATCTCATGTCGTTCGTTCGCGAAGAAATCGTTAATCTGATTCCTTCTTCTTGTTTTGGATTAAATGTATTTTCGAAGTCATTTATATTAAAAGATAGATGTCCATATACTCTGATAATTAAAGCTATCATACTTCACAACAAAAATCAACAAGAATGTCTCAGGAGTGGACAAGCATATAAAAAAAAGAACACGAGAGCGACAACGACGTGGAACATACTACCAACTACTTTAGAATTGTGTTAGCTTCGGGTAAATGTCTTAGTTAGTTTTTAGCTCTTACTTTTGAGTTTAAGCCCAAGTGGAGGCTTTGCTGTACGCCCAAAGAAAGATGCCGACTGTTAATCTTATTTTGACTGAATAAAGGGTAATTAACCCTTCTTGAGTTTTCACTTTCTGTTCTTTGAACCAAACGATTATTCGCTTAGCAGTTCACTAGGTTTCTTGACACTTAATTTAACATGATAAAAGTGAGGAACTGTAAAGTTAGTTATGGAATCATAAAATTATTTTCTATTCACCTTTGTTAATCTTATATTCTTTTAGCGAAAAATTAATCTTGCGTTGTTCCAGTTTATACGTCTTCTTAAATTTGCCATTAACATTAACGGCGCAGAAAAGTTGACATTATCAAAGCAACAGCCTTTAGCAACTTTATTAGGGTTTGGATGTTGATCTACACTCATTTCCATAAATTAAGGATAATGCAAAATCAGGCAAAGGAAGAGTTAGAATCAAAACAAATTTGACTTATTTGTAAAGCTTATTTATTAAACAAAAGGTAAAGAGCAAAAAAAGATACTATATGTTTGATATTATTAAAAAAATAGCGATTTTTTCTCCCTGGAACAAATTACAAAAAAAAACCTATTTACAAAAAAACCAATATTATAGCGATTTTTTCTCCCTGGAGCAAATTACAAATAAAAACCCTATTTACAAAACAAAAAACAATATTACATGGTTGGTATGATTGTTAATACATTGTATGTCTCCCAGACGATGCAATACAGTCCGTACAACGCCTAGGCATGCTGAGTATCAAATTATCGATCTGATCTTGGGGGATATTACACCACTCAAAAAGCAATGCTCTCCGAAGTTCCGGTAGACACGTAGGATTAGGTTCACGGGCTGCAACTCGTCGGCCAAGCATGTCCCACTCGTGCCCTACTGGATTCAAGTCCGGTGAGAATGCTGGCCAATCCATACGGGTGATATCCTCCGATTGAAGGCATTCGCTTACGATGTTTGCACGGTGAGGACGGGCGTTGTCATCCATAAACACAAATTGTGCGCCCATGGCGCCCCGAAACAAATGTGCATGTTGTTCCAGAATGACGTCTCGATAGATTTGGCTTGTCTTGGTTCCAATTTGAACATGCAGGTCAGTTTTGGAACCCAGAATAATTCCACCCCAAACGAGCACTCCTGCACCACCGTAACGGTGTCGTTCAATGATGTTTTCTTGGTAGTAACGGGTACCTGGAGCTCTCCATATGAAAGTCCGGCGAGAATCAGATTGCAAGCTAAACATGGACTCGTCGTAAAACATCACACAAGCCCACTGTTGCGGTGTCCACAATGCATGCTCTCTGCTCCAGGCTAATCGCAGGCGACAGTGAGTTGCAGTAAGTGGAACGCACCTGACAGGTCTACGATCATATAGACCAATCTGCTCTAAGCGTCTGTACACGGTCTGCCTTGAAATTGTCGTACCAGTGGCTGAAGAGAGCTGACGAGACAGGTCTGAGGCTGTGCTCCGCCTGTTTCTTTTGGCAGTAACTGCCAAATACCGGTCCTCATTCGGCGTTGTAACTTTGGGACGACCTGTGCTGTAACGTCTACTCACATTATCATCTTGGAATCGTTGCCAAAGCCTGGAGATGACACTCTGGGCAATTCCAAGTTCGTCTGATACTTAAAGTTGTGTACGCCCACATTCCAGACGGCCGATAATTCTACCACGTAAAAAATCATCCAAATGCATCCTTTATGTCATAACTATTCGGGTAATCTACTGAAATGGTTTTAAAGCGCCTGCGAACAATTTTACTTCTTTGCCTGTATTCCTTATATTATCGCTCTCTTACACTCTCGTCATTGTGACGTACCATCGGTGTCATCTGGTTACTTCCTGAAATTTGCATATAATTCTTGAAGATGTGTGTAGTGATTTTACAGGTGATATATTTATTTTAGAGTTCGATTTCCGCGTGACTCCGAATTATCCTTAATTTATGAACATGAGTGTATTTATGGGTATGGGAAGATGTTGAAATCTTATGGGAAGATGTTCAAAGCTGTGTTCATACAGTGTGGTGGTCCAAATCAAAAGACGCAACAAACTATGTATATAACAAGTTAGATACCAAAACTTTGTATTCTCTTAAATCTGTATGAACATCCGGTGATCAAAAGTTTCATTTCCAGGAAAATTATAAAAGCTCAATCTAAAAATTTCAGGAATGCTGAAATAATATAAAATATTAAAACATTTTCAGAAATAATAAAGGTTTTAAGACTATATATAGTAATTTTTAAGAATTCTACGATTATATATTGGACTTTCTATGAATTGGCTTGTATATTCAGTATTCTTAATGACGGAAATTCAAAGCTTTTAGTCATTTCTCTTGCCTGGAATGAAAGCCGAGACGATTTGTGATTGTTCTGCGGCTATAACCTATCTGCCAATGGTGGTTCTTAGTTCCATAAAAATAGTGTAATTTTATGGAAATAGGTGTTCTCTCCACTAGTGGCAGAGCGGTAAAGCCGATGAACACTGATATGAACACCGGGATTCGAATTCTCGAGAAAGGGCTGGTTGCTTTTGCGTTTCCGTTACTTTCTTCATGTGTGACGTGCACACGAGTCAATTTCCCTTAGAAAGTCCTTCGTGAAGGCCTTCTTTCCCTAAGACAGTAGGGAGATAGCTCTCGTAGTCTTTGCTGAAATAAAAAAAAGGAAACCAAAACTTCCATGTAATCCTGTACTGAAGAATGAAAAAAAATTATATGTGTAAAATGAAAGTGTAAAATGCATGACGAAAATAGGATACTTTGAGAAGACGATGCTGTAGTCAAAAGCCATAATTTTTAAAGAATTTATAATAACCGCTATAAATTACATTTTTTAATAATTATAAATACAGAATAAAAACATACAGAATATAATTATAAATGTAAGCCCTGGAAAATTATTAAAAACCTCAGATCTCTTTACCCAAATCTCTGAATTTAATTTTCATATTAAATGAGACAGCTGTTAATCTTTGACAATAAAAATCAACCTAATCTAGTGCCATTTATTTTACTGGATATTTATCTTGATCAATCTAGTTTCCGATTGTAACAATACTCAAAAAGATCTGTCTGGATAGCTGAAACTAAACTTTTTTCCTTTGAGAAAATCAATCACAGAACATCTTTATCCCTCTAGGGCATCTCTAGGACATTCTTTCCTCGCCAAAGGTTAAATGAAACTTTTGTGCTTAGGTATGGGTAAGAGTTTTTGAAAACTTCGGAAACAAGCAACTAGGAATAAAATGTGTTTACCCCAAGGTGAAGCCGAAGGTGAACTTCTTAGAATGCACAGTTTGAAAACCACTGATTTGTATTGTACTCAAACTGGGAAGATACAGATTAAGGCAAAGAACCTGCAATTTCACTAACAATGCAGAAGTAATGTTCAATAATTAATATTAATAGTTCATTGAAAATATAAATTGTTAATGTTTCAGCTGCTATCAATCACTAATTACGTTATTTATTTATTCATCACCATTATTTGTGTAATGTTCAGTCTTAAATATAAAATTTGCTCATTTATATTATAATTATTAATATAGTCATAAAAATACATAGCTTATGTAGCTTGATTTATAATTTTCTCCAGAATACTCCATTCGTTTTCCATTTCAAGCAGAAATATGTTGCAGCTCTTTCATAGAAGGAGAGTATATAATAGTTATTGTTTCTGCAAATGAAATAATGTATATAACAACCTATCTTAAGCTACTTGTAGATTCCTTTACTTAAAGAACTGTGAACTGATGCTGTATGTCCAGTCAACAAGTTATTGCCACGCAGGGAACTAAAGTAGATAAAAAATTATAATAAATTCATATTTAATATCACTACTTGTAGATCACTAAAATGAATAGGAACTTATGTAGCAGAGTAGTAACTGTAGCTCAATCGTTACCGGTGATCAGACAGTTAGCATTAAGTCAGCAAACTAATTTAGATATAACCGCTTGTAAATCTTCTGCAACTGAATATCAAACAAAAATAAAATTCTACAAGATACTACTTACTATTGGAAAACCTTTCTCAAGATACACATAATAACAAGAGAGCTAGAAAAAGTGAACATAGATAAATTTCACTTCAATGATCAGTTGTAAAAAAGTTAGCGTCTCCGAAATTAAATGCTGTTCAAACTCTACTACTTCTACTTACTAAATCTTTTGTGAAAGAGATCTAATAATGCCACAGTACAGAATGAAACTTTAAAATGACTGTTTTCAACTTAACGTAGTATGCATGAAAAGTGAAAGTGCTAAGACAAAAAGTTCTTTCCAATCTGTCTTTACTTTCAGCTCTTGAGGAAATTATTTCAAAGTTCTTTTCATTTCTCATCAACAGAAGCGCTAGTAGCTTGACTTTCTTCCTCTCATTTTTATAGTCTGAGTACGGGCTTCTCTTTCGTCTTTTGCACTTGTGAAACTGAAGAAGAAGGCTCTGTATTTAAATCTCCGAAACTACTCCGGCAGATTTATGAATATTGCGCTGATTTTTGTTTCTTTAACACTTCCAAAACTCATTATTCGGTGTAATATTTTAATTCAGATCATGTATGCAAATCTTTGAAATTTCGGGCTGTTATATTAAAGGTGTTTTATGAATTCGGAAAGGTACCAGTTCCTCTCATCCCTACTTTTTATCACTTTACTCTTATACTTACAGATTTTAACTTTGCTTTATTTTCAAAGGCTAGGTATTGTTATCATTGTCACAGAAAATGGTGGCTTATATTACAATTTTTTATGTGAATTTATACCTGGGTTTAAATTTTTTCGATTCTTGGGGGGGGGGATAGTTTGAATGTTCAGTAGTCCGCGACTACTTTCTCTGTTTAATACAAATTAATTTCAGATTTATTTAAACATACGATCCCCCTTAGAAATTTCTAAAATATCACCACTTTGCATGTATAATTTTAATAATATTATGATAAAGTGCGTTTCTGAGAGTAATATTTGTTCACATTTAAACATTCTTATGTTTTCAACAACTACCCTTAAGTAAAAAAAAAAAATTAATTTTTTTAATTTCATTTAATCTATATTATCTAAATTTGGAACACGCTCTGAAACACCAAAAATTAGTCATATTTAGAAACGAAACTGGTAGTGAAAGGCTTAAGAATTTGGCTCTTAGCAGAAATTTATATATGTATATATTTGGTAATCGAAATTTTATATTTTTTGGTAAAAGTAAAACAATTCTCAGGAGATTAAGATCCAGCATAGCTTAAAGGATCTCTTTCCATCCGCATTATAAGTAGCTTAGATAGAGCCTAGGCGGAAAGTTTGTGAGAAATTATCGTATTCTCCTTTGCCTGCTTTCGTGATGTAATTGATTAGGAGGTCTTGCTAGAAAATGCAAATGATCCTGATAACAAATGGAAGGTCCATGGTTTAAATCTTGGCGAGGACATAGTTATTTTTTTAACATATCCTGGTTTCGGGAAACTGCAGTGGCATCAAACGAAATTGTGGTGGAAGGCAGTTTGACATCACCTAGATTTGGTCGATTGGGCTCCGTGCCTCTGTCCAGTCTGCCTTTAAGTAGGAGATAATGTGCGGAACTATTGCATGTTTTCGTGCCTGCTGGTCCAACTACTAACTGGTAGATCTGTGGCCCTCAAATTACGGCGAGTTAAATACTCCAAAAATTCAATGGTCTTTGAAAACAAGCTTTCCGTAGTTGAATAAACTAACCTTATATCAAAATAATAAATTACGTCCTTCTAAATATACTCGTATCTCTTTTTCTTATGCATTTTAACAAGTTACAGATCTACTGATAGTAGTCGGCAAGGAAGATTTTAAAATATTAAAATATCTAGCAAAAAGGAACACCTGCCTATTATAGAAGGAAGCTTTATTTTAGTGGAAGTAACCTTTCGTATATAAATCTCCTGGTTACTCGAAATTTACCCATTAGCTCTCTGATGCAAAGAAAGGCAATAAAAAATTGGATATTTATAACATAAATTGAAAAGATGTCCTTTGCAGGAGACGAACAGGCTATCATTTCTTTATCTGGAAGACTACTGGCTTCAAACTGAAACAGAGCTCTTATTAGAAACAGAATAGCCTTTCTCTGATCTACCGAAAATCTCTGAATGGTCTTTAGATCATTCGTCATGTAGTTTAAGGTTTATCTTAATGGAAATCTTATTTATATAAAAAGTCTGTGACAACACTAGAGCATTAAATGTTCTTTATTATTTTCAAAATAAGAGAAACTAGGTCTTTCTTTTGTAAATATGGGCTACTGAAAAGTCATGAAACATATTTTGCATTATAGTAAAAGAGAATGGTATTTTAGCGAGAAAATCAAATAAATACGTAGCATAAGGAAAGGATAACACCAATTTATTTGTGGAGGCTAAAGAAAGGATAACAGCAATTTAACATTTTTAGTTCAATGAATTTGCTTTTTGATTGAATCGTAGCTCGTTTAGTGAGATCAATCAAACGCAAAAATATAGTGAGAGGGGACAGAGATTAGTCAATATTTGTTTTGGAAAATTGTTTTCTAAAGCACTCATAAAATGCAAATGATCGTGTGATTGTATATCAGGAGAAAATAGTATTTGGTTAATCCGACATGTTGAAGCACTGTTTTCCTTACTGCGTAGTTATACATATTTACCTACAGTAACGAATTTACTGATAATTAGTAATTAATTGTTCATAAAATATAGTTTTATTTGTACAGACATTAGGTAATTTGGAAGCAGGAAAGATGAAAAATGAGCAACCGCCTTCGCCGGAAATTGAACCGAGGACCTCTGGAATGCGCACCCAGCGTGCAGACCACCACACTACGAAGGCATGCCAAGAAGGCGGGAGAAATACCTTATATATTTATTAATATTTCATTATTATTTGCGAATCTCTGTTTTCTGTATGCATGTGGATCACAATGTTGAGAGAGTGAAACCATTTTTGAAACCTGACGTCGAAACTGGACTTGGGATCTCATTTCTGGGGGTTCGTGAGGGATCTTGTTTCTGTGGAGAGAAAGTAAGGTACAGAGTGCAGTGAAATTTCAAGATTGCTCCCTCCTAAATTTCTTCAATTCCCTATGTTTTGTTTTATGCTAAAAAAATGAGGACATAAAAAGTCTCCTGAAAGAGCTTAATTTTTGTTCTTCGTCATGATTCAAATGGCTTTGTGTTATTTTGATGATGTTGCGTCTATCAACCTTCATGATTATTCTCTATCGCAATTCGCAGGTTGACAGCCAGCTATAAAGCGATATATTATAATTAGCTCACTTCTACTGTATGACTGAACGCTTTATTCAACTGCATGTCACTATTTTAGAAGAAATCCAGCATAGCTTAAAGGATCCATGTTTAAATTTTTGTTTGAGAAACACCTTTCAAGTATCTATAAAACTTCAGTCGGAATACTTGATTATTGAGATTCTTTTTAATCCAACCCTTCGGACTTCAATTTGTGATATTTTTGGTTGAAAAAGGAATGTAAGCAAAGCAGAGGGCAGTATGAAATGAAAAAATTGATACCAATTGCGCAAAAAGAACTGTGTGAAAGAAATTCAGATTTCGAAATCACAAGTTACATACGTTTGCCTTTTTGACTACTTTCCAGAAGATAAAAAATTTGTTTTTCTCAAATGAGGTAGTAGTAGTGACGTATTGTTTTACGTAACATAACTCAATAGATGTTGTTAAGTAAATATAAAAATACACCTTTTTTGCTTAGTAATGCAAAAGAGAGAAATCCTATCAGAGAAGAGAATACTGAACGCTGCAATTAAAAGGGCCGTCAATTACGATGCCGATAGCCGGATGTATGTAATTTAAACTGTCAGATTTAAGAAGTAAACATGCGCTCACAAAAACACTGGATTTTCCTTTTTTAAATATCTTTTGACTTCGGTAAAGCAGTGAAGAAACATAAATTTCCTGTGCAGTAATTTTAAACTTCTAATCTGTTAAATGCATCAAGTAACTTATCTAACGATCTAAACATCCAACAACTAGGTTATTGATCAAGAGATTTATCAATAGTCCAGTTCTTAAAAATAATACAAAATTGTAAAACAAAGTACACCTAATCTAAAAAAAGAATAAGCATCATTTATTGAAAAACTGCTACAAAGTCTTTGGGCAGTACTCATCTATGAGGTATGTAATGTCTATATTAATTTCTCTAATCTCTGCACAGAATTTAATTTTGATCCAAATCCTTCTAGATCTTGACTGCCTTGCTTGGGATTGTATTCCTACTTTTCTAGGATAAAATAGCACGCTCAGCTGTAAAATTTGTTCTTTCAGCAGGCTGCATAAGGAATAATCACGTTTCCGTACGTCATATTTTTAGCAGTTTTCCTGTACATCAGGCTGAGAAACAAAAAGTGCAATGCATTAATATCAGTCCCTGTCAAACTGAAATACTGGTACACGTAAAAGGTACATTGTATCTATTGCTCAGGGATTTTGTGAACATCTTGTATGTATAGTTGAGACGCAAAAGCAACATTATAGAAGAACTGCTTCAGGCAACGCAGCATCAGTATACTATAACAGTTTGATTAGCTAAAAATGCATAATATTTAATATGCAGGTTAATATGAAAGCTGATGAAAAGCACTACCGATTTCTCCCATAAATACATACTAAAAAATATAACTAATCACAATCGCTCAGTTATCATATTGGTAAATTTTCCTTTATAGTAGTTTGGGAAGGCGATTATTCTTATCTATATGCTAAGCCTGAGCCACGCTGAATCTGTTTTCACTCCTACTTCATTTACTATTTATTTACTTTATTTCCTATTGATTAATTAGCTGTACATCTGGCTTGGAAAGCTTCCCTTTAGAATAGAAAGAGCAACAGAATACTGTTTAATTTAAGGAGGACTGATTCCTAACTTACAATACAATTTACAGTTTGGTAGACTAATATTCGCTTCTAGTTAAACTATTTTTCTCGTTTAAAACTTCCTAGCCACTACTCCTAACTGATATTGTATCTCACTAGCAAGGATTCTCTTTATAGTCTGGGAAACATAAATGCAAGAAATCGTGATTTGGCTGTTGTTAAATACTTGTGCGTGTAATCGTTAAAGCAGATACTCTTTTTCTATTATTCATTTGGCATTTAATACACTGATTCTTTAACCAAAAGTAAAACTTTTGTGTAGATTTGCTTAACGTAAGAAAAATAAACGAGAAAGGGCACATCTAGTTATTTACTCATGAAACAGGAAGTCGGATGCCAGGCAGAAACCAGGAAATTACGGAAAATGCCTTGAAGCAGAGAACTCATTCTGATAGCAGTGGGAGTGACAAAGAGAGGCTTCACACAAACAGAATCCAGTCACCAGTTCTGTTGACATTTCCTTAGACTCCTTTCATTTCTCACTGTATTGAATAACGTAATTGTTTTAATTCTCATTAATTCTTTTTCCATTTCGAAACTTACGCCAATTTTTCGTCGTTGATATTCATTTGGTAGTCTAAAAACGGTACTAAATTATACTTTTAATTTTTTTCTCTTACTACGGAATCGTGGACTATTCCATGGGTATTTTAGCCTGAACATGTTAAGCTGCATACTATGCATGTGCTGTGGTGAGCAGTTTACAGTGTGACTTTATGTTCTGTTCTGCATCTTCGTTATTAATCCAAAGTAACACACTTCATACCTAGCTTATGTCTCGGATTAAAACCTATCTTAATAAATTAAATATATGAAAACAAACCACATATTAGACATTACTTATAAAAGGAATAACGATGAAACTAATATTTGTAACCAAAACAAACAGCTTGGTTCCGTGATCACAACATCAGTTTTGGACCAAAATCTGTCCCTTCATGATCATAACAGTTGAACTTATAACAATATTAGCTATCATATTCATGTTAAACATACAGAAATTACTAAACGTTAGTTACTTTAATATAGGAAAAGATGTTGATCAAATTTATCTATTTTTAATAATATCATTACCAGATATCATTGTACACTTGACATTTCTTTGTTCAGTTACTATTATTTTGCATTAACCACTTATTTATAATTTTATCCTTTAATAAACGTTTCCTTTCTGTTTCCTCACCAGAAATGAAAAATGAGTTAGAGAGTATTTAAGCTGAGGTTTTTGGATTGTAAGACAGAACGTGTTCCTGCCTCTCGAAAGCATGTTAGTTAGTTTTGCCGCCTATTATAAGATTGTAGTTATTCGGCTTTGCGTTATAGCGGCTGTCATTTAAATTCTCATGCTGGTGAGAAGTTCTGAGCCAACTTTAAATTAAATTGTACATTGTATAGTTCTTGACTTTTAGGTTAACTTTTAAATTTTGTATTTGACTGTTATTTTAAATTGCATCGCCTCAAGTGGTGGCTGATATTGTGAGCACAAGAAGTGTGTTTATGTTCTAAGTTCTGTTAAATTAAAAGGTTTGTTAGAAACCTTTTCAAAGCTCTCTATTTCCTTTCAGACATAGCTATAATTCGTTTAGCTACCATTAGGAGTTTGATACTAGTTTAATCACTCAAAGAAAGTCAAAATCTGTACATCACCGGTAACATAATTATTTATTGAAAAGAAAATTCACTACTTTTAAATTGATCTCTTATTCAGTAGAATATGATAAAATCAGCTAAGGGGAGTTTATCAGCTTCAACGGAGGATTTGCCTTCGTGGAGAGCTTTTAAATAGAAACTGGTTCGTATTTATGTCTCGTATGGGAAAGACCATAAAAGCACCCATGTAGTCAATCAGTTCACCGTAATGTGAGCCAGAATAGAATTACTAGTGTCCAAGGGTCTTATCCACATTCTCTAGAGCTTAATTGGATTAAAGCTCACATTGGAATCGCAGGGAACGAAAGAGTACATTCCGAAGCAAAAAGAGCAATACAAGAAGATCAGATTGATGTTGAAGTGCCACTTTCAGAGATTTTGGCCAAACATCAAATCTTGCAAGAATCCCTTAAAATATGGCAGCAAAGATGGGATGAGGACTCTACAGGACATTCCACTTATGCCTTTTTCCCACAAGTTTCGCTCTCTCTTATACAAGCAGATCACATTTTAAATCAAGTCTTGACAAATCATTGTAAATTTCCTCAATATATTCAAAGATTTCAGTAAAAAGAACACAAAATGTGGCTGTGGGACAAGTGGAGAGCTTGCAGGAGCTCTCCATTACATCACGCCTTGTCCAATAACAGTAAAAGAAAGAACATCACTTTTCTCTTTTTCCATTACCATTGCCTTCACTGGGAACATTGGCAAAATGTAATTCTACTTTTAATACCATAAAGTCAATTATGCAACTTATACATGTAAACTTCTCAGACTTTATTGTTTATCGTTAATCTTACAATGTTTATGTCATTCTAATTGTTATTTTTCCTTCCATTCACTTCAATGTAATATTCAATTATTTAGTCACTATAGTGTTTACTTACACCTGCAGCAAATTGTATCTCTGTTTATATGTTTATTTGAATTTTTCTATTATTTTGTTATTATTTTTATTGGTTATTATTATTTTTTATAATTTTGTTATTATTATTTATTTGTTATGATTATGATTATTAATTGTATTTGTTACGATTATTATTTTGATTGTATATATGTTTATTTTAATTTTACTCTGCTTTAATTAATTGTTCATTTATGTAAAATGTTTTTTCTTTTTTTTCTAAATTACACTAGCATTGTAACCTTACTGGCTGTCCCTTCACTTCCTGTTTTAGCTGTCATGACTTCCCCCCCTTTTTTGTTTTAAGTTTACAAAGCTTTCTCTTTCCCTTTCGCCGTTTAGCTTTCCCTCTCAGCCCCTTTTAGTCGATAGGCTTTGCTTCATTTCGCCCAGTTCCCCTTCTTTTTTAGCCATGATGGCTCTCCCCTTCTTAGACCAGGTTTTAGCTTTTTGCTGCTTCCCTTTTTAGCCGAAAGGCACCCTCTCCTCTTTTAGCCGCTTGGCTTTTTTTGTGTCCTTTTTGCTCAGCTGACGTGCTGTGCCTTGTTTTAGCCTATTTGCTTTTGCCCACTCTGGTAGTTAGCACCTGTCTCCTCCTGCCTAATCCGGAGTGAGATAACGGAGTGTTTAACTGGCAGTAATCGTTACAAAACACCGCAGTTGCTTTCAGTAGCAGGAGCGGTTCTAAGATTTTGCTGTTGTATCTCTTACAAGACATTATCAAAAACTGATGCAGATGGATCACATTACGTGAGAACATTTATATTTTGAAAGGAAATAAAGAAGAAACAGTAACCGGTGTATCTACTTTAGGCGACGTTCTATTTATCTGTCGAAAGAATGCGTTTTAGGACATATGGGTATAGCATTCGTGTACTGTTTAATATTTAAACAGATACAGTATATCCGTATATTGTATATTTTTTCCTGTAAGGAAGAATTTGATAAATGTATATGTTATGTAGAGAAATTATCTGATAGCGTTATAAAAAAATTAGGTGAATGATTTTATGATTTATGGAAATTTAAATTTTATTTTGATTCTGAATTATTTAATTTAAGGCTTTAATTTTTGGGGAAAGACAGATGCTTCTGGGAATATTATTTAGTTTAAAAGAGTATTATTTATTTTCCTCTATTTGTAAATCTTGTACAAACTTTTATTCATTGTGAAAGAAGCAGGGAAAGGGAGGCAATTTTCGCCAAGTCATGATTTCGCGCGCTTTAGAATGTTCGAGAAAGAATTTTCATTGTTAGTTGACCTTAAGAGAGGAAAGTACGTGACGGAAAGGTCAAAGGTTGCTACTTGTCTTTCAATGTAAGTCATTCAGGTTTTGGCGATTGAGGGTCCGGTTGTTGGCTAAGTGAAGAAGGGCGCGCATGCGCGATCACCCTTATTTCCGCATTCTGGAGTTGAAAACGAAGATTTTGCCATAATTAAGGGGGCGATAAGTGAAGCCATAGTGGGAGCCCGTTTGGTGAAGGACAAGAAGAAAATTTGAGTTGGACACTTACTTTTGGCTGACTCTCGGACTGACTCGCTGATTTTTGGGCTTGCTGGACAAAATGTGACTCCGAGAGGTGTTTTCCGGCGGGGAGCGGCAAATATGCTCCCCGGCCGCGTTTGGTTTAGAGGCGAGACACACTTACTCTTGACCGGAGAAAGGAAAAGATTTAGTCGGCATCGAGCAGTGCTTCTGGCGGGGAGCGGCAATTATGCTCCCCGGCCGCGGGTTTTCTCAAAAATGCGAAGAAAAAAAAAACTGTTGAGCGAATAACAAAAAAAAATTAACAGAGACTTGGGTCTCTATCTGTATCGGCAAAAGTCAGGACGATGTCCTCTGAACTCCGACTTGAAAACAGAAGGAATTATGTCACCTTAGTCAACTGGAAGCCTGCGTTAGCCGTTCTCTAAAATGCCTAGCTTCATTGTCTACGTTTTCCTTGGTGGAGCTGAGAGTCTGGGCAGACAGCCGTGCGGTGTAAGCTGTTCTCTTGCTTCCAGTGGGAATAATTTTCTTCTATGGAAAACAGTAGCAGGCGTAAGATTTGACGGTATAGCTGATGTAATTTATTGTCGTGCCGTTCGAGTCTCTGGCTTGCGGATTTGCCAAGTGACGTAAGGATAGAGCTAAGATATGAGCTCTCCTCCACTTCAAGATGTCCACTCAAGATAAGTATTATTTTTTTTTTTGGTGTGGTGGAACTTTAGGCAAGTTTTTTCAAAAACGTCCTTAGCAGTAAAAACAACGTCGAATCTAAAATTTAACTCTCAGGCCATAAATTGTTTCCCTTTCCTTTCTTTTAAATCACCAGACAAACCTTAAGTTTTTTTTTTATGAATTTAAATGAACAGACTCTCAGATGAGGTTAAGATTTTTTTTATTGTGTTGTAATTGAATAAACTGATATTTAATCTGGAACCTCTTACAGTATGTTTTCTTTATATATTTAATATGATTTTTTTCCTTTATATCTTGTATATGTTTTATGTTTTCGATCCTCTCACGGCGCGGTCCCGGAATGCATTTTTTTTCACAACGCAAAAATGCTGTACACGTTTCACTATACGATCACTCCCTTTAACGGCAAGTAGTTTCATATTTAACATTTAACAATATAGGAATTTCAGATATGACTGGTACGTAGAAGAAAACTATTTAATCCTCTCACGAAACCATTTCATCATAACATATACATCCTGATACGTACTTACGTTTGTGCTTTATGAATAATTGATGCTTTTGTTTCGGGGAAAAATATATCTTTGTGTGCTTTTCCTATTTATTTTCTATTAGGTTTCGGTTGAGTTTGGATCACGTTAAATTTAACTGTGCATATTTTCATTTAATTTGAGTAAATTTTAGTTAATAATTCCTAAGTAACATTTTACTACTAAAATAAATAAGTTTTCTTCTTCATCTCTGTCACATTCTTGCCACTAGGTGGCGGGCATCTCTTCCTTTACTTTTGCTGTAATTAAGTTCCGAGAAGCAGTCGAGATTGGAACCGCTCGGAGGAGCGTAAAGACTCAGAGTTAAAAATGTACTGTCTTAAAATAATTATCACTTACCTTGTAAATAGTGTATATTAGCTTTTTATTTCAATAAATAATTAAAAGACAAGATGGCCTGCTAATTGTAATAGAAACTCTTACTGGAAAACGTGATTATTAGAAGCCTGGCGTCGAGAACACTGAAAATGCAGCAGGTAAGGAATTTTACATTAATTTTATTGTAAATAGAAGAACCTGATGCAACATTTTTATGGCGCCCGAACAGGGACGCCAGGTTTTTTGAAAAGTTCTAATAAAGTGAATTCAAAAGCTGAATATTAAAATTGAAGATTTTAATACTTGTTCTTGAAGTATTCAGCAGAAGAATAATTTTGTTTTCTAAGTAAGAGTTAAATATTTGTTTTTCATGAGACGTATATTTTTTGTGTAAATGTTTGAATCTAAGAAAGATAATGGCTGAAGTAGATAAATTAAAAAAGAAAAGAAGTATCTTAAGAACTGCCGTTACAAAACTATTTAAGAAAATCGAAAGTGAATTAAATAAATCTGAATGTAGTATTAATGAGCTCGAAGAATTGTTAGAACAGCTTAATGCTAAAACCGAAACACTAGCTAATGCCGATGTAGAAGTTGAACCAATTCTGAGTGAAGATGAATTCGAAAATGAATTCGAAATTACAGAACAATATCGCGAGAAGATAACGTTATGGAAATTCAGGCTTAAGAAACGGATTAAGGAACTTAATCATGACTTAAATGCACCGAACACACAGCAAAATATAAAAGATACACCTAATGTTAAATTACCAAAACTTTCGATTCCCGTATTTTATGGGAACAGTAGTCAATGGCTTACTTTTTGGAATAGTTTTGAGTCCTCAATGCATAATAACGAATCATTGAACAAAGTAGACAAATTTAATTACCTGAAAGCATATTTAGGAGGAACAGCTTCTAGCTGCGTTCAAGGACTTCCGTTATCGCCAAAACATTATGATTCAGCAATTCAAATCTTACACGACCGTTTTGGAAGGAGAGACATTCTTATTAATGCGCACATGAATAATTTGCTGAATATTGAATCATTAAAAAATGCAAATGACATAAAAACATTTCGTAACTTGTATGATAAAGTACAAACGCAGATTAGATGTCTCGAAGCGTTAGATGTTGTATCGGAATCTTACAGCGCTTTGCTGTGTCCGATGATTTTGAAGTTATTGCCTTCAGAATTAACGTTTGAATTTCATAGAACACAAAATGTTGGCACCGATTATAACATAAAAGATTTAATGTCATTTTTACACGCAGAACTTTCATCCCGTGAACGCACGAGGTCAACGGTTTCGCAACAGCAAAAAGTATCCGATCGGCGACAGTCTTCTTCCCCCCCTGCAACGAAAAGCGCATATGGTCTCTCAAATAGACATAATAAACCAAAGATTCCGACCGCTACAGATTTGTTTACAAAATCCGAATGCAGTGAGGAAATTATGAACTGCGTCTTCTGTAATCAATTCCACAAGATTTATGACTGTAGTTTCGTTTCCGGCTTATCATTACAAGAAAAAAAGGACATTTTAAAAAGAAAATGTGCTTGCTATAAATGCCTAAAATTACACCATTTGGCTCAAAACTGCAGAACAAAAATAACTTGTTCTATTTGTAAAAAACAACATGCAATTATTATGTGTAATAAACAAAATCCTTCTGTCGAAGTTTCGGAAATTAAAAAAGACAAACAGATAGAAAATAAAGTACTTTCAAATCAAGCAGGATGTTCAGAAGTATATTTGCAAACTTTAGTTGTTCGCATATATGGAAGAGGGAATAACCAATTTGTTCGAGCGATAATTGACACCGGAAGTCAAAACTCATACATAAGCAGGTATGCAGCAGAAAGGTTACAATTAAGAAGCTTAGGTGAACAAAGTGTAACCCACGGACTTTTCGGTGGCATAGAAGTTTCGGAAAAACATAAACGTTATAGAATAAAATTGGGTAGCGTAGATAAACGGTATAATTGCGAAATCAATGTATTGGATGAAAGAAAAATATGTTCTTCGGTCCCTAAAATCAAAAATATACACTGGATTAGGGAACTTAAAAGAAGAGGAATTTACGTCAGTGATGTTTTTGAAAATTGCAGATTATTTCAGGAGAACCCCCAAGAGATTCATTTGTTGTTAGGGGCAGATGTTGCTGCAAATTTATTTACAGGTAAAATCGAAGTTCTTCCTTGGGGAAGATTAGTTGCTGTAAGTACAAGACTTGGGTGGACAGTCATGGGGAAAGCGAACACTGACAATTATGAAATAGAAAATTCCTTTTCCACGCTTTCGTTATCTTTACATATTTCTGATGCCACTCTGTCAGAACTGTGGAGGCTTGATGTTATCGGAATAACAGATCCAGTTACAAAGAAGGCTAGAGAGGAAAGGGATTTGCAATCAAAATTGCAATTCGAAAATTCTGTATCTCTAAACGAAGAAGGGCGTTATGAAGTCGCACTTCCGTGGGCGGAGAATCATGTACCACTCTCCACCCACAAGGATTTAGCGTTGAAACGTCTACAATCTACCACCCAGAAACTTTTATCTCAAAATTTATTTTCTTCATACAATGCAGTTTTTAATGACTGGTGTAACTTAGGAGTGATCGAAGAAGTTAAAGAAAATATTGCGGTTGACTTTGGACATTATTTACCGCATAGACCGGTGATCAAAGAAAATAGCTCAACACCAATTCGACCGGTGTTTGATGCGTCTGCGAGGAAACAATCGTCTCCTTCTCTAAATCAGTGTTTGGAGTGTGGACCAAATTTGATAGAACTAATTCCATCTCTTTTGTTGAGATTTCGGGAAGGCAAGTTTGCTGCTATAGCAGACATTGAAAAGGCTTTCTTACAGATCAGTGTAAGGCCTCAAGATAGAGACTGGCTTCGGTTTTTCTGGTGGAATGATGTGGAAGAAAGGAAAACGAAAATATTTCGTCATACTAGGGTAGTATTTGGGGTTAAGAGTAGTCCTTTCCTTTTGGCAGCTGTTATAGAATTCCATCTACAAAAGTACATGAAAAATTCTTCATATGATACGGAGATAATAGCTAAACTCTTGCGTAGCTTCTACGTAGATAACGTTGTTGCCAGTTTTGACAAAGAATCCGAGATGATTCAGTTCATCGAAAAATCTCGAGAAATAATGAATGAAGGAAAGTTTAATCTTCGAGGTTGGTTACATAACGGAGATAACTTGAAACAGGAAACTATTTCACCCGTATTGGGTCTGTTATGGAACTCTCAGAAAGATAATTTAACTTTGAATCTGAATTGGCTAGAAGATTTTGAAATGGGTATAATAACGAAGAGAACAATTCTCGCTGTAACACACAAAATATTTGATCCTATTGGTATTGTGAGTCCTGTTCTCTTGTATCCTAAAGTATTGTTGCAGAACCTATGGAAAACAGGAATTTCTTGGGATACTGAAGTCGACAAGAGTACAAAACAAAATTTTGTGAATTGGCATAAAAGCCTTTTTCTCTTAAAAGAAATATCCCTCCTACGTTGGATACATTCCAGCAAGGACAATAGGAAGTTCTGCAGCATTCACACATTCTGTGATGCCAGTAGTAATGCGTATGCTGCTGCAGTTTTCTTGAGAACTGTGACGAATTCTGGAGTTGAAGTTCATCTGTTGGCATCGAAGTCTAGGGTAGCTCCCGTGAAATCTATTACGATCCCTCGTCTGGAATTGATAGCTGCCACGATAGGTGCCAGACTATGCTCTTCTGTTTTAAATGGTTTACAATGGCAAAATGTGGAAACGCATTTTTGGTCGGATTCTACAACAGTTTTGACATGGATTCAAAGGGAAGAGATTGTCTGGGCTGTCTTTGTGGAAAACATAGTCAGGGAGATTAGGAAACTGACGGATCCAAAAACGTGGAAACATATTGCTGGAACAAAAAATCCAGCTGACCTCCCATCAAGAGGTTGCACCGCTAAACAACTTTTAGCAGTTAGATGGTGGGAGGGCCCCAACTGGCTGAAGAAAAATCAGGAAGAATGGCCAAGACAAAGGGAAATACCGGACATGGAAATAGTAAATTCAGAAAAAAGGAAATCAGTCATTTCTGCACTAAATACGCAAAGGGTAGAACATTTTTTTGAGAAATATTCATCTTACCATAAAATGTTAAGAATAACTGCTTGGATATGCAGATTTATCAACAACTGCAGAAGACCAGATTCTAAACAATCAGGAGAACTCACGGTCCCTGAAATAGAAACTGTAGAAAAGAGAATATGCAAGATAATACAAATAGAAGCATTTGGCAAAGAACTTAAAGTTAGCAACCTTTGTACCTTTTTTGACTCAGATGGCCTTATTCGGTTAAAGACCAAGATTACTAGAAGAAGAGAGGAAGAAGAAAATTTTCTCTGTCCAATTGTATTGCCCTCAAATCATGACTTAGTTCATAGGTTAATTTTAGATTACCATTTGCGACTATCCCACGCTGGTGTGCAATTCGTACTAGCCAATATTCGACAGAAATTCTGGGTCCTGAGAGGAAGAAAAACAGTACGTAAAGTTCTTATGAAGTGTGTTCGCTGTAGAAGATATAGCGCAAAGAATATAGAGACTGTTCCAGCACCTCTTCCTGAAGATCGAGTTCGAGATGCTCTGGTGTTTGAAGTGACCGGAGTCGATGTAGCCGGTCCTCTTTATTTAAGAAAAGGAAAAAAGGCATGGATCTTGCTCTTTACTTGCGCGGTTTATCGCGCGATACATCTTGAACTGATAGAAAGTTTATCAACAAATGCGTTCATCTTGGGATTAAGGAGATTTATTGCCAGAAGAGGTCGTCCAAGTATTATTTATAGCGACAATGGCACTAATTTCGTTGGAACTGAAAATCTTTTAAGATCGATAGATTGGAAAGAAATAGAATGTAATTCAACTAGTATGAGAATACAGTGGAAGTTTAATCCCCCAACTGCTTCATGGTGGGGCGGTTGGTGGGAGAGGTTGGTACAAACAGTGAAGAAGATGTTGAGAAATGTTCTCGGCAAGTCCTGTGTCTCTTATGAGGAAATGTTGACTATACTTTGTGATATCGAATCAGTAATCAACTCAAGACCCCTTACGTACCTTTCAGAAGATCCAAATGATCTTACGGCACTAACTCCTTCAATGTTTCTACAAGATGTGCACGACGTCGGAGTGCCTGACTTAGACTACCTGGATACCATTAATCTGACAAAAAGATACAAGTTCTTGCAGAACTTAAGAGAACATTTCCGCAAAAGATTTCGTGATGAATATTTAGCTATCCTAGTGCAAAAAACCATCTAAACGATCTACTCGGACTATCAACAAAAATGACTTGGTGTTTGTCGGCAGCGACAACAAGAAGAGAATAGATTGGCCAATAGGTCGTGTTGTAGAACTATATCCTGGGAAAGACAACGAAGTACGTGTTGTCAAAGTGAAAACTGCAACGGGTGAACTCCTAAGACCTGTGAAACGTATTTATCCTCTCGAACTTGATAGACCTAACTTGTTTAGTGACTTCACCATGAACATAAAAAACTCTGCGGATAAGTGTTACAGTGATATGAACTATCAAACTAGATATGGACGTAAAACTGTAAAACCTCTTACATATTTTTAAATTGCTATACTAATTTTTGTTTCTTTTCAGTATTTTAGAAATTTAATTGTCCTAACAGTTGTCAATTGGAACATGTTATCTGGATATGGTATGAATGTAATGCAGAAAATGTTTAGATGTGTAATCCTTCTTTGTAAGTATTAATTTTAGAGCATTAGTTACTTTTCATATTTGTGAAAGTTGTACTTGAATTTTTGTTTGATTATTGATAAATTTTGTTTTGATTTTCCCATCTTATCGAGGTAAAATCAAAAGGTGGGAGGATGTCACATTCTTGCCACTAGGTGGCGGGCATCTCTTCCTTTACTTTTGCTGTAATTAAGTTCCGAAAAGCAGTCGAGATTGGAACCGCTCGGAGGAGCGTAAAGACTCAGAGTTAAAAATGTACTGTCTTAAAATAATTATCACTTACCTTGTAAATAGTGTATATTAGCTTTTTATTTCAATAAATAATTAAAAGACAAGATGGCCTGCTAATTGTAATAGAAACTCTTACTGGAAAACGTGATTATTAGAAGCCTGGCGTCGAGAACACTGAAGATGCAGCAGGTAAGGAATTTTACATTAATTTTATTGTAAATAAAAGAACCTGATGCAACAATCTCTGTCGAAAGTATATTCTGCTTTCCTGTAAATTCCAGTCCTATCTAAATAAAAAATATACTTTATAATAGCCTTACATAGACTTTCCTAAATAAAACATATTCTAGAACTATCGAATATTTACGTGCCATTTTCAAGCCAAAGGGGAGAGTGAATCAGTTTGATGCTTCTGGTAGTTTCGTGTAAAAAATATTTTGTATTACAGTAAAGCTTTGCTTAACGAAACTTCATGAACTAAAACCTTTGATAGATGATCTACAGGAATGCACAGTAGCTTCCAGCACGTGCTATGATATCATTGTTGCATGCATTATACATCTGCCAAAATTTGTATTACTACAGGTATCTTTGTATATATTCCCTGAGTAATTATTCATGTCATTATATTACAGACAAAATTAAAAATTTTATGTTTTCCAAATTCAATGTACTGCATTAATTAACGTAGTTAAGGAAACACAAATCTTTTGGATATTATAAACTAATATTTGAAAAGCATATGATTAACTCCTTTCCATTAATTTTTTAATGAAAGTTAACGAAATGATGGCACATTTATAAAATCAACAAATATATTATTAAAGCTTTGTTTAAATTTCCTTGAGGTTAATTATTTTACATCCATTATGAATTCTTGTATATCATCCACTATTACCGGAGATTTACACTGGTGATCAAATTAGGGAAATTTTCATATTTGATTGATTATCTCCAGAACTTATGGGACAGATTTTATGAATTTTTTTATATGCACAAGTTGGTATGATACACAAACATATATACATATAGTCATGATACATACACACAACCCTGCATAAGGCTCGTCAACGCAGAAAGGTTTGAAACAGAAGTTGCAAGATCATACAAGGAAAAGAGGCTATTAGAAGCACTCCTGCAGCAATTTTCAGATTCTGAAAGGTTATGGGAAGAGGAAGGCGAGTCGCATTTGCCCTCCCAAGAGCGTTCCAGACATACTCTAAACGATTTAGGTCTGAAAACTGGGCTGGGCAATCCATTTTACCTTTTCCGAAAATCATGCACCTGATTAGCCCTATGTGGACTAGCGTCCTGGTGCATAATAATAAAAACTGAGGGGGAACTGTACGCTGCACCTGATTATCCCTATATGGACTGACGTTGTGGTGCATAATAATAAACTAAGGGGCAACTGTATTGCTGCAGCAGTGAGAGAGCTAAAGAAGAAGCGCTGCAGCTAAAAAAGAAGGCGGCTTCCTAATGAGACTAATGCTGGCGCTGAATTGCAAGTAATAACAGTTGTTATCTCAATTAATTGAATTTTAACCTGTACTCAATATGAGAAAAATTGTTTTTATATATATTACCATTCATTCGGGATATTTTAAGAACTATTTAACCCGAAATTTTCTTTGGGAAATTTCATGGCTCTGTTTCATTAATTAATATCTTCTTCTGCCATCAGCAAAACCACGTCCCCCTCACAAGGAAAAAAAACGATCCATCTTAATTGGTTTATGGCAGATAGCTCATCTCTCCTGAGAAACAGCGTGCAGGAGCAGAGCGTAAAAAAGATGGTTTTCTTTCAAAATTTCTTCATTTATTATACATAATGCATTAATATTTGCATACGTATGGTTTCTTTTTAAACGAAACTACTTATAAACTTTAAAATTACATATGAGACGGATGATGAATGATAACATTTCTTTTCCTTAGAAATGTTTATCTTATTTCTTAGATTTTGCGCCACTCCAAAGAAAAATATTACTGTCTTTTTTCGTTTCATAATGAAGATTTCCCATTTCGGGTAAATTATCTGTTTTCAGTAGCTATTCTAATAATGAAAAATACCATTTCTGGAAATGGAACTCATAATTTAGATGTTGTTTATCCACAGTTGTCCTACGTAATTATAGGATTGTGACTAGCAGGGTTTTCTGCAGCAAACCTCTCTCTCACGAAAATCTTAAATACGTTTGAGTGTTTGCCCTACTACCAAAGATTTCAGTTTTAGAAATGAATCAAGTTAGGACGAAGGAAAATTGAGTCACTAGATACCTTTAAAAAATTATTCAAATTCCGGAATTTCATAAGAATATCATAGGAAAAAATAATCAACGAAGAAATGCTTTTTCGTAGTCGAATTAATAAAAAAATTGTCTATGTTATCATTTAGTTAAAAGTTTCGAAGACCGTATAGAATTAATGCTGAACATGTTTATGCTTCGAATTTAAATTTCGGAAAGATGCTTTTTACATTAAAAAAGCAATGGAAGCTCTTAGAAGCAATGGTTTCAAGTTACCTTTGTAGAAATGCGGAGATTTTAAATCTTGCATTTAATACAGTTTTAATTTCGTATGAACACAAATTCAGTTCTTATTCTTCCAGTAAAAATAGTTAAAAGTCATAACATTAATTACATCATAAAATCTTTCAGGGCCAGATTTGCGTATTGTGAAGCATTTTTGTAACCTGAAATATCTTTAGTAGAATCAGGAGAAACTTATTAGTGGAATTTTGTGTGCTAAGAGTCTGTGTAAGGTATAAGTTTTCTATTATTCTCCTAAAACATTCACGTAACAGAAATAGATATTTAATCTTGCAGCATTTTCGAAACGCCTTATACACTCTACGCAAAAAAAAAAAAAAAAAAAAAAAAAAAAGGGAATAAATCCTTCGGTTCTACCGGGCCGATTAGCGAAATTTAATGTGCGTTTTTCATGTCTCGAAAGCGCGACTTAGGATATGTATTAGATTTTTGTATATTTATATATAGCATTGTTCTAACGTAGGTATTTTGACACAAAATCTGACTTCTGAAATCACATAACTTCCTTATCTTTTCGATATTTTAACTGACTCAAATTAGGCCTAAATATTAAATTTTATAAAATTTTGTGAGAAATTGAAAAATTTATCTTGGTACACTTTTCCCAGTTTGCGCCAAGAATTAAAATTCCACAACCGCCAAGTGAATTTCGCAATTTCATAACTTATGGTAACAAGTTTTGTTTTCTCTTTCTCTGTGCGTGAGCGGAAAAAAAGATACATCGTTCAGTCGTTCAAATAATTTTAACAAAGTACGTAAACCATATTTGGCGTTATTATCGCTTATGACAAATATGCTAATTTTCAAAACTCCCCAATATATAAATTCACGTATATCTTCGGAGAATTTGAATAAAAAGCTCTAATTTTTTCTAGGCATACTTAAAAATACATCTACTTTAAGATGATGGCAACAGTTTTTTAGACTATTCAAAAAATCTTTCAAAAATTTATGAAAAGTGCTAAAAATATAAATTTTAAAAACAAATCAGAAAATAGCTACGAATTTTATTTGTTTTATTTGGATTGAACCTAAATTTCGAATTGTGAAAGGAAAAATCTAGGTAGTTTAATTAAAATAAGAAATATTAATAAATATATAACAAATTCAATTAACTTTGACGAGGTAATACTTTGAGACCTAATTTTTTAAAAACTTCTCATGCAATTTTTATAAAACTTGACACTTTGGCACAATTTGAATCGTAAAATCAAAATATGGGGAACAAAAAGTCGGTTATTTGACTAAAACGATTTTACTTTTCTCCCAAGCTTTCTTCTAATTGCGCTACATTCCATTTTATCCTCTTATTCAGCTGACATTTCACCGACCACCTCAGTATTTCAATAAGCTTAAAGTTATAAACGTAATGTGAAAAGGTATAAAATATGATGAAGAAAGGGTGCAGATTGCGCCCGCTATGATGTGTGTTTTATAATAAAGATTTACTTTTAAAGAATTATTTTTCTCAGAAATAAAATGTGTTGAATCGTCCTGACGGCTAACATTTCCCTGCAACTACTTAGTCGCTGCCACCTTCACGTGGTTTGACCGGTCTCTCTCGCCGTCGGCATCGCTCTATCTCAGGTATGCAGGCGATGTTCTTTCTCCCTGTCATGTAGTGCCCTCTGGGCAATAATTTTCGAGGTTTTTTAGTAAAATTCAAAAATTTGTGACTTCTTAAGGTAAAGGGATTTCTAGGAATCCAAAGTGAAATGACGAAAACAGTCAAAATGACTGCTCTGGCGCTTCTAGTTTTAAACCATACATAAACGCACTTTAAAGATGCAGCTTTATCTTTGTAAACTTATTTTGCATGTAATGGTTTTCTCCCGCAGCTCTCCCGCAAATAAAAAGTTTGAATTCATTCGATGATCCTTTTTACAAACCGCTGCTACACTTTAACACGCTAGAGTGTTACTGATAGAAATCTTAGGCTGAAGTGTTACCTCTAGAAATCCATACTATTTATTCCTATCGGACATGTCCAAACACCTTCATGGAGTATCTTTTCTGCATTTCTGTCGTTTTATCACTACCACGTGTGCACATCTTATGTCACTCACCTAGATCTGGACTACCAGTATTCAGCAGTCTTTAACCACTCAGCCATTGGTGGGGCACGATGGATAATGCTGTCCCCCTGACGAGAATATTATCCATCTCAATCCTTCCAAAATCTTTATTTTCAATTATTATGAGGTTCTCATTATAAGTTTTTCATTGTAGAAATTACCTTGTATAAACATTTTTCTCTTTTTAACGAATATGAATTATTACTCCGTTTGAATGTTTTTTAGATGTTTGGTATTGTACGCTCCATGGCAATTAAAGAAATTCACCACTTTGAATCTTTATACGCACATCTAGAAATACTATTTACCAACCAATTTCTATTCTATTCGCTTATTTATTTCCCTTAAATTCAGAGCCACTTCTCACTTCGAAGTGACGCTTGATATTAAACCACCGTCCTGACGAACACTAATCAAACCCTTAGTCATATTTTGTTATAGAAGCGCAAATATTTACTTAATAGCTCTCTAGCAACTTTCTTTCTAATCGAATAACGTTAGCCTTATTGGATCCTTACATGGGAAATTTTACAGATGCCACAGTACCGGATATTCAGCAGATTTGAAATCGTTCTACTTTGCTTCTGATTCTAACGAGAAACATGTAAGTTGTTCAGTTTTAAATTAGATGCACTTGTGTGTATCTGTCCCAATTCCTGTGAAGCCGTTACCTTTTGTAAAATAGTTATGCTAAGCGAAAAGACATTATTTGCATGAAGACTGCCTCAGCAGCACTATATATGCACACATACACACCATAGCTCAGAGATGGTGGAAAACGAGGTTTACACCTGCACACCAGCATACTCAGAACCCTAGGAAGGAACAGGAATTTTGGAAACTTTTCTGCATGAAACATATTTGCTTAGCTTTAAAATGATGATGCAAGTCTTAAATTTTTAAAACTGCTTTTTATAAGAATTCGTTATTTTACATGAAAAATGAAGTAAGAATTCGTTATTTTACATGAAAAATGAAGATACTCTTTTGATTGTAAAAATAAGCACAAATGTCTGTTTCCTATTGATTATGTGAATATACACAACTATGCATTCACTTGACGTTTTTTGACTGTATGAATAAATACAACTGTGCATTCATTTTGAGTGCATATATAAACATAACTGTAGTTTAACTGAACTGTATTTATTATTAGAAACGGAAGTTGTTTTGAAACTTATTTAGCGCATTATTTTAAATGATTTTGAGAGGCAGGCTTTAATTGGTTTGCATAATGAAATGAAAAATTGTGGTAAACCATTTTGAAAAAGAGGACCCATTTAATTGTTGGAAATTGCCACATGAGGGCAAAAGTAATGCAAAAAATAATACAGATGCACCTTTGATTGTGCTTACTTGTGGATCGTGTACGTAATGTCATTACTCATTCACTGAATCACAATTTCTTTGTATATGTGGTAGTTTTTATACTAAATTTGTTTTTGCACAGCGTTGGTTTATCTGGGGATTTTGGAACAGCTGTTTTATTCTAGTTAATGTTTTGCAACAGTTCAATTGCACATTATTCCAGAAATGAATATGATATTTAAATTTCTTTAGATTATGTTTTGAGTTTATAACATACATACACATTTATGGATGTGTATTTGTATGTCTGTGTACGTGTCTGCCGTGTGCATGTGTAACTGTACCCACAAACAAATGTGTACGTAAACGTTCTATATTATACACAAACATGTCTATATTATACACAAACACATTTATGGAAATTATAGTGTTATTTTCAAGTTTGCCAATCTGTCACGTAAATGCAAAATCTTTTTCTGAAATCTTACGTAAATCTATGACTTAAAATATCTGATAGCTATCTATGACCTGCTCTAAAATAGTTAATCTGATACAGCAGTGAGGTTGGATGATACTGTTAAATATAAAAATGAAGTACTCGCGTTCTGTCCATTTAACACTTCTCCTGCCTGCCTGTAAATAGGATGTCAAACATGTATTAGCCAACAAAAGTATTCGATTAACCAGCAATAACAGACAGTTTAATAGTCAGGAATTAACCCACATAGAGACAACGTAATGAAATGGTCTACAAACTGCCTATTTTTGTATGTACTTCAGCTCATGTTCGATGTCATCGCTAGATAAAAACACGTATCTTGACTGCAGGTCCGTAGCAGTAATACAGGATGGAAATAAGGCAAAAAGCAAAATTTAAAGAGTACGCAGTTTTACAACAATCCCTTCAGATGTAGGCTATTGACATATGTTCAGTATTAATGTGAGATAAAAGGTTTATAATAAAGGTAAGAGCTTAATTAATTTAGGATTTGGACTTTTCTTTAGATTTCAAGCTTTGAAGATTTTTTTTTTTATAAAGAGAGCATTTCGTATAATTTACGTTCTTCTCCATTCTTCTTTTGTTTTTGCTCAGCAACCCATTTCCAATCTTGCACGATTTGATTTTTTTCTCTTCTTATTTGATCAGTTTAATTTCGTACAATCATTTTCATTAACATTACATCAAAATACATGACACTAAAACACAGTTATGTTAGCGGAAAAATAAAGTCAGAGTTAATTTCACCATTATAATTGTTTCCAATTTCTTTTTTCCCCTTCTCCGCGTAAAAAATACATTTGAGTAACCATCAGAGAAATAAATTGAGAAAAGGTTTTAATTACAGGCGCAATCTCTCCTCCCGTCAATAGCTGAAACTCGAACTCAATTTCTCCAGCCGCACTCGTGTAAAAGCTGCTCTTCCCGGGATAATTCCCTAAATAAAATCATCTCATTAGTGTTCAGTGTTTAGAAAGAGCGTCATTTATTTTGCTCTCTATTGGACTTTTCTCTTTAGTTTATAATTTTAAATTATTTTTCCTAGTATTGTCACCAGTTTTTCTAGAACTCATAAACATGTATCTCATCTTGACAACTGCTTTCAGAGCATGTGTTTCTCTTCTTTTACATGCACACTAAGTGCTAAAAATGTGGACATGGACCATATGTTCCTATATATGTATAATTTATTTGCTACAGAAATATTGATTATATTATCTCCTAATACAAATTTAGTAGAATGTATCAAAATGAGGGAACCCAGAAGTAGGAAGTTTAATTCCGAAAATTGTTTTTTAAAAGGAACTTGAATATAAATCATGAAAAAAAAACTTTTTAAGGGGACTTGAATTTAAATCATGATTAACAAAAATTCAAACTTTGAAAAAGAAATTTAATAAACCAAATAATTAGCGTCATTGATCGGAAATTAGTTGACTTTTCAAGGGGAACACACCAACTCCCGTTCAATGAACAATAATTAATAAATGCTAGGGTGTTTCGTCTTTTACACAGGTAAGAATGATGATGCCAAACTGGCAAATTAAGTTAGGCTAAAATTGTAGTTCCGTTAAGTTATTGTAGTTTTACAAAACTTGAGACACTAAAGGCAAATTAGAGTACCAAAGAACTCATTCTGAATGAAGCATTGTATGAAGCATATAGTAAAATTTACAAGATACTTGAGTAAATGTCCCCCGACACCCTCGCTTTTGCGCATGTTAATTCAAGACTATTTTTATAAAAATAATAAACATAATAAACAATATTAATCTTAACCGGAATTATGAAATAGAACTCAAAGCAATAGAAATAAACATGAGAAACACAAGAAACATAATAAACTATGCTATCTTTGCAAAAACAAATTAAATAAAAGTTGAAAAATTGAAATATATATAGTAAGAAATAATGAAATGTGAAATGTGCATGAAATATAAAAGGCCAGAGTATGAATTAATTAACTTACGTTCTTTCTAGTGGGATGTCGGTAATGTGTTTTTTTCTGTTTCTTACTCAGGAGGGGTGGTGTAGACCGTACTATCCGAAATTCCGTTATCGGCAGTAAGAAGACTTTGAATTATTACAGGCGGTGAATCTTTGAGAATCTTTTTTTGGTACGTGAGAGGGTCTTGGTATGTTTGAGGGTGGTAATTCCGAAGTTCTTATGTGAGGGAAAGCGTCTGTTAAAATTTTGAATATACTAACTAATGAATGGAAATTAATTAATTTCTTGCTAATTGTCGTGGCGGAACGAGGAAGAAAAGAAGAAAAATAGCAATTTTCACTGCCAACGAGCTATTTGGAAGACTGTAGAGTATGAAGTTGGCTCATTTTTTTAGTAACAACATAGGAAAAGTCTGAAAACAATGATATTTTACATTATATACAATTTTGTAATTACAAATCCTCCAACTGATAGTCATCCAACTTATACCGTCTTTTGAGGTTTAGGAACAAATTATCATAGCCCCATCAGTTAAATGATTTAGAGAGAGTACTTAACGCCTGCTCTTTTAAGACAATGGTTAGTGAATTGATTAGGTATTAGATTATTTTTGAGAATTTTAATAAGGAGCATGATTTCGCGTTGTAGATCTACCGTACCTCTGCAAATATTTTTAATACGTCGTATTTGATTTAAGATAGTATTACTAATAACTTTTTTGGAGATGTTGTAAGTCCAATTTATTAATTTGTTAGTATTGAAATTGAAGTTTCTTGTTTTGTCATACAGTAAAATTTTTTGGTAGTTAATTATTTGAAGATCAAGATAGTCGATGTTATTTTGCGAATGATTGGTTTTATTAAGTGTAAGGCATTCTGGATAAATATCGGAGCATTCAATCTTATTAAAATTATTAAATGTAATATGATCATCTATATATCTGTAAGTGTGCTTGTAGTAATTTAATTCTTGCTGTTGTACATTTTTTTGAAAGGTAAATTCTTTGATAAATAAAAAGAGATTACAGATGGAAGTACTTGAATGTGCGCCCATTGGAAGTCCCCTGACTTGCTTAAAATGTTGATTTTGAAATTTAATGTAATTATGAAAAATGGTGCATTTTTAGGTAGGTTTTCCATTTACTAAAATTCATAATCGTGAGCATAGCAGGGAAGAGTTTAGGTAGATCTAGTAAACTAATATAGATTTCTTCTAAAGGAAGTGAGGTATATAAGTTTTCAAAGTCACAGCAGTTAATGTTTTGTATGTCGATTGTCTGAATGGCATTAATGACAGGAGTGTTATTATGGATGATACAGCAATATTAATGAATAGTGTTACAATCGTTGAAAATAATTCTACAAATTGTTTCAAGCAGGAGTGCAAAATAATAGTTTATATTTTTCTTAGTTCCATTTGCTATGAATCTGAATTTTTATGGTGTTTTATAGAATTTGGGAAGAGCATATAGGATTTAAAGAGAATTTAGTTTCTATGAAAAGTTCTAATTCTGCTAATTATAGACGTTTCTGTATTGTTTGCTAATTGATAAGTAGTTGCGTTGAAAAGTTCTTTATTAATAATTCTGCTTAGAATTGTTTTCATATAGTGCTACAGTTATTATTTGCTTTATCTATTTTGGTAATGGTAAAAAGTTTTTTTTAATATCAGAGAATAGCTGTGACCAATTTAATGTAATTTGAAACTTGCAAAACTTAATGTACTTTGAATGTGCGGTAGAAATGTGTTTAAGTATTTCCTCTTTCCATTTCTTAAAAGGTATCCTATAGGTAAATTCAGTTGACAGCTTGCTTTAACTATAAATTCGTTGATGCAGTTTTCGAAAGTCTTGTAACAGTAATTTTTGTTGATGTATCTCCCTGGTCTATATTTTACTCCATAACTAATTAGTATTTTTAGTTCATCGTTTTGTATGATATCCAGGTTGCCAATAATTATGTGCTGGTGTTGAGCATCTACGTAAGTACTGTAAATTGGTAATTTGCAATGTCATTCTGCCGACTCATCTTTTTCATGGCGGTTAATAAGCAAGCTGCTTAGCGTCTTTTGATATTTAAATAAAACTACTGGTTTGGTGTCTACAGCTGGGGAGTAAACTTTACATTCGTTGAGGATGCTAGAAACTCGAATATTGTCAAACTGCGGATGCAGAAAATTGACTTTAAAATAAAGTTTGCGTACAGACAGAAAAGTCTAAATTTACAAAAAGCCAGAACCATGTCTTTAACAATTTGTATTTCATCGTAGTTTTCAAGAATGAATTTTTTCTGGCTAAAGTGCCTATGAAAGTACCTTAATCATCAGCATTATGTATGATCATATGACATGGATTAATTTGGAAATTACGCAGCTGAAAGAGATTTAGTTTAATTAAGATTTAGAGATTAATGGAGTGTTAAGGGACTATTGCAAATTTGAAGAGAAAAGAAATGAGACAGAAGAAATTCAAAACTCCAGTTCCATTAATTGTGCACTAAATGCTGCTACAAATAAAAAAATTAAGATATTATTTATTAGATATTATTTTGTAAAAGCCTTCTTCATTCGCTGTACACTTGCCAACCACGAAGAATGAAATAATTCTCACAAAGTTGCTTGCTATATAGGTAAGATAAAGATTATGTAATGTAAACTTTGATATACTGTAATAGTAAAACTTTACTATACTGTAATAGCCATTTCAGTCTCGTTTTCAATTTAGTTTTCTTCTTTTTCTATCATAAAAATATACTCTTGCGCAAAATTAAGGGACTTTGTATATTCTTTCAAATTTTTTAAAAACTAATGGACGGATTTTAATTGAATTTGGTATGAATATATATTTATAACAGAGGACGAGTTGCACCATTTAAAAATAATTTTAAGTACCCATAATTATCAGTAAAGCTCATAGTACAGGAATGTCCGTAATCCGCGCGGTGATATCGAACTGTAAAGATAGGTCGCGCAGCATGACGGCATATTGCACAGGTGGCAGGTGAGGATTCCCTGTGGCAGTCGACCCCACTGTCGGTCAAAAAATAATATTTTCGTTTTTTCTGCAGCCAAAATTATTCAAAAAACCATCTTCCGTTGGGTAACTACATTTTCTAGAGACGTTTCACATTAATAAAAATCTTTAAGTTCTAATTAACGATCTCATTTCCATTCCGTGTTTGCCCTCAGCTTTTAAGGAAATAATTTCATAGCTGTTTTAATTTATCACCAATATATGGCGCCAGTAGTATATAGGACTTCCTTTTTCTCGTTCTTATCGCCTTATCTTATAACTGGCTTTTTTTTCGTCATCTGCTTTTCGGCAGCTGCAGAAAACATTCTTCCCCACGTACTACTTTGCACGAAATTTGAGCGATTCAGACAAGTGCGTATGTGGGGAAAAGGGAGACCCAGAACACTATATTTTCAAGTGCCAGCTCACAAAAGAGCTACACTGCAAAGGAAGGTCACAAATTACGTCTGAGTACATTAAATGCATGCTAACGATACCTCAATTACAACAAAAGGTTTCCTTGATTATGAAGAAACTTTTTGCATATAAAAGAGAAGACATATGTCAAGATGCTATCACATCTGTATAAATACCTCTTATTCTACAACTTGCAAAAATAATGCAAGATTTCAGAAATATTGCAAGTGTCTGAAACAGGCTAAATATGGTATAAATAGTTTTTATAAAATAGCTACATTAAGAATTTGGACTGTATTAGTGTAATAATTAAATCATTAATTAAAAAATATTATAAATAATATACGACTCTATTAGATATATTAGTGTAAATGTAAGTATTATGTGATTTTCTAATGTATATTTTCTGTATTTATGATACATTAATTTACAAAAATAATAATGTAAGACTTCAGTGCTGATGCATTTGTGTGTAACAAGTTAAAAAAATGAAAGGCAATGTATTAATAAGAGAATTCGCCTTAGTAATTCAACTAAGTATGATAAAATGCACAAAAAAAAAAAAAAAAAAAAAAAAACAATTCTTCAATTAGCTCCTTAAAATGATGTTTATTTTAATTCGATGTAACTAGATATACTAATGTAAATATATTGTTTGTATGAAGTACAATGTACAATGAAAGTTTGTATGTATGTTCGAAGTAATTATGTTATTTCAATCTGCCATAATCCAACTTTTGTTAATAGGTTAATTTCTTTGCAATAATTGTATGCTATGTCTTTGTAATTGTATATTCAATACGTAAGTCTAATATTAATGTAAAATTACTATGTAAATGTCTTGGTAGGCTAGCATCCGATGCGGGCCAACTAAAAGCCCAGCGGGGTACAGTAGTGCGGCGGAGCAACACCTGTAAAAGTCACTGACGAAGTTCTGGTGCTCCGTCCACTTTTCCCTGTTCCTGTCCCTGTCCCTGCAGAAAACATTCTACATGTAAACCTTCTAAATTAAACCTGCAAAATTATGAATATTACGCTGAATCTTGTTGCTTTAACTCTTCCACTAATCGTTATTCGGCATGTTCTTTTAACTAAAAAAAAATATGCTATCTTTTCCTAATTCTGAATCTTCTTTAAAAAACGAAGATTCGCTATTTCTTTTTATTTAAGTAAGTATGTCCTTAAATAATGTCACTATGATTTATGAAATGTTTACAAAAATAAATAAGAAAGTTAAGACACAAAAAGATTGATTTTCATGACTAGGATATTGAAATAATCGCTTGCAAAGTCGGGTGATCGCTTACGGTGACATATTTTTGAGTGTATGGAGGGGGATAGGAGAGGATTATAAAACTTATATCTGTTAATTTTTTTATTGAATGAAATACAGAATCATTCTCAAATGCGCGAAGTAAAAAGTCAAATGTTAATAATTCACGTGCTAAGAAATTGCTTTGATAATATCAATTTCTGATATAGAAATTGCCGGGTAGTACTCTCAAACTGGGGCTCTATTGCCAGGTAGTACTCTCAAACTAGTTAGAGTACCATTTTGTCTAGAGTAAAATCCTTGAGGTTCGCAGAAGCATTTAATTGTTATTTTTTTTAACATTTTGCACATCGCACTACATGCGTTACGTTACCCTCACACTAATCATGTCATCAACTTGGCAGACTGGCAGTAACCAGAGTTGTTGCCACTTATCTGGAATATTAACTTTCTCTTTCCAAATTAACTGTCTATTTTAAGACTGCTATCCATCTTGTAGATGGAATACTAAACGCAGTTTCTTATAACCATCAGATGGGATTTGTTAGGAGTTCTTTTCTTTACCGTATTTTAAATTTCTGTATCTCCTTGATGTAACTCATAATGTATTAATGATGATTTTTATACATCTACATAGTTATTATTAATCATAAAATACAGAATAGTTTGACCCATTTTTAAAGCCATATATTATACATGTAGCCACCCAGACGGTATAGTGGTTAGGGGACTCGAAGCCGGGCGAGTCCCGGAGAAGTCTTCTCAAAAGTCGTCAAGCCATAACTGATTAATTTCTTTAAAATAAATTTGGTGTGATTTGGCATTGAGGTACTTTAAGGAATCTCAGCAAAGGACTAATTTAAGTACCATCACTTCTCTACAGGAAGAGAAATTAATGAAATTAAGGATATTTGGTATTTGTTTTTCATCAAAATTGAAGTAAATGGTTAGAAACCCTATGAAGCTGATTCTCCCCCCCCTGAAACGTTATTTAGCTCACTTAGAATTATGCTTTGAAATTCTATTTGAATCTTAAATGCTAGGCGATTTTAAATTAAAATTATTCAGAAATAAGAGACAGTTCCTATAAAATAACTGAAAATATTTTAATACTTGATTGTAGCAAGTTAGACATCAGTAGTTTTTGCTTCTAATTATGAATATAATTCTGTCGAAGACCTCACATATTACCTCCATTTTTAAAAATATATTTATTTAGGAATGGTTTAATTTATTTAATTATATAAAAACACTCATGGGGTATCTTCCTAATGAGAGGGATTCCTCCGTGAAAGAATTTCTTAGAGAAACTGGTTTGTATCCACGGTTACGCATGGAAAACATTACGAAAACGTCCATACAGCCAGCCCGTTCATCGGGATTCGTACCACGGACCAAGCTACAAGTGTTCAGCGACTTTATCGGTCGGCCATAAGTGGGGCTTTATTTTAGGAATAAATCCTGTAGTCTTGGAATTTTGCATTTTTCATTCAGAATGATCCTCTCTGCAAAGTCTGCTTGCCTGATCCTTTCGTAGGTTTTTTACGATCTATAACCAGCAGAAAAGAGCAGTTGTGAACACATATGGAAGCCATTTCATTTTATGGTATATCAGAGGTTTTTCTATTGCTGAATGCTCTCTCCTAGAGATTGAACAGCATTTAGGTAGGACAAGGATTTTGCTTCCCTTATTACGTTTGCCTAAGTGAATATTCTATGAACCTAGCTTATTTCGCTATAAATCACATTCGTAGGATCTTGAATTAATTTCTCACTGTTATACCTAAAAACAACTAATGCTCATGCCATTCTTCTCAAACTGGATCCCTGAAGAACTTTTAGGATATTTTTAACGAATATTTGATGGAAAATTTAATTTTTTATAATGAATCTTCTTTGAAAACATCTTTTCATATGCTGCCTCTGTTAATCAAAGAAACTCGATAACTGTGAATGTCCGGTTAGATTCTGAGTGTGAGAAGGAAACAGTAATACATTCAGAAGAACAGCTATAGTTTTATGCTTTAGAGAGAGATGTATGTGTTTTTGAGTAAGTGTCTTGAAAACTTGAAAACCTCTGTCAACAGGCAATCTATTTGAAAATCCGAATTTGCATTCATTCGTATTTAATGTTTGACGTACTTTGTTTTGGAATGGAAAGGTGGTTGCATAACTTTCACACGTAGAGTAATTTTCTTCCCTTAAGTGTAACACATACTCCTTCTTATTAAATTTATTAGCTAAATACTTAGAGTATTGAACTATTGTAACTGATGTAATTTATTTGATTATTGAAATGATGTAATTAATTTGAAATCATGACTAGAATTTTCGTTCTTAACCCGACACTTATAGTGTACATTCCTTTTATAGAAATTTTGAAAACTCCTGTAATTTTATTGCTCGTATTTCTTTAAATTGCTATTCTGTCATCAGCATTGGTAATTGTGATGTTTGTTATGTACATTTTATTCTTAAAGCTTCATTATGATTTTTCTATCATTTTGTTTTATTTTGTGTGCACATACGCAGCGGCATATCTGTATGCGCCAGACACTTTCACGTTATAATTGACTGTACATAGTCCGTTTCTGAAGCTCCCAAATTAAAATTGACAGCAAATGAAAGAGCTAACTCAAAAACTTATTAAATTTAAATTAATATTACAATTTTTCAAGCCTGTAACCTAGTCTAACCTAGCTTATTCTCTCTGGATGTCTTTTGTATGCTTGCGTGTTGTGTAAAATAATTTATATATATGTTATTTTTATATGATATTAGAAAAAAAGAACTTGGAAATCAATCTAGCTGAGATGAATTAAACACGTAAGAATAATTTTATGGAACGGCATTAAAGCCGAACGTGTATCGTTCTATTTGCTAAATATTAGTCTATTTCAGTTTACTTTTTAGAAAATCATTAGGAAAAATCCCAGCGTTCTAAATTTCTAAACATGTGCTCTAGTACTATGTTATCGAAGATATCATTCTTTAATTTTGACTTCAAATACATGTACCAGGTGTCCTTTCAAACCGAATCGTCGTAGTCCCTGGCATTACCTTTTTTCCAATTAAAGCCGATGAATGTATTGCATTACATGCAGAAAATAACGTTTTTCTGAAACAGTGAGTGTTACTTGGAACTATTAAAGTGAATGTGTTTCTGTCTGTTCCACAAAGAAGCTCACCGGAGTAATTATTAATCGAGTCTTTCCCTTTGTTGTTAGTATAATTGGCGTGAATGGTCTTCGCGGTGACTGCCAAAGTTTTAATCAGGCAAAGTGCACATTTATTGCAGAGAAGATACTTTTGGGCAGGGGCACCTCTACTTTTTATAAAAGCTAGAAAGCATGCAATTACGAGAGTATGAAATTTATTCGCAGAGTTTATACTGTACAAATTTTACATAAAGAAAAATTCATGTGTTCCTCAAATGGTTGCCAACCTTCAACTTAACTTTCCTTCAGATGTACTTAGCATGCAGATTAGACCATTATATTACATTAAGAAACATAAAAGTAAACAGTTTGTCTTCCTTGGTTTTAAATTATATTCCTTTCTCGCAATTTGGACACTTTTCCTTAGATAAATTTACTCAGCTCACTTATTGAGTCGGATGTATTGTAGAGACATTAGGATAATTTGGAAGTAAGAGAGATGAAAAATTAGTAAAGCCTTCGCCGGGAATTGAACCGCAGATCTCTGGAATACCGGCCCAGTGTGCAGACCACCCCACCACGAAGGCACTCCAAGAAGGTGGGAGAAATACCTTATACTATGTTCACATTTTTTTCTTAACTACTAGTATATTTTGTTTTTATTAATAAGCTTCCTAATACGAGTTACACTGAATTGAAATAATACTAAAACTTAAAACTTCCAGTTAAACCAGAAGAAACTTAAAACTTTTTCCTTATATTTCTTCCTGTTTAAATTAAAGTGTCCAAAAAAACTTAATTTTTTGTCAAAATTGAAAAAAAAAAACTTTAAAAACGTAGTTTAAGCAAATCATATCGAATGATTAAAGCATGCCTTCTATATGAATCTTTTATCTATTAATGTGGTATGTTTGAGTCTCAAAACTTCTATTATCTTTTTACAGTCAGTTAATTGCTTCAGACTCAAGAACACAATCATATCAAAAATTAGCAGAAAAATAAGTTTTTGAAACTATTATTCTAACAAATAAGAAATTGAGTCTCGTATTTGCTGGAAAAAAAACATAGAAAATTCAATACTTACAGATTCACATGCAAATGTGCATAAAGGTCTCAAACTCAGTGGGACAGGAAACTTTAACCAAAATAAAATCATAGAACTTACGTATCCAAAGAGGATCAAATCTCCAGCCCCTTTCGGCTCTAAAGCTGCTTGCTCACCAGTGGTCGAGCTAAAGTCGTTAAACACTGAGAATTAGACCCGGGTTCAAATATAGCAAACGGGCTCGCTGCATGACCAGTTTCGTGGTTTCTCCCTATGTATAACATCCCCCCGGGGGTCGACGTAGAGAACTCTGCGAAGCTACTGGCTAGGATCTGTACCTAGGCAGTCTCGGCCACGGGGGTATAAAATTTATGAACTTGGTGGTTCTGAAGGCTCTGGGAAAGGTCACTTATTGGCCGGCCCCGGAGTCTGGCACGTCCTAGCGCGGCGTGGTTCTAGTAACCCGGGGGTCTCCTCCGGGGTCGCTGGGTAATGTCCCGCTGCGACGGGCTCGCCCAAGCGACTGGTAGGAGCATTAGATGACCGGTGCTGCCTGGGGCCTGTCCCCAGGTGGTGCGCTGCTCTCCTGGAGGGTAATAGTGGAGGTTGAACCTCCACGACGTGCCCAAAGGGGGAGTGGACCTGTAGTGGGCTTAAGTTCCCGGAGCAGGGCAGCCAAAATCCTCTATGTATAACATAAATACTATGTATAACATAAAATTTCCTTTAGAAAGTCCTACCCAAAAACATTCCTTACCTTAAGTACGTTAGGTTAGGTTTCATGCTTTGTCCAAAATGAACAAACCAATAAATCGGTTCTAAATCAACTAATCAACTAATCTAGTCTTTGAAATGATTATGAACAGTTTGCATTTTGGGTCCCAAGTGAGAAAACACTAAAACACACTAAACACTCTAGAGCAGCGGTTTTCAAGCTTTTGATTAACGCGTACCACCTAACAAAAATTGAAAACCTTTAGTACCACCACTATAAAGTACTACCACCACCACCACCATCACCACTCTTGAACAAAGCTCAGATCGCATAAATTTACGAGTGTTAGAAAAAACCTCAATCAGGATGTTGGGGTTTAAATTTTTGAATATAATAGTTAAAAATATTTTGCTTCTTTGCGTATCACCTATTTTTCTCTTGCGTACCAGCGGTTGAAAACTCCTGCTCTAGAGATAAAAACAAAAGACAGTCTTGATTGATGTTCCTTTCAGGGCAATTTTGCTTCGTAAACCCATATAGTCCTGCATGATTCTGGAGAAAATAATATGCATCAGTTGTAGAATCATAGTAAACATAAGTTAAACAAAATCTGTTAGGTGGAGAAATAAAATAAACCCTATAAATTAACGTATTTTGCAGGAAAAATTTAAGTTGAGCTGCAATGCAACAAGATCACATTGCATATCGTTAACGTGCTTCTATTCCTGGGCTATTCTAAACTAGACCAAATCCTCAGTTTCTTAACCAATCACCATTTCCTTCCTGACATTAAAACAAGGCTGGGCCGAGTTAAAAAATATAATTTAATTGGATTATGTATAAAAATATTTAAAAGAATTACCTTAAATTCTCAGAACATAATCATACACGTTAGTTAGAGAATATTTTGAGAACTCAGTCTATTAACATATGTTATTTTAAGACTTCCAATGCTACTACTGTTTTTTCACTAATTATTATATATGATGAAAAATGCAAAAGAAATCAATTTCATCAGATCAGTATCATTTTTATCTTAGAAAATCAGTGAAAGTTTCCTTATTAATTTTGCTATTAAGGAAAGGAAAGGAAAAACATAAAGAATTTTTTGAGTGATTATTTCTCCACAATTTCGTTTAAACCAGATATCAGTTAAACCAAGTTACGTTGAGCAGCGTTTTTCTGCATTAGCGGGGGATTCCTGATCGGTACAGTGGTTAGCAATGCTGTCTGCCATATAATTTCGGCCCTGGCTCCAATACTGGAGAAGACATTGAAGTTTGCAAGTGTATAGTGTCTATGTGGCATGGACGCACGTAAAATACTGCAGAACCAAAAGTCCTCTCAGGTGGTTTGGAGTAGGGAAAGATGGTAGAAGACCCTCAGATCCTCCCTCCGCTGTACTTTTCATTAAATTGGGGCAGAGTTACTCAGTTGTTGCGATCGGACTCCCTGATCTTCCAATGGTGAAATTCTTGGGTCCCATCCACTTCTATCTTTACCTGTATTTAGCGCAGTGAATGAGCTGTATGCCTGTCCAATATCTGGAGGAAAACTGAAATAGAAATAATCTTTTGGTAACTATACAAACATATTCTTTTATGCGATTTAAATGAATGTGTACAACAATCTTTTTTGTGAAACAATTGTTATACGAAATGGTTCCACTCCATTTAGTTACGGACTCTAATGTGTTATCGAAAATGTAAACTGTGAACTCTCCTTTTGTTTCACTTCTATGTTTTCTTATTTATAGTATCAGTTTTGTATTCTAGGGGAAGATGTCTATACTTTATAAGATATTTCTTCCACTTCCCTAGCGTGCCTTCGTGGTGTAACGGTAGCACGCTGGGCCGGTATTCCAGAGGTCCGTGGTTCGATTCCCGGCGATGGCGGTTGCTAATTTTTCATCTCTCTGGCTTCCAAAAAATCCTAATCACTCTACAAGGGGCTACCGAACTAAAAGGGTTGTGGATGATGATTCTCCGCACCCAGGATTTGGCGACTAGGCCCCCTAAAACCCTAGTCGCCCTTTAAAAAGGGGAGTATATAAGGTATTTCTCCCACTTCTCTAGCGTGCCTTCGTGGTGTAACGGTAGCACGCTGGGCCGGTATTCCAGAGGTCCGTGGTTCGATTCCCGGCGAAGGCGGTTGCATATTTTTCATCTTTTCTGTTTCCAGTTAACCTAATGACTCTACAACTTTTCTCCCAAAACATTAAATTGCTGCTATAAATACGAAAAATCACAGGATATAAAATTTCTGCTACAGTTTATATTCTGGGGGGGGTGTCTATACTTTTCACTCAGAATACAAAATTACTGCTATAATTAAGAGGCCGTGCCAAATGATATGGCAGCCAGCATCGCTAACCACTGTACTGTTAAATTTTGTAAAATAATTAATTCAAGAATTGTCATTGCATTGTGTAGCACTAATTTAAGAAAAGCAAGCTATCAAATATTAAATTCTAATGCTTTAGATTCTGTATTGGTAATACAGCAAAACGTGAGATGTCAAATCTTAGATCAGTAATTTAAGAAGAGTAAAACTTGAAACTGTACTAGTATTCAGTTCTAAAAAAGAAATAAGTAGTATTAAATGAAGTTAGAATGATCACCATGACAGAAACAAGAAAAAAAACTTAAAAAAAAAAAAAAAAAAAAAAAAAAAAAAGCACCTGTTAACTCCAGAGTGCATGGAATCAGTTGAAGTTGACGTGGATATAATATTTAGTTTATAATAAATATTTTCTAATAGCATTTAAATTAAACGTATGTAGAATGTGCAAAGGAAATTTAGTGCAACTTTTTAAACATGCTTTAATTTTGAATTCATTTATCTGTAATAAAATTACCTGAATATTGATTAACCAGTTTTCTTTTGCATTTAGTGATTAAGAATTTTGTTCTCATTGATGGTATTTCAAAATTTAACATCCTTTTATCTCCTGCACTGCAGAAGGATTGCAGATTTTTATTCGCATCAACAGCTATTAAAAGGAAAATTATTTTCTTCTTCCCTCCCCCCAATTAAAATTTATTCTACTTTCTTTTAATGCATTATTTTCTCTAGACAACTTCGAAAACATTTTATAGCACAATAAATAGAAAACCTTTTCGTCAGTACTTTTTTTTATTTTCCGATCAACAACCACTTTAAAAGAACTTTGATTAAAAGAAACTTGAGCAAAGAAAGTTTATTGAGCACTATCTCTGCAAGATACCTACCTCAGAAATAAAAAGTTCAAGAACTTTTCGAACTTAAAAATCTCAAAAATGGGTATTTTCTTCATTTCCTTGCTTAAAATTTGCTGCTACTGGCAGTTAAGAAACTCTCAATATCGATTTAAGGTAAGAAATTTGAAGTTGAATGTGCTCTGCTTCTCTCTTCGTATCCTGTTTGGAAGTGTCATCTGCAATTGATTGGGTAGCCTTCAGCTTAATGATTCAATTTGTGGATTCTCCTGTAGTATTTCTTCAAAGGGAGGAAAAGACTCATTTCTTACAATTTTATTTTTTGCTTTATTTGAAATTTATATCATCTCTGGAGTGCATTAAGGAGTGGATTATTTCCATTTTCCTTAGATGGAAATAAAAATTTCAATCTGATACCTCTCGGATCGTCTTCTCCTGTCTGCATCCTAGCACTTCATTTCAGTTTTTAATGTCTCTGTGTTCCTATGTGAATGTAAGTAACTTGTAATAAATAAGAAACTTTAAATATATTTTAACCTCGTAGATTCTGACTCTTTTAGGTAGCATACGCTAAATCAGGAGTCAACGATTTATAGCTATATCTAGTTAATCACACAGAAACATAAGAAGGGTGTAAACGACCCTTTTATTCACAACTCCAAACAGTTGGACAGAGGACACTTCTTGTACTTACATACCCAGCCAACATTTATGGTGTACCTCAAAAAGTAAGGAATTCAAATTTAAACTAAGTCTTAAAAGAGCCAAATTCTACACAGAAATAATTAGCGCTCAAGTTGGCTCAAACCTACACCGGTGTGACAAAAACTGTTGGCAAGAGTAAAGCAACACCAAAACGAGATTGCTAACGTAAGACTATCTAGTAACCTGGCCTTCAGTAGGAGGAACGAGGTCTATCCAAGCAATCAAAAAACCTTCTTTTAAATACTCTCACATTCTACCTTATTTAAATACGAGCGAGCTAAAATTAGCATCGTGGTAGGAAAACGGAAAAGAAGAAGTGACAGTAAGGGTGCATAACATTAAATAACTGGTTAGATAAAGTAAATAAATATTTTACTTTCCCTGCCAGAATTTAAGTAATCGCAACGAAGGTCTTTAACGACATTGTTAGGATGTTAAATTTTAACTAGCCATGAGCTAACTTCTTATAAGCAGCAGAAATTACAACTATCTTAAAGCTAATCTTAATCTGTATAACAAAGTGCTGTATTTCCATCAAACTACATTCTCAATAAATCAGCTGCTGATATCCTTCCAGTCACGGTTTTAGCGGAAAAATTCAACACGTTACAATATTTCAATACAATTCAGCTTTTCTGAACCTTTTCCTATTTAAACATTTCATCAAAATATTTTTCGTATAATTTTATCAGAATTTTCATTCATTTTCATTTATTATAATTAAATTTATCTTCCCTACCGCTCTCCAGTAAAATGTACTGAGGTGCATGAGCAAGTGTTATTTGTGTAAGTGTAGCAAAAGTACTATCCAACACTCATCCTACATTATAGAAATTTGGACTTACTAGACCTCAAAAACACCTTAATTTCAAAACTGCAACCAATGTGCTAACAACGCCGCTTAGACGGTATATTGGTTAGAAAAGCCTATTGCGGTACCGAAGGGCCCATGTTCGAATCCCGGACAAGGCATGGATGTTTATAAATGTATAGTGTCTTTGCGGCATGAGGCCACTCTAAATATATAACGAGCCGAAAGACCTTTCATGTGGTTTGGTGGTATAAGAGAGGGGTGGGAGACTCTCTGACCATCCCCCGGGATGCTGTTCTTCGAAATTTGGGGGGGGAGTAGAAGTCCAATCTCCTTGATGCTCTGACATGCTGCCATGAATTGCATGTACAAGACAAGAACAACAGCATGTGCTAACAACATAAGTAGTTAAACATTTGAGTTGGCCGGAGAGCCTAACCTTTGACTTTGTGCCTACTGCTAGCTTTTGCTTTTGACTTAATTTTCTCTTATTTTGCTAGCCTACATTTAAACATTTCATTTATATTGCACGACTTGTATTCTTACAAGTATGCAGACATTTAAATTTTTAACAGAACTTTTAACGTTTGCAATACGAAAAATGCTATATGAAACATTTAAGGTGCAGTTTTATTTTAAGAAAATTCAGTTTAAACTTTACATCATATGCTGTTTATGTTTCATCATCATATGTTTAAGGAAATAAGTTGCTTAAAGATATTTTACAATTTAGCGAAAATTTCCTCAACATTACTATTTTAGACTAAAACAGAATTTCTATTTCTGGACTAATTTAAAATCAAAGCGAATAAACATATCTTTAAATTCAGAGCTTTTTGCGGCTTTTAAGGACAACTAAAATTACCTCTCTTGAGGCAAAATTTTAAATAAATAGCAACTGCTGCCGTTTTCGACATAAAATAGACACTGAACCTGGGAAAATAAATTTCACTTATCGTTTGGTTTTTTTGGAACTCCTCCGTTCGCTCGGTAACGAAATCTTCCCGCGAAGGATAGAGGTTTTCTTGCCGCACTCCGTTTCACCGTCTTGTTGAACTTTCCGTTTTCTCTTCTGGGCTCCTTACTGGAATATTCCAACATTTCACTGTCCTTAAAGATTCTCTAGCTCCGCTGGATTGCTGATTTTAACTTGAAATTTCCGCTGGACCTTTCAGCTGCAACTTAGGCGACCGGATCTCTGGAACATTCGTCTCCTCTGCGGTGTTGGAGTTTTCTCCAATGGGCGCTTCTTCCATAGGACTTTCGGTGTGGCCCTGTCGTTGTAGTTGGGAACAAGCGCTTCACTTCCTTTCCGCACTTTGAGTGTGCATTGGTTGTCCTTAGGCTGTTCGCATGAACTCTTGGATCCTTGTACTTTCGGTTGCTTTCTCGACGTCTTGTTCCTTCTAGTATCTGGTCCAAATCTTAACATTTTTGTATTTTCTTCTGTACCAGCGGCCGAGCGGTAAAGAGGCTGAACACTACTAGTTCAGTCCGAGGTTCGAATCACGCGAACGGGCTGGCTGCATGGGCGTTTTTATGGTTTTCCCCATGTGAAACGTGTATACGAGCCAGTTTCCCTTAGAAAGTCCTCCACGAAGGCATCCCTCCCTTTAGGCAGATAGCCCTCGTGTGCTTTGCCATAATTGAATAATCCAATCTGTACTTGTGGTTCCCCTTCTCTTTTTTCCGGGAACATATATTTCCGATGGCAGTGGAACTTTGCCATTTATAGTCGCTGGTTGTGTCTTCTAATGTTGCGCTTCCTGTAAAACATTTTTAAACTTTTGAATATTACTTTGATCAAAATAAATCTTGCTAAAGTCTAGTCAGTGTCTAGCAATGCACCTGCAGATACATTATTTTTTAGCAATACATGTTGTACTAAAAAACACCAAATATTTTAACAAATACAGTATTTAATTGAATTTTAGCGGGATTTTCTTACCTTCTGGTTAACTGCACCCTCTTATCTTCAGTATCCCAGTTTAGTTTAATTTTGTCTTATTATTTTCCCTCTGTTTTCTCTTTTGCGCTTCATTTTGCTGGCCGCCACTCGCGGTTGAATCTTTTTGCCTACTTCCGAAATACTTCTTCTGGCCAAACTGTGGCCTTCGCTGTGATGCAAGCCTAAAATTTTGCTCATTTGGCCTGCCGCCATGTCCTGCCATACGTGTCTTTTCCACCGCACACCAGCTACGAATTTCACGGGAGCTCAAATATCTCAAGTATTGCTCAATTTCTTAATTCAAAGAAATCTTGTATTTAAGGCAGCAACATTGGTTCGCATTATTTCATCGTCAGGTCTTTTGCAGAATAACAAATTAAAAATTTGGATTTTCTGCAAAACAAAATCAGTCAGTTCTTTAACTTTAAACTGATACATGTTAAAATATTCTGCCTCCAGCTTAGTCCTTTCTTTTGCAATCGGAAACGTATTTCTAAATATTTCAGATTTATAGGTGTCGCTCGCTGGCTCACCGAGCACAAATTTTCCAATGCATTTATACCAGCTAGAAGATTGTCCTCTTAAAGCAGCAGTTGTTACTGTAACTTTCTGCAGTTCTGTAACTGGATACAGTACGGAATGCGAATTTAACTATTGAAGGAAATTATCCACTGAGGCTCTCACATCGAAAGTCACTTAGCGAGTTAATCACACAGAAACGTAAGAATGGTGTAAAATACCGTTTTATTCAGACCTCAAATAATTGAACAGAGGAAATTCTCAGGCTTGCAAACCCAGCCAACATTTATGGCGTAACTCAAAAAGTAAGGAATTCAAATTTAAACTAAATCTAAATCTTAAATTAGCCAAATTCTGCACAGAAATAATTAGCGCTCAAGTTGGTTCAAACCTATACCAGCGCCACAAACCGGTTTGGCAAGAATAAACTAACACCGAAATCAGACTGCTAACGTAGAATATATACTAACGTAGCCGTCAGCAAGGGGAATGGGATCTATCTAAGGCATCTAAAAACCTTCGTTTAAATACTCTCTCTTTCTACCTGATGCAAACATATCCGAGCTAAAATTAGTCCTCTGGCAGGAAAACGGAAAGGAGAAATGATAGTAAAGTAACCATAAAATAACTGGTTAGATAAAATAAATAAATACTTTACAACCTCTTAAGTGTTCTTTGAATTGTGATCATCTGTCTAAATAGGACAATTTTGACCCGGTTAACTCCCTTTGACATCAAAGTTAGAAAGCGCTAAAAGATCGCGGAATGAATCTGCAGTCTGACATCATCGTATAAACATTTGGTAATAAGCGAATAGAGTTTTGTATTTGGTCTTTTGTATTGTTACAGATTGCATTTCAAAATATCCAGTTCTGTGTCAGGTCAAAATTAGGGAAGTTTGATGCCACTCTACATGTATAATAATGTCGAATTAAAAAAGTAGAGAAGATTAAGTTATTTAACTAAGCGGTACGAATATCCGGATTCTTCCAAGCTTTGTTTCTAAAATGCATCATAATTGAAAGTTACTAAACAAAAACTAGAGGCGAACAAAAAATGTTTTAAATAGTAAAAGGTAGAAAGACAAAAATGGTAAACAAGTAGTATCAACACAAAGGTTAATCTTTTTTATTTAGAGCTTCAAAATGGAATTTGTCAAGAGAAACGTGTCCTGAAGCTTCGAACAATGTTGATTAACTAGACCAGTTAAAACAAGTTTCGTTCCGGCTAATTCACTGAGACTTAGAACGGAATAACGTAATTAAATCGTCAAAAGTAATTTGAAGACTGATGGGAGAAACCTTCAAAAATGGGCGTCCATCAGTCAACTCGCTAATACCTACCGTTCTCCAACACTCACTTTTCCAACCGGTAATGTTTTCCTGCCTATATATAACGTACTTTTTTTTTTCGATGAATTTTCTTTAGTAGTAGGTGTGTGTTTGGACGTTTGCTGCAGAATCCCAGGCGTGCAAGTGCAAGTCCGTATTATCAGATAAAAGTATGGTGTTGGTGATCATTTGCTGTTGCTACTATCTAAAGGTACATTTGTGCTGTCTAATTTTGCAAGTCTTTTCCCTTTTCATTCATCAGATACTAAATTGTTTTACATCGCTGCCTGCTAGACGTTGAACTGAATATTGTTGTACCACTTTGCGGAAACATCACTGGGCTTGAACATGCAGCTTTCAAGTTAAACGCAATTTAGGAAGCTGAAGTATCTTGTTCTGACAGCATATTCATACTGTTTTGGAAGAGTTAAAATCCTTAAGAATGCTTTTTAGGAAAATTTCATCGTTGTTACCTGTGTACTCTAGATTAGATACTCCGACCGCAAGAACCAAATACTCGGTTTCTCGATACATAAAGTTCTTACGTGCATGCCAAGCTTAATATCCTTTTCAGATCACACGGAATCGGTGATATGTGATGACTTATCACGGATTTCATATGACGCATTGATGAAAACCATCAAATAATATAGTTTCTTATTGCTTCAATCTCTAACTGAATTACACACTGGTTTTAGGGGTTTCTTCTTGTGAATTGCGTCTATTGAACTGTATGAAGGTGAAACGTTGTATGAATCATAAAATTAGCAAAGCAACAACCTTGTGTTTGGTTTAGATTTTAGTCAAGACTCTATCAATTTCTAGGCAAATTAGGTACAGGTCCCTCTGCATCAGAAGCAAAGAAATCAACTTCTGAAAATGAGGGAATCCCTCAACCACTTGGAATGGCGAAGCATAAACCAAATGCGCGCAAACGATCCATACTGGAAGAACTTTATTGAAATTCGGTTGGTAGCAAAAATCAAGACAATAGAAACACGCCAAAGTAATCTTTGCTTCTGATGAAGAGAGACCTGCACCTGATTGTCTCGATATCAATGATATCTTAACAAAAATCTACGCCAAACACGGTAAAGTTTGTTCCTTTGCTAATTTTATGTTTTACTTTGACGTGTTTCTCTTTTGTGTTGAATACGTGACATTTTGCTATTCAATCACGCAGATACCAGATCGTGAATTCAATAGGAATTTGTCTTGTAGGCAGGCAGTGGAGGACATCAAGCTCCAAAGTTTTATCCATGTGTTCGAATGATATCCGATAAACTGTGCTGAAGATTCTAGTAAAACCCTTCTCTAATTTTTAATCATAGGAGGTCCCCGCTTCTCTACCCTGAATCTTGCGATATTCGCAAGTTGTAGCATAGTGAAATTACAGTATACAATACAACTATTCAAGGATTAAGTTATCTGATCAGCGGCAATCGTAAGAGTTAGGAAGATTATCAAGGATATTTTGCTTTTCCTTGTGGAAAATCATAATTGAGAATATATGTGAATATAGCAGAGTTTAGCAAACTTTTAATAGGCAGTTATTTTAATTATTAGAATTCTGCAATGTTTGAATAAAATTAAATATACAACACTGTCATATCCCAAAAATGAATATTCCGTTCATCCGATTATAGAACACAATGCTAAATCATCGCCAGGTTTTGCACTGACTTTTCTTCGCCGTATTAACTGCTTACCGTTTTACGATAACATGGTTATGCACGGTGTTTTGTATTAAATTAACTGTTTACGTATTGAGATTTAATAACTTATTTTGTAAAGTCATTAAATTTTCTAATTTTTAAAATATGTAATCGAATTTAGAATTTAATTTTCTTTTTTCTTTTTTTAATGTTAGGATTCAAGACATCCTCAAAAACCAGTGTAAAATCATCTTCCAAATGAATAGTCCAGAATTTCAGTGGTGCTTAATGCTGCTTAGGATATTAAGAATTCATTTGCAAGTGGTGAGTTGCTTACAAAATCAAATATTATTAATTATAATTTTATAATCTATCAAGAACAGTACTTATGTAATTTTATAATCAATATTTATTTATTTTGTTGGTGTTTTTGTTTCACCTTAGGAGAAATATATGTTCAGTAATTCATTTCAAAAGCCATGAGTATTCATTCGTCCAAAGGGTAATTCATTCAACCGCTATCATTAAGATTTCTTCGTAAAATTTCAGCAAGATAAATTGACATGTGCACTTTTATAGAGTTAGTTTTTATTAGGTTTTGCGAAGCAGAAGAATTCGAATAGCTAATGTTCCAATTAGTGGCTGTGCTAATAACTTATATCACTAGAACTGCATTGGACAATGAAAATTTTTCCTTATTTCCTCCCCACTTAAATGGCGAATCAGAAGAGATACGACTCAGCTGATCAAAATTTATATAATGACGAATTATCCTCCACCACATCTCTGTTCGGACGTCACTGTAGACTTAGAAGGTTTTTTAAGAGCCAGAAAGCGCGAGAAATCAACTGTTCTTGAAACAATAAAGTTAAGAATCGTATTTATGTAACTTTATAAACAATATTTATTTATTTTGTTGGTGTTTTGGTTTTATCTAAGCAGAAAGATATATTCAATAATTCATTTCAAAAGCCTACAATGACTATTCATTCATCCAGTGGGTAATTTATTTAGCCTCTATCATTAGGGTTTCTTCGTAAGATTTCAGCAAAATAAATTGACATATGTACATTTGTAGAGTTTTATTCTACAAAGGACATCTTCCAACTGTTAGCTTATTAACTGCGAAATTTTATTCTCTCGATTTACATTTAATGCTGGGTGTCTAGATTGAAATAGAGACTGGAAATTGGAATATAGATGGAATCTGCCGTGAGCCCCAAATGGAGATCGACATTCAAGTAGCCCTCACCGGAAAAAAAATTCACATTGGCAATAAATAGTTAGTAAATATAATATAAAACCATTAGAGAAAACGGCAGTACACAGGAGTTGTAAATTATGTACATAATAATATTATATATCGCGTTTTGAAAATGTTTAAATCTTGAAACTCAGTAAAATTTTACTTCTTCTCACAAATAATACTCTCCAGCTCACTCATTTAACAACTACTACTCAACAACTCAATCAAAAGCTTGAGAAAGGTTTAAACAACAATGTGAAAAAGTAACCACTGTTGCCACGTAATTTAAGTTATCAAATTTCCGCTACTAAGACAAATCCTCAAACGGAGATCATGGCAGTTAATAGGTTAAAGTATAAGCCACTTCCCCCACGAGACTTCGCATGGAGGAATGCGAAAATTCGTCTTATCATTATTATTACTGAAAGTCAAATATTATACACTAAGGAAACACATATTCCTTTGTAAAAAGAATGCACATTCAATTTTCAAAAAAGGCACTAGTTCAATACTTTTTCAGAAACTGCATAAATAACCTTCGGGAAAATAAAATGCCTTAACTGCAGATGATAGATAAAACTCTCGTTTATAAAGAATTATGGATTTTTTGTGATTTAATGTAAGTAATAAAGCTAATCCAATTTTCCAATGCCAAGAATCGTAGTGGTAGTTTTTCTTATTTAAATGGAATTCCACTTCTTCACAAAAACATATTTCTCCTTGCATAGCATTTATTTTATGAATAATTCAGAAGTGATTTGTATAAAAACTCAAAGGAGCATTGATGGACTCGCAATGGCCATCAACACTCTTCGCGTCAAGTCATTTCATAAGGATATGGATCTCAACGGATATTTATTATCACTATAAAATCTGCGAATCGGATTTCCACCTTCTCTTTTTTTCTGTTATGGACAATTGTTATCAGAAATTTTAGGCAAAAATCTCATGAATGAAAACAGATATTTTATTAGATTTTTTGCAGTTTCGCAAGTTATTTTATGAATTCCTGTTAAAATAGTTTTGCAAGTGTTTGTATTTAATTACGTGACTACTCTACTCTGTTTTTACTTCTTACAATAACCCTTTAATATGCATTTATTAGGTAAATAGTACGTCTTATTCAATGCCTAAATTTATGAACACGAATAAACAAATAAAAAAAAATAATTATAATACTATGAATACGAATAACAAATAAAATATAATGAAAACAATAATAAATAAACAAAAGAGTCAAACATTTATTGGTTCATAAAAACTGAGAATCTACGAGCCGATCTCTAATCTACGGTGTCTCTAAAATATACACCATACAGGGTAGTTGAATGTTAACGAATGTTAGCTTTGGATATTAACGACAAAAATAAAATATATTGAAACATAGACGAGAATAATTAACAAAGCACAGAAAAATTTTCTTTTCTTGAATCCTGTTACAGTGTATTTATTGAATGTACTGTATTGAATATGATACAAGTATGGTAAGCCTAAATTATATTTAGACAATATTTTAGCTTCGCATTTTTTACAAACTTATATTTTGAAATATATATTAAATTTGGCATTTACTAAACGATCGTACTTTAGTTTTCACTAGAATGTATTACTTTTCTCAGGCCTCTTAATTCACAAGTAATTTTACAAATATGTCGAAATGCTAGACATCTATATCTGACGAAACGTTAGAAATAATTTTCTGGTGAAATATATGTATACGCTTCAGAATTTCTGTTAGATTGCTGGTATTAATTTCAGTTTCAGTATTTTAGATTTCACCCTACTTCTTCATTTCCAATTCACAGTGATATTGCTGGAGATCTGAGCTCCCAATTTTGTATGCAAAATTTTTCTGCATGGAAATTGAGCATTTCTTTTTCTAATATCTGAAGACTGGCGACTTAAATATTAGCATAAATAAATATTTAAACGACCTTCTGGGTATAGTTAAAAATTTGGGCGGAATTAAAGTGTTTGATTTTCGAGTCTATATTTTTTTTTTACTATTTAGATAGAATATTTTAACTACGATTATGGTTAACTTTAGTTTCCATATTTTGATTTCTTTGCATGTTATTATCTCACTTTGATTATAATTTATAAGATTTATTTTTCTATTTCTACATCTGTAAGTTAGCGTTTTAAGTCCCTTCTCCCCCCCCCCAAGAGAGAATAATTAGAGAGGAAATATTTCGTCAACAGAAAAAGTAATGCATGGTTCTATAAAAATAAAATGTTCAAAATTGCTTTATGAAAAGCAGCTGGGGGAAAAATATGCCTTTATAAGAAAAAAATAATTTAATCGGATATCCAGAGAGAATATATAACATCCTATGCATAATGCGATTTTCCCTTACTTAATGTTTTTGTTTTCTTTTCTTTTACAAATTTTCTTACACATTTATTAAAATTGCGTGTTTGGAGATAAGAATAATTTAAATGTATATATACATAGATGTATATGTGTGTGTGATACATATGTAATAAATAATTTTGAAGATGATCGATCGAAGATGTTGAATAAATATTTTTATGGGGATGACGTAAAACATGATGACGGAGCTTGAAGTGGTTGCAAATAATTTGCACCAACGCAATAATTACTAGTAATAGATAAATCCAGTTTTAGTAAACTTCCTTCCGAATACTTTCCAGAGTTATTAGGCTTGTCGAAGCAGTAAACGTTAGAGTTATGTAATGCCCTTGTCTAGATTCGAATTTCGGACCTTTCGATTGCTATCCGGACGTGCTTCCTATTACACTAAGAAACCTTACGACATTACCTTTAAGAAATTCATATAAATAAATTACGTACCGTATATGACCCGCTTTTCTTACCTTTTGAGTCATTCACTCGAAGATTTTTCCCAGGCTTTTTAACAATGGTATCCTGAAATGACAAGCGATAAGGAAAACAATAGTGTATGGGGGGAAATGTTTGAAGAAGTAAATAATTCTGCAAAGAGGCTGCATTGTACTCAATGCAGTTATGCAGCAGAATGTTATTCTAGGGTTAGGAGAAGAGGGGAACACAATTTTGGGGTAAGAAGGCACTTCCGACCAGAGAGAATTCGCCGGATTAAGGAGTCGGATGTTTTCTCTGCCATGATTTCGAAGTGAACATTGACGGCTTTAGTAAATTGCATTTGCTTTAGTTCAAATACAGCTGGTCTAGCGTTATTTTAGCAGTAAATATAGCTTCCGCGAAACGAAACAAACACAGTTTTGGTTTCAACCGCAAAGTGATTCAGTTTGCGAAAGAAACTCGAAATCGTGTTGCAGCAAGGATATTTGATGTTTGTAAAAGTTCCATATGTGTGTGAAAGAAAAATGAAATCGCAGACATCAATATGGCAAAGAATAAATGCACTTCGCGTAAAGGAGTAACGAAGTGGCCTATCCTAGTAAAAGGTGTTGCGAACTGGGTCCTAGACTATAGCCAGAATGGATTAATTGTTACGAGAAACAGTCTACGTTTATTTGCCTTAAAATGGGCAAAAAAAGAATGCAACATTAAAGTTACATTTAAGTTGGTGTAGTCAATTTACTACTTGGAGCAGTGTAGTTCTACGAGAAAAAACAAACTGTTTCGCAACAGCTTCCAAAAGATTTTTCAACGAATTGGTAAGTTTTCAAAAGTGTGCTATTGACCTACGAAGGAAAAAAAATTATTTACTGTCACATATTGAAAATATGGATGAAACTCCAGCAATGTCTCTAGAATGGGAAATAAACAAGTGATGCGAAAGAAACAAAAGCGGTTCAATAAAAACAACAAAAAAATCCCCCCCCCCTCATCTTAATGCTTAGCGGACGATAAAAAAATTAAAACCCATGGTTATTTTTAAAAGAAAGACTATGCCAAAATGTTATTTCTGAAATGGTGTTCATTCATTCATTCGTGTTCATGAGAAAGGATGGATGAACGGAAACCGTGTGAAATTGTGGATACGATATATTCGGCTAACGGTTCCTGTTGTCTTAAAGAATCCAGTCTTAAAGAAAAAAATTGAAGAAACTTAAAGAAAATTTAAAACGACAGTGTAATGCGTAGATGTTAGAAGTGTGAAAAAAAAGCATTTACGAAATGAAGCGAAATGCCTCATGCCGGTCTAGAAATAGTGTGTGAGTGAATTATAAAAGCATGGAATAAATTTAAACCCGGCATGATTCAAAAGTCATTTAAAAAATGTGGTATATCTGACAATCTAGATGGAACGGCAGATGATTATTCATTTATAGATCGGAGTAATTGTGATGGAAACCGAATTTGATGATGTGCCTGACGAAATAATGGAAGACGAATATGACGAACTTTTCATGTTATTTGATAAGGAAAATTTCTAAGTTCATAAAGTATGTCATTTCTTTTAAATGAACAGCATTTAGGTACATGTATAAATCTAATTTTTGTATGCTCAACGTTTTCTTATTTTTAAATCTATCATTTTTATATCTGGCGTATAACACGCACTCGTAAATTTCGATATTATTTTTTGCATTAAAAATCTTGTTATAGCTCGGAATATGCTGTATATTAATATCCGAGTTGTGCGAGTTCCCCTGTCTCCCCCCTCGTAACATGCAAGAGACCGTTGTGATATTGCAGACACAGTAAACATCTCATATAGGACAGGAAGAATAATATTTGCATCGTGTGGGCGGGTTCTGTTTTACATGAAGTACTAAGTGTGTAAATAGAGACCGACTGCTATTTTCAGATGTGCGGATATTTGATAGGCGCCGTAATTATTCTCCAAATAGAGCAAAATTGCTCACGCAATCTGTGAATGAATTATATGCAAGGAACTCATCTTTTATTAAAATGTGCTTAAAAAAAGGCCTTTATGTTCCACTAGAATTTTCGTTTCTTCAAAAACCATCATTACAGCTTTCAACTTCGGTTCAACTGGCCGTTTTCCGCCTTCTTGCAAATTGCTGTTACGAGGCAAGTTAATTTTAACATTCAGTTTATAATATTAAAAGTGTTTTGGAGTTATTGAATTGTATGACATTTTGTGCTCCACCCTGTACATTTCGCGAGAAAGCATACTTTAGTCATCATGTCATTTCGACTGTTTTCTAAACACAAAAAAATATATTTCTTAGATTAGCTATTTCAATAAACAAAGAACGAAAATTATGACATATTTTACACTTCCACGAGTAGATACGGCATCCACTAAATACTCCATACTGGCTTAATGCCGTTTCCAAGTATCTGTCATCCAAAGAACACGTCTCATTGGCTAGTGACAGTTGTGGAAAAGATAGCTAAGCTGGAGACCGCGCATTTAACTACTGCACAAGAAAAGTTCTTGACACGAGGAAAGTGCATTTGCTTTTTGTGGCCTATCATAGTTAAAAGTTTAATTAATCAACAATAAAATTGCATGTAGAAAAATAAGTGAACTAGATTACTTTAATAACAGGAAGATCTACCAATCTGTTTCAAATACTAATAAATGGTTTCTGTTTTGTCGTCTTTAAGGTGGAATATAAAAATATGGACAAATATCACATCTTAGCTAACGAGGGACACTGATTGGAAAAGCTATGAAGAAAGTTATTTTTATGTAAATACAGCACATCGAAAAAAGGCAGTTATACGTACCGATGAGAATCTGAAGAAACTGATGATGTTAACATCGGACCGTCAAATTCATTATTGACATGCTGATGGCAAATTTCGCCGTCTCAAGAGGGTTGAAAACTCCTTTTTGACAGTACTCAGATTAAAGCAAAAATATCATGCGAATAACGATTACTGGAGATATTAAGGAAAAAAAGAAAAATTTGCAGTTTATTGAAATTATTGAAGTCTCCATAATGGTACTTGCATTATAAACAAAAATTCTAGTATAATATACAGCAGCAACCCGTTGCTGCTATATAACGATAACCTACAGATAAAAATTGGTGCGTATTTCTTCCTGGAGAAAACTTTTTGTTGCGTGTTATGCTATAACGGAAAAAATCCAAACAATACTATTGTCAGATAATACCACGTGAAAATTCTAATACTATTCTAGATATTATAAATTTCTAGCTTTGTTTAAGTAACATATTGTCATTTCCCTGGGTAGAGTCTTTCTGTCATTGGCGAATTTTCGCCCTCATCTAGTTTTTTTACCTATTAGAACTAAACATCGAAGTACATTTTAACCTAAAAGTAAGTTATCGGCTTCTACTTTTCACTGACTTAAAATAATTAAAAATTCGCAACTGATGTATCCGTAGCAGCTTTGTGGGGTTGAGACGCAGCAATTAATTACAATGCAGTTATTATTAGTCTAATTACTAATACACCAAGCAATATGTGTTAAAGTAACAGCAATTAAAATTAATTATGTCATCAACTCATTTCTCCCTAATTACATCGATTTGAATAGTTTAGGTTTGGAGTCGTTTTCGGCAAACTAATGACAAGAGTATGGTATACTCGCTTCTAGCTAGAAATTCTTTGTAAATCTCCTACCTTTACGTACTTTACTACCTTGAAGTAGTAATGTACGTCTTCTTAAGCACACAATGCGTTGCATAACTTGAATTGAGAAGCAGAGGAAGGAGAAGGCTGTTTAGCGTCAATAACGAAATATACTATAAAGCAATGAAAATTCATTAATTCATTCAACAACGTTTAATTTATTTTAAATAACGCAATTAAGCTTAATATATATTAGTACATTTTCGTAGATCTTACGAAGAGTTTTGTAACAGCTCCATTTCTCCTAAGAAAGAACTCGTCCTTTTGCAGCTTTTTACCCATTTTCGTACACAAAATGGCTTATTCAAAACCGCGAAGTTTCAGTCGATTGAGTATCAGAAATATTTGAGATGTTTTGTCACCGATCAGCAAAAGTGATGCTGTAAGGTATCAGTACTTGGTCGCCACTTTTGCTTAGTAATTCAGAGCTGGATCTTGTAAAGAATCCCGATTCTTTCATCATTGTTACCAACATATCTGGCCAAGTTAGGCAAACGTTTGCCAATATAAACATCGATATTTCCAGACTTCTTGGGGTCTTCGTGTTTGTCCTTGCATATTAATGCTAATACAAGCCAGTTTCTCTGGGTAGCACTGTATTGTTTTCCTTAAACACAAATATTTAAAGATGTGGTATCCTTAAATAGATGTCGTTAGATGTACTAAAAAACTTCAAAAGGTTTCACGGAAATAGAAATGAGAATTAACAATGGGGAAAATTTAGAAAACACCTTTTCTAATGTTTTTGTTTCAGAATTAAAGTGAAACAGATTAAAGATAATAAGGCTTCTTAATTCGGAAAATTTTTCAGTTGTAAACTTTCATTCAAAACTTATTCGCTATCATTTAATTAACAGTAAGTTAATAAATGTAGTTCAGCAGATAATTATTTAAATGAACTTGATTGCGTTAATAAAAAACATTTCCGGGAAATTACAGTTCTGCAGAATTATCTACGCTTACTGGAAAGTATAACACACTTTTTAATACAGAATGTCCCAAGATGAATTAATGTGTTTCTTCACGAAAATTAATGCGCGTAAAAACACAAATTAGAAAAAAAGGGGACTTATTACAAAGAATAAATTCTAGTATTTATTATCATATATCTCTAAGTATACGTTTTTACAGTGTAAAGAATTCCTAGTCGATACTGTCTGTCTCACGCTAAATAACTTGCAGTATTCTTAGTTCGTGGAAGAAATGGAGCAGTCGATTTGGGTCCTCAAATAATGATTTTATGCTACAATTTTGTTTTTTAAAAATTACTATAAGTTCATTTGTGGTCACTATAATGGTAAAAAAATTGAACGCTTACGCCCAGTACTCCCTTACTTTGCCAGGATAAATCGCAGTCAACTTTATCTTAGTCTAACTACATCTTCTTGCTACTTTTTTTTCCTTAAACCACCTCGACAAAAGTCCTTACCGGCCTTTATTTTCGCAACCTCTGATTGTAAACGTAGACTTCTAATTGTATGTTTTAAATAACGCAGTTATACTTATTTTGGCAATATCAAATTTTAAAGTATCACCTTTTGGGCAAATTACGAAATCTAACAATTTATGCTGTCCCCCAGTTCTTATACTTATATTTTGGGAAATTTTATACTCAAAATTCAAATGCAAAAAGGCTGACTTCTGTAAACGTTGACCGAAATATTTCATTTCAAAATTTGCGATTTTTGACCCGTTTTCTACTTGCCTTGAGAGGTCGGTTAATAAATAAACCGAAATAATTCGAAATCAGTTTTACCCTTTAAATTAATTTCGATTATGTTCTACTGAGATTTACTAGGGTGTAACATTCTTTAACTTATAATTTTTTTACAACTGGTATGCCAAAAGAAATTCAACGCAATTAATTTGCAAATTTTCAAACGCTAAATATGCATTGCTATTATTCTCACACACTTTTGTTACTTTAGAATTACTGTGTTATAAAACAAAAATTTCCTTAAATTAGAAATAATTATAATTTTATGCAAGTCAGGTTTTTCAGTTGGCTTTGTGCCAATACTAAAGCTCGTCAGTGTTCTCTAGAGCACGAATTTCAGAAGACTTTATGAACAAGATCGCCTTTTTCATAAAAATTATAATCAGATCATAAAATAATAAAGATAATCTTGTAAACACGTACTTAAATTAATCTATTAGCAAAAAAGAAACCATTTTATAATCTGATATTTTATTTTTTGTTAATCTATTAACAAAAAAGAAACCATTTTATAATATGATATTTTATTTTTAATTGCGCACAAATGTAAATATTTCGCTCTTCAGTTTGTGTACCACCTCTTAATGTGATTTCCAACTTTAAAATAAAATACCATGTTGGTTTTTGTCATGTAAAAATAACACCTCTTTGTGTTTTATTTTTTATAATGAGTACAACTTTTTCCGAAATAAAAACCAGGAAATCGCATAAAAATTCGGATTTTTGTAATTTTTTTAAAAATTGATTTTTTTTAAATTTTAAGATGCCAGAATGAATAGTTGCACCAGGCTGAATGAAGACTTTTGGGGTCATATTGTACAGTTGCTGGGTTTGCTAAAAATTGCAGTTTATATGCACGTCTGAACCACTGCTGAGTTAAAATACTTGACATATTCTCATCAACCCATTTCCCTTCCCTCCCCCCCAAAAAAGTTCTGAAATCTCTTTTCTTGAAGTTGATGCTTTTTACATTGCCCGAGTTTCTCGCGCTCTAAAATACGACATAATTTCATAAATTAGCATTACACATCTTTAAACAGTCGTAAAGTCCGTCACTAAGTTTTGTTGAAACTTTTGAATGCGGTACTTTTGACTGACGAACGTTGTATTTTCTGGGTATTAGGTGTTTCCCTTTGTTTTTATGTTCTAATTTTACAATTTATTTCATTTCTGAAATTCCTTGCATACTTCTTTCAATAACTTTCCTTCCTTTTCCTTCTTTGTTCGAAAAGACATGTGTCAATATAAAAATAACTATTTTTATTATTAAATATTTAAATAAACTTAATTATTTTTAACGCTTTAGCCATAAGAGCATTTTAAATACTATTTGAGTTGAAGGAAATTAAGATATTATAATTATAAATTTATAACATTTGATTACCATAATGTCACACTTTTGGGTTATTTTCCTAAATTCAATAAGGTTTGTTTCAGTTTGCTTCTATGTATCAGTATGAGAAAGGGTTTCATCACCCAATCATATTAAAACAAAGTGCCGAAACCGATTCGATGTATGTGCCGATCTCAGACTTCAGCATACCAGCATACATCCAAACGCAGAACAAACAGCTGTGCTAAAATCGTCAGCATCATCCTTCTTATTAAGTGTGAGTACCAACATTTATTTAAGTTTTGTTAATAAGTAAAACATTATCCAAAAACTAATAGCCTCGAATTATTAAAAACGAATACGAATTTTTCTCCTGCTAATCACTTAATATTGAAAAACAGTTAAAGGAATTTTAATTAATTGTATTTTTAAAATGTAAGTATATTAGTCATAACAAACGCGAAAAATGTTTGTCTCAAAGAGTTTAAGGATATAATGGCTCACCAAACACTTCTAAAAGTTGTCTCCTTTAGAAGAAAGTTTGAGAAACGCTGATTTAATCGATACTTCTTGTTAAATATCCGATCCTTTTTATCTTTTAAGTCGAGTTGCGCTTATAGGAAATTGGGGTGATAAGGTAAGTTCCTTGAGAGATTTCGAGCAAGCTCTTTTGAAAGAATATGTATACTTAACGAGAAAAAGGATCTGAAAGCATTTCGATCTTATGACCCGTGCTAAGCCAATTTACTCCGTCAGTCACCTCAAAAACATCTCGATCATTTTTAATTACATCTTGGATTACGTGATTAGAAAACTTTACGCCTACAGTCGCCCAAGTGACACATTTTAAGGATTACAAGGAAAATATGTCTACCAACTGCTTTTGCTACTTTGTAGGTTTACTGTGCATTTTTCTTCACGACACAGTTCATGGTATTTTGAAAGAAAAGAAACGAGAGTATTACCTAAAAACCAGAAGAAAAATTGAAGAGTATTTTTCAGTGTTCATCTAGTTGTGTACTAAGAGTTGCATGACATTTTAAGAATTACCTGCGGAGGTAGTTATGTAAGAAACGCACTAATACATTTATTTTAATATATCATTTGCTAACCACTAATATGTAATTTCTGCGATTAATAGAGACAGCTGGGTTAAAAAATGCTATGAATTTGCCAAATTGAGAATTTCTGGGCATGTATGGATTTCATATTTCTGAAATCAAGAGTTTGAATAATTACCCTCAATCATCTGATATTTTAAATAAAAGAAAAATGTATTACCTTCTAGAAAAACTGATCCATCTATGAGTTGTGTCTGAATGGGTGTAATTAAAATTCATGAATAAATCCACACTTTTTTAAAATCATAAGGACTTGAACGTAATTAAATAGATAAGCAACGGTATAATCATTGTGAGCAACAACAAATGAGGTAAGTCGGTAAAGAAGAAAATCGATTAAATGACGTTGTCAACTTGAGTGATATACAAACATTCTTTATTCGCCATCGTTATCAGTTCACCGGTTGTTACCGAGGGATTGAGAAAAGACGTCAGATATAGGGCAGAGACATCGCGTATAAGTTTGACAGGAAAAAAAGAAGAATTATGTGAAAGTTTCACGTCAACATCTGTGTCGATTCCCAGGGTGACTACATTTTAAGGTCTATTCCGAACCAATATATATTATTACGCAGTGCTTTTTCCTTACGCAGTACTTACTCATTACCGACGAGTGGGGGTTTCTTTTATGCTATCCTTCATACTCCGTTGTTCGACTATGTTTTTCAACCTTTTATGTTACATGAGAAGTTAAACATTTGAAAACATGCGAAGAATTTTTATTTTTAGATTTTGCCGCTTACGTTTTGGTCAAAATTCATTTAAAAAATGCTATCTTCATTTCGGATATGGAGTCATGGAGTATCAATATTATTGATGCAGCTCAAATTATTTAATCCATTTTAGATAATATTTCAGCCATGTACGTTAGCTATATCCTTAAGCAATATTTGCTGCAGATAGGATGTTCTTCGATTTTAAATTTTGAATGAAATTCGTGTTTCGATTTCCGCTACAGTCACTCGATTCTGAGATGCGAGAAGGTAATGTCTTTAGCAGCTACCAGTTAAATGAATTCAGTAATCTCTATGGTCGCACTCTACGTTTGTAATGATGTAAAGTATTTTACATTAATTGACTAATTATTATGCTACAAATCTTTACTGTAAGTTCTCCCTTCTATAGACCTCACCAGAATGCAAATTAGTTTATTGAATACTTAAGTTAAGGGTTTTGAGTGTTCTAAAGTAAGAGCTTTTGGCTGCCTCGCCTGCAGTTTACGTTCTATCGCTCAGATCTACCAGTGAATGTCCCGGCTTTAGCCATTTGACTAACTGACGCTTATTGAACCAGCTTAATTAGATCACCTTGTGTAGTCTCTGACTACGATAAATTTAACTTAATGTTATTTCAAATATCCAAAAATAGCGGCGTTTTGTTTGTAAGCACAAATGGTGTCTTCTGCTTAACTTAAAGAGTTCATGAAAAAGTTATTTTAAACTTGCGTAGGACTTTGTCTTAATATTTTTAAACGGACAGTCTAATCGGGTCAGAAGCTTGCTTTCTCAGTTTAATAATGTCAGAAGGACTTTATTTTCTACATACTGGTAACCTGTAATGATTCCGCATGGATATTTAAAGTTTTATTGATGACTTCATTAATTTTGTAACCAACTCTAGAAAGGTCATTTGTTAAAATTGTTTTATGCATGTAGTCATATCAGGTGCCCAATTCATCGGTACCGGCTTAAGATACTCGACAAAATTCGGTGTTTGATAAATGTTTCTTTCAAGGACGTCTATTACTGAGGTACTATCTGTTATTTTAAGACCTGTTAAAGATCTGTTATTTTAAGATCTGTTACCCTGAGACCGTCTGGTCATGCACCCAACGTCATTCTCATAAAATGTGAAATGGCATGACCTTATTAAAAGTAAATTCTGGTTTGAGTTTGCTCGATTTCAGACACTTACTTTAATTCAGTGACTGCTGAGACGTGAATATAAAAAGACAACTCGCTACAAGAAGTAATTAAGCGTTAGAAGAATGAATGCTGGATTTGACTTAACTCACAACAAGAAATAATTAAGTATTAGAGAAATACATGATGCGACGTTACCTGGTAAGTAAATTTGGCGTGGTGATCCAATTTCCTGTTATTCATCGTCTGGTGAAATGAATCCTTTAGGCCTTTTCTTCTGGCAAAATTTCTCCTACAAAAGTTTAATATAATTCAGTGATGTGTAAAGATGTGAACGAATTTAAAGTGTCATTTCTTCCATAAATCCAACCATGCAACTTGATGTAAAACTGAATATCTATTGGTTCCTCCCTGTACCACAAACGGATCACACATTAAAAAGTTATATTCCCCCCCCCTTGCGTGTGGAGTGAGTTATTATTGGAAGGTAATCTTTTTAATTTACTAGGAGTGTTTATTTTTATACAGTTATACATTAATATTGGACACTTTTGAATGGGACCCCTTTTATTGTCTTTCACTTGGGGTCACTCAAGTTTCATAAGAGGGTCGAAAACCTTTTCTCGACGTATGGTCTAAATCAAGGGTGTAGAAAGGTTTTATAGAAAGAAGCAGATTTTAAAACTTTTAGGCTCGGCGAACCAAGTAGTAAGCACGAATGAGTAATTAAAAAAAATAGTAAAAAAAAACTCATTTTTTATTATGAAGTGATATTTTTACTTAATATTTATACATATTTTATTCACAAAAAACGTATAAAAGATTTACATTTACATTTTAATAATATTATTACTAAATTGATTAAAATTTCTAATGCGAAGACCGTAATTGTTTTTTCTCAGGTAATATTTCATCATGCAGAAGTTCGAAATTAGTACATCCTACCATTAAAGTTGTTTGCAAACGGTCATCTGTTAATAATGATCTGAATTACGATTATATATATTTCATTTTCGATCGCGTTGGTAAGTACTTCCAAACATCTCCCCGTACTTATGATTTTAATTAAGCTTATTTCTTTTCCGAAAGATATTTATAAAATTGAATTAAATCCTTTTCTTTAAACATAATTTTTAACATATCATTTTGTAAATTAGTCACTCCAGTTGAAGATCTAAAGTAAGCTCCTCAATTATACAGTCAAATGGATTCTGAAACATGCAAATATCTTTCCTACTTGCATCAAAATCCACAAAACACTGTTGTAACTATAGTATAAGTTCACAAAATACATCCTGCTTGATTTTTTGAGGAATGGGGATTTCGTTAATTTTTGAAATATTTTACAGCATGGCGTAGTTTAGTTGATTATGGTAGAGCACACTAAGGCTAACTGCCTAAGAGAAGAGATGTCTTCGCCGAGGAGTTCCTAAAGGAAACGGCACGTTGCATATGAAGAAAACTCCCAAGCATCAACCCCTTGCACCTAGAATCGAACCTAGGTCGGAAATACCAGTGTTCAGCGATTTTACGCTCGGCCGCTGGTAGGCCTTTGCATCATGAAAAGTGGTCAAATTTATTTAAAATTATTTTCATTTAAAAAATGGAAATTTTTGGCTATATGCCTTTACGATAGAATACATTTCACATGGGAGTACGTTTTTCTTTCTGATTTTAAATTGAATTCTTGATATCCCAAGACGTCTGGGGCAAAGGCTAAATTTCATAGCCAATTCGGTGTCTGATAATAAAGGTTGTGGTAATTTGTTCTTATTAAAAATACCTATGACTTCTTTCAGTTCAAAGAATCTCAATAAATTTCCCACTGCTTAGCCATCGAACAGCTGTATGATAAAGCAAATTAGGATATTCAGCTTCGATCCCTAACAAAAATTCATGATACTGGCAATGGTTAAGTTTGCTACTGATACAACTGGTTCAATTTTTTATGACAGATTGAGGTGTTTTCCACAAACGCTTGTTGGCAAATAATGCAGGGAATTACCACAGGTTTTAAACATTTAGCATCTTCACAAAACTTAAAAGTTTATCCAATTAATCCTTTCCCCGTTTCACACATATTTTTTCCACCAGCAGTTGTCACACATTTTAACGGATTCCATTGCAAATTTTATTGTATTAGCGTTTTCTCGACTTTTTTCCACCTGTAGTTGTTTCACGCAGACTACTCATGGAAGCTAATTCTTCATTCATCTTAAATTCAGCATTGGTCTTCGAATAAACACCAGCAATTGTGCAGTATTTGTAATACACTGACTACCAATAAGTATTTGGACACCTATGCAAATGACGTTATCTGCGATCCTAAGGTACGTCACGGACTCCGCCGGTATATATCGTGTAGGAAACAGCATCGGCTTTAGTCGCATGCAAGATGCCTCGCAATTCGGAGATCTCTGATTTCGAGAAAGGTATAATTATCGGGTATCACAAATGTGGCCAATCCTTAAGGGACATATCTAGCGATCTGAAGTACCCAAAATCGACAGTGGCCTATGTGATTAAGAAGTGGAAGGTGAGCGGTGATTGTCGGAATGTGCCCCGAGTCGGCAGACCAAAGAAACTGGGAGATAGGGACCGACGAGTGCTGTCCAGAGAAATTCGGAAGAACCGCACCCTACCGATGGCCCTCATCCGCGAGGAGTTTCAACAGGCATCCGAGAGTATTGTTTCAATGAATACCATCCGTAAGAGAGCACATCTGCTTGGTTTTCATGGTCGTGCTGCTGCCCATAAGCCTTTGATCACAAAGTCCAACCGCGCTGCTCTGTTAATGTGGTACAAAGCACATCTAAATTGGACCGTAGATCAGTGGAAACGGGTTCTTTGGAGTGACGAATCAAGGTTCACCCTTTAACGTTCGGATGGCAGGGTCTGGGTCTGGGTCTGGCGTCTACCTGCAGAACGTCTCTTGCCAGAATGCATTGTGCCAACAGTCAAGTTCGGTGAAGGCGGAATTATGGTCTGGGGGTGTTTCTTCTGGTATGGGCTGGGACCATTGGTCCCCATTCATGGTAAACTCAACTCCGATGCCTACTGCACTATTTTGGATGACAATGTGCTTCCTACGTTGTGGCAGTTTTACGGGTTGGACCTCTGTTACTTTCAGGACGACAATGCCAGTTGCCATGTTTCGACGCTAACCAAGGCTTGGTATGGTGTCAATGGAGTTCATCGAATTGACTGGCCTGCCCAGAGTCCAGACCTGAACCCTATCGAGAACCTCTGGGACGAGTTGCATCGCCGAATTCAGGGGTGCACTACCCGTGCAAAATCGGTGAAGGAACTCCTATGTCTTCTCCAAGCCCAGTGGGAGAAAATACCATTAGCTGTCATACAAAGACTTGTGGAAAGTATGCCCCGGAGGGTCCACGCTGTAATTACCTCTCGTGGAGGCTCTACCAACTATTGATTTTGAATAAAGTTAGTTTTTCTTTTCTATCACAGGTGTCCAAATACTTATTGGTAGTCAGTGTATCTGTCAACTCATCAAGAGCCATTGAAAACCATTTGAAATTTTTTGCTTTGTCTTTTAATTGACTCTTGATGTGACTTCCGATGTCTTCAAGTCTTCTAACAGTTGTTCTCGTCGGAAGATTGAAAGATCGAAACATATCTATTTTTCTGCGCACATTTCTTCTTTTGCTACAAGAAAACTTGATTTAATTGATTCCACCATCGGTAAATGGTTCTAATTTCTTGGCTAATTAATGAGCTATTCGTAAGGTGACTTTAGTTACCGTTTTATTATCATGATTTTTTTATTTTCACGAATAACTTGCGTTGTTATGACGCATTCTTTCCAATTTTAATGATCGTTCATTTTCTGTGAGAATTAAATACCATGTCGCGTGCTTAGTTTGGTAATGACGACGCATAGTGTACGTTATTATGTCGCTGCATATTAAACATAAAACTTTATCATTTAATTCCATGAAAAAAGAATTGGCCCTCCATTCTGCTTTAAAAGTATGACATTTTACTTCGTACTTGATTTTGAGAGTGACATTGTAACAGTAAGTAATGAATAAAATAAGACAAAAGGAACAAAATATCGCAGATAATTTTATAAGGTATTCTCCCACATTCTTGGCATGCCTTCGTGGTGTGGTGGTCTGCACGCTGGGCGCATATTCCAGAGGTCCGTGGTTTGTTTCCCGGTGAAGACAGTTGCTCAACTTTCATCTTTTCTGTTTCCCCCTCCCCCAAAATAAATACTTAATGTCTCTACAAGTGGCGCCCGATCTAAAAGGGTGGTGGATGATGACTCTTCACACCCAGGATTTGGCGATAAGTTCCCTTAGAAACCCAGACGCCCTTTAAAGGGGGGAGTATGTAAGGTATTTCTCCCGCCTTCTTAGCGGGCCTTCGTGGTGTGGTGGTCTGCACACTGGGCCGGTATTCCAGAGGTCCGCGGTTCGATTCTCGGCGAAGGCTGTGCTAATTTTTCATCTCTCTTGCTTCCAAAAAATCCTAATATCTCTACAATACATCCGACTCAATAAATGAGCTGAGTAAATTTATATAAGCAAAAGTGTCCAAACTGCGAGAAAGGAATATAATTTAAAACCAAGGGAGACAAACTGTTTACTTTCATGTTTCTTAATGCAATATAATGGTCTAATCTGCTTGCTAAGTACATCTGAAGGAAAGTTAAGTTGAAGCTTGGCAACCATTTGAGGAACACAGGATTTTCCCTTTATGTAAAATTTTTACAGTATAAACTCTGCGAATAAATTTCCTACGTTCGCAATTGCATGCTTTCTAACTTTTATAAAAAGTAGAGGTGCTACTGTCCAAAAGTATCTTCTCTGCAATAAAAGTGCACTTTGCCTGATTAAAACTTTGGCAGTCAACGCGAAGACCATTCACGCCAATTACACTAACAACAAAGGAAAGACTCCATTAATAATTACTCCGGTGAGCTTCTTTGTGGAACAGACAGAAACACATTCACTTTAATAGTTCCAAGTAACACTCACTGTTTCAGAAAAACGCTATTTTCTGCATTTAATGCAATACATTCATCGGCTTTAATTGGACAAAAAGGTAATGCCAGGGACTACGACGATTCGGTTTGAAAGGACACCTGGTACATGTATTTGAAGTTAAAATTAAGAACATAGTACTAAAGCACATGTTTAGAAACTTAGAACGCTGGGATTTTTCCTAATGATTTTCTAAAAAGTAAACTGAAATAGACTAATATTTAGCAAATAGAACGATACACGTTCGGCTTTAATGCCATTCCATAAAATTATTCTAACGTGTTTAATTCATCTCAACTAGAGTGATTTCCAATTTCTTTTTTTCTATTATCATATAAAAATAACATGCATACAAATTATTTTACACAACACGCATGCATAGAAAAGACAGCCAGAGAGAATAAGCTAGGTCACAGGATTGAAAAATTGTAATATTAATTTAAATTTAATAAGTTTTCGAGCTAGACTCAGTTACGAGTAAAATGAAAGCTCTTCCATTTGCTGTCAATTTTAATTTAGGAGCTGCGGAAACGGACTGTGTACAGTCAATTATAATGTGCAAGTATCTGGCGCAAACAGATATGCCGCTGAGTATGTGCACACAAAATAAAACACAATGACAGAAAAATCATAACGAAGCTTTAAGGCTAAAATGTACATAACAAGCATCATTGAATTACCGACGCTTTTGACAGAATAGCCATTTAAGGAAATACGAGCTCAACTTTCATCTTTCCTGTTTAAAAAAAAAAAAAAAAAAAAAAAAAAAAAAAAGAAGTACTTAATATCTCTACAAGTGGCGCCCGAACTAAAAGGGTGGTGGATGATGACTCTTCACACCCAGGATTTGGTGATTAGGCCCCCTAGAAACACCAGTCGCCCTTTAAAGGGGGTAGTATGTAAGGTATTTCTCCCGCCTTCTTAGCGGGCCTTCGTTGTGTGGTGGTCTGCACGCTGGGCGCGTATTCCAGAGATGTGTGGTTCGATTCCCGGCGAAGGCGTTGCAAATTTTTCATCTGTCCTGCTCTTTAAATAAACCTAATGACTCTACAACTTGATAAACGATACCGATTAGCAAAATCGCTATAGCAAAACTGCCAATACAACCGCGCTGGGCAGAACGCACAAGCATTCATCAGGTGGAAGTGCTCTTAAAAACAACGACAAACTAGAGAAAACGACAGTAGCACCACTAGCGGTTAATGTTCACAACTTTTCAGTTCAGTTATCGCATGTTCCATAATAACGCCTAATTTGATTTATAAAGTCCTTTTGTGCTCTTTAGTTTTGCAACTGTTAATAGTAGACATATACTTCTTATTTCAAAACTGTTTTAAATGACGTAAATATTCATATTTTGGTACTTCTAAATCTTAAAAATCCATTTTCTAAAAATTACGAAATTAAAATTCTTATTCTCTCCCTGGTTAGTATAGGTTATGTTTATTAAAAATTCATACTTATTTAAAAAATGGAACATAGTAAGAAATTTTCATGAGAATATTAATAACGTAATTTTGAACTTTGAGACCTTATAAATTAGTCGTGTGAAAATTCCTTCGGTTTACCAAATGTAACAAAATTATAAATTAAAGGCATTAATAAATCACAAAAGAATGTAATTGAATGGTATTTGAGGGAGAGAAAAAAAATCAACCTCAACGTATTATAATTTATTCATCAACCGATCCCTAAGTGCAAATTTAAAATGACGAATTAAATCACGAATTTTGAAAATGACTTTAAAAGTCATTAATTTTGAAATTAAGTATCTCATCAGTTTTTGCCGTATGTTAGTTAAGCATTTTGTGTTTTATTTTTTATAATGAAACAGTTTCCTAAACATAAGTATGGGGACCTGGGGAGCGTATAAAAAGTTAGATTTTCTGATTTTTACAAAACTGATATATTTCTAATCTAAAAATGCCATAACGTTAATAACCGTACCGATTAAAATATTTGTGTAGTTGGAAGAACATATGACCAACAGTTGAGAAAAATAACAGCCCAATAAAGAATTTTGTGAACATGTATGTTGTGTATATCTACATAACGTACAGTACGCTTAGTGTAGCTAGAGTATGAGATTTTCTTCTGAATCGAACGTAATATTGTCTTCCTTGGTGTTTTTCTTGAATCTATCTGCAGCTGCTTTATTGTTTATAACATTAACTTTGAATCTCTAATTCGCAAACCATAAAGTATCATTGTGCTAGAAACAAATAATTTAGATCAAGAGACCATTCGGCTTTTTTCCAAACGATGAGACGCGTATTTCTGCCAAAAATATTATACGTATTTAAGCTCATGGCTATATATTTCGGTATTCTAATAATTTTGAGACTTTAACTACCTCTAAAACTTGTTTCTATTCTACAAGCTGACGAAAGGTTCTTCATCGAGTATCCGACGATATTGCAAAAGTCATTTGCACAATTAGTCTATGAATGCAGTGGCTCAACAGCAAGCTTCAACGCACTTATTTTTAATTTACCTTAGCTTGCTTCGTAATTCTGTTTCACAACCTTTTAGAGGGTACTTTTCCTTCGTTTTCCAGCTGTAAGTCTGCACTTTGGGTTTTTTTTTTTTTTTTTTTTCCCTTTATTTTCTAGTTATAACAGCTTTGCCCTATAATTTTATCAATTCGGGGAAGTGCTTTTTATTAACATAAAACTAATATTTTCAATTCACTAGTCTTGTCTTTCAAAGATCGTGCACCGATATACACTTTTGTTTCAAACAAGACAAGCACAATAAATATATACACATATATGCAGAGAGAGAGAGAGAGCTCTTTCTAGAACATTCCCAAGGATTAATCTTCTCTGACTTAAATTTTAAAATTAATGGTAGTTTGAAGATTTTTCTGATGTGTAATCTCAGTTTTTTGCAGTAAAATTTGCGTAAGAATTTTTAAATTTCATAAAATGATAGCATGTAATTTATTTTTATGTACCGCTAAATAAATACTTTTAATTGTGAGGTTTATTTATCTATTTTTAACTAATAGTTCATCTTAAGTTTGACTACTTTCCTATTACTCTCTTTTCACCCATGCTTTTCATGCCAGAATGTAAATGAGATAGCGAACGCAAGCAAGCAAAGGTTTCGGACTAAGATTAAGCAAGAGTTTCGGAAGTTAGTTTTACAGCGTATCTGCCTATTCCAGGCCACGTTGTGGTGATTTTTAGCGGCGTTGAGTGTGTTTCTAGCCATTTAGCTTTGTCACGCCGTTTTACTACAAACCAGAGCCTTGTCTGCGCGTTAAATTTTTCTGTGAAGCGTTAGGCTTATCTACTATACCTTGAAGTTGTAATGTATCTGTGCTTGTGCTTGGCTTATGTAGGCCAGAAGTGCTTGGTTTATGTAAACCCAAGTTGGGCCATTTGTTAAGTTGTGTTCGAATAAAAGGGTCATATACACCCTTCTTCTGATCTCTGTTTTGTTTCACAAGGCTAGAAGATAATTCTTCAATAGTACTTTTTAAGTCTATAGTTTATGTTCCCAAAGAGATATAGACTTAACAAAGTTTAAACGTAATCACCAAAACTGTTCATTCCATTCTCGTTGCTTCCAATGTAGAAAGCCAAATTCGAAATTTTGCACACAGTCAAGCGTGTTTTCAATTTTTGAAATAGCCGAATTAAGTTTTCACAGCAGACTATTAATAAAAGCTTTCCAGATGGATAGCATCTTGACAATCGGAAATCTAAAAATCGGTCTAAAATCATTTTTGATCTTGAAAGTTTATGTTTGGCTACAGTTAAAATACATTATGGAACGAAAGACTTGCAACTTTTCTTAAGCATGTAGTTAGAACTCTATCTAATAAAAGTTTTAGGAAATCTATGCAACCAACTGAATTTATTTTAAACTTACTCATGATGAATAGTACCTGAAGAGAGTTTGTCAAAATGTTTAAACTTTGTTAAGATTCAAATCAAGATATTAAGATCAATTTCACTCAGGATGAATAATAGTACCTGAAGAGAGTTTGTCAAAAAATTTAAATTTTGTTAAGATTCAGATCAAGATATTAAGATCAGTTTCACTCATGATGAATAATAGTACTGAAGACAGTTTGTCAAAAAATTTAAACTTTGTTTAAGATTCAAATCAACAATACTTTAACTTAATTCATTATCTACCAAAAGTTCCAAATGTAAACAAACGACGACTTTGTTAGGCCTAGCGCCACTTAAACTTTTAAATTGTTGATAATTCTACAACTATTGCGTGCAAAATATCTAAAGGGATAAAATCCTTAACCGGAATTTAACAACATAATTCAACCTCTTTTAAAGCAAAAAATGCACAATATACCAACATATAAGAATAAAAGCACACAGCTCACCGAACCGGGAAAGAGTATGTGTAATATGTATGTTTGATGCGGCCAATTGCAACAAAAAGGGAGGTGCACAACTATATATTAGAGCTATCCCATACGCAAAATTTCTACGTTCTACTGTTAATCATTCTTGAGTTATGCGAGATACATACATGCGTACATACGTACGTACACACGTTACTAAAAAATCCCATTTGAATGCATTTGAAATCCATTTTACAATCCGTTTTAGATAATAGAGTCTTATTCTGACCTACACACAAAAAAAAAAAAAAAAATGTTTTTTCCATATGGATTCGGGTACGATCTACAAGGATATTTTCGTTTAAATGCGATAACCGACATTTTTTGCGATTACAATACTTCATTTTATTTCCTACAAGGAAGTAAAAACGTTAAATGAATTAATATAAAGCTTTTATGTTCCCGACAAAACTTCTCATACTACAAACCTTTGAATGTAAACAATAGGAAAAAAAAAAAAAAAAAAAAAAACGGGGAAAAAAACTGTATTAATCTGCATATACTTATAGTGTATAAGTATTTGAAATCGATAAAATCTCACCATGGCACGATCAGGATAAAATCCATAACCATCTACATTATCCAAATTTTCATTTTACAAACATAATATAATAATTATATTATTGCACTATAAATTTTAATGTAAACAATAGCAACTACAAAATAAACGCTTTGCATTGTGAAAATTACCTTGTTCAAAGCATCAGCACTGAATAGTATTATTTCAACTAAATAAAGCACATAATGTAAACAACAGTTTGTAACACAAATTATTCAAAACTTTCAATGAATTAACGAAAAAATTCGAAATTACCAATAAAGAAATATGCGCGCATCGCATGGGTGCGAAGCACTATTCGCAGGCAGAAATGTTACAGTTCTACGCTACCCTATATGGGAATTGCTTTAGGAAGCATTAAAACTCTATTGCTTTCTACTGGCTCAAAACAGTGTTGTTATCAAGATTCATAATTTAAGCAAACTATTTTCTATGCCTGACGCGGGAAAAACATTGAATAGTATTTTTCCCGGCGAATCGGATTGCGTCTTAGAGGATGAGGTTATACTCTTGGTTCATAAGATGCAGGCTGATTTTAGAGCTCGTTTTGGAGGGGAAAAAAAAAAAAAAAAGTTAGTTTTATGGGCCGGCAAATACGATATTTCCAAAGAAAAGTATGCCTGGAAACATTATTCAAAAGCTTAGTGGCGCCATCTGTGAAAGGCAGAGGAAGTGAAATTTAGAAAAGTTTTCAATTTCTTACGGTTTTCCTTCCTTAATCACCCCACGGGCTTACTAGAATCACTCCATTGGAAATAATTCATAGATTGTATATTTCAACTATTCATCCCGCAAACAGCTTTCGTTGTTCAGTAAAAATGCGAAATGCTTTGGTATAAGTTTGCCTTTCTTTTGTTAAGAGTATATTGCGAACACTTGTGGTATAAAATAATTAGTTGTACATTTGTCATTTACTTAAGATAAAAACGTATAGAAACTATATCATAGTGGCGTGGGAGGTAAACATAATTTTTGTTTATTGTAGAGCTGAATGTCAACTAAGCATTAGAAAGGCCTTGGTTAATAAAGAACCTTTAATTTCACATTTTATATTTAGGTTTATTTCATATATATCGTCAGAAATTAAATTTTTTTATTGTTGTTTTGCCCAAAGAGTAATTTAAACTCGTTTAATCCCTAAGAACGCATGATTATTTTTATTTTCAGTTCTCGTTTGTTTTGTCTGTTATTTATTCCCCTGAATTTAAAGATTTTCCTTACTTTTGTAGGGATTAATTGGGTAAATTTATTTTTTAACACAATGAAAGCCAATAGTTATAGAAAACGAAAAGCGGGATAACAGCCTTTAAATAAGCCAAGTGAAATCGAAAACGTAATGGCTCTCTTCCACTGTGTCATCAAAATCAAAAATAAACTTCGAAATACTCGTGTTATAAATTGAAAATGAAAATATGCAAAGCTTCATGTTCCATTTCTGTATTAACTTTCAAATACACAAATCTTTTTATTATCCAGTTATCCTTTTTATTATCCAGTTATCTCTCTAAGTTATATTTATGCTTTTATAGCACGTCTGGAAGAAAATAAAAGCAACCTTTAGAAGTTCTTCAATTATTCTCTGGAGAATGAAAATGTACTTTCTGCTGATGTCTAGTATTATTCAAATTAGTTTGAATTATTGCAGAAATAGTTGTTTAGACTTTATACCAACAGCGTACAGTTTAACTATAAATAAGCTTCACATTTTTTAATCTTGTTTCTTCAGTCAACCCGCCCATTTTTTTCAGATATTCATATCATTACATGCCAAATTCAAATCCTTTTCGCCTGATTATAATAGTTAGCTAAGTATTTATACAGTGAGTTCTAAACAATGTACTTGCAAAATCTGCAAACATTATTACGATTTTTTTGGTCAACTGATAATTTTATTCATTGCTTAAATTTGCGATCATTTACCAAAAGATCGGTTACAAAGATCGGCTGACTGTAAGTAAAAACTGCTGACTACAGAGAAATCTGCAGGTAAAATGTAAGGAAACATTAGGATGGAGAAAAGGCTAGAGAAATAATAAAATAATTGATGCTTAGTATTTTAATAAAATATAATAGCATGAATATTTTCTGATCGAGAATACTACAATTTAAATAAAAGTCTCCAAAAGATTAATATTGATATCTTCCTCCTTCTCACAAATAAATACATTTTAGTTGTAAAAGAAAACATTACTGCTTAAATCTTGTGTTTCTCACATACCTTCAGTGCTTTAGTTTTAAAATAAAAACATCATAACATCACATTTTTAAGAATAAATTGCCAAATTTTTAACGCATACGTAGACACAAAGAAAATAAACAGTTGTCTGAACTGATGCAATTATTCAGAGAGTTAAAGATTTTGTAAAATTCTCTGGAAACATTAAGGGAAATATGTATCAAGAATTAATTAAGAAATGTATCATTGACACTAATTTCCTCTCGGTTGGGAAAAGTTAATATTCGTCAATTTTCTCGTGGCTTTCTGTTCTTCAGAGTTGTATTTAAAAAAGCTGTCGTTTGCTCTGCCGTTTTTAATTTAAATGCCAACCAGTTTGTAGTAAAAATATTTGTAAAATATGTGATTCATAAGTATCAGAGTGGGAAAAAAAAAAAAAAAAAAAACAGCTAAACAGTGGTAGTTTCATTGGCTCGATTTTCGGCAAAAAATATTTTCGTGGTATTTTTCTAGTTGTTTAACTTAAATTTTAGTCCGTTTTTCTCTGAATTTAATTTCTCAGACTTCCATAGAAAGTCCTTCTGCCATAACCAATTAATCAACCAATCAGCATAAAAACATGAGACTTACTTTTAATTTCTGAGAGTGGGTTGCATTTTACATGTAGCATATTTCGGGAAAAGTCAAAATTCTTAGTTTTTAACTGTTGTAGGAATCTTTATAAGTATATAAAATCTTCTCATGCTTCGAAAATTTTACTCCTAGTTGCCGTAAACTGAAAAATATTAGAGCTTGCTTTGAAAGTGAATTAATAGAACTGCATTTAATTTGGTACTGCTAGGGCAAAATTTCCCACCATATTTGCAGGTCTTGTTTGCTTTTACTGACTTCGGTTTCCCCCCAAAAATATCTATAACTGTACGAGATTCAGGTTCTTTAAATTGTGAATAAAATTACAAAAATAATTGGTTCTTCTAGAATTTTTAAGTAAAAAATATTAATGTAGCTACGCTAAATAAGGACCAAATAGAAATATATCAGAAGAAGGTCAAATAAATTCAGTTTATACCACATTTATGCTATATTTTTTGATAAATTTTTCCTGATTTTTGTATTGTTTATTTTCTTTATATTTACTATTACAAAATATGAAAGGTGGTTCAAATAATATAAGAATGAGTTAAATACAAGAATGACCTACATATTCTTTGGAAAAATCATTTGTTGCTGCCTCGACCGTGATCTCAGTATTTTTTTTATAGTTACAGGAATAATTGAACTAATTAACTAAATTTTTTTTATTTATTTATTTTTGTTGTTGGTTCATTTTATTGATAATTAACTTGAAAGGGAAGAAAGATTTTCCTAAAATTATTTTTGTTAGAGATTAAAAAGCATTTAAAAAATCCTACTAAAATAATAACTCATCTTGCAGTGATTGATCTGTATCTAACTGTACTGAATTATGAATGTATTAATTTTATATTTCTGTTCTTGCACTTTGGAAGATTGAAATAAATATACTTCAATACAGTACTTCTCTCTACTTCGCTTACTTCAAAGCTTAGTGGCGCCATCTGTGAGAAGAAGTGGAAGTGAAATGCAGTTAATGATTTCATCTTTCGTACAGCTATCCTTCCCTTTAAGATGGTTCTTTGAATCACCTTGTAAGACCTATCTCTATTATTCCACATAAACTAAATTAGATCCTACAGTGCACCTGGCGAATTCTCGCACAAGCGTGAATAAATTACCAGCACAGAAGGGTGAAAAATAACCCTTTATTAATTCAAACTAACTTAACAGAAGTGCACGGACTTCGTGCGTTACAAAACACAGTCCACTTGCGGTGGGAACTAAAACGTAGAATATAATATAATAAACGTAGAATATAAACGTAGAATATAATATAAAGTCAAACCTGAAGTAAATAGTGCAAGAGCGCACTTAAGTTTACGCCTGGGAGGTGGACTCACAGAAGTCTAACCGGCGTGATACTAATCTGATAAGGCCAAGAGGCTTACTAGCGTACCGCTAAATAACAACGAAACGTGCGCTTGGCTAGCGAAACACGCTCTGAATAAACTGAGATATTCACACGTTTAAATAGCACTTCACCTAACTTTAAATTTACATCCTGGCGAGAGAATGTGAGGGGAAGTTGCGAAATTTAGAATAAGAAATAAAATTTTAAATAAATTTGTTATGCAAAATAAGGAAAACCCTAGAACCTCATGGGAAATAATTTTATCAGACTATGCATATCAGCTATTGATTTAACAAGCAACTTTTACTATTTCAGTTCAGCTTCCGTTTCATAATTTATTGATTCAACAAGCAAATTTGTTGTTTCGGTGAAGTTGCGACTTCAATAAAAGGGAGAAATAAGTCTTTATATAAGTTTCTGCTGTTTTTACGTAAAGTATTGAGAAATATTGTAGTACAAAACAATAATTTGGGCATTTCTCATCTATGTAACATAAAAAGCTATAGAAACTACAGAGGCTGTTCACACATTTTTAGACGATGTATATTGTATTCACAAAACTAAATTACATAAAATTCTTGTGTTTTAAATGTTCTATTTGACATCCCTTATTCTGAACTATCTTTCGACACCGCAATTTCCAGGATAATAATGCCTTTTGAAGTGGCAGAAGAGATATTCTACCACATTCCTCCCGAACAGCTTTCCAGAGTCTTGTTAGGGTTTGGGAACAACGTTTGGATAATGCAGTTTTTAAAAATCCGAAAGCACAAAAATCCATAGGTGACACATCGGGAGATTTAGTAGGGATATCATTGAAGGGTATGGCCTTGATACCAGTTTTTTGTTCCATTTCTTTTAGGAAATTTACAGTGGATTTTGATGTGTGACTGCTAGCTTTGTCCTGATGGAGTCTCACAGTGGTAAAGCGATGGTATTTCATTCAGAAAAATTGGAGATAAAATATGTTTCTGATAGTATTTGGAGTTAATCTTGACATTTTTTCCCACTCTCTTTATTTTTAACTTGCCATTATAAGAAAAACCAGCAACAATAATCAATCCCTTAGAAAAACTTTCTTTCGATTCTTTGAACCATGTACTTAAATTTTTTCCTCCCCTTTTATGATAATAAATGACTCTTTTTGTTACAATCATTTAAATACACCCATTCTTCATCTATTGTGACAATTGCTTTTCATTTTTCTTTGGATAAGTGTTTCTCATATAGAATTTTGCAGCGTATCCTGCGTTGAGCGATATGCTTTGGAAGAAGACGATGCACATTGCGTTTTTTCGCTTTCTTAAGATTTAAATCAACGTTTATCGTTTTGTTTACAGTGGACACCGAGCATTTTAATGATTTTGCATCTGTACTTTGACTAGGGGGATTTTCTTTTAAGATTAAACAACGTACCTTGGCAATAGTCGAAGATGTCCGTTTTTTCGTTGGATACTGGTTTGGAATTTTTGTCCCACTTGAGGCTCCAATTTGACGTTTTTTTCCTTTCTTGTTGATGATATTACCTATCGACGGTTTAGATATCACAACACCATGACTCTCACATCGTTTTTGGATAACGGAGTGTGCATATTTCTCTTCGGAAAGAGCGTAAATTTAGCCTTCGAATCACTGCTTTGTTAAATTCGCCATTTTGGATAAAAACAAAACTTTCAAGCCACAGACGATAATATTGACTTTTAAAAACATAGTACAATTACAATTACTTCTTTTGCAGCAAACGAGTTTTTATTACCGCTTACCGAAATCGACTAAAAAATGTGCGAACAGCTTCTGTATACCAAAGTGGTTGAGGGACGTTGGCATAATTTCTGTTTGTCAGCAGGTCGATGCAACATAAGACTCTTACACCCCCCGGGGGAAGAAATTTTGTTTCTAAGAGTATTATTTCTGCTATATTATTAAAAATTTATCATAAATCTTCTCCCGGAGTGTTATACCTCGTTGTGGTCAGGAGCCTCTTCATATTTGGAGCTAAATTACACTCCAAAAGTTTAAGCAGCTTAGACATCCTCCCGTTGAACGCATGGGTAAGAGAAAGAAGAGAAAAATCAAATCAAAGAAATGACTGAAGAAATGAAAGAAATGAAGATGAAGACGAGTCAAAAACAAATAATGTAAACGAATCATTCGATTAAAATTTGACGGAATCTTATATCGCTGATCATCACGTTCACGGATTATCTCATCTAGAAATTAAATCAGCAATCAAGTTAAACACTTCAAAATTTATTTGTTCAAGTAACGGAAAGATGTTCAGCATCGGGCGAAATCTTGTATTCCATGTCAAAAATCTAAAGTATCCCGGTATACGAAATCAGTATTTACCAAATATCAAAAGCCAGCAGAAGGATTTTGAGAAGTACATCTTAATCTTCTTGCTCCATTACAACTATCAAATAGTAACATCTATTGTCTGACATATATAGAGACAGATACACAAATTGAATGGAAACTATTCTAGTCGAAAACATTTCGGAAGAAACTGTAACGAACGCTTTCTACAGCAATCGGATTGTTAGCTTTGGAATTCACTTGCATCTGATTACTGATCGAGGAACTCAATTTTTATCTAAAATATTTCAAATCCTGGAAAAATCTACGGCATTAAGCTTTCACATTATCATCCGCAGTACAATGGCAAAGTAAAACGGCTCCAAAGATCAATAAAGGCTGCTTTGAAAGACCAAAATAATACAAATTTTGAGTGAAAGGTTACCAATGGTTCCCTTGGGCATACGAGCGGCAATCCATGACGATATTAACTATAGAACAGTGTAGAGATAGTATATGGAGAAAATATTAAATTTCCTGGAGAATTCTTTGAAGTAAAAATAAATCATACAACACCTGAAACTTTTATAAAAAAAATTACAAAAGTATATGGAATTAATCCGACCGAAGGAAACTCAACAGAAAGGTATTCCTAAATTATTTGTACATAAAAATTTATGATCAACCTTTCACGTTTGTCTTCGCAATAGCAGAGTTCAGAATCAACTCGACCCCCCATACGAAGGTCCATATTATGTTATCAATCGTCTGAATTCCGTTATATTTTCTGAATTTTGTAACAATGAATAGATGGAATTATTTTCGTTCAAGCTGTCGGAGACAGATACTTGTCTGCAGTGATGTGTGTCAGAAAGATTATTGCCTTCATCAAAAACTTGTTCACAGCAAATAACAGATCAGCCGAGATTCTGATGCAGCTGATTAAGAAGCACGTCGCAAAGGGAATGACGATGAATAACGAACATGTTCATTCTTAGGCAGGCATGGGTATTATGTGCATCAAGCTATTAATCACCGCACAAATTTTGTTAATCCGGCAACTGGTGCACAAACCCAGCCCAAAGAATTGAACAGGCAGTCTTGAAAGTAAAATTACGAAAAAGAGTGGTCTTCGCAAGGCAAATCTACCTGATCACGTACTTAAATACCTGTTTTGTCATGAAGTTAAGCATAACGGTAAGCATAGCTTAAAATTCCATTCACAGAAATTTTAAACTCGATTTAAACATTACATCCTTTCAGGGTAATACGTCTCCGGAGGTTTACTTAACGGAATAGGTTTTTAAAGAAAAGGGGGAAGCCTTTTTCAGGGCCATAAAATCTTAAAAAAAGAAATGAAATAATGCTAGGTATATGTATACAAGTTTTTTAAAACTTTTTTTTTTAAAATAGAATTAATTAGAAATATATTTCAATAATAATACTAACATTTACTTTCTTTTTGGCATATGCTTAACACTTTTTTCTTTACTTTTTTGCATATGCTTAACACTGTTTTCTTTACTTTTTTGCATATACTTAACGTTTACTTTGCATATGCTCAACATCCTTTTTAACCAACCTGAATTTAATTTTATTAAACAACATGTTTAACGAGCTAATTTTTAATTGCATATGCTTAATATCATGCTTTTCTGCAAACTGAATTTAAGTGCATTAATTGTCATATTTAACAAATGAAATTTGACTTGCATGTGTTTAGTATGTTTAATCAGCTAACTTCTTGTTAAATTTAACTCACATATGCTTAATATCATGCTATGCACTAAATATCATGTTCAAAACAAATTTGACTAATGTATGCTTTATTCAGCGGTTCTCAAACTTTTGACTAACGTTTACCATCTAACAAAAAATTGAAAACCTTTAGTACTAGCACTACTACAACCACCACTCTTGAACAAAGCTTTTCAGATCGCATAAATTTACGAGTGTTAGAGAAAAAAAAACTCAATCAGGATGTTGGGGGCTTAGTTTTTGATATTAATACTTAAAAAAACTTTGCTTCTTTTGCGTACCACCTATTTTTCTCTTGCGTACCACCAGTTGAGAACCTCTGTTTTATATCATAATACTTTATTTCAAAACTTACCGTATATCGTTACCGTTGGCGAGCTTGGCGACAAAAAAGGGCACTGTCGCCAATAAGTTCTCTGGGGAAGCGCGAACCGTTTCTTTGCGGAAGGAAACACAAAATTTTCATGTTGTTAAAAAAAAAGAAAAATGAGTTTGGTCCGTCTGCTATTTTTAAATTGTGCATCCATCCCGCATGTAATTTGACTTTGGAATGCATATTCCTAATTTGATCAGCCAATATTAAAATATAATTAAATGTAAAAGTTTTCGGCATATTTTATAACGCTGATATTTTATCAGTTCAGAAAGTAAAGTCTATTAAGACGTCAATAGTCCAATTTACATTTTCTACCTGAATTCTACAATGGAAATTTTTCTTAGAAACTTCTCAAGTTTTGAGCAAATACTTATTGGATGGTGCTGCCATCTACTGCTCAACTAGCTTACAATTTCTTATAGTTTAGTTTTATTGTTTGTCCATTTTGTATGCATAAGCTCATTTTTTTAGTACTAACTATAAAATTTATGAGTATTGATTGAAAAACAGAAGTTTCTAAATACAAAACGAGGTGTGTTTTTTCTGATTGCAATTATTTATTAATATGCTTTCATTTAAGTGCAGTTGCAATAAATTTGTTCATTCCGCTAGCATTCTAAATGCATTACCATATTTTTAAATGGAAGGAACATTGATTATTGGGTAAAATTTGTTTTTCAGTTTGCGTTAATTATTACCTCTAATTAGTATAGATAATAATTAAAATAATTTTACGCACGATATATAATACTGCTTTCAAAATTTGGTATTCTTAAACGTATGAAGTAAATACGTATTTCAAAATATTAAACTTTATACTTTTTTTAATAGTATTGTTGCGTGCGTACGGGTTCGTTACGAAATGAATGTACACGTCCCATGAAAAATGAACAAAAATTTGTTATTATCACAACAAATATGATTAAATGTCCTCAAATAATCGTGCAGTATCACAATATATCACAGTAGTTATCCTTTAACTACTCAAACGTTCAAGAGAACTTAATTCAAAACAGCTAAAGAAAGCTAATCCGCAAATTCGCTGCAGTCAACAAGAGCAGTTTTCTAAACAACAACAAACTAAGTAACTACTAAGAACTGACAGGTTTTCCTCCTTTTATAAGATTTTAAAATCGCGCGCGAGAATTTTCTAGTAATTTCTCGAAATCAGAAAAGAGATATTTATTAAATGTTACATGCACGCGCTCTTGTATTTTCAATTTTCCGGCTTAGCTTTCTTTTAATATTCGTCACGCGCTGCACTGAGCGGAAAATAAAACCATTTAATTTACAATTCAACTAACATAAGCTATTTAAATACCAAATCCGTAACAGTATATTACATCGCGTATGAATTAAATGCTTAACATAACTTAAGAGTATTAAACAGTTCAGAACTCTTCGTAGTTGGGTTCTCCAAAAATAATTGATAATCTTCTCGGTAGATAGCAGCACAGCATCCATTTTGAGGAGTAAATTCAGAACGCAAGTGATTGTAGTTTCGAAAATTCAGCACGTAAAAAAGTTTCGTCATTATCTCTGCTAATAACTTTTAGCCAGAAATTCTAAATAAAATTTACCTACTTATTCGATTTAATAACTAGTCGCACTTTCTAACCATGCCATAATTACAGTTTCCACCAACCTAATTTATTCCTATAAACCTGGCAACAACAAGCAAAACACCTGTCCTTGGGCTTAAAGAATAAATACAACATTCATTGCAGTTACTAAAACGATATACACAGTAAAAGTTTTTGTTTTCAGAATTATTCTGCCTAAGCCATTTTTAAATTTGACTTTTCATTTAATTGAATATTTTTTATATATTACGTGTACTCCTTTTATTTACATTTGCATTATAATGCTTTATTTTCACATTTTTACATGTTTTTCTCATCTCATTGATGTGATACTTACGTTTTGTTCTAAGAGTATTCTGGTATATAAATAAATTTTTTCATTCCAAAGAATTTAAATTAATTTACATCGTGTAGGGGAATTCTTGATTTGCATATGAGTACGTTAAATTTTGGGAATTGAATATTTACATTAAATTTCTACTTTAGATTTGCATATGTATAGCAAGGACGAAACACGATGTCTGAGCGATTGGTAGGAGAGTGAAATAAGCTAATTCCCCCTGAAGAGTCGGTAATCTTTCGGTTTCCTTTCAGTTACAAATGAGAGGAATACGACCCGATCCACCTGGTCTAAAAATATACCTTATGATCTTGTTTGGGTCGCCTCTTGGTTTCCTTTCAGTTGTTAATTTTTAAGTAATTAATTTTCTTTATATGGCTTTAATTATCATTAACAATTTTTGTCACAATTTTATGCATATCCAGTACTATTGGCCATTGCTGGTAAAGCAATTTTTCCACACCGATTTAACTTTTACTATTTAATACTTGTAAAATTTTTTCTAAAGCTTTTTAAAATTTAAATTTTTTAATATTACTTAAAATTTGCGAATTTGTAAATTGGAATTAATTTAGACTTCAAATTGTAATTCTTTTACTTTATTAACGTTCTGAATTGAATTTATTATATAAGAATTTTAATACGAATATTTACCTTTAATTATATTTATTATATATAATATTACTTCAGTGCTATATGCTGTTTATCAAAAAGGAAATTATTATTTCTTTTTTCAACACTTTTGTCATTCGAACGCTTTTATTCTTGATGCTTTTCCCGAATATAATATATAAAGCTGTGATTAAATATTCTTGTAAGATTTACAATATTATCATTTGAAATAGTTACCTTTAATGAATAAAAAATGTACAAATTATGTAGGGAGTGCTCTTAAGGTTTTATAAAAATTAGGAATATTGACAGCGTATTTGTAACATTTGAAAACTTATAAATTACATAAGATGGAGAATGGATGAGAGAATATGATGAGAGAAGGATGACAGAATGGATGAGAGAAGAGCTCAGAGTATTAGATACTGCCTTTATGCTTATATACTAAAGCTTAAAATCTAAATCTAAATACGTATGTAAAGCCATACGAAATATTATGTGCATGTTAAGTATATAAAAGTCTGTACAAGCTAGTTTCCGTTGACGTTAACCCTATATATTTATGATACCGTATATATTTGCTTTTTTTTTTTTTTTTTCAAGAATCGTATGTTCTTGTTTTGTTTTTATTTGTTGCCTTTTACTTATACATTTTGTAGACTGATATGCATAGTTTTTAAAATTTCTGTCAAATAAATTATATTTTAAAGGTTGTCTTATACTCTATATAATTTAAATATTTTTCCACCTTCCCTTTCGGAATAACCTTGTTACGCATGTTTTCTGTAAACATATTAGGGCCCAAGCTCGGTATTATAATGAGAGAGCATTGGGAATATTAATATGCATAAGATTTGAAATAATTAGATTTTAAATTTTGAATTATTTCGAAGAGGATTAAAAATTTAATAATCTATTTCTCTTATTTTGTCAAACCTTTTTAGAGATTTGTCGCTCTATAATAGTAAAATGTAGCAATAATGTGACATGTTGTTAGAGAGGTTCAGTCAGGATGATTAATGATTCGGTTTGAGGCTTCGTTGTGTTGGAAACGATTTTTAGTGTACTCTAAACAGAAGTATATTAAAAATCGTTTACGAACTTCATACGAAATGTGCAGGCTCAAAACGATATTTTTGTAGTAGTAGAAGCCTTATATCTGAGGACATTCTTTCTTGAGAAATTGTCTATAGCAGTGTACTCAGCTGATGAAGTTCCCATTTACGGCTTATATATTACAATTATAAAACTGATAAATAAAAGGAGGTGTGCGAGCTGCGCCATACTGCAAGAGTTTTAACAAATTATTTTCTAATCGTCTAGCAACCATGTGGTTATAAAAATAATCTACTTTATAACAAATTCACATTTGAATATATTTAAAACGGCGCCTTTAGTTCTTAAAGTTATTGAACAAGTATTTTTACATGATATTTGAATTTTATGTAACCCTTGAACATTTTGATACGTGAATTTGTGCACATTAGGAAAAAAACTTTATTTTGAGCCTCAAATGTAAGTGCATGCAGGATGTTCTGAGAAAAGTAGATAGAAACTATAGAGTATTTTATATTAATAAACTAGTTATTATGATTTAGACCTTTTTTTATAACTTCTCCTTTCCGTAACTCAGAATGCAAATTAAATATAAAAGTATTTAAATCGAGGGTTTTGAAGGTTTTAGATAGAGAGCTCATGGCAGCAGCGACACCTACAGTTTTTGTTCTATTTGCGAATAATCCGGCTTTAGCCATCCTGCTAGTCTACGTAGGCTAATTTGTGTTGCCTGCGACTATAATACCTCTAATTTGAAATTTCAGCTTTGTTTTCTTACCCCTAAGTAAAGGAGTTTATTTGTTCGGTTTTTCTGTTCATTTAAGAAGCTAATAAAAAGGTTGTTTAAACGCTCTTAGGAATTTTTCAATAACACTTCAGAAGGAATGATAATTCGCTTGTCAGTCTAATGTCCAAGTGTTTATGTGTAAGTCAATAAATAAGATTGCTTTCAGCTGGTAAGAGGTAAAAATCTGATATCCTGTGGGATAGACTACCATCAACTGCTCAGAGAAATCCATTCATTTAACAGCTGTATTGGTCATGAGGAAATCGATGTGTCCATAGCCTTTGTGTAAACTCGTAATATCTAAAGTGGCTTGAAATAACGTCTGAATTACTTTGAATTAGTACTACACAATTAGGTCCCTATAAAATATTGTTTTTCTGAATACTGTTCCTAGAATCCTTTTAATCAGAAAGTTTTTCAAAATGAAGTTAAAAAATTTTATGAACATTGTTTCAGCACTGGCGGTAAATTGAAAGATTCCATAAATATGAAATCTAGTTTTACATTTTGCTTCATAGAGTAAAAATTTCAATTAATAAAATTAGCGGAAATATTTTCGAGAATGAATTTAAAGATATAGATTACATTTCAGTACCTATTAGCGATGAAAGTTTACAAATTTTTGACAAAATTAGGGCGATTTCAAAACACTAGTTGCTTTTTTTCGATGATTAATGATTCTGCATTAGGTAAGAAACATCTGCATAATTAGTTTGCGTGTTTGTATTTCGTATTCCTACGAAGATTGAGATTGCTGGAGTGCTTCCCACCCACCTGATCACGAAGTGATCTTATGATCTTAAAAGGGCACACATAAAACCAAAAATAACTAACGAAAACCCATAAAACCAAAAATTCCTACGAAGATATTGAATGAACATTGTAGATACATTAGGTATTTTTGGAAGCAGTCAAGATGAAAAATTAGCAACGCCTTTGCCGGGAATCGAACCGCGGACCTCTCAATTACGCGCTGAGTGTGCTGACCATTACACTACGAAGGCTCGCTATGAAGGCGGGAGAAATACCTTATAGCATAACTGTTTAACTTTCGCATATAAATCTATAAAACTTATATATTGACTTATTGAAGCATGATGAATGCTTTATTAATTGAAAATTTCCTCTGAGGAAACGGTATAAACAAATTTTAAATTTGCAGTTTCTTGCCATTTATGCATTGAAAATAATTTTATTAAATTCTGTATAGCATATTGACAAACTTCGTAATGCCCATTCTTAATTTGTGAAGCTTTGCCTTGTCTGTCGTAGCTTAAAATTTACGGTCATTATTTACGAAAATAAAGCTTGTAACTACCTTTTAGAGCAACCTGAGCTATGGATTCAGTATTCAGCAAAGAAGTTCAAGTTTCATTTATCTAAAGCTTTCATATTTTATTCTCTAGTTTGCATCAGAGATAAGATACACATAGATAGGTTTCACTTCAGCTGATTATTAAAAGGGCTGAAAGCGAACTCGCTGAAGGAGCGATGATTTCAAATAAATGGTAGACTAATTTGAATAAATTCTCAAGTTAAGATACAAAAGTTTTTTAACCATATTTAGTATGTACGGAACTCACCAAAGAGATGCACCTTATGTTCGATACTTCCTGCCAGATAACATGAGGGAACTTATGCATGCTGTAAACAAGGAGTAGGAGAGTTTGCTCAAAAGCTCCTGAATCCTTTGATTGCTATGCCTTCGAAAATTTTCTCGTTTTATGAACAAATTTATTAAATTTAAATTTTATATTATTTTTTACATATTTTTGGTTGTCCGTGTCTACAGTTTATTTATTTTCAAGTTCCGTTACAACCGTGGAAATTCTTTTACAGAATGGTGAAAATACAGAATATCCTTAGAGTTTGGGCATAAGTGTATTATGTATTCATTCAACTTACGTATGCAGTTTGTTTGGTAGTTACGTTTAAAATTGTAGAATATCATTCTCACAATAGTGTACAGGTAGAAAGTGAAGTTAATGGAAGCAGCACGCATCCATTAACTTCATGCATGCGATAGTGCTATTTTTCAGAGTTACCTTTACTTAAAAAACAACTAGTTGAAACACGTTATACTACAACAGTAAAAAAAAGAAAAGTCCCCCTCCTCCTTTACCATTGCAGTCCAAGTGTTTATGTGTAAGTCAATAAATAAGATTGCTTTCAGCTGGTAAGAGGTAAAAATCTGATATCCTGTGGGATAGACTACCATCAACTGCTCAGAGAAATCCATTCATTTAACAGCTGTATTGGTCATGAGGAAATCGATGTGTCCACAGCCTTTGTGTAAACTCGTAATATCTAAAGTGGCTTGAAATGATGCCAAAACAGATATTATTTGCAACAGAATCAAGTTTCTATGAAGGCTGTATGGCACGCAATAAATTCTTCTTATATCAGAATAATGGAATCCCATATTAATAGAGTTAGTTAAATATAAAATATTTACAGCCTATTTGAAAAATTCTGCTTCAGGGTAGTTTCCACCAACTAAAACACTGATGATCCGTCAAGGTTTTTATTCCCGAAGAAAGAGCCGATTACTTGGTTTTTTTTGGTACATTTTTGCAACGTTTTAACATAACTATAACTTTTAGAAACATCCTCCAAATTAAATATCCATTCCCAGAATGAATTATCGTCCAGCACTTTAGCATAGTTAAACAACTACATTAATATTTAAACGCGTAGTCCTCGAAGCCTTGTTGTTTTGTAAAAATCAAAGCTATTTTTCGAATGTTAGGTGAAACTGCAAATTGTCATAGCATCTTGAGCTTTCATGTAACTGAATTGGAAGTATGTTAGCTTGAAGATTTTTAATTTATGCGAAAGTTTAAGAAAAAGAATTAGCTTTCGTATGCAAGCTATTTCACAAAGACTGCAAGAAATTGTATTTCATATTTAGGATATTTCTGAAAGACTGTATCTCTTGAAAAGTTGATTGCTTAGGTATAAATTTCAAATGATTTAAAAAATATATAAGAGGCATTCAGGAATGCTTTGATAGCCGAAACAGTATTAAAAAATCCTCATTTGATTCACATTAACCAGAGATATCCTTTACTGAAGTTTTGCGGATATTTGTTGAGGAGATATGTCGCTAAAGACATTTCAAAATTTCAAATGCAAATTACTAAAAGATACTTTATTCATTATGTAATGCAAAAATATGACATTCTTGTTTCCTTTCGTGGAAAGCGAAAAATTTGATTTTTTTATGAAATTAATTTTAATACGGGCATTAAAATTGACGTTTTCGATTAGGGTAAAAATAGTTTAAATCATATAATTCTGATAATTTCTTCAAGACCAATTTTCCTTGTTGTGGATTTTTAACATTCCATATAGGATATTAAACTGAGTTAGAATAAACTTTTGATCAATAGAAACTTTCTTTGAATGTAAAGTTTTTAAATATACAAATTTGTTTTTTTTTACTAAAGCATGTTATGTGACTAAGATCGTAACCGGAAAGCTAACCTTATTCGGTTGATTTTTTAAACGAAGGCCATGTGCCTACGACCAACCGTTCACAAAATACACTCGTGTGTAAAATTAAAAGAATTTACACATCATGTCGAATTTCTGATTAAATGAAATTTGGTATGGATATACATTTGTATCAGAAAAAGAAATATGCCAGTCAGTCTTCAAAAAGAAAATCCAAAATAAGTCATAAGTAATTTATAATTTTATGTACGCATGATTTTCAGTAAAGCTTATAGTGGAGGGACATCCAAAATTACCGTTGTGATATCGAACTAAAAATAGGTCTTTTATGGGGTATGGTCCCCTCTTACAGACAGATAGATTGCGTAACGTGGCGGCATACTGGACAGGAGGCAGTTGAGGAGATCCTATGACAGTCGATCCCACTACTATAGCAATTCAGTTGGCAACTCCGGGAGGGTTCTAGGAGGGGAATGGCGAGATGAAATTTCCCTACCAAAAGCTGTACAGTGTTAAGGTCGGGAGATCAGGTTGACCAATCCATGCGATGAATATCCTCATTTTCCAGAGAATCGTCGACCAGCTGAGCCCTCCGTAGACGAGTGTTGTAGTCCAATAACAGGAATCCAGGACAAAATGCGCTCCTGAAAGCTGGAACTCGAACCCGGACCTTTCGGACACTCGCCGAGGGTGCTGCCGTTACACCACGAAAGCATGCAGAAAGGAGGGGAAAAATACCTTATACAGTTTTTGAAAAGGATTTTAAACAATGTATTTTTATACATCTTTTGCACGCTATTTTTGTTAAATAAGTAAATTCTGTAAAGTTGAATATTTTCTCTGAATTATTTGACATTATAGAGTATATTCCGTGACACAAAGATTTTCAATCAGTGTTGAGTTTTCGCATGCTTCATTTTTTTAACCATTTAGCAAACATAATGTATGTCAGCTTTGGGTTTTCAAAATATCAGTTAATTTTTTGTATTTAATAACTAACGCGCTTGGTATCTTTTATTTGACTATTTGAGTCATTTTGCAATTCATTTATTCTTTACCGAGACGACACAGTAATCTTCAGCACATGTACGTAAGGTGCTCATACTTGAAAGTAACCTACATCGTGGAGTAAATATATTAACTATTTGGAATATTTTTTTATTTCTTAACGCAGTGAAAAAAGCAGAAATATTTTTTTTTAAATTTTTTAACGCAGTGTAAATAGTTATTTTTATTTCGAAGAACTGTTGTTACATATGGCTTTATTGGAAATATCAGTTCAAACATATGAGATAGCTCAAGTATCACACATGAACAATGATAAATAATAAAAAAGAACAAACATTTATAAAGTAAAAATCAGAATAAATGAACATGGGAACAAAAGTAAAAAGTCAAAAATTTAAACAACAAGGAAAGGAACATAACAGATGTGGTCTTACAAGAAGTTCATGAAGCTTTAGAATTCCAATATAGTTTACTTATCTCACCACGTTTCTGAGACTCTTTTATCTAGTTCTGGATATATAAGAAGATGCTCTGCATTCATGATGCCCCAATTGCAAATTTGGCATATACGCATATACTAGATGGAAGGATGCCAATTTTATTAAGATGATGTGCCATGCAATCGTGACCTGTTTGCAGTCTGAAGTTTGCCACAGCCTCTTTAAGGGGTTTTTGACAAAAGCTTTTCCATGTGTCCTGAATGTTAGCCCAGGATTTGCCTGTTGCTTTTGCTGCCTGGTCAGATTTTAGACTATCCATTAATTTCTCAAAAACATGCCTTTTCATTACCGTCGATACCTACATGGGAAGGGATCTATTGAAAAATGACCGTTTTGTTGTTTTATAAAGAACTTTCAAGATTTGTCTTATTTCTGAGATAATCTGGATAATTGTGTCATGATTTATAACTACAGCCTGGATGGCTGCTTTGAAATCAACTAGAAAAACTGCTTTAGAGAAACAATCTATCCTTATCTCAAAGTTTTCCAGAGCCAATGAGATTGCAAGGATCTCTGCATCAAAATTCGACATGATTTCGAAGAACTATTCGGATTAAATAAGTTAAGTACTAAATAAATTTATATATCGCAATAAGCTTTGAAGCAATATATATTTTAAACTTAAGTCTCGTTAAGATTTTTATGAAAATCCAAAGATTTAATAAAAAAATGGGAGCCATAGGCTGAAATGAAGGGCACTAACTGCGTATTTGTTCTCTTTCTTTCAGCCTAACAATGAACTTTAAATAAGCCATCCTGAAATTAATTACAGAGTAACGTACTTCAACAGTGAATATATATGATCTCTCAGATTGCAGTGTAGACTGTAAGAAAACTGCTAAAGTCTCCAAATAATTTTTAATCTTTTCCGAAATGAATTATTAATGTTACACTTTGTATTCAGTGATCAGTCATAATTTCGCAGTGCCGTATTCTGATTTAAAGTAATTATTTTTTACCTAAAAAATCGTTTTTTAAATTTATTTGCTACTTAAGTGTGTATGGCTTTTGCTGTTCGCTAACGGGTAGCTTGATGGGGTTTCGTGATTATATTCATGTTTAAATTGAAAATAAGTCAGTTTCTTTTAGAGTGACTTGCATGAAGACGACATTCCTTCCCTTAGGAAGGATCCCTTCCCTTACATACTTTGCTACTGTCACCTAACCAAGCCACTAATGCGTAAATACTACTACCATGTGAAATTTCATCTTCATTTTAACCCTTTTCGGCACGCTACCTTTTAAAGTCTGAGTTTTGATAAAAAAATGGTAGGCAGTCTAATTAGGCCTAGAGGAGTACACAAGTAAAATTTTGTGAAAATAGCACTCATCGTTTTAATTTTGTGGGTGTGCCCAAATGGGCACACTGATTAAATAGAGCTTCGAAAAGAGTGCTGAAACGAGCATTGTTGTCAATGGACTGATTGATGAGATGCAGAGAACAGACTCTCAGTTCTCCTGAATTATCGGTGAGCCCGGTCTGGGCACACCTAGGGTTCGCCGTTTGATTTAGGCCAGATTTTAAGGTAAAAATTTAAAACTAATATAGAATAAGGAGATTAGCATACAGCCAAAAAATAACATAGAAATTTCTTTTCAAACAATTCCTTTTATACTCTAAAAAAATCTGGAAGGTTTCTTTGAAAAATGAGGTTCTTAAAAAACCTAAACATGGCTAAAATATATGGACTGGTTTGTATTGAGCTGCCATCTACTATAAATAAAGAAGGTTCAGAGTAACCTCTAGTAACCTATAAATTCTTTTTCATTCAATTTTTCTGTGCGTACAGAAGGAAAGTTTTAGGTGTGTCTAGACCAGAGACACTGTGCCGCAAAGGGTTAAATGTCAGTAAAATAATTTCTTTCGCAAAAAATGTAATGTATCGATATTTGTAAATTGTTTTAATTCCACTTCTAGTGCACTTTTTCACTTGCAAAGCTCTGAAATTAAAATTAAAACAAATTAAACTAAAAATATGAAGTATTTTCTGGGTAATCACTTAAAGACATTCTGGAGGCTAAACGTTTGAGCAATCAATACAAATAAATTCATGAACGTGTACTTGAGTTAGATGTGGGTGTTCCTATGTGGGGAAAAATATTTTTATTTGTGGTAGATTTCTATATATAAAAGTTAAAGGAAATTTCGAGAAAAAGTACAATTTCTGCTACAACTGAACTTCAACAATTTCTTTTTGCCCCTTTTTGTGCTCATGTAATTCCATTATTTGGATTCTTTGTAAATAGCATGAATATTATAAAACTGAACATAAATTTTCAGATTAAATTTAAAAATCGTTTTAAGTCACACTTTACTTCAAATACTTAAAAACTAAAATAAAATCCCCCTTAACTATTACCTTAATCGAAGTACATCTCAATCGATGTAATTAAAGCGAAGTAAATAAAGGGAATATAATATGATTGAATTATTAAGTCTCAACATTACTCGCATCACTTTCTTTTTTTGTCAGCTTTCGTTATTGTGTCCAACTTAACGGTAAAGTGCACGTTTCTAAAGAAACCATGTGAGCATAATATATTTTATGCGAAATGGGGAACTGCGAAATCTCTGTTAAAGAAAAGGCTTTCCATAATACACTGGTTATCATAAATTGAAGGAAAATCACAAAAATCACGATTACTGAAAAAGTTACATGTAGAATTTAATGAAACTTACTCATAATATACGGCACATAGTAAGGTATCAAATAACATAAAAAGAATTTACCAGACAAATATGGTAGTATAGAAATTAGCACATGTACAAAATGAAAAAAATCGAAGGTGTCAGTTTGCTATAGGAAAAATACCTTCAGTATGGAATATAATCGCCTCTAGAAGCAATACAGCACATAGAGCGATGTGTGATGCTTTCAATTACGCGGTCTATCAGTTCCATAGGAAGCGAGAGCCATCGCTCTTGCAAAGCAGTTGCAAGCGCGACAAGGGTCTAAGTGGGTGGATTGAGAGCAGCTAGACATCTCCTTAAAGCATCCCAAACGTGCTCGATAGGATTCAAGTCCGGGGATCGAGCTGGCCACTCCATGCGCATAATTGTTTCCTGTTGAAGATAATCATCTATGATGCGAGCCCTGTGTGGTCTTGCGCTGTCGTCCTGTAACAGGAAAGCATCACCTATTATGCCTCGGCATATGGGCGCACATAAACATCAAGAATGTCATCTCTGTAAATCTGAGCATTCACGGTTCCACTTGGAAAGACATAGAGGTCTGTACGTCCACCCAAACACAGACACTGCCCTTTCCGTATGTATCTCTTTCACGGATGTTTGACGGATGATAACGGGCTCTAGGTTCTCTCCACACCAAATAACGCCTACTATCGCTTTCTAGACTAAACCTGGACTCATCCGTAAAGAGAGCCGCCCTCCATTGATCAGGCGTCCAGTGGACATGTTGTCGTGTCCACTGAAAATGATCCCTTCTATGGCGTGACGTGAGCGGCACGCAAATGGCTGGTCGCCTCGCATACAGACCACCTTCGTGGAGCCTTCTACGCACAGTTGACGTTGACACGAACCTTCCGGTGGCTGCAGCAAGGGAGGATCTAAAAAGAGTCGGAGTAGCGGTTCTATTCCTGCGTGCACATAATGTCAAATATCGGTCGTCGGTGCTCGTCGTAGCAGTTGGCCGTCCTTGGCTGAACCTTCTAGGTGCCGAATCTGTGGTTTGAAATTGCCTCCAAAGTCTATGAACAACAGAAGGACTCACATTTAGCCATTTGGCCACTTCTGTTTGACTTTGTCCTGCCTCTAGTCTCCCAATGGCTCTCCATCGCAGTTCTGCAGGCAAATGATGTGTGGAGGTCATTGTTACGAATTGGTTATCTCAGATTTCTGATTTCACTGTCACAGTGAAATATGTGGGCTTGCTCTGAAACATGGACTTTTATGCTCCTCGCAGATGACGTATTCCGAAAGCAGCGCCACTAATTTGCATATCGCAGTTTTACTCAGCTATTCTTACTTGGCAGCATATTAAAAGTTTACACGGTTTGGCTTATTTTTGAGAGAGTTATCGCTATTTTTGTGATTTTTCCTTAATTTATGATAACCAGTGTAGCATGTTCATTGAAAGAATTCCGCCAATTAAAAATATGTGGTAGATAAAGGTTTCTTTAAAAGTATAAAGGTTTCTTTAAAAGTCAATAAACTACAAAACTGGAGCATAAAAATTTCCAGTAAATTATAAGAACTTTTTGTAGTTTTGTGCATTTGGCAAATTCCAAGTAATTTTTGTGATTCTAGGAAGAAATTTAGCGTCAGTTGGACTGCCACTTCAACTTCTTGATATGCAGAAAAAGAAATCTGAAACTATAAACTTAAGATTATTTATGGTTTATTATTATCTTTTATAATTTGCGCTTTCCCTATCTTGCTTTGTGCTGCAAATACTTGTGCGTTTAAAGTATTGAACTATTAAAATTTTCAACATCATTATCCAGTTTTATTTATTTATTTATTGTAATATACCAGCAGAGGATCTCAGAAATCGGAAACGAGTGATTATTTATGGTTTATTATTATTTTTATACTATTTTGATTGTTTATAATTTATTATTAGTTTTTGGAATTCGCGCTTTTCATCACTTACACTGTTTTGTAAATACTCATGAACTTAAAATATAAAACTGCGCATTAAACTACGTATCAGTATGCAGTTTTCCAGTTATACTTAAGAAGAGTTCGCTTGGTTATTTAGAAACGAAGATTGTTATAAAAAGTAATATTTAACAATAATTTTGTAATTATAATTTTAACTGAATCTCAAATAAATACGCTTAATAAAAATTTTAAAGTTTAATTTACAAGAAAATGTATTAGAAATAGTTCTGAAAATGATTTTATTTTATGAAAAATAGTATTCAAAATAACATTAGTTTTGAAAAGGATGTGTTCAAAGATGAACCATTTCCTTTTTTTTTATGTCAAATTTGTTCATTTGTTATATGAAGGAATATGAATGTTACTCGAACTGCCTCTGTCCCGTTTTGCTGAAATACACGAAATTTTCCTGAATTTTTTTTTTCATCCAATTTGTTCCAGAAATTTTCTCAGTTTTATATGTTGCTTTCCAAAACGTATTTGTAATCTTTTGAGTGGTACAAATCTCCCCACATAAAGTGCTTCTTAGAAATTAAAAAGGGTAAAACTTCCAGAGAAAGGCAAATAAACAAACCCTCAAAACGACAGTCGGTCATTGGTTAATATGCCGTGATTTAAAATGATCCTTCAGTTTTGTTTCCATTTGTGAAACGAACGACATAGTGAAAATTTGGAAGCTTGAAGTTAACTCTGAGCACCTGATAGCACGAGTTCATGTATCGTCAAAACTTGCATACATAGATAACGAAATCGCATTAATCCGAAAGTTTTACCGTATGTTCGAAAGAAAATACGAAAACAACAAGTGTACTTTTTCTTTTCACTTATTACGATTAGAAAAGCATAAAACTTCAAATGATTCCCCCTCATTTGGGCTAGGACAACGTGTTAGGATGAAGGTGTTAGAATAATTCGTCCACTCACCAAGTGGCTATCAAGAGGTTTTCCAGCAGTAGATTATAGTAAGAGTCTGGAAAATGATGATGTTTATAGAATTGAAGCCGCTCATAATAATAAGTGACAAAAAGTCAGTCTTTGTGGCTTTCCGATTGTTAAGCCCACCAGTAACAAAAAGGCCAAACTCATAGAATAAAGAGCACTCGTTTCCCATCATTTTTGAAGAATTTTCTATAAATTTCAAGTTTTTAATTGACATAAAAGTGAAAGAGAGCCAATCGAAAATGTAAGTCTTTTAGAAGCTAAAAATAAATAATTGTTGGAATTTGGATCATAAAAGAAAACAAAAAAAATTTATGAATGTACCAGAGATTAGCATTTTCCGACCAACAGGAGGCGTAATGAATGACTGGTGTAATTCTTTTTTCCGAATGTAAGTTTCATGTTACAAAAGTTTAAGTCTTGCCTTTCCTAACTAATGCATATTAAACTATACTGCTAAGGAAATCTCTCGTAAAAAACTCACTTCGTACAGAGTTCTGAAAGGTTTAAAGTATGAATTATATTAATAAGAGAAAAGATGACATGGGAGTTAAACTCTCGAAGATAAGTTAACGTTTTGGAACAAAAGGCTATATATATATATATATATATACACACCCACAAAGTAAAAAAACAGTTCAAAACACAGTCCAACTGAATGCTGACAAGAGAAACACATGGTAATAATAATGGAAAATAAAATTTAAAAACCGTTTAAAATCCAACCCAGTTTTAATTAGGAAAACGCCACTCGCAAAATCCAAAGATTAGAAGCACAGGGACAAACTGCAAGAAAAAGGGGCGATAATATGTTATTGTATGGGTGTTGTATAATGAGAAAAACTTTTTTAATCGCTTTGTCAGTGAGATAGAATCTTCTGTCAAATCTAAGTGATTAAAATTCCTAATTCTTGATTAGGAGTGGGAAAAAAGGAAAATAAGGCGTAAACTGAACATGTAAAGAAACGAGAAAAGGGTAGAATTAAAACACTTTTGCTTAACATAAAGGATAAGGTTTGGCTAGAGAGAAAAATCAAAATAAGGGAGGTGACTCTAAGATGTCGAAAAACTCAAAGAATTTAAATCTCTCGAACTCAGTAGTGAAGTGAATAGTAGTACCTTTATACACGTATTAGAAGAAATTTTGATACATTTTTCTGTGTTGCTGTCAGATAGATGGACTGAGTTTTGAACTGTTTTTTTACTTTGTGGGTGTATAGACATATATCATCGACGCAACAGATTCAAAATGAAAATTATAGGCATTGTTATTATACGTTTTATTAATATTAATCTTTTAAATAATTCCGTTTTATACTAATGCAAACATTTTCGTAATTTCTTACAAGCTTTCGAAATATATATAAAAAATTTCCATTTCGATCAGTGATCTAAGATCTGGTCCTTATTTATTCTTAGCCTTTAAAATTGATTCTTCAGTGGCTTCTTGTTCTGTTTTTGGTCGAGATGTGGTTTTTCTTTCCTGTAATTTTACAAAATCTGGTCAAATGTTTTCTTTCTAAATTTGTGTTTCCGTATACGACTGTGGGTTTCGTCTTACTTGCAGCCGAAGAAAAAAGTGCAATCAAACATTCGAAAACATCCGTCGAGTCTGTTTTCCAATTAGGATTATTCGGCTTGTCTTACTTTTAGTATTGGTAGTTTTGACGGCGGTAGGGCATGACTGCAAGGATATTTCGTAGTTTTTCCCCTTTCCCTCCCTCTTGAGTCTAAAATACGGCGGAGTTTAGAAATTCTTCCACAAAGGTACCATTTTTAATGTAAATTACGTTCATATGATTTGGTATAAAATAGTAGAGTATTTCTGAAAATTTTAGCTTCTCAACTTACGTGTACAACGTGCACGTTGTGATTTATTATGACTCAAATGCATATTGTTGTTCTGGGAAGAAGGGGGGAAAAGTCTTAGAAGGGAATAATGAAATAACAAATAAATATGTATTATTCTTTAAAATTAGTCAATTAATACAAATAAATATGTCTAATAAATAATAATAAGTGCCCTCGTATCCGAGCACAATACGTTCCACAGCAGGTATGTAAAACTGCGGATAATATCGGACTCTGTATTTACGATGGATTCATAAATATGGTAAAACGTAATCAATTAATTGAACATCATAAGACATTAAAAACATAAAAAAATTCACTGATTATGCCTCTTATTATGTAATTTCACTTAAAGACAATTCTTAAAAGATTCTGGAATCTTAAACAAAAGGAATTCTGTGCTTACATTCTATATTATCACATATATAGCTTGAAAAGATGGGAGAGGGGAAAACGTTTCCATCAAAGCACTGACTAAACAATAACGCGGAGGTCTGAACAGAGCTTACGCAGTGGGACTGATGGTAATTATTGTTACTGGAAAAGCATATTGCAGGCTGTACTTCATTCTGCTACATACAACCTCACTTTAAGCGCATTTTGTAATTGATAAACATCTTGTTGGTAATTTTCGAGTCGTTGGGTTGCGATTAATCGCAGATATAAACTAAAAGAGCATGATTATAAACTCATAATTTGCATACCTTTTACGATCATTGAAATAGTTGCATTTCATTATTTGACTACCTAAATACCCGCACATAATCTTTACTATATCTCATTGTATTCCCTTACCATTATATTCCATTTTAAGCTAAACAATTTCGTCAGGCGAGTTCGGAATATCAGACAAAAATATTTACCTATTCTTTCCGAAAATGTGGAACATTGGTTTACGTGTTTTGAGATATTCATTAAAAAATAATTCACGGAAGTCCTTTCACTTCCATTGTTTTGTGCAGTACAGATCAAATAAGTGCAATTCATCACCTCGTGATCCAATAACAGGCATCGATTCATCTTCTTAAACGAAAGAAAAAAGTCCTTTCTATTCCCAGAAGCATTAATTCTGTCTCTGGTCATAAAAATTCACTTTTTCTTTTAATTTTCATCGTGCCATTTATTACGTCGTTTACAGGGAAGGGGCTATCGGATGGGACCTGACCTCAAAAAGCGAACTTTTTGCTCGCTGCTTTGCAATTTTTTTTTTTTTTTCGTCTTATCCGTTTTCTTCCCAAGGCGTGAAATTATTTTGTTTTCTTGCTTCATTTATTCTGCTTGAAATGACATTTTGACAGATGTGTATACGATATCTTATGATGTATAATTATTTAAACAGAGCAATCTCTTTTCAGATGCTAGAAATTTCATAGATCATGCGGATTCTGGATACTTTTATCTTTACAATAAGTTGCACTAGAATTTATCATGTCCATCCTTAGAAACTTTTTCGCTGCTGATTTTTCTTACAGTTTCTTTCATTCTGGTGCAAATGTCAGAAAATACTTCTGTTTACTTCATTGTGATTTTATTTTTATGTATTTTGTAGTGTAACGTATTGTTTTATTTGCTTGTTTAATAAATTTCGTGCAGTAAGTTTGGCATATGTTTCTGTTTCATCGAATTTGTGGCTACGGGTTTTTATGTGTAAATGTTTATTTCATGCATTATAATGTAGGTATTGTAATTATGAATGAATTGCTATTAAAATTTTGTCAATACCTCGATTGGAAGCTGAGATATAGGCAAATACTCTCCTGATGCAAATTAAGGGCAATTTTTGTAGCCAAATGAGCGATATTTCGTTATTTTTAACACAGTTAACGACATTCTGAAAGTTTTCGGTAAATATATTTTTTAAGCCCTTGGAAAACGTTTTTTCGGGGAAGTTCAAGAATTGTTGAGCCACCTTATATATATACGGCTGCTTTTCAACCGGGAGTGGATGGTGGCTAGTTAATTCAGAGAGTTAGTTTGTAGAGTCTGTTGAGCTTTTGGAAGCAGGAAAAATCAGTAGTGCTTTTCGCCGAGATTTGAACACTAGATTTTCTGATTGCTAACCGGACGTGATTCCAACTATACGATGCAGGCATGTAGTGAGAACAAAATTCCTTAAAAGTTAAGAGAATCGGTTTAGAATTATGTGATTATATTTAGCTCTTTCTCAGTGATTACTGTGTTATAGTTTACTTTGTGAGTGGTATTAGTAATCTGCGATATTCCTCCCATATTAAGGATAATTTGTCTCGCATCTTTTCTTCTCCTAAAGCTATTTAAAGCTATTTATTTTTATGTGAGTTATAAATTTCAATAGAATGTGAATATCTGCTTACTCATCTGACGAAATAATTAATCAGATCTCTAAGAACCAGTAACGCGTAATAATAATGACTATTTTTCTGGGTAATTTTAGCCTTGCTATCAGTATCATAACGTTATATGGCTGGAAAAGAACTCATCGTAAAATAAATTGCGTGTAACAGAAAGGTCTCGATCACGGTACGATTTCTGAAAGCACTGCTTTATTAAAATAAGCGTATATTGTTACTATTTTGGGCAAGATGAGCAAGATTCCAACAAACGTTCTATCTTGCTTGAAGTAAAATTTCATTCCTAAATTATGCTTGAACCGATACAGAAATCAAGCAGCAAGTTGAGATTTACAGTACCAGTAACTATGTTTTAGGAAAAGAATGATTTCGTAATTTCCAACAGTAAACCTTATAAAGTTTACTTGCTGCTCATCCGTAAAATATTAACAAAATTATTAAATATATTAAAAATTAATTTAAACATTCAGTGAATTTGTTTTTCGCTAAGAATTAAGACATCTAAAATTAAGCTGTTGCTTCATCTTTCTTGACAGTCTTATGTGGAAACAGCGAACATTTTTCCTAATACTGTTCGATAAGATAAAAATCTGAAATCGAGATTAGCTTCCCTAACTTGGGGTTAACATATTGGTATCTTTAAAGAATTCCATGAATTAATAAAAAGGGAATGAAATTTCTCAAGAAAAGTGACAACAATCAAGTGAATAAATTTAGGAAAGCATGCTCGCATGCAGCACATTTGTAATTCGAAGGTTCTCTCTCTCTCTCTCTTTTTTTTTTTTTTTTTTTTTTTTTTTTTTTTTTTTTCATTTTAGACTATTTTTCATTTCGTCGCTCGCAATCAGTTCATAATCAGGAGCTTCCTGAGCAAATTGCGAGCATTCTGTTGTACTGTTATTGATCTTTGGTAGCATAAACTCAGTCGAAACTCCTAACAGACTTAGAGCGAATTTTCGCTGTGTTTTAAAGAACTGCCATGTCTTAAGAAAATTTAACAAACTTTTTATTAAATCAGAACTGGAGCATAAATGCAAATTTAAATGCCTGCAACTATAATGCAAAGCCAATGAATATAATGTAATATGAGCTAGCAGAAACCTAGTAACATGGCCTCGAGAGGCAGAAGCACGCTCTGTTTTAACATCCGATAACTTCACCTTAAATACTTTTAACCTGATTTGCATTCTGGTAGGTAAACGGAAAGGAGACATGACAGTAAAAATCTAAATAATAAAATTGGATTAGATCAATATAATGGAACTGAACAGTGCGTTCAAGCAAAAGCAATCAGGACGCCAGTCAAGAATGTTATCCTAGATGGAGTGTTTAAGTCATTATTTACGACTTGCTTTGCCTGATGCTGTCAATCGAATAACACTTTCTTGACCTGAATTAAATGCTTGGATGCTTATTTTATGTTGTCGACCACTGCTGTATTTTTACGGCAGCAGTTTTACTGCCTGGCATGTGTTTCAACAGCCATGCGATTAAATTGCATGGCTGTTGTAAATGCAGTGTAGAGAGTCAAGTTTAATTTGATCCGCTTTAATTATCTACATTTTGCAATTATGGTTATATTTTTCCATTTATCCACAATAATGTCCACGCAAAATTATCCAGATGAAGCCCGGTGGCGCAGTGGCTAGCGCGTTGCGTAGCAGCACCACAGGTCCGGGGTTCGATCCCCGGGCTGGGCAAGGTCGATTGAGCCTTTCATCCTTTGAATGGGTCGATAAAACGAGAACCAAGTTATCTTGGGAACTAAACACCGGAGATCCTTGCGACGAACTGACCACTTGTCCAGGGGGCATATGCTCATGCTTCCCCGGGGCCCATGGTCAAGAAACCAGATATGGGGGTACTCCAGGCCTTGGCGCACTAGGGCTATTACGCCACAGAGTTTAGTTAGTTTTAAAATTATCCAGATGTCTTTTACATTGTACTGCGCCACTCGCCGTGGCAATTTATTTATTACCCCAAAGAGCGTTACCCCAAAAGAGCTATTAATTTCGTTTTGACAATTTGTGGCGTTTCACTGTAAACGGCTTTTCACTTTTCAAATTGCTACAACCAAATATTAGAGGCCTGCATTATATTAAAAAATTAAATAATGAAAAATCTGCATGAATGTATGCATGTTTCTTGCACTGTGAACAAACAATGGTATCTAAAGACATCAAATTTTGAATAACGTAGTTCCTCCATTCGAATATGGGTGTCTGGAAGCCCAAATTTGAAATTTGGAATTTGTTTTATTACCTATTTAATATTTTGTAAAACATTAAAGAATTTCTGATTAACAAACTCAACGATTTCAAAGCGAGCAATGGCAACAAAAACAAACAAAAAAAAAAAAAAAAAAAAAAAAAAAACCTCCAACGCTCGAGACTGTGTGATGTGGTGTGCGGAGCGCAGCTCGACCCTCCTGGCAGACTTTACATCGCCCTATGGCTTTTTTGCAGGCTGCACCTCGCGACCCGCAAAAAGGCCATAGGACGGATAAGAAGCAAAACGTTGAAAAGATTAACAGGACATTAGAAAAGTCAGTAAGAACATCTGTCAAAGTTTTGAAAAGATGAAAAAAATATTTGTAACTTCTAAACTGCATTCTAATACACAAGCGGCCGAGCGGTAAAAGGCGCTGAACACTAGGAGTTCCGTCCGTGATTCAACTCCCGGCAATCTGGCTGGCTGCATAGGCGTTTTTGTGATTTTCACCATATGTAACGTGGATACGAACCACTTTCCTTCAAAAATTCCTCCATGGGTCACCCCTCCCTTTGCATTGTGTATGTCTGTAGGGGAAGCACGTAGTAGGGGGAATAAAAAAGGTGCTTTTTACATCGGGCAGGGTGTCATTACTTCAAGTAACTGAAGCAAGTTTCGAAAAAAACGCAAAAAAATAAGTAAAATTTTCTGAAAAGTAATCTTCCGAAAACATATTTTGCAATCTTAAAGAAAAAGCTGTTGAAGATATTTACTGTTTATTCATTTTTATGTCCTATACAAGTGGCGGTCGTTTCTGTACCTTCTAAGACCTTGGGATCGCAAGAAGGGAAATGTGTTATATGCTCAGCAAATAATTTATGACCTGGAAAGTTTTGCGTTTTTTTTGATGATAAATGCAAATGGAACAATAAAAAAAAATGCAAACAGTAAAAAAAAAACAAGAAAATTTCATGGAACCAAATAAGCACCATTTTGCTGTATGACTTTTTCACATCTTTTGAGCAGGTGAAAATTTCCTTTTTTTAAAAGTCATTACATTCATAAAAACGTTATGGAGATCTTCTTTGACATTCTCTAAAGAAATGAACTCCAGGCCATTGAAGAATTTTGAAATAACCTGAAGAGACAAAAATCCAAGGGGGGTGAGTCTAGTTAATACATATTCAGGCAATTTCTGCCTGACATTCAGCATTGTCATTAAAGAAGGCAACACCTCGACCACTGGGCAGGGCGCTTTGCTTGAATTTCTGCTTTTAAAACTACCATTTGGGAACAGTATTTTTCCGAATTTATACGCTCAGTTAAAGGGTACAGTAGTGGATACTTTGTAGTCTGAACATACAAAATTCCCCCTCGATGTTACTGAAGGAGGTTTTCCTTGATTTACCCCATGACCTTTTCCTTGTAACATCATCTCCAGTAATGATCTGTCTCAGAAAAGGAGCTTTATCGTTTTTCAGCAAATAAGCGCATTTGAAATATGTGATGCCCGTACATTGAAGAGCTTACATATCAAATTTTATTCAAATGATCATGTACTGCACTTTTGAAATATTTAGTCTGTCTGATAGTTTCTGAACTGTATAGGATGGATTTTAAGCTTCTTTTAATAGGTCCTTGTTTACATAGGATGGTCGTGCAGAACGCGCATTATCTTCATGGCAGAAATTTCCATACTTAAATATCTCAAACCACCTCTGAACTATCAGAATCAGCACTTTACTCATATATATAGCACAAATTCCACAAGCAGTCTGACTAGTAAATTTTTTTACTTTTTTAGAACGCCATAATACGACCAAACTGAACTTCTGGATTCTCCATTTTTAGCACTGCACTTAAACAAAAATTAAGCTGCAGTACATGTTAGAATTACGCAACGTGAGCAAAAAAGAGCGTATTAAAACATTTGCTTCAATTAAAGGCATCAGCAGTGACAAACTAATTAAAGGAAAACGCACTTCAATTGAAAAACTGCAGAACTTTCCAGGTGCCCCAGTATTTAAGAATATATCCTAGAAATCCAAATACTTAGGAATATAAACACTTGTTATTTTAAGATTCTTGTGATATTAATTTTAAATACTCTTTGTATGAAGATACTTCAAATATTATTAGAAGTATGAAATACAAGTACAAACTATGAAATTCGGTCAAGAATAACAAATTTCGCTCACCTAGCTATGAGCCACCCCCTGTTGGCTATCATTGTTTCTTCTTATTAATTTTCTTATTTTCCATATATTTTAATATATCATATAATTTTGGTGATTATGGCAAAGTCTCGCAAGCTATCTGCCTAAAGGGAGGGATGCTTTCGTGGAGGACTTTCTTAGGCAAACTGGCTCGTATACACATTACAAGTGAGAAAAACCACGAAAACGCCCATGTAAGCCAGCCCGTTCGGCGGGATTTGGATCTCAGGCCAAACTACCTGTGTTTAGTGACTTTACCGCTTAGCCGCTGGTGGGCCTCATTTATTTTTTGTGTTATGCTTATCATTCAGGTTACTTATTATCTATCTTCTAATAATTAATTTAATTTGTTTATTATTATATTTTTACTTTTAAATAATGATTACTTAAATTTTATATTTATTATTAATATTAATATTTATTCATTCATTTTTCATCTTTGCTTTACATAGGGTTCCTACACTTTTGATTTGAGAAATTAAACCCTGTATTAAATTCAGTTATTTATTATTTTTTCATTTATAAAGAGATGTTTCTGCATTATATGAGATGTTAGTTGAATAGAATGACTAAACAACTTAACCGATCTGTTTTCATGTAGCGAAATTCATTTCCTGAAACCAGGATCATAATTTGATCGATTAGATTAGAGTTGGACGGTGTACAAATTAGAATCACGTTTCTATACACAGCTCATTCGGGGAACTGGTATGTCAAAAAATTAATCACCCTGCGTGATTAGGAATTAAACTGCACTAAAATACGGTGTCGTTCTCATCCCTATTTTCTTTGCTCTCAAATTGATCAGAAAATAATTAAAGCATTTTGAAAACTTTATTATAATTTCGAGACGTGTGTGTGTGTGTGTGTATTTAATTATGGCAAAGCACACTAGGGCTATCTGCCTAAGAGGAGGGATGCCTTCCTGGAGGACTTTCTAAGGAAAACTGGCTCGTATACACGTTACACATGGGGAAAACCACGAAAACACCCATGCAGCCAGCCCGTTCGCGGGATTCGAACCTCGGACCGAACTACCAGTGTTCAGCGACTTTACCGCTCGGCCGCTGGTGGGCCTATAATTTCGAGGCAAGAAACGAAACGTAGTTCAAGTTAAGTTATAAATAATATTAGAAACTGAAATGTAGTATAAAACACAATGGTAGATGTTCACAGTAGTTAACAAATGTAGCGGTTATTATTTACTGTCAAAAGTATTGATTTAATTTACTTGGAATACCATTAATTACTACATTAGTGACATAAAAATTTACTTTCATTACTTACAACAGTTATTACAAATATCTGAAAAGCATTAAATATCAGTAGTACAAATCTAAAAGCACACCTAAACTGGAGCCTCATTCAGCACTTGACTTCATTTTGTCCATTTTGCTTTCAGAACTGGAATGGATTACTTTCAAACTGGAATGGATTACTTTCAAACTGGATTGGGTTTATCAATGGCCGATCGGTAAAGTCGCCGAACACTAGTAGTTCAACCTGGTGTCGAATCCTGACAAACGGGCTGACTGCATGTTTGGTTTTCATGGATTTTCAGATGTGTAACGTGAATACGAGCCAGTTTCCCTTAAAACGTCTTCTACAAAGACATCCCTCCCTCTAGCCCTCGAAATGCTTTGTCATCAATAAACATAACCTAACCAAAATTTGGATTGAAGGGATTTCGTTGGATACAGCCTCATATTTGCTAGTACACGGATATAACGATGGAGAACGATGTGCAAAAATTAAGGAAGAAGTCGAAAAATTAGCATATCAGCTGAACGAAGAGGCAGAGCGGACAGAAAGACCAATCAGGAGATTACGTAAGGTGATGTACGGTAGCACATGCGCAGATATGCAGGTAGACGTAATGGGGAGTGTCTGAGTAGTATAAAGCATGTTGTCGGTGTAAGATCAGTATTTCTGGCAAAGAGATTGCACGCCGTATAGCAGTTAAAATCACACCGAGTTGCTGCCTCAGCGAGAAATGGCGAATAATCAATCTGTTAGACGACATCTGGATGCTTTTATCCGAGGTCGAATCATTGGGAAGTTGGAGGAAGGCCGCAGTGTGATAAGTGTGGCTGCAGAGTTCGGAATTGCTCACAGCATCGTTTCACGACTTTGGAGACAATTTCAAACTACAGGAACAGCTATCCGGGGGTTTAGTAGTGGTCGTCCACGTGGAACCACACCCGCAGATGACCGGTATATTGACTTAAAGGCCAGAAGAAACAGGCGGCAGACAGCGGGAGAAATCGCTAGACACACGACTAAAGCGACTGGACGACCGATATCGCGTTTTACCGTGGCCAGAAGACTGCACAGTGGTGGTCTGTTTGCACGACGCCCTGTACGGTGTGTAACTCTAACGCCTGCCCATCGGAGAAGGCGTTCTCTGTGGTGCCGGGAACACCGGAATTGGAGAGACAATGAATGGGGACGAGTACTCTTTACAGATGAGAGCAGATTCAGTCTGAGTAGCGATTCTCATCGCATACTCATCTGGAGAGAGCGGGGAAGCCGCAATCATCCCTCGAACATCATTGGAAGGGACAGGTATGGTGGTGGCGGTGTTCTCGTTTGGGGAGGCATCATGCTTGGTAGTCGTACAGACCTTCACATCTTCGACGCAGGTTCAGTCAACGGGACCCGTTATTGTAACGAGCTTCTTCTTCCATATGTGCGTCTTTTTAGAGGCGCTATGGGTCCGCAGTTCCTTTTCATGGACGACAATGCACCATGTCATCGCCCAGTAGCTGCCGAACAACTCTTAGAGAGTGAGGATATTGAACGTATGGATTGGCCGGCACGATCTCCAGATCTCAATCCCATCGAGCATGTATGGGATTTTCTAGGCAGACGCTTGGCAGCTCGTACCTTACCACCAGTAACTATTCCGAGGCGCTGCAAGACGAATGGGCAGCAATGCCTCAACAACACATTGACACCCTCCTTCTCAGCATGGGCAGACGCTGTGAAACCTGCCTAGCAGTCAGGGGAGATCATATCCCCTATTAAAGACCGGATGTTTATTGCTGGACACCCATCACAGGGATGTTTCGGCCTTCAGTTGCATTGTGCTGTATGCTACTTTTTCAATAAAGGTTCTTTTTATCCCTCTGATTTTTCTTTTAGTAAGTGTTGCTTACATTACTCATGTCCTTACGTATTGGGGATCTTACGGTATTAAATGTGTTGATTTGGAAAGCTTTTGTACAAAGTTATATTTAAAAAACCGTCTCGTCCTTAATTTTTGCACACCATTGTATGTAGCAAAGATTGTCCAGCTGTCGGTACGGGCTGCAGTATTTGACTACTAAGGCTATCTGCCTAAGTGGGTATACCTTCGTGGAAGATTTTTCTAAGGGAGAGTGGCTCCCTCTTCACGCTATACAAAGGGAAAACTACTGTCGGAAGTGATGTCGCGGAGTGAATTACTAGTACCTCATGAGCATAGCCACTCGGCCACAAGTGAACTTTTTACTTTAAAAATTTTTCGTTTAAAAAACAAGCTCTGGAATTTTAATTGTATTGATATTTTTTTGAGAAAAGAAAACGGTTGTCGTAATTTGAGCACTTTAATTCATCTAATGCATTAATGGTTAGTATCATAATTAACTAGAAATTTCGTTGCATTTTTCTTTGATTTCTTATAAATATTTTAATTCTGAAGACTTAACATATTTCTCCTTACTCCGAAACTAACTTTTTATATATGAAAAATTGCATTTTCTCCGATAGGGAGCATTTTAATTATTCTTGATATATTATGAATTCAGATTTTAATCCCGTTATGGGGCACCTAAAATAAGCTACAGAATAATCAGTCAAGCAATTAAGAAATAAAAGAAACGTCATCATTTTTTTAAATTCTTGGGCACGAAAACTTAGAAAGAAAATTGAACATATTATACACTGACTACCAATAAGTATTTGGATACCTATGCAAATGACGGTATCTGCGATCCTAAGGTACGTCACTGACTCCGTCGGTATATATCGTGTAGGAAACAGCATCGGCTTTAGTCGCATGCAAGATGCCTCGCAATTCGGAGATCTCTGATTTCGAGAAAGGTATAATTATCGAGTATCATAAATGTGGCCGATCCTTAAGGGACATATCTAGCGATCTGAAGTACCCAAAATCGACAGTGGCCTATGTGATTAAGAAGTGGAAAGTGAGCGGTGATTGTCGAAATGTGCCCCGAGTCGGCAGACCAAAGAAACTGGGAGATAGAGACCGACGAGTGGTGTCCAGAGAAATTCGGAAGAACCGCACCCAACCGATGGCCCTCATCCGCAAGGAGTTTCAACAGGTATCCGGGAGTATTGTTTCAATGAATACCATCCGTAAGGAAGCACATCTGCTTGGTTTTCATGGTCGTGCTGCTGCCCATAAGCCTTTGATCAAAAGTCCAACCGCGCTGCTCGGTTAATGTGGTGCAAAGCACATCGAAATTTAACCGTAGATCAGTGAAAACGGGTTCTTTGGAGTGACGAATCAAGGTTCACCCTTTACCGTTCGGATGGCAGGGTCTGGGTCTGGCGTCTACCTGGAGAACGTCTCTGCCAGAATGCATTGTGCCAACAGTCAAGTTCGGCGAAGGTGGAATTATGGTCTAGGGGTGTTTCTCCTGGTATGGGCTGGGACCCTTGGTCTCCATTCATGGTAAGCTCAACTTCGATGCCTACTGCACTATTTTGGATGACAATGCGCTTCTTACGTTGTGGCAGTTTTACGGGTTGGACCCCTGTTACTTTCAGGACGACAATGTCAGTTCTCATGTTTCGACGTTAACCAAGGCTTGGTATGGTGCCAATGCAGTTTATCGAATGGACTGGCCTGCCCAGAGTCCAGACCTAAACCCTATCGAGAACCTCTGAGACGAGTTGTATCGCCGAATTCAGGGGTGCACTACCCGTGCAAATTCGGTGAAGGGACTTCTGTGTCTTCTCCAAGCCGAGTGGAAGAAAATACCACTAGCTGTCATACAAAGACTTGTGGAAAGTATGCCCCGGAATGGTCCACGCTGTCATTACCTCTCGTGGAGGCTCTACCAACTATTGATTTTGAATAAAATTAGTTTTTATTTTTTATCACTGTTGTCCAAATACTTATTGGTAGTCAGTGTATAAAACTTTCAAGTATTTCGAACAAGAGTATTTTATTAATAACAGCAATGAGAGAAACATTTAAAAAATAGTATGGAAATGCGTAAAAGGCTTCTCGAATGCTAGTGCATATACATAGTCTGTAAAGAAATATTTTGATGTAGCTTGCTGGTATATACTCTATTTAGTTTCCCGCGGTTAAAGGAACATAAAAATTCAAATGTGTCCTTTCCAGGGCTTCGGCCATTGATTTTCCAATTTTAATAAATGGATCTGCTAACTATTTACGAAAAAAAAACACGCATGAGGAAATCAGATTTTTGAGACTATTGGAAAGAACTCGAGCACTATCTGCCTAAGAAGAAAGATGCCTTCATGGATAAAGGAAACTGGCTCAAATTAGTCCTACACAAAGAGAAAACTGCGAAAATTGCCATGCAGCTGGGGAGTTTGGAATGCTTCGCTGTTTTTAGTGTCGTAAAGAATAAACCAGTTGAACATAAAATTTCGACCAAAATCAGCTTATTGTAATTATCCCAGTCCAGAAAGAACAGTATTGAAACAAAGACATTTTTTTTGCCTTTTTATGGAAAACGAAAAATTAAAAAAACTGAAATGAAACTTAATTTGACTTGCCTTTTTGAGTACTGATTCTAAAAATTGAGATCTTTCATTAAATGTGTAGTTCAATGTAAGGAATTGGTATACGCGTTCAGCTTTAAAGAAAATATTTTATTGGTTACTTTGATCTAATTGTTTATGATATTATGTATTTTTCTAAATTTAGAGCACGCATTTAATAAGAATATGGATATTTTATAATTGTGTGTATCAGTAATGTCATTCATTTTCATTTTCATTGCAGCTAAGACTTTTCGAATTAGGTTTCCTTTCTCTGCGGCGTCAAATGTCAGTTAAACGTCCACCCCTAATACATTACTTTCCCACAGTTACATGTCACTTTCACGCATCAATATTTTTGTGTCAAAGTAGCTTCTTTTACGTCAGTGTAGTGACTTGTCTTAAATAAAATACAAGTAACTACCTTAAAATGCAGTCAATGTAACATATTGGACAATTTAAAGATTTATGTCTTTTCCTGACAAATCTATATCGATATTCACCGAAAGTAAGCGATAGGGTTTGAAATGTCCGAAAATTTATTGGAAATAGTGTACTGTTACGTTTAGAAAAAAGATTTCACATATCCAAAGTAAGAAGTAAAATTAAGTTTTCGGTCCCCCCTCAAGGGCGAATGGTTAAGGCTTTGAAACACTTGACTAGATTTTTTGACTATGCAAAGCAAATTAGGGCTTTCTGTGTAAACGAAAGAACACCTTCATGAACTATTTTCTGAGTTAAATTTACTCGTATTCATGTTACACATGGAAAATCCATGAAAAAGGCCTATGAAGCTAGTTTGTTCGTAGAGTTTTAAACCGAATCGAACAACAAGTGTTCAGCGGTCTTATCTACTTGGCCAGTGGTGATCCTCGAAACAGTGGATGTCTTGTCCTAAACTCGAATTTTAGCGGCAAAGAGGTTTGGCTGTCTTATTTTTACCTGGGTTTGAGGTATTTTTATCTGGGATGACCTCGGTCTGAGCTCCTTCTCTGGCTCTGTAGTACTTTTACCATATATAAAGTGAATATGAGGGACCTTATTTTAGAAGCCCCCTAGGAAAACAGCTTTCCTTAGGCAAATAATCACTTTTTTTTTTGTCATAAATTTATCCAAATTCACATTGTGGCAACGAAGTGCATATGCTGCTGTATTTTTGCCATATTTAAAATGAATATGAGGGACTTTCTCTTAGAAACCCCTTATGAACGAAGCTTACCTTTGGTAAATAATCTTCTCCTGCTTTTCCATTACTAAAACCAAAGAAATGACCGATTAGAATAACGCTCTTTGACCATGTTGTATAAAATGTGTCAAGCATGTATATGGAACTATGAGATGAACAAGAGGCTTAGATTTTAACTGCATCTTATATGTACACAAAATCAAAATAAGAAGTCAAAGAATTGCACAAACGCTGTGTCCATGTGCACATCGATGTGTAACATCACAGAATTGCACAAACTAGGCATTGCGCACTGCTTTAAATTTGTCCATGTACACATCAATCTATTTTCATTTTAAAAAAATCAAGAAGCTAAAACAAAGTATCATGATAACCAGAAATGAGGTTTCATCGCCAAAATTTAAAAAAAAAAAAAAATTGTCGCTAATCGAAGGGGCACCCAATTCTACATCAGAGCCCATTTTTCTTCTTCGTCCTTCCGCGAGACAGATTTTAAATTTGATAGCAAATGAATTTATATGCATGAAGGCGCAAATTATCATGTCGAGCGAGGGTTAAACTTCATTGACGCTTATAATAACAGGACAAATACTTTAACATTTGTGATTGCGAAATTTTGTAATTGCGTATTAAAATAAATAATATAAATCCACTTTCACTGGCGAATCGAATTGCGTGTGAAAACAAAAACAAAAAAAAAAAAAAAGTTTTTTATTCAAACTCTTTTTGGACGAGAAGAAAATTGTTAAGTTTTTCAATATATCATAAAAATTACAGCTATCACTAAACAACAGTCATTTTCTTATTTCAGAAACGTTTCCTCACAATATTCGGTTATTTCTTATATGCAGAATCAAAATCTAATACATGGACGTTTTCTACTTGACGTTTGTAAAACTTTAAAGATTTCAAGATCAAGCAGAATATAGTTCATGGTTATAATAATAATTATCATATGTCAAGGTACTCCACATGGTCCTCGTCAAGCTACTCCACATCCTTATCCTCTTCGCGGAACTTCGCGCGGGAGGAGCGAGCTCGCCTTTTACGAAGTTCCTGAGAGAAGAGTAAATTAGTCACACTCTGACGCAACGCTCCGGACTCCCATATTTTTTATAATCTCTCAAAAGATCCCAAAGAGTGTGGAGGTGAGCATAAGAATCCAGTGAAAAACTGGGCCATCACGCTATCCACTCGGATGACTGACGCCACTACCCTCCGGGATATCATAGACTGCCCTTTTGAGAAGTAGGAAACGGGTTCGTGAGTTTTATGCCTCCAAAGCCTAGACTGTCAGAGTAATACCTGTATCATGGTTAGTTTGAATTCTCTTTAAGTTACCCTTGCATCGTTTATTGTCTTAAACCACTTGCTGTTTTCTCTCGTGTTCAGATTTTAACTTTAACTTCTCAATAAATCTCGGGAGTTATTAAATTGGTATTTTATTTGCATGAAGTGAAAATTAAACTATTTTGATGCTTGAATTCAAAACTAATTTTAGTAATAAAATACATTCATCACTAAGTTTTAAGGGACAGTAGGCATTTTTTCACAGTATAATGCAAAAGTCTAATACATAATTAACCCTCCGAGCTAGAACATCGATACGTCTCCAAATGTGTCCCCTTCTTGTAACCGTGGTAAGTTATGAAAACAGTTCCGAATGTGAACGAGTCGTAACATGCTACAGCCCAAACGTGCTTAGTGATCACACAATCCTACTAGGATGCTTTCATGTAGGAAATCATCTAATATTCACGACAACATGAGAAAAACCATTAAAATCCCACTAAGCCAGGCCATTCACCAAGATTTAAGCATGACTCGAAATGCCGGTGTCTGGCGGTTTTATTTGTTTGGCGACTGATGGTCTACACGGCGCGGATTGATGTTTCATTGATTATGCAGAATTTTGATGGGGAGCATGTTGTTTATTTTTTAACCATATCTTGAAACTGAACATGATACTAATACTATACAGGAAAATTATGTTTTCAGTGCTATATCGTCTCTTGAGGATTTAGACAAAAATGTCTGAATCCTTTATCTTTCATATGTACAAGAGAAAGTATATTATAAACATGCAGTAGTTTATATTAATATTTTACTTTATATTGAAAGGGACTCATGGTATTAATTTATTGATTAAGCTTTATCATACTTATGTGAGTAATATAAATATCGCATTACATATAGTGTTCAGTCATATTACGTATAGCTTAGCAGCATTTATATACAAATGCATTTACTTTCCAAAACTCGTGTGGAATAAACCTTGTTAGATGAAAAATTCTCCCCGATGTCTGAGACAAGTATAGCGGCTCTCGGAGAAGTGGCAGCCGCAGGAAGACGGTTAATCTCGGCTCATTCATCACAACAGTTGAATCCTTGCCACATGTTCGTATTCAGAATCGTACTTGATGTTCGTATTCAGAATCATAGAACTTTCAGGTAGTTCACGAAATATCAAAAACGCCTATCTATAGTTACTACAGCTGATAATTTTTTCTATCATCAGAACTGATATCACTGGAGCTAGAGATAAGCAGTTTGTTTTAAAATCGAATTAAGGTGGTTTGCCCTAGCTTAACTTCTTTTCATTGATTTCTAATCCGCGCTGAGCAGTAATTTTTTCCAATTAGGTATCGTGTTTGGGAAGTGCACAGGGAAACGTTGTATGGATACTTACGTAAATATAGATAAACATTCATTAACGATATAAGAATTGTTCTCAAATATGCGCAGATGGGTCGAATTACTCTTATGTCGACTGTTGTCCCTTTTCAAGTACCTAATTGCGCTTAAAAAGAGTGTTTTTGAATTAACTGCGCTTGAGAAAAATAAACCATCATTTCATATTTCCATAGAATTCTATATCTAAATATTTACCAATTTATTAATTATTTATCTAGATTTATGTTTTATTAATTGATTTAGTATTTACTAATTTATTTTAACTTTAATTAATTTTAGAAGCGTTATTAATTTTAACTGATTCTGTTTTAAAATAACTTTAATTGATTTAATAGTATTATCACGATGTGGGATTGAAAAATTAATCAATATAAGTTTATCACGAACCTCTGTTTTATAAATTAATTTCTTTTTCCCCCGCTATGTGAAACTTATTGTTATTTTCCTGTGGTTGCAATCTGACTGGCGATAGACGAAGCGCAGTTAACCCTGTCTGTATTCTGAAACAATGATCTGGACGATGTTTTTCCATTTAAGGAATCCTCAAGACTAACTACCTATTTCTGATTACATTCATTTCTCGTAAGAGTGAAGAGAAGAATTTTCTGTAGGAGTTTGTTCTCATTAAGTTCAATCATTTTCCCTCGTGGAAGTTATTCGCAGATTTACTTTCGGCATTTTAAGGGAATTCTCATTTTAGAGAAAGCTTTTTGGAGTATATAACAGACAAATGTTTTCTAAAGGGATTCATGCGCCGTTATTTTTGCTTTTTTATTTAAATAGTGAACTTAGGCACCCTATTTTGAAATTGAACTTACTCTGCAGCCGATAAATAAACAAAACAGCCTAATTAGAATCAGAATCCAGTATCTTTATTCTAAAGGGGCTCATGAATTTCTAATTTCTGTAAAACTGCCGAGTCTTAATAAAAGTATTTGACGCATTTAGTAAAATAAGCCAATATCTGAAATGATATTGGCTTTTTTTTTCGAGAACTTGTAAACATTCGTAAAATGAAAAACTTCCTCAAGAGTAAAGATGACTAATAAACATAGATATCTCAACTAGAGCCCAATAGCATTAATGAAATACCCCGAAATTCACTAGAATATAGTTTTAAAAGCAAGTAAATAGCTTGCCCTGGAGAAATATGCATCCAGTATTTCCGTAGATGTAATATTTTCGAACTCATGAATTGCGGCTAAAATTTACAATTAATCTGTAGTGAAACTGCTCTAATAATAAAGACTATTTTTTACCCACAGTTTGTACTAATGGAACTTAATACGCAGTGTCTTTTATCAGAATTTTGTCTATATATAACACTAATCTACAATTAAGTGAAGGTGAGAAACTAACGCAAATATAATTTCTTGTAAAATAATAATTTTCAAACGAACACAAAAAAATATTTAAATGCAGTCATTTCATATTACTTCACCACAATGCTTCGTATTCCATGAGATTTAAGTTAGCAAGTTTTCAGATTTTCAGATATTTTGCAGGTACGACAATTGAAAACGTAGTAAAAGAAGGTAGATCGTTTCCTTCTCTGTAGATAAGTAGGATTCCTAATCCTACTTATCTACTGCAGCTCGTGCTACTAGAATAAATCACTGCAAAGGATGGCAAATAATTCTCTTCACTGAATTCCTGGATATACTTTGTGCTGTTACAAATGCTACTTAAGTAAAGTCAATCACAGAAGGCAGATAGTTTCTTCTTTGAACTTCTTAACTCTAATTTTCTGCTGAAATGCATGTTATTTAAGTAAGGTTATTTTACATATATCATTCTTTAAAATTTCATAATTAATTTTTTAAACGAAATGAGTGTAGTTTGAAATACATGAAGCTGCAAAAACTCGAAAGTAAACTTATAATAAATTATTTTGTGTTTGAATTTATCGAATAATGATCTGAAAAACTGAATTTGCTTTCCAGCTTATAGTGCATTAAATATTTTTCTTTCCTTCTATACATAATCACTGTGGTTGTGTTGCTCAAGACCACATCTTAGTGGAAATACGTAAAGACAACTCCTGATCAATTACGTAAATAGCGGGCACGACCTCAACAGTTCACCTAAAATTACGATTAATCTGAGAACAATTTAAAAATCACAGGAAAGAGGAACAACCTATTTTATAATTAACAGAAAAATATTGTAAAGTATCTGCCCGCATTTTGAAGTGGTTTAACCTGAGATAAAAGTTTATTTTGATATATGAATTTGTAAGCTTGCATATTTATTGATCATTTATCTTATCACTTTACTGTCACTTTTACATTCGTCGGCTCCACTAAGATGTAAATAAGTTAATATATTTAAGCACAGTTCTTAAGCTCTAGAAAGAGCTTGAGAGTTTTGGGTAGCTTCTGCTTCCCTCGACATGTGAATGACTTGAGTAGGCTTTAGTTTTGCTAGCTGTAACTGCTCTCAGAATTTGAGGCCCTCTAAAGCTTGTAAGTGAGCTTTGCCTTTTAGATCCACTACTTTAATTTTTACTTTAAGCTCTGTTTCTATGATTCCAACCAGCTGTGGAATTTCATTTAAGTTATTATACCGGTTGTGTAACTATTAGATTGATGAAATAATACAAATGTTTATTTTAAACCACCTTTCTTATTGGAATATCTTTACTGAAAGATTAAGACAAGGTGGTAAGTCACCTGACAGTCTTCATGGATCCGGATATTAACATGTACAGTAATTAAGATCTGTAGGAATTAAATCAATATTCGAAACAAAAAGACCAATGTGTTTGCTTATATTATCAGGTTCAATGTTCCGCCTTACTTTCTTTGGAAACATGCAAGGACCTGACTCGGAACAGGGAGCTTACTAAAGCTATGTTCAATAACTGTGAGAAGTAGACAAGATACACAGGAAGGGTATACAAAACCCTTTATTTTTCACTCTTTACAATAATTTCCGGACTTCGGAATACAGAGACCAACTACTTGTGGTCTGAACGTAAGAATATAAAATATAACTAAACTCTAACTTAAATTTGGAATAATCAACAAGGGCCTACGTGTAAGATTGGCCGGATATTAACAGGAAGCCGTATGTAGTACAGAGAACTGTTAACACTACAATACGTTTAAAATTATCACGAGGATTAAACCTCTGACTTGGAAGGCAAACAGCAACCGAGTAAAACTTCTAAGGCAAGCGGCCTGCTTCGACTAATTCCTTCCTCTCTCTCGCTTGGCAAAAAGCCACAACTTAAGTACTTGGCGTTCGCCAGACAAATTTTGCATAAATAAGTTAACGCTTTTAATTCTGGCCGGAAGTAGAAAATAAGAAGTGATAGTAAAGATTTAAAATAAAATAAACGTTAGTAAAACTTAAGATTCTTACATACTTCCCGCCAGAGTTAATTAGTTTGAAACTGAGGTCTAAAACGACCTTGTTGAAAACTTTTAGCTCTAGAATCTAACGCGAGGCCAATCTTTTACAAACATTTCTCTCTAAAAACTAGAAATTTAATTTTTTTTTTTTTTTTTTTTTTTTTTTTTTTTTTTTTTTTTTTTACAATAGCAGCTCCATGGACACCCAATTTTTTATCTGTACTGCATCTAAACAGGAGCTTTTATTCAAATCTGGTTTCTTCCAGAGATCTGGAAGGAAAACTAGTTTAATGAAATGTTACACAATGAAATGGCAAGTAACATGCATATTTATATTTCTCTTAACATTCTTATTTCATTCATGACTATTTTAATTATCTCTCCCCGTGCTCTCTGACATGTGTTGTAAAAGAATACCAAACACGAATGTGTTTATGTATACGTGTTCAACACTGCCTCCTACAATCAAAACACTAACGTGTTAAAATTCAACATAACAAGACCTCATAACACACCTTATATTCCTCTCTAAACCCTGAGGTACTATTCTGAAGTGGCTAACTCTGAAATGTAGCGTCAGAGAGCCTAACTACATTCATTCAACCTTTAACACATATTCACCATAATTTGGTCTTTTTTCAGTCGCACGAATAAGTTTAAAATTTTTGGCATTACTTTCACTTTTACCATATCACAGTATTTCTTAACATTTAAAATAACAGTTTACATTATATATAAGAACATATTAACATGCCGTTAATTTTACGCATTTTAAAACATACATTAGTAGTACATAGTTAACTTCTATTCTTTTCCCAGCAAGTGTCAATTCTTCTACATTGAAATACTACATCTCAAAAAGTCTTTCAGACTAAAACTTCTTTCTTGCCAGAATGTTTTAAATAAAATTTATACAATAACTTTTACAATATTTAAGTATTTACACATTCCTATTATACATCAACTTTAGTTTTACGCGCGAGTAATTGAAAAACATAATACCAAAATCGGTAACAACTCATTTCTCGCCTTTTTGGCGATAACGGTAGACCTCACATGAGGTAAAACTTCTTGAAATCTGCCACTTGCAGTAAGAATGAAAGATTAACTTAAGTTTGCAAAGTAACATAAAATTTTACTTATCTTTGTGATATTCGGACATTCTTTTCTGAGCCCAGTCCTGGAAGGTAGCGCAGATTCTGGTTTGATTTATCCTCCTTCTTGTGCGGGCTCGTCCTTCAGAGCCTTCCTCTAGAAGCTTTCTTTTTCCTCCAGTTCGGTCACCCTTGAATACCTTCTTTTTCGCCTCTGCCTGTGGTCTTGGCCGTTTGATGACAGCTGGTCTTGGGGAACCGGGACACTTCTTTCGCGTTCTTGCTTGGACCTCGTTGCTGGCCGTTCAAATTTTCCTTGTACCTTTTCCTCCGCCGCTGGTGGCCCTTCCGCAGTTCGGCGACATTTGCTGCGGAGAGTCCTGTCCGATGAGTCGATCTTCCGTTTGGGAGCCGGGTTATAGTTGCCGTTATTTCTCCTGGCTTTCTTTGCATTCGTCGTACTTCTCCCTTCTTCATTCTGGGGGTGTTCGTGAGCTCTCTTTTCTGGACGGTGGAACGGCTTCTTTTTCTTGTTACCTTCAATTTTCCAACGGGGAAACTTTCTTTTCAATTGCTCCTGCCTCCTAATGGCTTGTCCTTGTGCTTGACGTTGTTCCACCTCTGGAGCTTGTGCCTGCCGTGTCTGCCGTGCCGGATCCTGCAAAAGATCTTTGAAAATTTGCATTTTATTACGATCATAGTAGGGTTTTATTTGATCAATGTTTGCGGAGCAGGTTTCACCATTTCTGGCTTTTAACACCACTACAGCGTGAGTTATTTTTTCTATGACATATGGTCCTTCAAATCGTGGAAAAAATTTGGCAGTTTTATCTTCTGGTGCTGAAGAAAGTGAATGCTTAATTTTTAACACTTCATTCCCTACTTTATAAGTTACTCCCCGTGGTTTCAAATCATAATAAAGCTTCTGTTTTCTCTGTGCTACTTCAGTATTCTTTTTTGCTTCTTTAATTAATTTTTCTATATCACCCATTTTAAATTCTGGGGCTCTTTGTTGCACATAAAATAATTTATCTAACGGCGTTATAATCTTTCTGCCTAAAAATAACTCAGCAGGAGTTTTGCCCGTTGTATCATGTTTTGCAGTCCTAAGGGCGAAAGCAAATTCATTGACATAGTTATCCCAGCTTTTATGAAAATTTTTAACATAACTACGGATAATTTTCACTATATTTCTATTGACCCGTTCCGCTATATTTGATTGCGGCCGATACGGGACCATTTTTAAATGGCGTATGCCCAGTTTTTTGCACATGTCTTCAAATATATTACTTACAAATTGAGGACCATTATCCGATATAACTTTTAGGGGCGCCCCGTATTTTAAAATATATTTATTTAAAATAGAATCAGTAACTAATTTCGCGGAGGCTCGTTTTAAGGGAACAATTTCGGTCCACTTACTAAAATGATCAACCATAACAAGGAGATACCGACTTTTATTTAACTGACTTTTTGGGAAAGGGCCCAATAAATCGATGCCAATTATTTCATTTGCAAAATCGGATTTAATACTATTTAGAAGCCCGGCCGGGCGGAAATTAATATAATTAACTGCTTGACATGTTGGGCAGGACTGGACATACGCCCTTGTTAACTTTTGCAGTTCAGGAAAATACACTGCTTCGCGTACGCGTTGGATAGTTTTTCGAATACCAGCATGAGAAGCTAAAGGGCTGTCGTGGAACTCCTGCAGGATATTTAATCTAAGACTAGCTGGGATAACAGGTCGAAATTCGTTGTTGGAATTTGTAGTTTTTGTATAAAGTAATAGAGCATCTATTAGTTCGTAATGGGCCGCCCTATTTCTTATCGCCACAATATCTTGATGGCTAAAATTTTCAGGATCCTTTAAATACTCATAAATGTTTCCAAACTCAGGATCCTTATCCAGTTCGGTTATTACAGTTTCTCGGGAATTTATTGTACATGCTGTGAGCATTGCCACCTTTACAGTATTACCTTCTTCATCTATTTTTATTCTGAATAAGGCATCTGCTACGATATTTTCCTTTCCGGGGGTATGCTTGATTACCAGATTATATTCTTGTAGCTTGAGTGCCCATCTTATTAACTTGAGGATAAGTTTTTCCCTGAGTACAATCTAGTTACCGCCGCATGATCAGAATACACTCTTATTGGCGCCCTTCCAAAATAGACTCAGAACTTTTGCACTGCTAACAGAACTGCAAGTGCCTCTCTCTCGGTCGCGGAAAAATTTCTTTGCGTTTGATTTAAAGTTCGACTAAAAAATGCCACGGGCTGCTCATTTTGCGAAAGTACCGCTCCTACCGCATAATCCGAAGCATCCGCTGAAATTTCTAAATTCTCATCCTTTTCAGGAAATTTCAACACAGGGGCTTGCGTTAATGCTTGCTTTAATTTTTCGAAAGCACTATTGGCCGTCCACGAGAATCTTGCCTTTTTCCTTTTTAATTTTAACAATGGTTCAGCAATAGCTGCAAAATCTTTTATAAAGGACCTATAATATGAACAAAGTCCTAGAAAAGAAGAGAGCTTCTTCGCCGTATTTGGTGGCGGATACTTTTGCACAGCGATTATATTTGATTCGTCTGTCTTGATTCCTTTCTGAGATATTTTGTAACCTAAATATTTTAATTCAGGGGCTGCAAATTTGCACATTTCGACATTAACTTTTAGACCGGCCTCATTTAATAATGAAAACACCTGTCTTAAATCCTGTACATGTTGGTCCAGATTATCACTAGTAATAATGATATCGTCTAAATAGATAAATGTGGACTTTCCAAGAACAGGCCTTAGCACAATGTCCATACATCGCTGAAATGTTGCCGGTGCTTTTGAAAGGCCAAACGGCATACGCAGGAATGCATAAGTGCCAGACTTGGTTATAAAAGCAGTCTTAGGCACGTCCTCCGGTCTAACCCCTATTTGAAAATAACCAGTCGTTAAGTCTAAAGTCGTAATGTATTTGGTAGACGTTATGTTCCTTAGAATTTCTTCAATAATAGGTAACGGATATACCGGATATTTAGTTATGGAGTTTAATTTACGATAGTCAATCGCGAAACGCCAGCTTTTTGGATGTGTTAATGGATAGTCATTGTTTTTCTTACATAAAACCACCGGGCTAGCATAACTACTTGAGATGGGCGTTATGATCTTTTTCCGTAACATATCTCTAATGTGCCATTCTATAATTTTTTCTTTATTCTTATCATACCGATATGCTTTGTGGCGAACTGGAAGTGAATCTCCGGTGTCGATACTATGGTTAGTAATTTGAGTAAATCCTGGAATATCACTAAATAACGAAGCAAATTCACTTACCACTTGTCGGATTCTTCGTTGCTCTTCATTAGGCAGGTGGTCAAGGTTTAACATCGGCGGGTCAGCCTTTTCTTCTCGAACTGGTTTCATCGTCAGCTTAAGGGACGCTTCATTAAAATCCAGCGTTGCTTGTGCCTCTGAAAGAAAATCTATAATCTATAATAATATGTGCTTGCAGATTCTTTACTATGAAAAACATAACCTTTACTTGTTCGTCCTTGATACGGATGTATAGCGGTAATTTACCTATGCACTTACATCTTTCTCCTTGCGCAGCTAACACTGTCGAATTATCAGAATTATATATGCGATATTTACGAAAATACTTCCTAAAAAAATCTTCTGCCACACAGGAACACTGCGCGCCTGTATCCAGGAGTGCGGTGGCTGGGATATTATTCACCAACACTTCAATCTTCGGAAGAGTCAAATTTTTCACCATTACTGTATTTAACTTGAAGGAAGAGGGGTTTTCTTGGACTTCGGATTTCCGCACCCTCCCGTAAGCAGAAATCCGTTTTAGTTTAAATCTTCTTTCTTCCTTTCCATGCCTTCCTTCTTTTTCCGCTGGCCTTCAGACTTTTTTTCTGGCTTACTATTGAACTGTCGACGTTCGCCGGTTGTTTTTGGAGACTCAGGTTTCCTTGCCCACTGATTCGACTTGCTTCCGTAGCCGTGTTCTTGCCTTTGCTGTCGTCTCGGCGCACCAAATTGGCTTCGTTGCTCATACTGGCGTCTTCTTTCAATGTCCGCCGTTCTTCTACTTTCAAACTGGATTGCTAGCTCAAATAACTTTTCCAGTGTAGTCGGATTCCTTAATTCAATAAATTCTTGTACTTGGGGAAGTAACCTAGGCAAAATTACTTGGATTATCTCATCCGGACTGCTTCCATACAAGAGTTTAAAGACGTGAATTTTTCTTAAAATAAAGCTTGAGAGATTTTCAATTCGTTGCTGGTATATGCTGAAAAGTTCCGTTTCTAATTTCGCACGATCCCTTATGACAGGGAAGGCTTTTACTAGGGCAGTCTTGAAATTCTCGTAAGTATAGGTGGGACTTCCTGTTTGACCCAAGAGACTTCTGCCTATACATTTGAACCAGTTAAGCGCTTGTCCCCTCAAAGCTCTGGTAGCTAAGGTAATTTTTTGAAACTCGTGCACGGGGTAGAGCATGAAGTGGTCATCCAATTTTTCCAAAAAACTGGTTACCGGTGAGTTTCCATTAAATGTTGCTTCTGGTTTCATCGAAGCGCGCATGGTCTGGACGATGTAACCAAATCCTTCCAGGGCGGCAGCTGGCATTTCTGGATTCTGAGCCGCTTCTGCAGGCAGCACAGGTTCTTCTTGAAACTCGGCCATGGTTATTCTTCTTCGTTGGGCGCCACTATCAGGTTCAATGTTTCGTCTTACTTTCTTTGGGAACATGCAAGGACCTGACTCGGAACAGGGAGCTTACTAAAGCTATGTTCAATAACTGTGGGAAGTAGACAAGATACACAGGAAGGGTATACAAAACCCTTTATTTTTCACTCTTTACAATAATTTCCGTACTTCGGAATACAGAGACCAACTACTTGTGGTCTGAACTTAAGAATATAAAATATAACTAAACTCTAACTTAAATTTGGAATAATCAACAAGGGCCTACGTGTAAGATTGGCCGGATATTAACAGGAAGCCGTATGTAGTACAGAGAACTGTTAACACTACAATACGTTTAAAATTATCACGAGGATTAAACCTCTGGCCTGGAAGGCAAACAGCAACCGAGTAAAACTTCTAAGGCAAGCGGCCTGCTTCGACTAACTCCTTCCTCTCTCTCGCTTGGCAAAAAGCCACAACTTAAGTACTTGGCGTTCGCCAGACAAATTTTGCATAAATAAGTTAACGCTTTTAATCCTGGCCGGAAGTAGAAAATAAGAAGTGATAGTAAAGATTTAAAATAAAATGAACGTTAGTAAAACTTAAGATCCTTACAATATTTCGATAGTAGCCAATGTGAAACAGAAGGTTAATGGCTCTACGCTCGCTTGATTTATTTTTACGATGGAGCAATTTATATTTAAGGTGTTTCACAACCTTTAAATCTTTAAAAATATCTATATTTTGAAACAAATAGAGTTTTAACATTTCTGAGCCCTTTAAAAAACAGGTTAACATATTCAATATTCTTTAGGAGCTATTAAAAATGTAAACGTCACTGACACGATTATCCTTCCTGACGTATGCAAACAAACATTTGAAGAGACATGTTGTTTGTTTATATGTTTTCTAGCTGTTACATATCCGTTGCGATATTCCAGCCTGAAGATCATATTTTATTTTGTTAGCAAGAAGAAGTAAGATTTTTCCTCAACTGAACATTTATTATACATGTTTTCTATATCTTGCGGTTTCTGTGAATTATTTGTATGTTGCTTTATTCTGCATAGTTAAATTTACGTTTGCAGAATTAATTTAGTGTAAATTGACTTTTTGATTTTGTATTACTCTTTTTGAGGTAATAAATAATTGTGTTTTACTTGTGATGGGCAAATAATAAAAATGCTTCTGAGAAACGAGTTAAAAAAGGAGCTTCCCTGGAAACCGTTACATGAATAATATCTCTGAACTTACGCTTTGAAAGCTAATTTTCATCAGGTGATGATAATAATACTGACATTCAAAATGTGGAAAGTACATCCGAGAAAAACATTCACAATGCGTTGTTAAATGAAAGTGATAGTAACACAACCGTTTTCAAAGATACATTATTATGGATAAAGTCGTTTTGATACAATATTAAGGATAAAGTCATTTTTTGAAAGAGAATAAGATATGCAAATTATGTTCTGATACTGCAAATATATAATTGATAAAAAAACCTTGGATTTTTCACAGCAACTTCTGTTAAATGGGAAAAATTCAGTTTTAAAAATCAGTTCAGTAATTGAAATTTGAATGGGGGAACACACACAAATATGATACGAGTTTCAATGGCACCTGAATCAGGTCTAGAACCTCTGGGGACATTTTGTGGTGTAATAGATCTACCTAAACCTGTGACTCAGAACGCTTGTGATAAAATCTGCAAGCATGTATACGCAGCTTCTAAAACTATTGCCATTTAAAGCAGGAAAAATGCCGTGGGGTGGAAAGCAGCAGAACAACTCAGTTTTAAATTTTATCACTGTTAGTGGGGATGGAACAGGTAAAGTTTAGATGCTGAAGTTCTCTCCTCCACTTATAAAGGATGTGAATCGTAGAAGGACATGAAGCACTTGCCAGACTGTCAAAAAAAATTCATGTAGGTTCTTTCGGAAAAATGGAATTCGATGGTACGGTACAAATTTTTAACAAATAAGAAGCTGAAAGGAGTGTCAAATATATTGGGGAAGATAATTCTAAAACATTCACTGCTATTCATGATGGCAAACCATATGGTGATGAAATTGTTTCAAAACTGTTTGTTGGTCACCTACAAAGGAGAATGGGAACTCTACTGAGAAAGCTAAAACAAGACAAGAAAGCTAAAACGCTGGTTGATGATAAACTATTATCAGGCAAAGGACGACTAACAGACACCATGATAAATAAGCGGACTCAGTATTATCGAAATGCTATTCGTTCAAATGTTTCGTCATTTGATGAAATGTGTTAGAGTGTTTGGGCCGTTTATTTTCGTACAAGGTCATCTGATGCTGAGTCTTTATATACGTTTTGCCCTACTGGTGCAAAATGGAGGCAGTTTTAAAAGGCGAGGTAGGTAATTTTTATCATAAAGTAACTTTGCCAACTTTAGTCATTAATGTGATAAAAGCAATTTTTAAAATTTTTTGACGCACTGATTATTTTCGCAATTACATCAGCTTCAAAACGCATCTTAATAGGTGGCTTATCTGGTCCAACGTTAGATAAAATTATTCCTTCTGGTGGCAAGCTCTTCAATCCATTGTGGATCTGAAACCCTTGGTAACCGTGAACAAATCACTGGGGTATCCAATACCGAGACCATGCCACAAAATTACTTTTTAAGGCTTTCTAATGGCACATCATATCTCCAAAGAAATATTCTCTCCGCCAAAATGTCCTTGCGATAAAATTCTTTTCCAAGAGAGTGGTACTTTTAATTTTTCTGCAAGATTCTTTTCTATATAAGCGAACCGTCGTCCAACAGTGCTCTGTATAATTCAAATTCCCTTTATGTCGGACTATAAATATGTCATTTTTTAAATATATAATTTTCGTAAATGACTGCCTAGAAATCATAGAACTCGTAGTATCTCCAGCATTTTTAGAATCATTTTTGCTTTATTCTGTACATAGCAATGCGTACTGTCCTCTGTTACATACGATGCATTTTACAAAACTTCGACATGATTTTGCCATGTGACTAGATTTTAAGCAGGCCAGGAAACACCTTTTCCGTATAACTTCTGATTTCTTTTCTCGTAATTACATATGTGCAAATTTTGCACAGTCCTAGCTTTTATCATTTTTATCGCAAAATGGGCAATTTGTTTTATATGGTTTTATAACTTGAAGATGACGCAGACATTAAAGTCGATGTGGAAGGCATGGAGGCTTCTTGTATCTCTTGATGGGGTTTCCTAGCTTTCGAATGGGATACAAACACAGATTCTGCCGAACGTGCGATGCTCTTCTCCTTCTACCTCATTGAGTAAAATATCATCAACTCTTCTAACATATTTACTTTAATCAAATGTGAAGAATTCGTTATAAGGTATTTTCTGCCTCCTTCGAACATGCCCTTGTGGTGTAAGGGTAGCACAGTCGGCGTGTATTCGAACTCGAGTCCCGGCGAGTGCACTGCTTATTTCTCCTGTCTCCTGCTTTAAAATAATGTAATGGCTCTACAATGGCACCCTAACTAAAAGGTTGTGAACAATAATTTGTCACCACCAGGACTGGAACCCTAATCACTAGTCGCCCTTTAAAAGGGGGAGTATATAAGGTATTTTTTCCTTCCTTCCAGCATGCCTTCGTGGTGTAACTGTAGCACACTCCGTACGTGAGGTTCAGCTTCGAGTCCCGGTGAGGTCACTGCTCATTTTTCATGGCTTCTGCTTCAAAATAACCTAATGACTCCACTTGGTGTCTACTTCTCTATTTAATTTGTACCTATTCCACGCCTTAAAAATATTAGTTGGAAAACAAGACTGTACTGCTGGGTATAACATGGCTGCATAGTTTTCGATTGTTACACCTAATGTTTCCATTGCTCTTAAGTAAGTTCCTAATTGATCATAAGGATTACTCAAATTTATACTTGAACGATTGATCCCCAAAGTCAGTAAATATATATTCGCATATAAACTTCAACGCTTATAAAGTAGATCGCAACAGAGGCGCGGGAGTCCATATGTTACTTTTCCAGCCAAATTGATAAAATACTGATTTGTATGTGTGTGTGTGATTATGGCAAAGCCTCGAAGGGCTATCTGCCTAAGAGGAGGGATGCCTTCGTGGAGGACTTTCTAAGGGAAACTGGCTCGTATATACACGTTAAACATGGGGAAAACCACGAAAACGCCCATGCAGCCAGCCCGTTCGCGGGATTCGAACCTCGGACCGAACTACCAGTGTTCAGCGACTTTACCGCTCGGGGGCACTGATTTGTAAGTCAAACTGCTAAAATTAATGAAGTTGCTTGCGATATATTCATTAGAAGTAAGTTACTTTTCTTGTACATAGTGGCATAATTATACTTTCAGCTATTCATTTAGACACGCAGAACTTCTATTTCTCTTTAAGCATTAATTGCGCCATGTAAAAACATAGTTTCGTACAGGATATAAAAAGTGTTCTTAAAGGCTTTCCCATTTGCGATACAAACATGTCAATATACCACGAGCTTTTAAGAGTACTAAGCTACCGAATGGGATGTACTAAGCTGAAGGTTAGCGATAATGGAATTTTTTAGTCGTTTGTGAAAGCATTTTGTCCTTCCGATAGCTGTGTAAATAAGTAAATAAAAGAAAAGAATGGAATGAATAACGTAAAATTTTTTTGTCTAAATTGGGAAGTGTTTTTTTCCCTAGCACTTTATGTTCTATTCACTGCAATTAACTGCACTGGGAGCTATTCGCTATGACACGCGTCTCAGTTTTTGAAAAGTAGATACTTTTTCCTTTATTGTTCTCATATTCTCGATTTATGTTCAGCACTAGTATTTTTATTTATTTTTCAGAATACAAAATAACCATAACAAACTATTTGGCTTCCGTTGTCAAAATAAGAAGTGCACTCATAAAATCCGTTTTTCAACATCATATACTACATATAATAACGGGTTGGTCATAAAAACATTCCCCGATGTATGCACCCCTATCAAAAGGAAATTTCGTACATTGTTATTTGAAGGTATACGCTCTATATAGTGATGATTTAAAATAGAGTTCTCAAGATTACGGTGGCACAGAAAAAACATTTTGAAGTCTTGGTTTGGCAACATCTACTTTTTTCCTGCGGAAATTGATCAGCGTATTAAAAAACTATAAATTGCGTTGGAACGGTACCTGTATGACGAAAACTGCAGGCGTAAAACATTCGTAAATAAGAGAACTGTAAAGAAGCAGTGACAACACAAGAGAAAAAAAAGAGCGAAAAATATGTTTATTAGAATTAAAAGTATTCAACGTGTCCACCTTTGCAGATGATAATGCACTGCCCGCGAGGGATTCTCGACAATAATGGCCAACGTAACGTTACAGCGGAAATCTGTATAGCTTCATGCATTATGGCATCATTTAGTTCTGACAAATCTCCTAGATTTGATCTGTACACCTTAGATTTCAGATAACCCTAGAATCAGAAATAGGTAGCAATGACGTAGGGAGATCAGGATGACCACAAAACTGCAAAAAAAGTAAAGATAACACATTCTCCTAAGTGCTGTAGCTGCACATCCCGAACACATGTGGCGGCGTGTGGAGGAGCACTATATTGCATCCACATAATGTCATTAACGGCCTATCGCTGCTGCAATTCAGTAATTACGTAATTCTACAATATTGTTGTACGTATGTGCCCTATGAGTGGATCTCGTGTGGCCCTAATATGAGTCAGCTTTAGATAAGGGTGGACGTGGAGCTAAAACAATTAACTATAATGGTAAAGGTGTGGTGCCCACGTCCTCGGTCACTAAACTAAACTAAACTAAACTAAACATTGTTGTACACAGAGCACTTGTGATGGAGCATGTTTCGATATCTGTGGGAGTGACCTTTTCGAAAAATTACGAACTGAGAACGAATGCGCTTGCGATGCCACACCACACACTCACTTTAGCTTTGTATAAAGGCGCTGGTGCCACATCATGAGCATTTTCGTCAGCCCATTGAACTGATATTTTCATCATGTATGATGAGGAAAAAATTCGCAGAGTCGACAGGCTGTTGCTCGTCTCCAGGCTACAACCTCTGAACACACTGCAATCGATAAAGAAACATTCGCAGACCAGAGCGTAAAAGCTTGAGTACAGAGGTTTGGGTAGATTTAAACTGCGGGCAACACTTTTGGCAGTATGCAGTGGACCTATAGTAATCGTATTATCTGTTTCCGAAGCAACTTCAACAGAAAACTTGGTCGTCCATATTGCGGACTTATCACATGCGCATTAAGTTTCTTCAAATTTTTTACCTAATCCTGTACGGTTTTTACGGAATATGGACCTCGTTTTAGCTTATGATTCCAACGATAAACTCGAACAGCTTCAGCCATATTTCTCCCCTTAACATAAGCATTAAGTCTTTCTCTGCAGTCTGTCTGCATTGAGACATCTGCAGCCCAGTCGCTGCTCAGGACTAACACAATGACTTTCTGGCTATAAATAGAACGAAAGCGAGGATATGATGTGGTTCTTGGGGAAAGGGTGAAAACCTAATCACGCTTGAATCATGGTCAAGAAGCCTGTTGCTTAGATGACGTCTGCTGCAAAAATGACAACGGCTTGATATTTAAAACATTTTTATTTTTCACAGGAACAATTATTCAGCAATATATTTTTGCTTACAAATGGTAGAACACTAGAGGATCTAAACACGACCCACAATTTCGATATACTTAGTTCACATTTTAGACAATGAAGAAGATAAAGCGAGAGTCGTGGTTTATTCAGGCAGCATCAAGCGAGAAAAAGCTCACTTCGATCCTATTTACGTTAATCCTGTTATGTCATTGTGTTATTCCTGAGCAGCGATTGGGCTACAGATGCCACAGTGCGGAGAGATTGTAGGAAAAGATTAACGTAACATGGGCAGAGTGACGTCCTGAATCATCCTGAATACATTTCTAAATAATTTTTTTCTACATTTCAGCAATGCTGGTCTGTTGCTTGTTTCTCTTTTACTGCAAAGCCATTAAAAATGTAAACATTTCAAAATAGGCACGAGTAGTGTGCCAAGATGTTTGTGGACACAGCATATTTACTAAAATAAAAATGAAGATTCAATCTGCCTCAACTGCCAAGTTTAGTGTTCATTACGGTTTCAATATTCTACGTTCTACACCATTAATATTCCTAAGTCTTTTTTATTACAGGGAAAAACGCATAGCGACAGCGAAACCTTTTTAAAGAAAAGCGTTAAGCAGTAGCAAATAAACAGAAATGTAAATCAAAATTTTGATTAACATAATTAACTCATAATTGTATAGAACAGGTTTTTGAATATAAATTTTTTAAAATAATAAATGTAATTTTTAGAGTTCTATTAAATTTTAAGCATTTTAGTCCAGAAGTCCTTTTGCTTCCGAGTCCACATAATCATATTGCTCCTAGGAAGATTTTTGTTTTCACAGAGTATCACAAACAAAAACTTCTACACAACTTTTACCTATATTCTAAATAACTGCAACACATATAAAAATGAGGACACTTATTTTCACATGGATAAATTCTATTTTAACATCATAATTATAGGAGTAATATTGCACGAATTCTGATTTCATTGTTATTACCTTCATTTGCAATTCCATGTTCTACCATAATATAAGGCCCCGCAGTACTTCTAAACAAACTTTTTTATAGATAGGGCTATCCACTTGAGCTAACTAATGTGTTTGTTCTACACTAGTGTTTCAGGAATGCTACGGCAGTTCAAAATATCTTCGTTCCTTGCATAAGGTAAATTGTATTTGTGAAGTGCAGTAGTACATTCCATTAAATATATAAAATAATAATAATATATAAAATATTGCACTCAGTCATAAAATGAGAGCCTCCAATATTATCTTATGTGAGGAGGGCAAAAGAACCACTTGTACAAAGGTAAAAATAGACGTCTGTTTCTGAAGTGTACTACCTCAACATATTCTATACTTAACATATAACCACTCATAAGTTTTAACATGGATTTACTACAACTTCATTCTACACTGGTGCTCAAAAATTAAGGACGAAGTTGAAAAATTAGCATATCAGCTGAACGAAGAGGCAGAGCGGACAGAAAGACCAATCAGTAGATTAAGTAAAGTGATGTACGGTAGCACATGCGCAGATATGCAGGTAGACGTAATGGGGGAGTGTCTGAGTAGAATAAAGCATGTTGTCGGTGTAAGATCAGTAGTTCTGGCAAAGAGATTGCACGCCGTATAGCAGTTAAAATCACACCGAGTTGCTGCCTCAGAGAGAAATGGCGAATAATCAATCTGTTAGACGACATCTGGATGCTTTTACCCGAGGTCGAATCATTGGGAAGTTGGAGGAAGGCCGCAGTGTGACAAGTGTGGCTGCAGAGTTCGGAATTGCTCACAGCATCGTTTCACGACTTTGGAGACAATTTCAAACTACAGGAACAGCTATCCGGGGGTTTAGTAGTGGTCGTTCACGAGGAACTACACCCGCAGATGACCGGTATATTGCCTTACAGGCCAGAAGAAACAGGCGGCAGACAGCGGGAAAAATGCTAGACACACGACACAGGCGACTGGACGACCGATATCGCGTTTTACCTTGGCCAGAAGACTGCACGGTGGTGGTCTGTTTTCACGACGCCCTGTACGGTGTGTACCTCTAACGCCTGCCCATCGGAGAAGGCGTTCTCTGTGGTACCGGGAACACCGGAATTGGAGAGACAATGAATGGGGACGAGTAGTCTTTACAGATGAGAGCAGATTCAGTCTGAGTAGCGATTCTCATCGCCTACTCATCTGGAGAGAGCGGGGAAACCGCAGTCATCCCTCGAACATCATTGAAAGGGACAGGTATGGTGGTGGCAATGTTCTCGTTTGGGGAGGCATCATGCTTGGTAGTCGTACAGACCTTCACATCTTCGACGCAGGTTCAGTCAACGGGACCCGTTATTGTAACGAGCTTCTTCTTCCATATGTGCGTCTTTTTAGAGGCGCTATGGGTCCGCAGTTCCTTTTCATGGACGACAATGCACCATGTCATCGCACAGTAGCTGCCGAACAGCTCTTAGAGAGTGAGGATATTGAACGTATGGATTGGCTGGCACGATCTCTGGATCTCAATCCCATCGAGCATGTATGGGATTTTCTAGGCAGACGCTTGGCAGCTCGTACCTTACCACCAGTAACGATTCCGGAGCTTCGATTGGCGCTGCAAGACGAATGGGCAGCAATGCCTCAACAACACATTGACACCCTCATTCTCAGCATGGGCAGACGCTGTGAAACCTACCTAGCAGTCAGGGGAGATCATATCTCCTATTAAAGACCGGATGTTTCTTGCTGGACACCCATCACAGGGATGTTTCGGCCTTCAGTCGCATTGCGCTCTATGCTACTTTTTCAATGAAACTTCTTTTTATCCCTCTGATTTCTCTTTTAGTAAGTGTTGCTTACATTACTCATGTCCTTACGTATTGGGGATCTTACGGTATTAAATGTGTTCATTTGGAAAGCTTTTGTACAACGTTATATTGAAAAAACCGTCTCGTCCTTAATTTTTGCACACCAGTGTATGTATTTGTATTAACTTCACTTATTTTTTATATTCACTTCATTCTCAGTATAATTATAAAATTCTTAACAGTGATTCAAACATTTTTAAAGCAACTAAAAATGCAATGATTAACGACATTAGAATTTTATAATCTCCCCTGATAAAATACTAAAATTCCTTACTTGATTAATTCAAAAATAGTTATTTATTTTAATACCATAAAAATTTTAATCTTTCTTTTTCATAAAACAAAGAGATACTTTTAATCCTGTATAAGAAAAAAAAACAGTATTACGCGTTTAAATTTCAAAATAACATTAATTAATTAGTAAATTATTTAGTTTATAGTTATGAAAAAAATTTAAACATACTATGCGAGCAAAAAATATATAATAAGAAGCATCAACAAAATTAATAAATGTGAAACCATTAAATGAAAATATCAGAATAATTGTGTTCTTATTTTTTTAACACTTATATTTTGCGTTTTCTCAAAACAATAAGAAGAGGCAGAGCGGATCATATAAATCAGAATATAAATAAAATCAAATTGCGAATATTTTAACTAAAACACTTCATACAAAACTTAAAACCCACTGTATCAACATCAGTTTTGTTTCACCGGGAAAGGAGTAATTAAATACACTCTGACAGAAAGAAAATAATTATAAGGATAAAATATCTGTAAGTTCGGATATTAAAACGCAGAAAACAGAAGAGACTGGAAAGCACTTATCGTAGTTCAACACGTCCGAAGTAAATAACCCTAAAATTGATTACCTCTGTTAATTTTCGATGCATAAACGGAAGTGTAAGAAAGTATCTCGCTTATGGTAGTTGAAAAAAAATTATGAACAGACTGATGACTATAATGCTGAATCATTTTGTCGTTGACTTGAAATACCCCTATTGAGTTTGAAGAGCTGACTAACTGCAAAGCGCTGATTAAATCATAGACTAACGTAACTTTAAGGCAAAGATTTTTGAGACAGATTATACTTTTTCATTACATGTATAATAATTTGGATATATGTAGAAGAATGATAATGCGATGTAGATGCAGAATTGAACAAAAAATTTGCAATCATGCCGACATATTGCATTTTTTTAGTTGATATTTACGGCTGACACGTTAACTGTGCCTATTTAAGAACTTCTACAATTTTAATATTGTTACGGTAAAAAGAGAGTAGTGCGGCGCGTCTAACTAGCAAAAGTAGCATAGTGTAAATGTGACGTATTTCAAAATGGAAGCTTAGTTGAAAAGGAAAGTTTTGGTCTGCAATCTTGAATTTCATTTGGGAATTAACTACCTCACCAGCATCACGTAAAGGAGGGGGAAGGGTGATTTCCAAATTAAATTAGGGCCCACCAGCGGCCGAGCGGTAAAGTCGCTAAACACTGGTAGTTCGGTCCGAGGTTCGAATCCCGCGAACGGGCTGGCTGCATGGGCGTTTTCGTGGTTTTCCCCACATGTAACGTGTATACGAGTTAGTTTTCCTTAGAAAGTCCTCCACGAAGGCATCCCTCCCCTTAGGCAGATAGCCCTAGTGTGCTTTGCCATAATTAAATACACCAATACACACCAAATTAAATTAGAGGGTTAAGGGAGTATTGAAAATTAAAGTTAGCATTTTGTTTTGCATATTTTTAATGCTATTTATACACACTCGTGTGCAAAATTAAGATAATTTAAAAATTATGTCTATTTTTACGTAAAGTATGCAACAAAAGGTACTAAGTATGCCGCCGAAGGATTATACAAACATTCAGAGCATGGACTTTATAAGAGATAGACTAACCTAGTGGGCGGGGCGTGCGTCACCGACATGTCGCCAAGAAAGAGTAGTGACGATCTCATTTACTATAACATTGAAACCTATGGCGTTTGTATCACATAACTCTTTTTAATTATTAAATGTGATACGTTGTATAGTGATGAGATTATGAAAGGCACAGTTTTTTCCAAACAGGATTTAATATATCTCATTAAAGCACTTTTTACTGCATTTCGCACATTTTTTTCACGCGCGATTCTTGTACAAACATCTTTACTTTGGTAAAAACTCTAAGCACAAAATTTATGAACTTAATTTTGCGTAAAAATAAAGTAAAATTAAATAAATTAAATAAGATTGATAGTACGTGATACTTTGAAATAAATAAGGTAAAATTAAACAAGATCTGACAATTTTCTTTTTTTAATTTAATGAACATTTTCAGGCAGTGATTTTTCCAAACTATAATAACGTTCAAAATGATCATATTTATTTGATTATATGGATCATTAAATTATTAACATTAAAGTGGATTAGTTGTTTTAATAATTCATAAAATTCGGAGCATAAAATTTTCTGAGCGTAATGAAGGGGAAAAAAAAAAGATAAAATAAAATCTAGAAGCACTCAGATTTTATATTACGCCCAAAGGGAACCTTTTTTTTAAAGTTTTGTGTGTTTATTGAATATTTTTTTTAAGTTTCTATATTTATTGAATAGCATGTTCTTCGCCCGTAAACCACATACATTTGAAAACAGCATATCTTTAGAATTTCCGCACTGGAGATAAAACTGTTATTTTCCGTACAGTGCTCGCTCTGAACTCGTTGAGTTTGTTAATCAAGAATTCGTTAAAGTTTTACAAAATATGAAACAGATTGAAACAAATTCGAAATTCGGTCGTCCAGATGCCCATGTTCGGATGGAGGATAACATTATTCAAAATTTGATGGCTCTAGATACTGTCGTTTTTGTCACAGGGCGAGAAACATACATGTATTCATGCAGATTCTTCATTATTTAATTTCTTTACATATAATACAGGGCGATAATATTTGGTAACAACAATTTGCAAGGAGACACGGACATTTATAGTAAAACAGCGCAAAATGCCGCTTCGAAACTAACAGCCTTTCTAGGCTACCGCCGCTTTGGGCTAATAAATTAAATTAACAGTAAATAAAAAAAAATCTTATGCAGAACTAAAAATAAATTAAAAAAATAACCACTATAAAATACAAGCAAAATTAATTATTACGGTTAAATACATTTTTAATATTAGAATTAAATGTATAAAAATTTTTAAGGAGTCAAAGGTGTTTATCACTATGATATATTATGAAATATAATTGAAATAAAATTCCTTTATAGAAATTGTGCTGTAATACTCATCTATAATTTTAAAAAAGCAGCACAATATAGAATTTTAAACAAACTTTCAAAAATTCGTTTTTAAATATTTTAGTATTTTTTACTTATTTACACCAATAACAAGCATAAAATTTGCAAGAGAAAATTGTTTGTTTGAAATTTCTATTAGTTCAGATTTAAAATATTATTTTCTAAAAAAAGTAGTTACAAATTTCCTTACGGCATAGGAAAAGCTAAAAAAATATCCAGCCCTGAAAGCATGCAATAGCTTCATAATTACTTGGAAAGTTAATCATGTTTGACAAATATGCTAAATTTTTTAAAATCAATCTCAATTTCAAAAATAAAAATAGGTAGAAATTCTAATTTGTGAAATGAGGCGCTACAACCAGATTTTTCTTGACAATTATACATAGACAACCAATGTTAAATTTCTGCAAGTCATCCCTACTCCTCCAGATGTGATCAAGGTGACAGCCGGCAACGCCTCAGACGAGTTCATACAGCCCTGTCTCATGAAAGGGCTGTATGAACCCGTTTGGGTTAGTCTATTTCTTATAAGGTCCATGATTCAGAGTCGATTACGTAAGCGTGTCTGCGGAGCTGTGATTGTGGAGGAGCTACAAGGGCACAAGAGTCTTTCGGCGATTTCTGTGCTTATAGTCCTTTACGAAATTTGCCGTGTTTCTCACAAGATTGGGTAAATTGTATAAGATATCAAGTAAAATGAGTAGCCACGAACGTATGGATGACGGAATGAGATGGGGAGTTGTCGGTTGACTGGAGGCAAGGCAATCACAAGCTCAGGTGGCTACAGAGCTTAATGAGAGAGACACCCAGTGCCGTCTGCAATTTGTGGAAACAGTGTCAGGGCACGAGATCCATACCGAGAAAGACAGGAACAAGCTCGACCAAGGTCCACAACGAAGCGTGAGGATCGTCATTTGGCAGTTCCAACGCAGCGACACAGGACTGCTACAGCTTTACTATTCTCACATCAGCTGCATGCTGCCACTGAAACCCGAGTTTGACAGTCAGCAGTTGCCCGAAAGCTTCATGAGACAGGGCTGTATGAACACCCGCTATTTGCTTCCCGTATACTGTAGCACACAAGAGAGCGCGTTTAAGCATAGACAACATGCGGCTTGGACCAGTGGAATACCGCACATTTTACAGATGAGTCGAGACTCAAAGATGAACTGTGGCACATTGTTAATAGGGAATTGATATCTATCCCTCAGGAGACAATCTGTATACTCTTTTCGTTTCTACTTAGACGTATTGCTGCCTGTATTGCCGCAAGCGGTCGCCCTACAACTTGGTGAGCCTACTGTGCCTCACTAAGTCACTCTTTTTATGAAGTGCATCATATTGTAATAAATCACTTATTGTTCCTTAGAATGTCTCTCCTTTTGTCGATTTTCATCACTTTCTGCGTATGCATTCATATGTTGCATTTTCACTGTCACATATTGAAAATTCGCTTTCACGTAGTTGAAAATTGATTATTTATTGATGATAATTGTAATTTTATTATAATTTTTTATTTTTTTTATTTTTTATGGTTAACTGTCATTCTAATTTTGACTTTTTCTCATTTCAGATATATTCTACGTCGCTCAAAAATTCCGAAGAAATCGATCCGTAATTTTTTTATTTGAAGACTTTTAAAAGTTAGCAACAACTGGAAAAATATGGTACTGTAATGCAAAGTTTTCTCCGAGTTTCAGATGAACTTTTACAAAGGGAACTATTTTTTGGAACAAAATACAATTACGGTTAGTCTTTTAGAATTTCTTCTTTTCATCTGAATATTCATAAAACTCTGTTTTAAGTTAAAAAAGAAGAATTGTACTTTCCATTTATCTTTCTATTATCTTATCCAGATGACTCTGAAGTTTGGAAAAGAAAAACAAAGCTGCAGCTTCATTGATTTTTACTCAAGAAATGAGGTCAGGCTCCATGCACTTAATTTAAAACCTACGAAATAACCTTATAAATATTCCTGTTGGCGAGTTATCAATAAATAAATAAATAAGTAAATGAGATACAAGTAAGTAAAGGCCTGGAAATCGACATTTTGTGATGATTTTCCTTTTATCTTTCACGATTCACGATGCATTTGGCTAATTATGCTTGATTACTATTTCTTCGGAAGATATAAAGTGATTTCTAAAGTAAAAATTAAAACCTGTTCGTTCATTATGAATACTGATCTTCGAATTGCTTAAAGGAGATAGCTGGTCTATCAATGAGATGTGACCAATGTTTTTATGACATCAAAATAAGTTTTTATGTCCGTTCACTCTCATTTTTTGCCACTTAACAAATAACATCAAAAAGCCATTAAGATCCAACGTGTAATCATAGTGTTTTGCTGTATATGAGACACTCTATCGAGAGTGAAATTGCGTGGCACTTCGACTTATCTTCGACCAAAATAACTTTCGATTGTAGAGGCCGGGAAAGAAGCGCCCCACTACTATCGAATGAAAGCTGTGATAAGCTAGCTTGTGCTAGAGGGACATTTATTCTTTTTGGTCTCACTTCTGAATTATTACTCAAGGGGAGAAATTACATTACTTTATATTTGCTCTAATTTTCTAATATTTGATACGTTAATGTTAAATGACCAAGCTGATTACATCTATGTCAAAGCAGATTTTAAAAGAGTAGATCACTGAAATTAGATGCTTTAAAATTTTAATACTGTTATGGCAACCCATGTCATGTTGAATTAGAAATGAAGATTTTTCTATAGTGCATATCTTACAAAGAGCTTTCCAGAATTCATACTCACTTTTCTAACTCATCTGAAAGATAATTCAATATATTCTGCTACATTTATCAAATTGCACTGTCTCTGAACTCGAATTTGTAACAGAAATTTATAAGAATGAAAATATTCTGCTCTCTTTTGATATCTTCCAAGAGGAAAAGATGTTTTATGGTCTGGATGGATAAAAGCTATGTAACCTTATTTTGGAATACAGTTATTTGAACAACAAATTCTGCTTTTCTGACAAGCATAGTTGGATACTGTGATTCAAGAACTCGCGAATTTATATAAGTAGTAACATTCACTATTCCAAAAGCTTTTTTCTCTCGATTTATCACCTATTTAAAAGGTCATGGAGAAGCATTTGTATACATACTTTGGTACTCATAACTCTTCAAAGAATTGAAATCTCAGTGTTGCCTTAAAATATGATGGCCTCTTTACTTAGAATAATCAGCCCCTGAAAGTGTACGACATGTCCTTGGTTATGGTGACGCCTGCACCCGACGAGTCCGGTGTGGACAGCAGTATTTCTCAGCAACAAACTGTTGAACGACAAGATTCTCAGCCTCCACCAGCTTTGCCAAGTCTCAGTATCAGTGAGTCAGAAAACGCCAATGAAAATTTTTTGTTGGAGATGGGTAGGCAGAAGTCTGTTGACTCCACAATATTGTTTCCTCCAGTATATAATAACAAGAATGCTTTGCAGTTCGGGAGGATGCATTCAGAGCCAGAAAGACCTTTACCTTTGGTCGAGTTCCAGCCTTTAGAGCAACAGGCAGTTAATAACACCTCGGAGCTCAATGTCGGATCTGGCTCCCCTCAGGCGAATTACAGATCTTGTCCTGAAATACGGCCAGAGATTCAAGTGCAACCAGCGACGCTTCAAAGGGAAATTACGGAACGGGGTAAGTATTTACTACTTTTGAATAACATATTTTAAAATTCATTATTTTCTAATCTTAACAATTTTGATTCTTAAAGAAATTTTCCTACGTTATTTTATTTAATAGCAATCTGTTACTTTCGTATTTACTTGCATTAGCCGCGTTGCATTCCATATCAGCCCTGAGTACAAATATGATAGTAAGAACCTAACTTTTAGATTTTGTTAAGTAATAATATTACCTGATAATAAAACGCTTGTGTGTTGTAATAGAAATGCTTCAGCTTTGAGTGTCTAAAACCATTCACGCATGTTTTCTGTTTTTTATACTAGTGATTATAACAGTACTGAAAAATTGAACACGCTTTATTTACTTTGAATATAAACTCTCTAATATAAGTTGGCTGAAATATAATACGTAATATGCAACAGAATATATAAACAAAATACACGATACTGGATAATTTACAATTTTCTGTGTTCAGTATGTAGAGTTCCTCACTTTGGAATTCTAAGTTAATGTTGGAAGTCAAGAATCTAGGAACTGATAAGCGAATAATCGCTTGAGTTCGGTGACAAGAAACAAGAAGATAGAAGTTTAACTAACCCTTTAATATTGCAATATGATATAACAAAACTCCGCCTGGGAGTGTACAAGCAAAGCCCGCACTTGGGCTTGAACTTAAAAGACTAAGAATTAAACTAAAACTAAGATTAACTAAAGAAGTATAGCCGAAGCTATCAAGGTTCAAATCGAGTTGGCCCCTTAACTTATTTGACTACGAAGCTTAGCAAAGGCCTGAGTACGGCCGAGCGTAATAACAGCTTTGAGAGAGAGAGTGGCCAAAAAGGCAGACGCACGTAAATCAGAAACTCTGATTCTGTCTGACTCAGTAAGTAACTTCGTGGTTTAAATACCGCTCCTCCTCATTAAATATTCAGCAAGATTCCAAAACTACGTTCTGGCCGGAAGTAGTAAGTTGAAGTTAAGAATTTGACAGGAAAGGAACTTTAACTTAAAATTTAACTGTTAATAAAATTCATAATCCTTACAAGTATTAGAAGAAACTATTTAACAAAGGAGACATTATGAAATATGCAGACTTAGAAACAAAGATTATTAATATCAATAAATTTCAGGAGTAGAAATTATTACACGTTAAATTAAAAACAATTTCTTAATGTTACCAATATATGATACTGAAAAGAAGCTTTATAGATTCATATTATGAGATCTGCCTTTGAATTATAATTTTTAATCCTTTTCACAAAATACAAAGCCAGAAATGAAAAAGTTTAAAAGAACCGGTTTTGTAAATTTAAAGGCATTAATTGAGTTTGCTTGAAATAAAACTTTTCTTAATCAGTTTGTAATTGTCGACGGTATCGCTCTGGCATTTATGAAAATATCAGTGTAATCTTTTCAATTGAAAGCTAGAAGTTTTAAATTATTGCATTTCAAAATTCTGTTATTTTATCATATTTGTTTTAAGTGATTAAGGTTCAAAAATACGATAAAAATATGAGACATAATTTCATATTTGTTCCTTAATTTTATGGGCTCATTTAAGCTTCGGTCACTCGATAGTTTTTCGATTACTAGAAGTCTAAACCGAGCTTCGTTGCCTAGCAACCGCCTAACATCGTTCTATGACACGAAATTTGATTTAAGGTTGTTTTATTTGAAGACGGCAAAGCTTTGGAGGGATGTCTGCCTTTGTGGAGGTCTTTCTAAGTGATACTGGCTGGTATACACTTTATACATGAGGGAAAAAAACGCCCATGCAACCAGCCCTTTCACCGGGTTTCGAACCTCGGACCTAACTAGCAGTGTTCAGCAACCTTACCGCTCGGCCGCTGGTGGGCAGTGATTTAAGGATTTTATCTGAGCGTTCTAACTTTTCAACTTTATGGCAACTTGGTGCAACAGCCGATCAATTACAGCAAAGCAGACACAAAGTGACATTCGGTCGACAATATCTCTGAGTCTGACTGACTACTGCTTAAACCCTGTTAAACACGTGTGAATGGACTTAATGAATTTTATGCCATATTGTGGCCTAAAGCCACAAAGCCTATGACGATAAAACGTGTGTCAGAACGATGCCTTAGTCACAAGCCAAACATTCATTCCGGAGCACACATTCGGATGTGTGCACTGTGAAATTGTCGTATCATATTGATGAAGCAGTGACAACAGAACTGTGTATTTACTTCAAAATCGCACCGAAATAGTCACAAGACTATTAACCTTAAATTTCCTTTATATAGGGACAGCATAAAAATTTTAATCCGTTTTTTCAGAATTTTATTTATGATTTACTATATGTAAGATTAATAAGAATATAAACATTATTCCATAGAAATATAACCCAAGGGGATGCGTCAAGAAATAGTTAAGTTAATGTCTCTTAGAATTAATTACTTTTCCTCTTAAAATTTTATTCTTTACTGGAGTGCACTATAAACCGTGTTTTGAATGAAGAAGATTTTAAAATTACTTTCATTCTTTGTCATACAGATACTTGCTTCAGAAATATTAAGATATAAAAATATAAGAGCAAAATTGTGACGATATTTGGAAGAGAATTTTTATCGAAATTCTTGTCATTCTGCAAATTAGTCCACTAGTGATCATTATTAAATCGGCCCGAATTCGAATGCCGAAGAGAAAGCTGGTTGAATGGTTGTTTTCGCGGTTTTGTGTGTAATGTTAAAACTGGCCAATTTGCTTTGAAAAGTCTTTCACGAAGGCGTCCTTTTCTTTAACCAGACAGCCATCTTGACCTTCACCATAATCAATTAAAATGCAGGACCTGCAGATTAACAACACATATGAGACAATTATGAAGTCCATAAATGTGTTATAAAAAGGGTTACAAGTAACATTCCAGTGCTCCCTTTTTTGTTTAGAATATTTTAACTTGTATTGATTCGTTTTAAGAATTAAATCATTTCCTATATCATTTCTTGGACACAATTTTCTTCTTTATATATATTTGGTAACTGTTTGAAATAAAAGATAGTAAATAGAAAAAAATTAAATGAAAATTGAAAAATATTCTTCAAAATGAAACCTCATTAAAATTTTAAATTTGACACTCTAACGTTTTACTTGAAGTCAGTGTTTTTTTCTTCCAATGGCAGATTGTGAATAATTACAAATGTAAGGGTGTCTGTTAATCTATACAAGGCTGGATGTGATGGTCTCTTTATTATGGAGGTACCTAATAGGTGGACCACCATCGCCTTTCCTATGAAGGAGATGGACAGTTACAACCATGCCTTCTTCGGGATTCGAACCCAGGCCCTTCAACATCGCAGTCAGCTTCCCTGCCCACTATACCGACTTTGCGGCTGAAGTCCGTGTAATATGTGACATTTTAAAATTAGGTACTGATCGCCGTATGGTTCGCATTCCTGAAAAATACATCTCATTTGTCCTTGTCTATCCGAGGTTATCAAAGTTTGTATATGAAGACTCAGCTTCAAATACCGACGAGCAGGCACATGGAGAATATAAAAGACAGTTTTCTTTTAGGCCTCCTCCGAAGTATATTAGGCTAGAGGACTTAGGTGCTTTGCCATTAAGCAAAATCATTCCTAATAACGGAAAATTGATAATTTGTTAAATTATTTTCGTTTGATACGTCCTCCATATAACATTAATCGTTCTTTAGTAACACTGACAATCCAAAATTAAAATTTTTTACAAAAATGCTTAAATATTCTGTTCTATAAACTAAGCTTTATAAGGATGTAAATGTACACATGTATGCTGATAATTTGGTGATAGGGTGCTCAGCTCCAAAACGGGCTGTACGGGAGAATTACAAGATATGATTAATGACACTATGAAGAAATTCAGCACTTGGTGCCAATTATATGACATGAATGTAAATATTGGAAACATCTCTTGTCTGAATTTTTTCACTGTATTATAGACTCTCGATCTTGAGGTTTTATACAATCATATACCTGTGCTTCTGTGAAAAATTTTATTTGACACTCTTCTTAGACAAAAAATTGTCATGGAATTCCCAGGTGGAAGAGTTGAAGTTAAGAGTAAATAGGCATTTAAGCGTAATTAACAGATAGCAAGAGTCCGCTGAGATGTGTGACCTCCACCTTACTTACAAAATGCTTGTAAAACGTGTTATGAAATATTGCTACGCTCCTTTAATAACTGCTTCAGAAAATTTGAAAACAAGCTTCAATGTATGCAAAACCTGTTTATAGCATTTTACAATTATTAATCAGCTATTATGATTTGAACCTTTAGTTTAACCTCTTCCTTCCGTTGTTCTGTATTTGAACAGAAGATTTGAATGCTGTAGAATTCGAGCTTCTGGCAGCGATGCAATTACGTACTATTGCCATCTCTGCCAAAATTTTAGTCCGACTAAGGTACTTTGCTAGCAGACGTTTAAATACACCCGTGTTCAAAAAATCAGGAACAAATGCTAAAAGAAAACGTACCAATCTAAAAAGGGGAATTAAAACATACAATTTACATATCGCTAAATTGTGCCTTGGCATCATTGAATGCAAATAAGCAAGCCAAATTAGCGTAAAACACAATCCTGCAGTCACGCCTTAAAAAGGGACATGCTGGACCTATGCTTCAGTTCGCAAACAGCGATAGTACTGTGTAATTCGAAGAAGTCAAAGCGGAAAGCATGAGCCGAAGACACCATTTGTACAGTGAAATGTTTTGGAGGGTTGTCGGAATGTTGCAAGCTGTTGCAAGACAATTTTAAAGCAAGTACAAGCTCATTTCGGGGCTACGGATCCGATATCAGCAAATCGCGCGAGAGGATTTTCGGTTCACCATCATTTTACGTGTCCTCAAGCCGCTCGAACAACATACACGTGCAAATATCCGATTCTGTTTCGGGATTCGAAGTCATCGTAGATATCATAAGGGCAACATTTGCCCCTCAGTTGTGGTGCTTACAAGGCTACAATTTTGCAATTTGTTGGTGCTTACACTTTCTTATTACGGCCAAAACACTGGTCTGAAAGATTATAATCATGGGAACAAAACAAAATGCTGAATCCAATCCAGGTTGAAATACAATCAAATTCAAGTGTATTTGGGTTCAGAGTTCATCGTATTCTGTTGGCTTAGGAACTTCATAGCAGATACGCCTCCCATGTGCCTCAGTTAACCAAGTATTATTGATGTTTACAACTACAGAACATCATGGCTGGACCATACAAACAACAAAAAACAACAAAATTGTTGTCTGATAAAATGAATCTCGAATACGTTGACATCATTTTGATGGCTTTGTTAGGATATGCGATCTTCCAGGCGAACAGTTGATCGAGATATGGATACCGGAATGTAAACAGGCCCTGGTGAACGCATTATGTTTTAGGGATTTATAAGGTATTTCTCCCGCCTTCTTAGCGAGGCTTCGGGGTGTAGTGGTCTGCACGCTCAGCGCGTAAAATTGAGAGGTCTGCTGTTCGATTCCCGGCGAAGGCGTTGCATATTTTTCATCTTTCCTGCTTCCAAAAATTACCTAATACTTCTACAGATTATTCAGAAGAATATCCCGAGAACCGGTTGTTATTATCAAACACACTATGATAGGCTGCAGACTAATTAATGCCCATAAATGGGTTCCGTTTTACACATTGGAAATGGACACTTCCAATTGGACACATCTCCTTATCATATTATCAGACTTATTCTACAGCGGTTTCAGAAACAAGCTAATGAATTCTGGTCTCCTAACCCGCCAGATATTAATCCTATTAAACATATCTTGGATATCATGAAACACTAGCTCAAGGATCACAGTCCACTTCCTTGTAATCTATGGGAGCTGCGAGGATTTTACCTGTAAATCTGGTGCAATCTTCCATCGGACCAAGGATTTGTAAAATACGTATCACGACTGCTGGTTGCTGCTGATTGCGTTTCAAAATTGGAACAATACAGTATTAGGAGGGTGGTGGTAATGTTTTGGATATTTAGTGCATATATACGTTTGTACATCAGTTAAAATAACTTAGTCTAAAATTAAAGAAATTAGTTTAAAAAACAGCTTTTATTAAGGCTCAGGTGGCGTAATACCACTCAATTTCATGTAATTCGCCGCGGACTTTATTTCCAGTGACTGAAGAACTGTTTATATGAAGCTTTTCCATTATTCTGTTTTGGCAATTTTCACCTAACAGAAGTTTTACTGTAATAGCTTCTGAAAATAAATTAGCATCGTCTCAGCGTACGGCACTCTTTCTTCACAATGCTATCCATAGTTGTTCATAAAAGTACTGAAATAAAGAATTTTCTTTTGTTTTGTTTTAAATATAGATAATGCAATGAGTTTGCATAATATATCTATTTCAAAGGCGTATTTCTTTCTTGCTTTTCAACTTACATTTGACTTCCGTGCAAAATTACAGCGTTGTACTTAAAGTCTACTTAGTACTAACATTTTAAATTGACTTTTCCCTTCCTCTGATGCATGGTACAATATTTTATTGCCTTTTAAATTCATTTTAGATAACTCATAACTTTAAGGTTAATAATAATAATGTGACTTTCTTCAATGGTAAATTTCTACGTTTTTATGACTCCGCGAATAACCACAATACTTAATCTTCATGCTCAGTCATGAAGTTCCCACTTACTATCACGCAATACTCCACTTATGCAACATTTCACACGCAGTTCATTATCTCGATTATGTGATCAAATTTGTTTGGTGGATTTTTTTTCTTTCTTTCGAAGGGTTTTCTATCATCCCTTTCGATTAGCTGGATTCCCCAAAATAGGAATCCTCATCATCTCTCAATTTCATGAGATCTCATTCGTGAACGTACCTACGAATTCGAAGCATTTCTAAATTTTCTGTGTTTAATAACTCGTTTATTTCAATTACTATAGAAGTGAATTTGTTTTTAAAGTACCTAATTATAGCTAAATATGTTGTTATTCATAATTTTTTGTAACAGATTTCTCTTCAATGATTCTCTCTCTTCTGATTTCTCTTAAATTTCCTAACTTGAAAAACCACAGAATAATATACAAATAAACTGAGAACTCAAAATAAATAACTGAGTAAATAATTGGAGATTAGATGTGCGAATATGAGGAGCAATTGAGTCGATTAGAGAATATATATGCGCGAGCTTCATACAGGTTTTTCTTAATGAAAATAAAGGAAAGAATATATGTTTTTTCCTGCCATGTTAGATGCATTTTTATTTATTTATTTGGTAATATAAAGGGAAAGGAAACATTTAGCAAAATTTTAATTGTTTAGGAGATAAACGATTAGTCAGATTATTATACCAATAGAATGATTTAGGAGTTTTTATGGTTTTTCCCCTGTATTACAGGAATACGAATCAGTTTCCCTTAGAAGGGTTGGTGAAGGACTTTTTAAAGGAAACTGGATCGTATTTACATTACATATAAGGAAAACTATGAAAACCAACCATGCAGCCGTCTGAGATTAAACCCAGGTTCAACTGCCCCTATTCAGCGGTCTTAACTACTGGCAGTTTCCCTTTAATAACTCTACGTACGCATGCACCCCCTCAGGCACACAACCCTGCAATGTTTTGCCTTAATTAAACAATTCAGCCAATCCACAGTGGCCGAGTGGATAAGACTGCTGAACACTGACATTTTGACCTGGCTTCGAATCCTAGTGAGCGGTCTAGCTAGTGGATGATTAATGTGGTTTCTGTACGCATAACATAGATACAAGTCAGTTTCCCTTTTAAATTCTTCATGCAGGCACGGTTTGTCTTAAAGTGCTTTTCTTAATCATTTTACTACTAAATTAATTATGATCTCCTCGGTTAGGTTTAAGGGCCCACATGAACCCTTAAGCATTTGAAAATTTAAATAATCACCTTATTGCTGTATTTTAACATATTCGTAGTCACCATTGCTGGAGGTTAAAGCCATTAAACATTGGTAATAAATAATGGGTTCAATTCTGAGTAGCTAAACTGGCTATCTGTCTTGGAATTTCATTACTTCTCCCATCTGAAATATAAATATAATTTTCCCTTGAAAAGCCTTCCCGAAAGAATTTGACTTAGAGAAATAATCATGGTATACTTTATTTTAGTCTAATAATAAAATGGAATACAGTCAATACATTCATTAATTACGAAGAGTATTTCAACTGGTATTTATTGTTTGTGTCAAGTGATGTACGCTTTCACGCTGATTGCTGCGTGTTGTTCATATTCAAAATATTCATGCTCAAATGATATGAGTGCGAAGACAAGCGCATTATGAAAACTGAAATAAAGTTTAAAAGCTGCAATAGTTTAGGCAGCAAAGAATATAAATTTTTCAAACTCATATTTTTTTTAAAAAACAAAGAGTTATTACAGTAAAAACAATATCGTAACCCAACCTAAGATGAGCTTTTCCATGTTAGACTAAAGTAAATATCGAACATACGAACTATGGAATCTTAATTTTTCACATCGAGGTTATATTTCGAATAATATCGGAAAATTGCTTTCAAACTGCCCTGATTTAAGACATTTAAGAGTTCGTTTTGTCATTCCGATGTTATATAAAAAAACGGTCAAAATACTGAAATCTGGTGTAGGTTTATTTTGCTTATTGGAAAGCACGCTAAGGCTATCTGACGAAGGGGTTGATTTGGTTTATTTGATTATGGCAAAACAAGAGAGGCTATCTGCCTGAGGGAAAGGATGGATGTCTTCGTGGAGTACTTTCTAACGGAAACTGGCTCGTATCCACGTTATGTATGAGGAAAACTATGAAAAATGTCAACGCAGCCATCCTCTTTGCCTGGAATCGGACCTGAGTCGAGCTACCAGAGTTCAGGGAATTTTAGGCAGATGGACCTAGCATTCAAGTCACCTATATAATATGATATAGATGCTTTTTCTCACTATAGATCATCTTTGATCAAAAAAGGCATAGGTTCAAATACTTGCTAGGTGTCTTAATATTTGGTACAATGCTTGTAACAGGTTCGGTTATTTGTATATAGAAACGAAGACTATCTGACTAAGAGAAAGAATCCTTCTTGGAGAACTTTATAGGGGATATTGGCTCCTGTTCACGTTATACATTGGGTAAACCACGAAAATCAACCATGCAGCCAACCCATCCGCCTAGGTCTTACCATTCAGCCATTTGTGGGGCCCATGGCTGCAACAGATCATCTCTGAGTCCCTATAAATTTATCAAGCGCGGACTAGCTTCGTCGGGTAACTGAGCCCTGCTAAGGTGCTACAAAATTAATTAAAATCAGACACAATATTAGTTGGAAACGCATGACAATAAGATATCTATTTATGACTATTATTTTAAAATTTTATTTACACTTAGATTCGAGGTAAACCTCCTCGTATGCTTCTTGGATTATATCACAATATATCCCCAGACAAGCGTTACACGTTTTTATTGGCATGTGGCCTAGTAGGAGTTTAATCTACACTACAGCCTATTGGTTCGACTGAAGCTTAGCTGGTAGTTTTGTTGCTAATAAGTGCTTTTCTAGTACAGAGACAGAGTAGAGGACCAGGTGTTTAATTTTGAGATTAGAGCGTTATTTGTAATATACTGAAGTACGAGAGGAAAATGTATAGTATTTTTTTGAAAAAACAAATAATCGCTTTGATTTATTTTAAAATTTTAGCTGTATCATACTATAGTCCGTTATTTTATATTAGGCACTTCAAAGCCATCTCATCCACCCATAACCATGACTAACTAATAACGGCTCTCTGCGGAAAAACTTCGAATTCTCCAATTTGCTAAAATCCCTCAATTCCCTCTATGCAATGATACGACGCTCGTTGAGATCTTAAACGAAGAGAGGATCGCCACAATTTTGAATTGTATATTTTAAAGTAACAGATTGTAAGAGAAACTGAATAAATTTTGTTTTGTTCTGACAGTTATAATTGTTAAAGGCTATATCTCGTCAAAAACTTAATAACTCTGCGTAATAACTGTTAAGTTAAATATTCAGTCAAGTCAATTTCCCACCCCAGAAGTTATCAGTTAGCTTTAATTTCTTTTAATTTAACGTTACGTTTCGGCCATTATTAAATTAAAAGTATCTCGTATATCAATGTTAATCGTTTCAAAGTAAATATTGAGAATAAAATGCTTCTAAGTGCCTCATTCTATTTCATTCTTTGTTTGTCGACATAACAAACTTAAGACACATATTTCTTATACTTAAAAATATTTACTGCAGTCTAACAAGATGACGACGAAAGTATGTTTTCTCGAGCAATGACAAGCTGGCGCATATATCCTTGTAAAGGAAACTACTTGGGGCGTGTTTCTTTCTACAAGAGAAACAGTTTTAGTATCTTGATTGTCAGTTATAGATGAAGTTGAGAAATTTTTTTTGCAATCAGCATTAATAGCGAAAGGTAAAAAGTTGTATTCCACAGAATGTTTAGTTTCTGATATCCATATAAGTGTCTGATCTCATAGCATTCAATCACATGATTCTCCTGTTTATGAATATCAAGAGTAAAGTGTTATTTTGTTTGGCTGTAAATTTTAATATTATTATTGCTATGAATAAATAAAAATCGTTACTTTATCCAATTAAAAAAGAACTCAGAACGAAGCTATTACAGATCTTATCTGTAAATTATTGTAATTATAAGCATTTACTTATAAAAAACTATGAAACTACTTATGACTTTTCTAATACCGCCGTATGTATTACGAACCACAGAATTTAAATTGTACGCTTGTTTTCTTTTACAGTTTCCCTCTTGTTTATGTATACTTCAGAATACGAGTTCAATATTAATTAATTTATTTTGCTATAAAAATAAGCTTAGTTTTAGGTTCAAGCAAACTTTCTAGATCTATGTTAATTCGAATTCAGAATTATTTAAATTATGTTAAATTAAGTATATAAAAATGTTTAGAAAGTTTAATTTTGTCGGGGAGAGATATTCTTTAACTTGATAAACAATAAATATCATACGAACCTAATAAAATGTTAATATCGCTTACTATTTCCGAAAGTATTAGTGGACCCGTTTTCGACTGCTTCTGTGACAGAGGAGTGTATAGAAAGAGAGCTGTCTTTCTGTGTTACACACTAAAATCTTGCTAGGTTGCAATCTCTGTGAGGAATCTTTGGTTGGGCGAGAGACTGAATGTTGTGTTTATGTTTTCTTTTCTTTTTTTTCAGAGCCCGAGAGAAGACTTCTGAGGCAACCGCCGGTAGGGGGCTTCACCAGCGGCGGCCGAGCGTCGGTGGGCGGTGGCAGAAGTCACCTGTGGCCGCCTCACGCGAGGCTCGGCCTCAGCTCCCGTCTCGAACACTCGTTTCTGACGAAGACCGTCTCGCGGGAGAGCGTGGCTGCGTCCCTGCGCCAGCTGTACAGGGACCCGCCGCCACAGAGCAACGAGTTTGCCGAGATAGCTGCCGATTCCATGCGGGTCAATGGCGCTATTCGCCAGTTCAAGCAGCTCCGCAAGCCCACCAGTTACTCCTCGATCATGTCCATCGAGCATGCATGCTCTATGAAAGGCCAAAACTCGACGGACAGCGAAACGGCGGCCATAGCCCTGGTCGGCGTAACGCCGGAACAGCCCCTGTCTGAGGACGCGAAGAAGAAACAACCCTTGTCGGGATTTCACAAGCCCAGCGTCGGCTACCGCCTTGGCCGGCGGAAAGCCCTCTTCGAGAAGCGGAAGAGGATCTCCGACTATGCCCTCGTCATGGCCATGTTCGGCATCATTATGATGATTGTAGAAAATGAACTCTCTGCAGCTCTAGTTTACAATAAGGTGAGCTTACTTGCCCTTCCTTTCTGATAAATGATTTTATACGCATCGGCGTATATTTTCATTCTTTTTTTTTACACTTTGACTTTTTCTTCACATACGTTTCGCTATTCTAAAACTGGAAAGAAAGTATTCCGCTAAGACTTTTAAAAAATGTTATCTCTCTATATATATATATTATTTTGTACGAATCGGGAGTCTTGAAGTAATATTTTCAAAATTTGCCCATGAGTGAGGGAATTCTGAAATTGTAATCGGGGAATTAGTTCCTCACCAGATATGCTGTTGACACATTTGATTTATAACCAAGAAGCTTAAATGTCATCGTTCAAAGATATTGTCTTCATGGTGTACAAACTCAAATGTTGCTGCGGTGCTTTAAAAGAATTTAAACTTTGTTTATTACTTATATTTTAAAGATTAAAATTCTTTAAACATTTTTATAAGAACTACTTACTAAATTATTTAAGTTTCGAATTTAAAAATCAACTGCGTTGGAAATAAAGTCACCTTATTCAGTATCAATGACCTGAGATATGTAAAGAGTTACTGAATATTTTTAGTATGCATCAAATTTACCAGATTTACACTTTTTATATTGTCTTTGATATATGTTAAATTTCATTTTGTAAATATTGCTTTATTTTTTCCACAGTGCAAATAAATCGTATATTATATATATATCGACATTTCTTGTTCTAATGATATACGTGACATTGGTGTTTCATTAATGCTTAAACCTGGTAAATCGTATGTAATATTTATTGATATTCTCAGGCTACATCGTATCCTTGTCTTTCTTTACAGGAGTTTAGCCTTTTTTTTCTTGATACGAAAATCTGTTAACTATAAAAATTATGCATTATCGTTAGCGAAATATCTTGATTATGAATGAAGCTTACTCATGACTAAGTGTTAGCAATAAAGACGGAGTTACAAATCGGAATATTTTACATTAGGAAACTAAATGACTACTGCAGTTAGAATTCTGAAACTTCAATTTTTAATCTGTGGGCTGAAAAGTTTTAGCTTAAACTTTTAAATATGTGAGTGTTGACATCCAGGTTGCCTAAATGTACATTTGAAAGAGACTTAGGCAATAATATTTCAACAGTTTTTCTTTTTTTGGATGAATTACAACGGGCTGTAAAATCGAATCACGACATTTTTAGTTAATTTAATTTGATCGCTGATGTGATCTCATGTTTTAAAATATATTAAATTCTTTGGTTCTTAGATCATCAAAGTCATGAGCAACTAATATGTGTAGTCGTTGAAACAAAAGTATTATGTTTCAATTTGATGTTTTTGAGTATTTTCCCAACTTTGATAAACTTTCTAGTGCTTGGGCCAATGTTATTATTTTTTATCTGATTTAAATTAAACTGAAGTGAATCATAGAGGCTAGAGATTTTTAATTTTAGACCATTTCATTGATGTATTTACGTATTTTTAATAATTTCAAAGGCCTTAAAATTGCCTAATATTGAATTGAATGAGTTTATTATATGTTATTCAGTGCTTTGAAAAAAAAATCTAAATTTGATTTATAAAAATTCAGGTATTAATTTTATATAATTATTCTGTTTTTTTTTACCTCTATTCATTTCAGTCAGAAGTGATTAAAATGGATAAAACTGCCATGCAAAGCCAAAATAAACAAAATTAAGTTTATGCTGAAAGCAAGAATGAAAATTGGCCTTTAAATTCTATAGAATTTAATTAATAAAATTTATTTCTTTATTTCACAGTTTCCATATACACAGGAATCAGTGAAATGAAGTTAACTGACCTTGAAGATCTAACATCCTATTTAATAGCCTATTAGATGTACAAAAAACTTAATATAATGTCTCATTATTTCTTATTACTGAAGTTTTACGTTGAAATCTCTGTTGTATTTTTTCCTACATGCGACATAACAGTTTTCTTGCATGTTATTGTATATATTTCTGTCAGAGCAGTAAAATTCCAAATTAATTTTTGAGTTTTGCTTGTATAACAAGTTTCTGACTCAGTAGTAAGCTTTAGAATATCGATACTCTGTTATGTCCCTTTATTTTGATCATAGACCGCCAGTGATCAAGTTAAGAAGATAAGTGAGCAATAGTATTTCGATTTTGGTTTTGTCTATAAGTAACGTCAATACAGCCAGTTTTCAACAGAAAGTCCTCCACGAAGGCATATTTATCTTAGATTGATAGCCCTCGCTTGATTTACAGTAGCTGAACTATTTCATAGCTTGACTATTTACATTTGAATGACTGGATTATTTGCATAAACACATTTCGACCGTTCATCTGAGACACTGGAACCGTGATTATACAGATGTTACGTAAAAACATGCATCAATGTAGTTTATTAATCATCATTTGCAAATTAAGATTTATAGCTCTGTAAAACTGTTTATTCCCCCCCCCCACAATACACGAGACGGTCTTTTAAACTACCATGCGCTATTGTCTTTTACTTAAACTACTATCATTAAATTCCGTTCACATTATCTAGTACATAACCTTTATATAAGAGGAAAAGTTGAGATATCAGAATAAAACAATAAGCTGTAAATAGTTCCTTAGGATGCATGTCTAAGCAAATGAAACGAAATAAAGCTAAGCTAAGGATAAGTAAAAAGAGGTTAATAAAATAAGGATTTATAATTTTTCCTTATTTCAATATGTAGATATAGTAAAATAAGAATCTTCTTATTTAGAAATACGAAGAGAAAATTTTGTTAATCTATGTACAAAACATCATGAGGAATCAATAGATCTTTTCCCCTCCAACTGAAACATTCTCTGAAAGTTGTAATTTAGTTATGCTGTGCAAGCAAAGCTGGGTGTATCTTAAAAGTATACAGCTAAGTAAAATTTTAAACGAACATCATCCTCTCTTTTTATAGCACTGTTATTTATGTATTTATCCTTCAAACAAGTAGGTAACTATTACCTTTCTAGGTACTATTCGGTTTTGAGGGCCGTAAA